>NC_046334.1:10988048-11703673 GCF_000738735.6 Corvus cornix cornix
GGTGAGGAGCTGTCAGCTTGCCTTCTCTGGTCCCTATCGGAAAGTTCACTGGTTTAACCTCTCAAACAGAGAAGGTACAGCAGCTGGGATCCCCAGCCTTCTCCCATTCTCCATTTTCTGTATTCTCATTAATAGTCCCAGCAGGTCATGCCACTGGTCATTCCCACCCAAGGGCCATGTGAGACTGACTTGTCCAAGTAGGTTTTCACTACCCACAGCAATTGAAATTGCAAATGCAGAAGTGAAACTCAGTCGAAACTTGTGGACACCACTCTGCTTTGGCTTGGTCAGAGCAGACTTCCATTAGCTGCCTGCTTGACTTTCAGGAACACAGCTTCATTTTAGGTAGGAATCAGGTCTTAGAAGCTGGAACAGCCATTTAAAAAATAAAAGTAAAATATTCATCTATCAGATGTAAGTTGGCACATGTTAGATCTGGAATGGGTGATGTCAACATAATAGCATCTCGTTTTTAATCTGTTTTCACAGGCAGGCAAGAATGTACATTAGTTCCTTGAGGCTCACTCTAACTCCTATGAGCTGGCCTAACCCACACAGCAGGATTTAAAAGCTTGCTCCTATCTGTATGAAGTGGGTATAGAGACTCTGCAGTGCATTACTAAGTCTAAAACCAGGGACCTTCTGCTATCCCCAGAAGTCACTTATGCTACAGGGTAAAACTTGAAGCTTGCTTGTTCCGCTCCCCTTAATCTCCTGCTCTGCACAACTCCTGTCTCTTCTTGCTCCTTTATCAACACAAAAGTAACACATGCAAATCCTGGAGCAGGAACTGGCTACACTAGTTAAAACTCCTGAACCCTAAAACCCAAGAAGGAGCAGAAACTCTGGTCAGTCCAAAGTAAGTCCAGTTTCAGAGATTTATATTCCACTTTTTGAAAATAAATTTTGTCACTGAGAGTGTTTGAATATTACTTATGTTCATAAACTCACAGTTATACTTACTGAATCCTTTTCTGGATTGCACACTTTAACCCAGAGCAGGTGGTCTATAAGCCAGTCTATGGGCTTATCCTTATAGAACATGAGAAAAAATTCCACTATGAGTGGCAAGTCTTCTGATTTAAACAATTTTCCTGAAAGCAAGACAAGAAGTTATATTTTTATTGCAATGCAAAAATCACTAATTTTATGTCTAAATGTAATTTATTTAAATAAACGTTTAAGTATCATACCAGCCTTGCACACATAAAAGTAATTATGATATTTAATGAAAAATTTCACATAGAATCTGGCTTTGAAGAGTTGCTGATCATTCAGCCCTATGATATGGGATGCATAGTCTCCTCCACAATGAAAAGGAAGCAATTTTTTTTTTTTATAGATTGCTCAAATTCCATTCTTGAAAAGACAACTACACATTACAGGGGCACATAGTTCCCTGAGGTGGAACAATTTCCTCATTATGGGAACCCAACTCTAGATTCTATGCTGAAGAGAATCTGTATTAAAAAGACAGTTTTAAAGAGAACAAAAAGTAAACTACTTTCAGTGGGATGTTTCCTGAAGAACCGAGGAAGTTTTGATATGCAAGTCCTTCCATGCTTTGAGATGTAATTCTGAATGAGACCTTGTTGGGGTTTTAGGAGCTCTCCTGGTTTTTTGGTTTTTTTCTGTTAAAGGAATTTTCCCCCATACATGTTGCTAGGGGAACAAATGGCTGGGTACTTAAGAAAAACAAAAGAGCTGGAGGCTCTTTTTGTTTCACCTGGGTGTGGGGTCAGTCGGTCTCAGCGTTCAGACAGAGAGGGGAGCTGCTTTCTTCGGCCGCTTTTCCTTCTGCTGGAGAAACCCCAGGATCCCAAGCCCACCTTCCCTGCCCTGCTGGGAGCCGGGCTGTGGCCACCCTGCCCCGCCCTTGCTTCAAGCCTTCGCTATGTTGTAGCCGTGCTCACCCTGCCTGCCCAGACCTCCGGGGGGTTCCCCGTTTGGATACACCTTGTCTGCCACCCGGGATTTGTGCTCGTCCCTGCCATTCCAGCCTGCTGTTCCCGAGGGTCCGGCCGGACACCGGGATCGACTGCCCAGCGGTTTGTGAAGCCTTTGTTCCATCTCTTCCCAGGATCCCAGGGCACCGGTGCCGCGTGTGTCCCGAGCTCGCTCCGGAGCGCCCCCTGCAGCCGCGGGGGAACCATCGCACCTGCCCTGCTCACCGGGAGCCGCCAGCGCCCCTGCCGGCTGCGAGCGGAACTGCACCCGAGGGGAAAGGGCCTGACAGCCGAGAAGGCTGGGACTGGGTTTGTGATTGTTTGCTGTTACTGCCATAGATATTGTTGTTTGTTTGCCTTGTTATACGCATAGAGATATATAATAGTAAAGAACTGTTATTCCTATTTCCCACATCTTTGCCTAAAAGCCCCTTGATTTCAAAATTATAATAACTCAGAGGGAAGGGGGGTGGCATCTGCCATTCCAAGGGAGGCTTCTGCCTTCCTTAGCAGACACCTGTCTTTTCAAACCAAGACAGACCTTTTTGATCTACACAGCTCCAAATCCAGTTGATCCTGCTGAGGTCTTAATACTTACCAATAAATCCAAGCTGGGAGAACTCGAGAACCATCCAATCTTGGGACTGTTGAGCAGCAAAGCTTTTTATACTTTCAATATAATCAGGTGTGGCTATAATATCATCTTCAAGCTGGGGGGGAAAAATGCAACAGAGAAAAAGAGAAGGCAAGCAGTGATTTTATTGCTTGCAGAGGGGGTGGTAACATTGCCACATGCAAGTGAAAACTGTGTTGTGTTTGACTGCTGTACTGCATGTACTGAAGCTGTGCCAAGCTACAGTGGATTGCTCTCTAGCTTCTACATATATCTCTGGCTTAGTATCACTCATTAAATAATTATCTACAGGAGTGACCATAATGCCATGGGTGCTTCTCCCTTTTTTGATGAAGGAGGACTCACTGCCTTAAAGAGATCTCACTTAGAAGAAAACATTAAACAAGAAGACAAGAGGTTAAGCAAGACAACAATAAACAGATTGTACTTAGGTTGTACAAGCATTGATAAGCAACAGGGGCAAACTGTCTGAAAGGAAAGGTGTCTAAAGCAGATGGTTAAAAGCTCTGGTAGCCTGGGCAGACTTTGTCATTCATACAAAGTGACTGAGATGGACTGTGGATGATTACTGAGATGTCAGTAGACAGCAAGCTGTCCCAGGGAATACTGGTAATGAAGGGGTGTGCTGTGTGAATCACACTGACAGACAGGAATACACAGAGCTTTCAAGGTGTTGTAAAGGCTGGCACAGAGTACAATAGTAGAGCCAGCTAAAGGGTACCTGGAAAAGGAGACTGACATCCATCAAGGAAATGGGAAAAGCCTTGGCTTCATTTTTGCCTGGCTTTCAGAGAACTGGGCATCTGAAAAGCCAGAAGGTGTTCCTGCTACTAAAGCTGAGGATTATGAATCCAGACAAGGAGGTTCGAGGCAATGACACAAGAGAAATAATTAAGGAGCAAATAATTCATGGTTTGAATTCAGTATGGGTGTGAAAACACAGGAAGAGGAGGCTAAGACTTCAGGAGAATACTGCTGGGGTGTAATGTAATCATACAGTAATTTATTCTAACTTCACTGGCCCTGCTGCATGTCTGGTGGTGCTGGAACCAGCTTCAGAAAGCTAAATAGCTAGAAAGTTAATCCTTTGAGAAAAAAACCAAACAAACAAAACATGATTTCCTGCTGGTTTTGTGTCTTCAACTGACTCAGCACAGAGTCATCATCAAGAGCTTGAGAGATCAGGCCCACAGGTTTTAGCTGAATTCGGGCATCACTGCAAGTGTAGGGCTCGCTGACAAGAAATATGTTGGCAACAGTGAACCCAGGAATAAATAGAATGAAGTTAGAAAGATGAGATTAAGAGATCTGTTTTGACTCTGTCAGCTTTTGCTGATGGTAAGATAAAAAATAGACAGACATAGACAAACTGATCAAGATGAATGCTTCTTAACAGATTCTGAGATCTGGGGATTGAGCTGAATTGACAATTATGCAGAAGAGAACAACAAACTACCCTCCTCCCCCCCTTAATTTTATCTTGCATAAAATTAAATGATCTTAGAGGATTAGCCAGGAGCAAGATGTAAAGGGAGGAGAGCAAAGAATCAGAAGGTTTTAGAGAACCCTTAAAGAGAAATTGAGGGGCACCAAAAAAGGATGAAAAGCAGACTGGAGTATCTCAAAAACCTAGGGAGGCCACCATATCAAGAAACACCATAGAAAAGTATCCAAGACCAGTGAAGATTAAAAGCACAGAGGCTGTGATGCAAAGTGATTGTGAATGTGGTTATGAACAGAAAGTAATTTTGAATAGTGAAAAGTCTGAAATGGTCTTTCCTGAAGTTGACAGTGATTATGAGAGGATGTAGTTTGATATGTCATGTAGCACAAGCCATTAAAAGTTATTTATTTAACCCTGTAATTTGTGTTCAACTAAAGCACATCTTCTTGGAGAACATATCCCATTGCTTAGAGATTCCAGTATCAGGTTTTTTCGGTATGTTATACAACATTTTATTGTCCTGAATGTTTAATACTTTGCACCCAAATTCTAATTTGATTTTTTTTTCTGCCTTCAGCTTACAGCCACTTGTTTTCTCATATGCTCTTATCTAGCAAAGGAGGTTATGCAGTGGCTGCACACAGCTGGATCAGGAAGTTTAAGATAATGAACTGTCTAGTCATCTTGCCCCATTGCCATGGGAAGACCAGCAAAACACACGATCACAGCTAACTTCCCTTCACTCATCAGTGCTTTCGAATGAAAAAAGAGACATCGGCAAGAGACTACGGCAAGACTATGAAAATTTCCTACATGATAGGCAACAAATGGGTTTCCATTCATTTTTCTTATGCAGGTTATCTGACTAAGAGAAGTAAAAATGAAGCAGTAACAAAAAAGTGGAAGAATACTATGAAAGTTCAGGCATTAGACAGGAAAGTTCTTCCTTTCTGAATTTTATTAGAATATTTTTACATTTTGACTCACTGACAATGAATATGTAGAGACTGTGAAGCTCCTTTTAGGAGCTCTACCAAAAAGCAGGCCTAACCTAGAGTCTAGTGAGGGGAAGAAAAAAAATCCATTTAAAGAGTCCTAGTGAACTCACTGAGATATTGCTCAGGCTTTAAATCCATTAGAGAAATGCTGCTGGCAATGTGTATTACTAGTGTGTATATATATATATAATATATATAAATACACAAAGCTTTCCCAGTGTCCATATGAGGTGATAAAAAAAGCATAGCAGTAGTTCAGTTAACTACTACACATTAAGTTAGAACTTGATAACAGTTTTTAACCGAAGAAACTGAGATTTATTTAATGGTTTATTTTTGCTTCATCTCAGTGCTAATAGAAAACACTTAAAAACTGTGTTTCTTTCAGATTTGAAACGTTTGATTCCTTCAGTGAACAAAGTCTACATGGACAGAAATAACAAATGCACTTCCTCACTATTAGGCTGGGATTGGATTGCCTGCTTTTATGGCTATGTTATGATCCCATAACTGTAAGTGCTTCAAGGGTCTCTGGTGGATGCTAGGCAGTTTAGTGGAAACAAGGACCTCAAAATTCTCTCAGCTTTTTATTGATGAAGAAAACTTCACACACACACAAAAAAAAAAAAATAGAGAAGAGATGCTTTAAGTAGAAAAGTTGATCAGTCAGTAAGGTTCATCCCCAGTGTAAGCCTG
Source organism: Corvus cornix cornix (assembly GCF_000738735.6). Classification (NCBI taxonomy): domain Eukaryota; kingdom Metazoa; phylum Chordata; class Aves; order Passeriformes; family Corvidae; genus Corvus; species Corvus cornix. The sequence continues at coordinate 10,993,767 of NC_046334.1, forward strand.
TTAGCTTCAATGGACTTCACAAAACTACTTGCTTAAATCCTGGTTCAGCAGTATCCTAGAACAAGTGTTTACTCAGCAAAGATATTGTGTGACTCATAACATCAACTATTCTGTAGACATCAAGACTAATTATGTATTCTTATCTTCTTTCAAGGTTTGAGAGTTAGTATCAGCCACCCAATCAATACTATTCCTGACTAAACTTAATAAAATCTAAGCTAGCTCAAGTTTTGCTTAAGATTACTGTAGTAAATCTTTGTACCAGGCTAAGGAAAAGTAGTTTTAAGTTATTTTCTTTCCTTTAATACAAGAATTCTAAATAGAGGAAGGACATAACTAAGTTTATGGCAGCAAGTGTTCGTTCTTTTCACCTGCACTCTACAGAGTAGTTTTTGGGCAGACCAGAATCTGTGCTACAGGAGCAGATGCAGGCTGGACATACAAACGAAGAATAGGATATAGTAGGAACAGTATGAGGAATGGTATGAGGAAAGTATAGTTTCTTTTTGAGAAAAGTCTGAAAACAGACATAACTCGCACCAGACCACCACAATCCAGGCTTTGCTCTTAATAACACAGTTCAGTCCTTATATAATGTCTCATTATATATCAAGATAAGAAAACACATGTTCTCAAATTCCTTTAGAAATACAAATATGTAAGTAAGTCATTGTGGTGCAAATATGAATGCTTGGAGAACTTTGTAACAGGAAGGGACATCAAGTGTCTGGCAGCATCTTAACGTTTCACTTCACTGGGTTTCCTATGCCTTAATGCTCTAGTGCACTCAGTAAACTTGGATAATGTTCTTAAAAATATACAAAAGCCACAGGAAAATACTTCATTTTCCATTAAACCATAACTGTTCAAAAGACAGCAGTTTTGTTTGTCCACCTGCCTCCAGAGCACCTATGCCACATTTGAGAACAGAGGATGGGGACTCTTAAGTAGCCCAGCTCAAATGTGTTTGTGTTGAATCCTGAGAGAAACTGTAGGAGATGCCAGGTCCTGCAGTCTTCTGCTTCCAGGAATCCTGTGATGTCCTTATGGAATACAGACTCTGAGGCAAAAATGCTTTTCTGAGATTTTTAAAAAACTGTTCACGTTAATGAGCTATGTGAAATTTTATAGACCGGTTTCATGATTGAACAGGTCTTAAAATTTTGGAATCTCTGGTGGTGATTATGACCTTGATGGAGTGAAAATTAGCACAAATCTAGAATGATAGTTAAAGCTAAGCTTAAACACATGGGGATCTTCTTCTCAAAATCTTCTGGAGAATTAAGGATCTGTACCAACTTGTAGTTAACATTATCTCAAGTATCACTCTACTTGTGTTTCCCTGTCTGAAAGATTTCAGTTCATTATCATCTGGGCTATAACATGGACCTATCACCACTGTTTTTCCTGGCTGCGGTAAGTAAAAAGATATTAAACCCTGACTTTCTTAACCTAATCAAATAAGGGCTTCATGCTTCAATTGCCTTGCTATTCAACCTCACAAATAGGAAGGTAGAGATGGTTTTAATCAAAGAGTACCTGGCTGCAAGATATATATAAATACAGAAATATGTGGATGCTTGTAAAGAGCACGGGCAAAATACACTGAAGATGACAAAGACTGCTGGTTTTATCAAGGCCTTTGAAACAAATTAAAATTGCCACAGCTAATTATCAGTACAGAGGTATTGCTGCTACTTAATGATAATATGGACATACCTGTAAATAAAATGTTCCCTTAGGTTGAGCATATAGCATTAAAAAGCTATAATCCAAATTCTGTTTAGTTCTCCACCTAAACATAAGCAGCAAATTCTGATAAGCTTTTTGAGGGGGTTGCAATGGTTATTTCTATAATAAGAGAACTTCTAATGCTCTGCATTTTTTGTCTCTACAATAAAATTGTAAGGTTGAGTATTCTAACCCATTGTTAAGTGCAAAAGCATTCCTCTACAATCAGTGTAAACATTTGTAAATAATTTGATTTTCCTATAAAAGTTAACATTAAATAAACAAAAAATTTTCATCTGTCAGTGGAGCTTGAAACAAAGTGTCTAACAAGTTGTTCATGTCAAATGACTTAAAAGATTCTACTCATTTTATGAAGAGTAGAGGTAAACACACATGGATTATTTAAAGATGAAAAAGTAAGTGGTTTTACATCTGTACAGCACAAAACCAGGTTGATAAACTTAATTTTCGGGTTTAAATATAAACACATATTTTGGACAGTCTCTCATTTTACCAGATGATGAAGTTGATGTTTGATAATCAACACTGAAAGACTAGAGAGTAATTTATCAGTATTTAATTAACATAAAAGTGTAACTGATCCAAATTATAAGTATGTAAACTTGTTTATGGTCTATGGTATAAACACATAAGGTTTATCTATAAAGCCAATATACATACACACATATTTATAAATATACTAGCTGATTTCCTCCAGCCTAAACTCTCAGTACGGCAGCTCTCTTGCTGCATTGTTGCAGTGGCTTCTGATAAATTAGTTATTGTTGGTTGAAAGAAAATTACTTTCCTCCAATAAATAATTGGTTTTTAGCTTATAATCCCTGTCTTAGTGAATTTGGGGCACATGAGTGAATGAAATCACCATTTAGGATATATTAACAGTAGATAAAAAGTCGATGATCACCAAAAGTTAGGTCATTAATTAAACCCACAGTAGCTGTCAGTAGTTAGCTAGAGGGCCACATGGGGTTTCCTCTGTGTGTTCACAAAGCCTCTCCCTTATGAGTTACATTAAAGATTTTTCTATTTTTTCCTTTATGACCAGATGAAATAGCTTATTGCCTGTTGGCATTATCCATGTGGTTTAAAACCTGTTGGATGCCTAAAGTCAAGACCCAAAGGAGATGCCTTGGCTCTTATCCTGAAGCTGATGTGCAGCATAGCTTTTCTCAAGATCCCCTTGTAAATTTTTTTTACAAATACAATGGAGGTCCTTTAGCTCTGAAATGCAAAAACATTATCAGCTCAAATAATGCTGACTTTTTCTGAATTTTCTATTTTACACTCTTAGTAAAAGTTCTTAGGTTTTATATAGCCATCTTACCTTACTCTGTCCTCAGAATCTCCAAGTGTTTTCTTCAGGTTGGAAAGATCTGGGTAATAAGAAGCAGGAGGAGAAATAACCTCTAGGGCTCCAGACTGGACTTCTCTGGGGAAGCTGAGAAGAGAATCTTAGTGAGACCCTATCCCTCAAAAAGACTTTTAAGGGCAACCACAGACAGCAGCTCCCCGAAGTTAAGTCTGCTTCTCCAGAAGTGGAATTCACAACTCTAGCAGAGAAACTGATGGCAAATTTGGAACCAAGAAGGAGTCTTTAACAACCATTAGAACAGACAGGTCAAGAACTCATCCAAGTCTCAGAAAACACTGGAGAGAAGTGTGTCAGAAATCCTGCCCCTCCTGCATCTGTAGATGCTTACTAACACTCCTGATAGTTGCCAAAATGCAGCAGTAATTCACAACCAAATCTACTACCTAGAACAACACACAACTGTTCCCCCTTGCATGAAAGTTCCCAGTTTCCCTACCCTTGCTCCAACTCTAATTCTACTTTCTAAGCAAAATTGTGCTGTCACAGAGCAGGAGTTTAAAATGGGGAGTCTGGATCTAGTGTCTGCTCCAAGGATTAATTTTCCATTTAAAGAGACATTGAAAAAATGTGTAACCTACTTTGGGAGCTAAACCTTGAAGTCAAATCTCCCCCTTCCTCCAAAAAACCCACAAAACAACCAGCTAAAAAAACCAAACAAAAAACCACCAACCAAACAAACAAAAACCTCAACAAAGACAAACAAACAGACAAACAAAAATTTTAAAACCCCAACACAAAACAGGTAGAGCTTTCAAAACTGAGTTTCCCATTTCCTATGATTAGTAAAAATAGGTAACACTAAAAGTTAAACACATCAGAGTACCAGCATTATGGAAAAAAAAAAATCAATCTTACTGTGTAACCCTGACAAAGCAAATACTCTGCAGAACTTTTGCAAAAGCCAAAAAGAAATAAAAAAAATTATCTGAGTGCTTAAATTGCTGTAGGGATTGTACCTTGGCAGTGCCAAGGACTGCCTCTTCCCCTTGTCCTTGCCACAGTACTCCCAGCTGAGCTAAACCTTCTGGAGGCAGGAAATGATGAATATTACTTAGCTAACAGCCTCAGTGTGAGGAGTCTTCTGGGGGAAACCCACACACAAAATACAGGGGGAAAACCTTGAGTGAAGGAGGATGTGCAGAAACCCTCAAATGAGGAGGAAAAGATCAACTCCCCCAGGGATCTTGTTCAAGAAAAATAAGAGCAAGCAGAACTGCAGGGCTGTATAGTCAGTGGGGACCTAATACATGTAGTCTCAGGTGCATGAATCACATCATTAATTTTGTGGGGAAAAAGCTTAGGCAGAAGTAAATATTTATCAGAGATTTAAGCTGAGATCTTGACTGGTTAGTTAAAGCACATTTATCAAATAAGAAACGAAAAATAAATTGATATACATCCTTCTGTCCTGAATTTCACGGTGTGTTATGGCACACATACTGAGAGTGCACCTTTGCCTCATTACTGAGCAGTTCCATTTCAGTGTTGAAATGTTCTGATTCTTTCCATAAAAGCTCAAAATGTGTTCACACTGGTGGTTGAGTGTTACACTCTGAGGGACTTACCTGGTTTTAACACTTTCTGAAACCCTCTTAACATACTCTACATCCACCTAAAGAAAAGAAGGGAGGGTTTCATTAAAAGTCACCCATTCTTGTATTAAACAACACTTTGTAGGGAATATTTATACACAAATACTTAATTGTTATTCTCTAATTTTTTTCCTTCCAAACAAACGTGGTATGTTACAGCAGCATTTCTACTAAAGAACAGTATGGACTTTTCAAGCCAATGAAACTGTCAATGCAGTTCACTTTTGCTTCCAACTATCTCCAGCTGCCAATTCTGCACTTCGTTATTCACTGCTTTTGCAGAAGACCAGGCTATTTTCTGGCTAAAAATCTGTTCAGCTATGCCAGTAAAGCACAGCCACATAACTGTCAGTAAAAAGAGCTGTTTCAGGTTAATCATCCAAAAATCACAAAAGAGGCCTAGGGCTGATGAGAAAAAAATCACCTAAGCAAAATATTCTAAAGCCAGTAATACTTAAAATTTTTATTTCATTTCTTCCTAATATAACAAACTTACAACTCTTTGGAAATTTTGAGTACATTCATTACTGCTGTTTCAAAAAAAGTAACAGTTTTAGTGTGCAAAACATCTGTTAACTACATTAAGAGTACAAAGTTTTATGGATGTGATTTCTAAAGCAACACAATAACTGTCTTAGGAGTTCAGATTTTTTCTTTAACTAAACAAATAATTGTTACCGATTATATATTTAATTTGCAGTAAGTAAAAAAAAAAAAAAGTGAAGAACTGTGCTAAGAAAAATAATACACAGAACTTAAAACTCACTCTCAGTCAATAAGTTACTCAAGCTTAACCCATGATGTAAACATTTACCTTGTTCTTTTAAAACTTTGTGAGAAAAAGGAAAGTGTGGATTCATGACCAGTGAACACACCTGTCCTCCTCTCATAAAAAAATGTTCTTATCACCTCTCATAGCAGCATGGTTATCTGCTCCAATTTACTGCATGGCTGAAAAAATGGAAGCTGTGAGAACATGACTTTTGGGTTGGGTAAAAAGGGAGAGTAATTCTTAGAATGGCAGTTTAATCCTTAATTGGCTGATATGGACTATTACTACAACCGCAGCTCCTGTTTGTTCAAAGTGTCACACTAGGATTCTCCACAGTGGGAAACTATTCACAAGTTAACCCTTAAAAACTCACAGAATTCTCTGAAGCCCTGTAATAAGAAGTTTACCTGAATGGCAGCCAGGCAAAGCTCATCACTGCCAGGGCTCTTCATTGGGAAATACCAACTGCAAAGTAAGTTCAGCTCCTAAAAACTATGCTGAAGAGGAACTACAGCCAATACAACTGGTCCTCTGTACTCATCATTGTGATCCAAACAGAAAAGTGGAAGCCATGGCCAAACTTATTAAAGTGAACTATACTCTGTTTGACACTTTTACACCTGCAAAAGTGATGACTAAACCATAAAAAAAGCAAACTGTAACTGTTAATGAATACATGTATAAATTTAACGTTGTCTATGAAAGGAAAAAGAAACATGAAGAATAAATATGAAGTCTGAATAATTGCACAGTCTTTTTACCTTCTAGAAGCTTTACTAGCTAAATCCCTTCTGTAGCTTTTTTTCTGATGTAATCAAGATATTTTTGAGTGAGAAAAAAAAATGTATTTATCCCTAATATCTTACGTTGAGCATTGTTTACTTTCCCAAACATGTTCAAGGCTCTGAACAGTTTTCTTTTGCATGGGAAATGCCAAAACACATGCAGAAGGCTCCAATATGTCAAGATGCTTTGCAAGATATATGTTATCAAACCAGCAGATAAATAAATTGAAAATTTGTTAGACTAAGTTTATGTTCTTCAGGTTCTATAGCACTTTTCTGTGGAGAACTTACATTTCATTCTGGAAGCGGAAGACCTTACATTCAGAGATAAATAATGAGTTCATATGGTTTTGTTGGAAAATCTGACCCAATGACTGTGTTGGTAAATGTAATATGACTTTTTACCCTCAATCTTCTGCATTACAGGTTTTTTTTCCACAAACGAACATTGAGGCACTAACTGCTCACCATCTCCTCTAGCCCTGAAGAAATCCCTCCCAAAGGCCAAGTTAACAGTATTTTGCAGCCTCTCCTGCAATATTACACTTAGACATAAATCTCCATTTTGTCTAACAGCATTCTGCACCTTTCCACGCAAACTTACCTCTGCTATAAAGATGATTATTATGCAGTCCTTCTTTTGCTCTTCAGAAAGTTTGTACAGTAGGGAATGCAATGTATCAATCAGGTAATTTTGTTTTTCCCTTTTCACTGTAGGAATACCCATCACCAGGGAGACTGCAAAGAGAGAATGCCACAAGCCATGTAATTTTAAGGGAAATTGAAATTACATTTTAATTTTGATTTGATGTGACCATGAAACTTGGCAACAGTTAATATTTCCTTAGCACTGTGACAGCATTTGCTCTACTACCTGGAAGGAGAGATACCTCCAGCTATGTTTAGTTTAGAGACACCTGTGTCTGTGTTATAAACACCAGGTCTAGATTTGAGAACTTAGAGATGCCACTACCTCTGGCAAACACGTAGGTGTTTGCTGCTGAGATTCAGAAGTGAGTATTGCAAAATAAGTGCTTGCTCTTGCTTTGGAGATCTATGTAGGAAGGGTTAAACCAACACTGCTCTAGTGAGCAGGTTCTCACAGGAAGTGAATGCTGTGTATCTCAGAAAGAAATCCAATTCAAAAATCCTTCTGAGCAGTTTAATTGATATGCATCAATGATTTTCATAGCATCAATAAGAAGAAAAGAACTAAGATGTTGTTGTTATTAAAAATAAAGGAACTGAAATTGTCCCTGGCAAAGACTTCACTAGTAGCAAATGACTCCACTGTGCTGTATTATATCATTAGACCATAAGCAGCATGTCTCTTTTTTCATTAGTATGGGCATTACTTAAATCAGTGGCCAAACATAGCTCAGTAAACCTGTGGAATCTTAGTCCTTGCAGATGATTTCCATTCTCCAAAATCTCAGAAGGCTGGTGAGGAAGCAACAGTTTGAAATAAAACAGTAGGTGCAGTTAGTGACTTGCTTCTCACTTTTAACTTCCATGCCGGTGTCAGCTCAAAACCACCAAAGTGCCAATGTTCCCTCCCAGCACATATCCTGCTAAACCACTGGGGTTTGTTTCATTTTATATACTGAAGGCCATCCTGTACTTATTAAACTGCAGTCTTGCTATTGTGATTTTCCTGTACAAATAAAAGAAGATTAAACATAGAGTATTTTTTCATTAGTGACACTGAATCTATGGGGCACTGCAGTGAGAACTACAACACTAGATCACATTGCTACAACTACACCTATTAATGAGAAGTCTGTAGAAAGTTATCCATTGTCATAAGCATGGTCCAGGGCTTGGGGTTTTTTTTAGTTAAATCAAAAATCACTGCCAAAGTTTCTTCATACAAAATCATCCTAAAGAAAAGTAAAAATTTCAACAAAATACAAAACTCAGCAGAATGGTTGACTAGTTTCTTCTTTGCTTACTATTTTTGCATGTTTCTTTTACCTGGCACATGACAGTTAGAACAATGCATTTAAAATTTGTATTATAGTTCACTGGAATTCATTATGATTTCTACAGGTGTCAGCTGATTTCTCATGTGGATGAAAAAGCTATATTGAAGATATATTAATATCCTTTAAATTATCACATCACCTTTCCCTTTGCTTCTCACATCGGCAAACTGAATGCATTGTAAATTCGCCTTGGCTTCCTCATCCATAATAATTTTGTGTGGAAAAAAATGTCAGCTACTGCATCTTAGCCATATGAATATATGATTAAAACAAAAAATAGTCTTGTTTTTCAATTAAGATTATTTTTTGTTGATATTTCAAAAGGTTTTCAGAATACTTTGAGATAAAGACTTGAAATAGGGGTGGGCATTTTTAAAGTACTTTTGCTATTGCTATTAAAATTCATTCAGCTTGACAACATTAGGAAGTTAAGGGAGAAAATACATTCCAAACTTTTGAGTATGCTTCATTGCTAGAAATTAATATAAAATAAAAACATATAGAAAATCGAAGCCAAACTTTATTTCCTACCTCCAGTTCTCTGTTGCCCAAAAATAACATTTGGGAAAATTGCATCTTCATATTCTCGAAGGTGAGGGAGATAGTAGTACACATTTGTAAGATGCACGGGGAGTTTGCTGGCGAAGTTTAATTCTTTCCACTTCATATCACCTTAAAGACACAACAAACGCAGAGGTACACATGAAGTAAAAAGCCAGCAGAGCAGCCTATTGCTTCACCTGTTTTGCTCAACTGAACACTGGCAGGTTACCACACACAATTCAATCAGAACTATTCCTCAGAAGTGATTATACGTTATATATATTACATTATAAGCTTGAACATCCTGGGAGCACCATCTGTATTTCCCTGTGTCTACACACTTGCAGGATTGAGTCATCTTAAAACACAGTAAGAAGTTATTTTAAAGGCAGCAGTAAAAAACTGTTCAGTTTGGGGGGTTTTTTACATAGTTGGCAAACAATTTTTAAATGAAAAGAAGCACAGATTCTGATTAATAACCTTCTTAACTACTTAATAAACTTAAATGCTTTCCCCAAAAAGTAACACATGGTGGTTTTCACAGCTTGAGCAAAAGTTCTCCGTTTATAAAAATTCCTATGGTAAAAAGAACGACCATATACAGGCCTTTAAAAACTGTTCAAGAAACAAAAGGCTATAGCAGTTAAGAGAAAAGTAGGGATTTTGTTTTCTTTACTACTTTAAAATAAAGATGAAAACAACAGAATGTTTACTGATTGGGATGGAAAGTTACTTTTTCCAAGAAATGCATCTAAGGTAACTCCCAAAATTTACCACCCTTCAAAGTTACATACAAGTATCACAAAAACCATCATCAGCTTTATTCACTCAGCTCAGATCAAGGAAGGCAGACGCTTACTGAATGGGCAGTATTTTAAGTTTTTAATCTTTCAAAAGATACTCTCACTGAAAATTAGGACCAAAAAGAGATTCCCTACCTTACAGAAAACAGTTTTAAAAACCCCCAAACAAGCATACATGGATGTTATAAACGCATATCGTAATATTGGCTTCTCGCAAGTATTAAGGTGAATATTATATAATGTTAGAAATGCTGTGTGGATGTAGTTTTCTTTCTTTTTAGCAAGAATTTAGCAAGTGTGAGCGGGTAAGATAACCTCCAAGCGAACAGAGGATGAGGCCAAAGTGGCTATCAACACTCTGCCCGGGGGGCAAAGAGGCCCAAAGCTGCTATCAACCCTTACTGTCTGGGGAAGTTAAGAGGCCCACTCTACTATCAACTCTCACCTAGCGAGCCCAGGCCTAAGAATCAAAAGAAATAAAACCGCAAGGCAGAAAAATACACATGCTCTAAAAAGGCGGAACCAAGGAGTGGCCATGCAGAACAGTTCTGGAAAAGTTTGAATATGCATAAAGAACAGACAGTAAAAATGGTATAAAAAAAGGACTATCCCTGGGCATCAGGTGTGCTCTTGGCAGAGCTCCAAGGCACCCGGCCATTACCTCTTTGCTTTATGTGTCTCTTACTGTCTTTTTATTAAACTTTTAAATTCTCAGAGGAGAATGAACCTCGTTTTTCACATGTATATATATGCCCAGACATTTGTGTATGAAAGAGACCCACAAGTCTTTCCATACTGTTAAGCCATTACATATACTGGAATTTTGCTGCATAGAAACGTTTTTTTTTTAACCACCTTCACAACTTTGCAAGGACTTTCCTTCTTTATTTGGAAGTAGTACCTATCAAGTATTGGCAAGGGAGTTTAGTTCCATTGACTACAATAAACTTTTTAATTCTGGTTGCATAATGAAACATGGCTGGAATGGGAAGCTGAAGGGTAAGGAAAAATAAAAGGAAAATTATTCAATGATTTAAAAAAATTTCTGCCTTAAATCCTGTGAACTGACAGGTTTAATACTCTCTGAAATTTAGCTGGCTCCAGTAAGAATCAAAAGGAGGGGCAAAGGAAACTTGCAGTCTCCTTTACTGCTGTTTTGTGCATTAGGCAGTAACTCTTTGCCCACGGCATGTGGGGCTACTGGGGGCTGACAACATGACTCTATTCTAAAGCTCCTAAGGCCACCACCCTGCCAATGCTCAGCCCTTTGTTTATACACGTCTGAACAGTCCCAGTGAATTAATATTGGATAAACAGACAAAAACTGACAGGAAAGAACAGGAAAAGAAACAATTCTGACTATACAAAGAAGAAATGCACCTTGTTCCTTCTTCCCCTGTAATAGTCCTGGTTAATTCCCTATTTTAATCTGATTATCAGCCTGCTGTGCTGAATGAAAATAAGTATTGTTAAATGGTAGTTTTCAGTCGCACCCAGATTCTTTCTGAAGTTGGGGTATACTGTGAAATGCCTCCAGCACAGAGATGCCACTTCTAGTTTTCCTTCTCTCCCCAGGGAAGTAGCTCTGCCAATCTCACCAGGAAGGAAGGCAGATCCAGCACAACCACATCATTTATCTTAGGTGACAAAATCAACCTGTCAATCTATGGCATGTAACTACAGTGTGCAGATAGACAGAGATGTACAACAGCCTGTAAGGCAAGGTAACTAGTAAGTTCAGTTAAACAATGGGAAGAAGCCAGGTCACTAAACTTCACATATTGGCATCCTTAAAAAAAAAAAAGCAAAAAAAAAAAGCAGAGATTACCCCTACAAACCTGTGTGGTTTTTTGTCATGTTCATTCTTCTTGCAATTATATGTTTAATTTCATCTAGGGCACTGTTCAGTTCGTGTGATCTTTTTTTATTTTCCTCTTCAGCATACAATAGTCTCTGCTGAAGTTCCAGCAACTGGTGTTGGTACATATCTAAGTCATTTCCTGCAATAAGAACATAATTTCTTTTCTAAAAGGTGATTTGTATGATGGAATGAAGTTAAAGAATAGGAGATTGTCCAGAAAATGACATCACCAAAGCACATAAAAAATAATAAAGTTTATTTAGGAGAAGAAAAAGTCTGGAAGAGTATTAAAAAGGTTGAGTTTAGAGAGCACAGCTGGGTAAAGGTAAATTGAGGACAAAACCAAGAATACGAAATTCATAATAAGGAAAAAGTCAGTGAAAGACTGTGAGTTGCAGGGGAAGGTGCTACATTTTTCACCAAATAACAAATGTTGATGACCCTTTTCACACTGAAAAGTATAATTATGTAATGGCTTGTCTTGTGTATCAAACACTATTAAGAATAAAACAGAGATGTTAAAAGCATCCAGTCTTCATCTATGAGTTACAAAGTGTCTGGAGTATGTTAAGAACTATTACTAAAGATGGTTAATGTAAAGCAATACTTCAGTAACATCAACCCTTCACAACAGAGAGTAAAGAAAGTAGAAGGGGACTTCTGCTTCATTTTGGTCTTGCTGTGGTTTAGTTGGTTGGGTTTGGGTTGGTTTTTTTTTTAGTTAAATGCTGTTACTTAGAGACTTCTTCCATTCTATTTGTAGACTGTGCTGAGTCTTATCTGTGGCAGCTCTCATTTTCTAGGACCCACCATTGTCCCTCTGGAAAAATGAATTCCCAGGGATTCTAACCTGTAAAAGACACTAGAAGCAAAATTCAGAGGTAACACAAATTTGTGAGGATTTGCAGAGGTGCGTCAAACTGGAATTAATTTGCATTTTGGATAAGCAGGGGGTTTTATTTGCATTAAACACAAGTCCTTAATTTAATTGCGAACTGTGTGATTGGAAGACTGAAGTTTAAAACATCTAGGAAGAAGGTGGCTAGAAAAAAGAAGGAAACATGTGGTCTGTATTATCATTATTTACCTCATTAAAATTTTAAAGTATATTTAGTAAAATGCCCATAAAATGAATGCTTCCTAAAATTTTTTGACACTCTTAAAAATGTTTTGACTCGCAAGAAAGGTGTTAGTATCTATGAGCATTTTATACTATGTAGCTATGAACATAAATTTAGCATTGCTGAAGGAAGGGGAAATCTGTGTTATTTCAGCTGCATGCAACAAGACATTTCTACTTGATTGAAATAGGCTTCCCTAAAAAAACTGGAGAATAAAATTAAAAGAAAACAAAAACAAATGGAAGGTCAAAACAGATGAAGAGTCTATCTTTAAACAATATAAAATAGATAAAATAGATTAAAATAGATTTCAAATTTTAAAAATCTGTCACAAGGCATCAGGCTACAGAGCTAGAACACCAAACAAGCTAAATTTTTGGTATACCTAAGGAAGATCCTTTTCATCAGCTACCATGTAGGAATACACTTTTTTGTTTATGCTTTTCTTTTGTAGCTGTGTTTCCAATGCCATAATCCAATCTTTAGGATTTTTTCCTTCAGAATGGATACGAATAAAATGAAAACAGAAGGTTTAAGCTGATTTAGGTGACTGACAGATAATCATCACACCATTTTCATAGCAAGAAAGTGATTCCAGATAGAACATCAATACATGTAAACATAGTGGAGATTTATCTTGCAATTCCAAGACAAATTCAGAAGTATAAGCTAAAGATACAGTCATGGGTGTGAGGTTTTTTTTAAAATTCCAATTTCTAGAAGGAATTAGTAAAGAAATTGCAGACAAATTACAACATCATAGTCCCTCTCTTCACAATCCTCTCAGCTATGTAGTGTCAGTGTGACTCAAAATTACCAATGCCACCACTGGGCTGACATTTTGGCAAGCACCAAGTAATGGCAGTTGTATTTGCTTACTTACAGGTGAGCCTACCAAAATATCACAGGTGCCTCTTGGAAATAAAATGTCAACACTCAACTATCACTGAGTGCACCCAAAGAAGCTGACATTTGTAATCTGCCTTATCTATTTCTTCAGGCCAGAAAAGGGAAACTACATTTTTAAGTCTTTCAGAATTGAACCCTCTGTTCAGTCAGCAGAACAAGATTCTTAGTAATCCCTTGATTTTGATAGCTCAGGAAGCAAGGGTTTGACACAAGGAACATAATATTCACTCACCCTTAGTGAAGAATGAATTTGTTATAAAAATATATAGTTTGAAATAGAACATTAAATGTTCTAAATTTTGCTAGAGCACATGTAAATAAGCAACATTAACTATTACTAAACATTTGGCAAAAAATGTGTGTTTAGAAAGCAATATGAAGCTAAACACACTAAATATTTCAACAGTCATTAAGTTTAAATGGATTTGTGTGTGTGTTTGTGTAAAATGTTCTTTCAGCTTCTAATGATCCACAGAGAACTAAAACAGCTGCTTGCAACAGATTGCTTAGAAAGATACAGGGCATTTTTACAAATACCGTGCTTTCTGATAAGGAGGGCCAGGGAGACGGAGCTTTGGGTGCAGCATGAAACATTCTCTGTGCCCAGCAGCAGCCTGACTTGGCAATGCCTTGTTTAACAGTGGTTCCATCAGCAGTGAGGAGTGTCAGAATAAAACCAGAAAAGAGCGAGATGAGGACACACAGCAAAACTACAAAAAGCAAATGAAGGTAAAGGAGGCCCTGCAGAGAGACCCCAACAAAACAGAGCTGAGCAATCACCATAGGAAGTTCAGCAAGGGCAAGTGCCAGATTCTGTACCCTGGGATGGGGCAACCCTGGATGTACGGACATACTGGGGAATGAGAGGCTGGAGAGCAGCGCTGTGGAAAGGGACCTGGGGGTCCTGGCTGATGGAAAGTTGAATGTGAGTCAGCGGTGCCCTGGCAGCCAAGAGGGCCAGCTGTGTCCTGGGGGCATCAGGCACAGCATCGACAGCTGGGCAAGAGAGGGGATTGTCCCGCTCTGCTCTGCACTGGGGCGGCCTCACCTCCAGTGCTGGGGGCAGTTTTGGGTGCCACAATATAAAGACAACATTAAAGCCATTAGAGAGGGTCCAGAGGAGGGGTCTGGAGAGAAAGCCATATGAGGAGTGGCTGAGGTCACTTGGTCTGTTCAGCCTGAGAAGAGAAGACTGAGGAGAGACCTCATTGTGGTCTACAGCTTCCTCGTGAGGGGAAGTGGAGGAGCAGTGGAGGGGCAGGCACTAATCTCTTCTCTGTGGTGACCAGTGACGGGACCCAAGGGAATTGCTTGAAGTTGTGTCAGGGGAGATTTAGGTTGGATATCAGGAAAAGGTTCTTCACTCAGAGGGTGGTTGAGCAGGTTGAACAGGCTCCCCAAGGCAGTGGTCACATCACTAAGCCTGGCAGAGTTCAAGAAGCTTTTGAACAACACTCTTGGGCACATGGTGTGACTCTGTGCAAGGCCAGGATTTGGACTCAATGATTCTTGTGGGTCCCTTCCAACTAAGCATATTCTGGGATTCTATGTAAAGGCTGCTTCTCCCCTTGGTGAGCTGCAGATGAATCACTCTTCTGGGCTAAGAGTGGTTCGCTGAATTTCCCTTCTAGGAAAAGTCAGTGGGGCTACACTGGCTACAAGCCATGAGAGCAAAAAAAGACCCAGCCACCTCCCAGACATAGTGATAGCACTCAAAGCTTTTTCAGTGAATTTTCGGCTCTACTGTAGCTTTCCTCTGACTGTTAACTACACATTGGCATATATACCTATGGATACTATAATTCTAAGATAACAACATTTTAAATGGTTTTAAATGCACTCTTGTGTTATCTCCTAATAGATACATTATATATATAACTTTCTGCACTGCATATTGAAACAGTTTAGAAACAATACTAATCTCTAAAGCAAATACTCATTCTAAAAGCCAACTGATTATTTCTCTTAGCTCCACACACATATACTTCCTCTATGATCATAAATGCTTCCAGTCTAATGATTTCTGGCAATATCTAAGAGATGTGGAATAATTCATCACTATCTTGTCCGAACACTCAAACAGAAAAGAAAATAAGAGGAGAATTTGGAGTGGCAGAAAGGAGGGAAGAAAACACTTCAAAGTCTAGCAGTGAATCTTGTTCCCATTTCTTGATTACAAGCTACACTGTTTATCATACCTAAAGACTGTTTCTTTTAGAAACTGAAATTTCATTAATGGCCTCCTTAAAAGAAAACTATATAAGCACACTAACTGCAAAAGATCTTGTCATACTCTGTGCTTGGAACCACTGCTCAGCTTAATGAGGCATATTAAACCACTGAGGCATGCATTGCACTAATACCTGGCAGTTTATTATCTCCCCGTAACTGATCTGAGAGACCTTTTTGAATCTTGTTACATGCTTTGCATGGTCAGGTTTTGTGCTCTCCAAGTAAGGAAGGAAAAAAATTCCCCAAACAATGCCTCTGTCTCAGGTCAGAACAGCGAGTTCTTAGGCAAACACTTAAATTCAACAATGTGCATTACCTTTAACTACTTTGTTTAGAGTCTTACAGCACAGTATTATTTGTGTCTTCCAAAATGTTTGAGACATCTATTCGCCTTTGACAGTGCCTACATCAGGAGGTACAAGGCAGTGGAGGGACTTTGCATTAACCCAGTGACATCAAAGAAAACACTGTGCCAGCAATTTGGGGCAGGGGAGATAGGGTTCCTCTATTACCATACAGGGCATACTGGGAAGAGAATCAGAATACTTCCAGTATTAAAACAAACACACACCTTACAGAATTAAAGGCAGATCAAAATTAGTAACTGGATTTTAAAAACTCACACCATTGTCTAATGAACATGGACTTGGGTTTGGCATAGAATACTTTTTACTGAACAATTTACATACTGTATCTAACTGAAAATAGATAAGCAAACTTGTTTCAAAGAAAATACAATTTAACTCTAATAATATTTTCTTCAGGCAAACAGTCCTCATTTTTGACTCAAGTCTTTCCCTACATTAGAATGTAGTTAAAAGTGATCTTAAAACAGTCAGAGCATCACCATATAGGAAAGCAATATTATTAAAATAAGTGAAAAAATATAGACATTGAATGGATATTGCATGGTGTTTGCCCGTAATTGATATACTTCGGTTTTAAGGTAGTACTCATTCACTTCAAGCAATGGCTATTGCTTTGTTCTGGTTGGTATTTCAAATATTTTACTTCTCTTCCTGAGGTAGCAACAACTACTAAATTACACATACATTTAATTAAATGCCTAGCCACTAACTAGGGTATTTCTAGGCAAAAGTCTGTTCCTCAAGACTCAATATACAACACTAGGAAAGCATGAAGGTCGTATGTTTACACTTAAGTACAGGTTATGACAAGACACTGTACAGCAAACAAAGAGAGGTCTGACATGCTCCCTTATCCCTTTCTCTGCAAAACCCAACAATAACTGGCCTCCTTTTTGTACCACAAGATATATGACTAAGTTCCTCTACTCTTTAGGCACTCTCCTGCCTGAAATAACAGTAAGAACCAGCAGACTCTTCAGTTAGTAAATTACACACTTAGAAGCCAGTAAAACTACACAGCTTGGATACACTTCTAAGTCTTGGATACGAATTTTGATATAAAATTTTGCATCAGGAAATACTAAGCTTTAAGTGGACCATTCGAGGCTGTTGTATGTTGGCTTTGTTTTGTTTTGTTTTTTTAATGCCAAAATGCAGAACTACACAAAGAAACTGAGTAAGCTATTGATGGACTGGGAAAAACTCTTTCCTTATCACTCTGTGAATTTCAGCCACATCCCAACTGCATGTTGGGGCAAAACCTGAATGTGCAATAACCTCTGTTTGCTCTCAGTGTCACTGGAAGGAAATGTACACATGAAGGGAAGACATAGCCTACCAGTCAGCTGGGACAGCTGGGAAAAATGGTGATTAAACACAGTCTAGCAGTCCTAGAGAAGACAGGAAGATTGGCTTCTGCATGTTCAGAAATCGGGATAAGCTGTATTGGCTGAAGTGAGAGCAGTGCAATTCAAGACTTCCTTATCAAATCTGTCAATTTGCCACTATTGAATTGAAGCTTTGAGCCAGAGTATGCCAGTTGGGACTGGACAGGAAACCTGCAAAGAACTCCATCACAAACAATAGAATCTCCTGGAGACCTTCACTTGGCTGCACAGCTGAAACAAAGAATCACACCATAGGCAGAAGATGACTGGAAATACAAGAAATGTGTAATCATGCTGTCTGGGCTAGCATGTACATTACTGTACTTCAACGGGGAAAAAAAATATTTCATCAGAGATACCTCTTTAACCCTTTGCAATGATGAAACTCCCCCACCCACCCCTGATTTGTGGAACAAATTAAAAATGTAGATACCAAAAAAATTGGTGATCCTTACATATACTTCTGTGAATGTAATCATATGAACAGTTTCTCTCTTGTTCATTGCACCTCAAAGGAATAACTAAAGAAATTCAGGTTTCACAATGTTTGACTCAACATGTATATTTTAACATGCCTAGATCCTTGTGACAGCATATTTTCAGCATCAATTTCTCCTAACTTCCAAGCAAAGCTTACTTTTAATTTACTTGGACAAAGTATCCTATAAATTTAGGTGAAGAGGGCAGCAACATGTTACAAATCAATTCAAAGAGATTTAATCTTGTAACTCTTGAGAGCATCATGAAGAAGCACATAAGAGATGGTCTGATTTACCTCGTTGCTGTGACTTACAAAAAATTCACTGTTACTCAGCAAACACACCAAAATTTCTTTTTATTCAGGAATACTGTTTCCTCTGAAGAAACTTTATGTAAATTCATAACAAATTTATAATGTGTTTTTGCCTTCTGTTTTTCAAGTGGGGGAAAAAATTGCTACCTCCTTAGACTTACTTTATTATTTTTATATCCTGTGATTTTTTAAATGGATTAGTATTTACATGGAAAACAATAGCTAAAACTGTGTGAGAAAATCACTACATATATTGTAAATGGTATACTATTCCTCAGAACTACAAATCTATATGAAGAGTGTCTTTATGAGAGCAAACAATTTTGGTCAGATGAATTAACATGTGAATTGTAACTCAGTTTCACAAGTAGAAACATCTGCATCATCCTAACAACAGCCTTTCCTATGCTCAAATACAAACTGTTTGCTTCAGACGGGTTTGGCTTGGGGCCTGGGGAGGTACCAAAAATTTCACAGCAAAACCATGCAGGACATGGAACAGGAATTGCTGCAGCAGCCCAGCTGATTGCTCACTAACAGCAGCTTGTGTTCACAAGCACTCCAGAAGATGCTGAAGGAATCACCACGCAACTTTAGACACAGCATTAGCTTTTGCTGAAGATCTGATCATTACCAGTTGTCTTCACAATTACTTTTATCTTTTTTTTTTTTTTCCTGGCCGCAAAAATATCAGTATATTTAGTATGAAACCTTTGCTTATATTTATAAAGCAATGGGAAAAGTGACTATAAAAACATCTTCCTAACCATAGTTAAAATATATACAGTCTTATCCACAATAACTGAAATCTAGTGACTGTGGTAGATTCTGATCTTTTATTTTTAAGTGAATGAGTGAGGAGCATCTTCCCTGCTATGCCAGTTTAAGTTACGTGTACTCGATTTTAGTCTCACAACTCCAAGTCAATACTCAGGCTACACATAATAGTCAGAAGCAGCACCAAAGAGCCAATTACTTACTGCTGTCATTGACAGCAAATACATTTCAACTCAAATCTCTCAAGCTACCTTTATTGTAAGGCACTGAAAGGTCACTGGCTTAAGCTATTGATTTTTATTTGCACAGAAATCAGGAGAGAGCCAATATCCGACTTAAACTTCAAATATTCAAAGGCTGAAAGGCTCTGAGACTGCGGACAAACTGAACAGGGCTATTATGTACTTTTTATGTTATAGAAGTACTTAAGACCACTAGTCCTAAGCTCGGGTGCCCCGTCCTAATTGTACAAAGATTATTTACTATCCCAAAATCACTGCTATCCAAGAAACAATTAACTAAACAGAAACCTGAGGTAATACTTCAGACTACTGCTGCTTAGTGTGATAGACTGTAGTCAAAAATCAAGAGCAGTCTAAACATTTCAATGGGCAGAGCAGAGAAGTTAACAAAAGTAAGAGGAGATTTAACAAATGTGTGGAAGAAAATGAGCCAGAAAACATTTGACAAATGAGGGAAAGAGATGGAAGCTGACAAGCTGCAACAGTACTTGACCTTACAGTAACTGGTGGGCTAAGTGAAAAGGGCATTAGAAAAGAAAACACACATGGTAGTTTGAGATACACCAAAAGTGGAAATTCCTGTAGTGCTCTAAGCATGGCAGTGGAGAGTAAATTCAGCAGTGCAGAAAGAAAAAACAGAGGTTTAACAACATCTAAGCAGAGATACCTGCCTGTTTTCAGAACAGAAGATTAAGTTCAAACCACTTTCTTAAACAAATACCCTGTGACAACAACAGAGCATTAGTGGGTTTGTTCCCAATGAGTCTCTCTCTGTGAAAAAAGGTAACAACCTTTGTTGTTGTTACCTATGGCTGGCTATTCTTAAGGTTTTCTGGATGGGTAGAAGGCTTGTCTTCTAACACCCCTTGAGAGCAAAGACTATATTTTCAGTAAAATAAACATAATACAAAGTCATTCACCATGTACTGCTACTTTATCCTTTAGTTAATAATATTAACTATTTTATTTACACATTTTTGAGATTTACCAAGCTTCAGAGGGTCTCTGAAGAGTACATATTCTCATATGCAATAATTAAAAGTTTGCTAAAAAAACCAGGTGCTAATAATAATAGTAATTAGGAAAATTATACCATCTGAGAGGAATTAATTACTCACTTTGCTGTGGAGGAGGAGGAAACTGTGGAAAGAGAAGTTAAGACAACACATATACACCACAACACACATTATCCCTCTTCCCCCAAACAAACAAACAAAACATAAACAAATAAAATCCCAAAGCAAAACAGCCCATCATGGAATGTCATCAAAGAAACGTCAAAAAGAAAGGGAAATGAAAATGGAATATCAGTAATGAGGAGTCCCAAAACATGAGCCACAAGACAACACGATGGTAACTGCAGATTGGATAAATGCTTTCATTCTGACATCTCTCGGACCTTAGTCTCCTAAGTCACTCCCTTCATTTTTCCTTCCCCACTCCTAACAGGAGTGCCACTGAAGAAAACATGAAGTGTTGTAAGGTAAACAACCATATAACTGACCAAAAATGTTAAAAGGCAGGAGGATCAGCACACTATTCAATATGCCATTGTGGGGCCATGATCTCTACCACCACTTCTATTTGTTACAGGAACAATTAATATAAACAAATTATCTGCTAGCACAAATTATCTGTGTTCATCCCAGAAATTACTAATTGGTTTATTCTTATTCTTCTGCACTTATAAAACCAAACCTATTGTAAAGGTGTATGTAGGAAGCACTCAAAGATCCACTCTCTCTCCCTTACCCCAAACCAACTACCCCCTCACCCGTAACAAGCCAAGTCTCAGAGATACTGTTTGGAGACACCTTCTCATTTCTTTTTGGAAAATACCATCAGTTTTATCTTTCCCATATTGGCTCGGAGAATCTTAGACATGGCTTTATGTAGATCTATCTGGCATGTACCACCTATATAACCTATTAAAAAGACATTGTGCCATTTTAAAGTTTAGAAATAAAATACAAAAATTCAGGTAGTTTTCTCTGCATTCTGGTCCTGGAAATATGCACAGGAAAAAGTGACTGTACGTTAAGGAACAAATACAGTTGCAGGATGGATAACGCTACTTTATCCTCCCTGACATTAAAATCAAAACCACTTTAAAAGTGACAGCCACAGCAAACACATTTAGATTTTTCTTTCCATCTTAATGCAAGATGCTTGTTAGAAAAAGAGTAAGAAGAAAAGGAGAAAAAAAAGAGTTAGGAAAAAAAGTTTAAAAGAAACTTTTATTATTTCTTAAATTTAGGGTTGTATTTTTAATAGGACAAGTACGGCCCAAGGATCCAATCCTGTAAGCTGTTTCGCAAGATGGTGCTTGGGTGCAGTTAAGCCATGACCCCGGGGGAACAAGGGAGACCCGCAATCTCAGCCTTACACACGGCCGAGCTTCGGGGCCACACAGGTTCGTCATTTACCCAGCAAGCCCGGAGAGCCGAGAGGGTCCGGAGCTCCGGGAGGGGATGGGGCGACCCGACGCGCTCCCCGCCGCAACCCCGGCCGTACCCTGCCCGGACTCGCCGCCGCAGGGCGGGACGGAGCCGCACGACGGCCGGGACGGCCCCACTGCCCCCGCTGCCGTCCGGCGGGCGCAGCGGGGCGGGAGCCAGCGCCTCGCTGCCCCGACGGCACGGCGAGAGGGGCACAGCAGGTGCCACCGCGCCACTCGCCCTTCGCGCCCCGGACGGACGGGACGGGGCGCCCCCGCCGCCCACTCTCACCTCGGCTCCCCTGCCACACCGCGTACCACAGCAGGGGGAAGGCGGCGCAGAGGCACAGCGCCGGCAGGACCTGCCCGAGCCGCAGCCGCATCTCCCGCGGGCGCTGCCCACACGACCCCCACGCCACCGCCGCCGCTTTCGCCCGGGCAACGCGGGCCGAGCGTGTTCGCGCCGCGCCGCCCTGCCCTGCCCACCCCCTGCGCCGAGGGCCGGGGCACGTCCTACCGCGCTGCTCTCCGGGCGGGGCCGCCGAGCCCTCCCGCTACACATCGGCGTTCCCCGAGGAGCGGGGACCCGTCGGTAGGGACACGCAAAGTGCAGCGGGAGCACCCGCTCCTCCCGCCGCCCGTCTTTCTCCCCGGAGACACCGGCCTCGTGAACGAGCGCCCACGCCAATTCCCGCTGTAGAGCCCCTGGCAGAGCCCTCCCCTGCCCTCAGTCTTCCCGACGCTCGGACCCACACTGAAAAACCTCTTGACTGCGGCAAGTATAGGCTGTGTTTTCACGGCAAAAACGTCTCACGACCGACAGTTCGGCAGGTGCTGTTTAGCCCAAGTCATAACACTGAAAGTAGTAAAATGAATGTGTCTTTACAAACAGGTGCTGTGAATCTGCGTATAAATAGGGCCAGAGACTTGTAGATAAGGAAGTAACGGGAGAAATGATCAGTTTCAGAAAATGTTTGCTAGGGACTATTGCTCAGCCAAGGTCGTGCTAAATTCCCAAACTTTAGAAAGAAAAAGAATAAAGACTTAATAGAACTATCTTATGCAAGGCGGGGGGGGGGAGGGGGGGCAGGGGGGGAGTGTGCATGTTGAGGGGGACATGTAGACGGAGAGTCTGGAAGTCTGTACCTTCCAAGTACCTCAGCCAATGGGGATAGGGAGAGGGTGATGTAGCTGGGAAAATTAGGATAATAAGGGGGCCATGTCCTCCCAACACTTTGAGAGATCCCATGGGAAATGGCCTCTCCCTTTGTTTATTAATAAAGTTACAAGGACTCCTCTATCTCCTTTTTGGACATAAACCTCTGGTGATGTGAATTTTTTCTGCACAACATTGTAATGGTTAACCTTATTTTGCTCATTTAAAACCAGTGGGGCATTTGTTTGCATATTGCTCGTAAGATTGTATCAGGAATCCAAGCTGTAGTGTACAATTAATACATGCGTTTAGCACAGTCATAGAACCAGGTGAATAAACCAAGCTTTTCAGTTTACCTTTAAAGAGGAAGGAGGGCAAGCAGCTGCAAAATCTAACCTGATGGAAGTCTAATGGTACACTGGTACCTCTACACTGGTAAAGGTACTATACTTCAGCCACTGTACCTTGCTTCACACATGTGCCTTTCCATTTAGGCATGCACACCTGTTTGCCTTTTTAGGTCTTCAGCAATCCATAAGAAAACAAATAATTAGTTGCAGTTTAAAATACATCTTCTACAACATAGTTTATAAAGGGAACGGATACCTTATTTACCGGGGTTCCTGGAACCACTTACAGCAACACAGTTCTAATAGAACCACCTACGTTTTATACAGAAAAATGTTCCTCCTTCTCATACCTGATTAGCATGTATTTAGTGGCTTTTGCTTTGACACGTCCTCTACCTGCTCACAAATCTATCTTTCATTCTACACCTATGATAAAGAAAATATGGTTTCCTGTTCTGTGTTGCAAACATGCAAAAGACAGCTTCAGAAATCAGACTGGACTTGGGTAGCTCATAAAAGCAGTAAGTTGTTTGCTACCTAAACTGTTATCTACTTCCGTAATGTATTAGTAGCATATATAATTCATTACCTTGTTTACCCAGAGGACATAGTATTTTAGATAATTTATTTTCTAAAAATATGCTTTTATTATTAATACAGTACCTCTTCCTTCCTTTTCTCTATTTGCTTACTTATCTCATTTTGTACCAAACCCCCAAATCATTTGTGATGGTGTGGTGCAAAGCGATCCCAAACCCTACAACAGTGGTGTCCAGAAACAGGTGTGCTGGAGTCCTAATGTCAGTACTGCCTTTATGTGTCACTCTTTATACTACCAACAGTATAACTATGTCCTTTTTTGGAAATCTAGACCTCACAAATTGTATATTGCTTCTCTGGCAAGGTTAGTGTGACCTTTTTGTGTTTGAATTATGATGTGGATGGTTTTACATCTCTGTTTACTAACTACTTTGAATTAAAAATGTTATTATTCATTAAAAATGCAGGATATTGCCAGTAGCCTGCGTCAGTATACACATGAACTAAAAATCTCAGTGTGGCTCCATAAATCACCATGAAGCCTTGAATTAGACCTCACAATTCCTGTCCTGTACTCATCTGTTATAAACTTCCCTCTACCTTCTGTTTCTCTGCCTTTGAAGTTTTTTACTGAGAAATGCTTAAGCTACACTTTGAATATGCATTTATAATTGGCTAATAAGATGCAATGCAATCACGACTCAATCCTCTTCTCCTACTGCCTCCCCATCACCATTTCCCTCTCCCAGTTAATAAACTAAAAGCTTAGGGCACTAATTTTGATGGAGGGTCAATGTAGACTTTGGCATATTTGCAGTAAAATAGAGATTTAGAACTAAGAGGAACAAATGAGCATTAAATATGTCCCAAGTCAAGAATAAAATGACTTTGTTGGTTGGTGTTCTATCTGTTACAAGGCCAAAGCGAACACGTAAATGATGTAGTCAAGCAGGAGGGCTGCTGAAGATAAGATTAACAGAAATCTAACACACGTTTAATTTTAACTTATGTTCCGAGCGAGTAAGAAGGAAAAGAAAGACAAGACCATCACATATTTCCAGAAACTAGTAACAAACTGACACAGTGTGCGGGGAACGTCTGTGCATTTGATGTTATTTATAAAGGCAGCAGATAGAGTTACTCAGCCAGGCTGAGTTGTGGTGACCATTTACTTAATGCTTACTTCATAGCTCATTCGCTTAGAATGAGGTAGTGGATTAAGTGTTCCTCAAAAAAAAAATTTAAAATCTCATGACACTGTCATGAGCTTCCACTGCACTTGGACCTACTTGCAAATAGGCTACTTTATCTGCTTCATGCTTTCACGGTATCTCCCTCCCAGGGCTCTCTTCATATGTTATTTCACATGCTCAAGGACTGTGTACAACTGGAATAAGTTGTGCTGGTTTTTTGGGGAGTGTAAATTGTTTCAGAGCAGTTTTACCTCCCATCAGCAGACTTTCAGCATTTTTGACAAACTGATCATCTTTAAAAAGGCTATAGAAGAACACATTGCTGAGTAACCTGTAATACTTAACACTAAGCAAGTGATTCAGTGGACTGGTTCTCCTTACCTGCAAGAGAGAGTTCCTAGGCTTGTCCTTGTGCTTTGTAACTGAATGTCTCTTTTTGCTCAGATGTTTGCTCCACATATTTTTACTGTTTTCACACATCTGTGTGTAAGCAAGGGTAGAGATAAGAAACATTAAAATAAATATTTGACAAAATACAGGCTCCTGGGTGAGCCAAGCAGTGGATTATTTTGTATGTCCTTCATCTGCAAGGGTATATAAACAAAGAATAACTACCAATAATAATACATAATAGTTGCTGCCACGTAAAGTTTTCTGACTACAGAGAGATCCAACTGCTACTGCTGGTTATTTACCCTGCTGTCACGCAAGAAATGGGATTTTAAAAGGTAAACAGGTCACCATCTTTACTTCAACCAAAGTCTCTGTGAAGGTAAGATTTGAAGGCAACTACTGAACACAAAAAGAGGAAGGTAGAATTTTTTTTAAGCTACTGCATGGTATTTTTGGCTGTCTTAATATAATTTATAAATAACCTGAACATGATGATACAGAAGTATTTTGCATGATTCAAGTGATAACATTTGTATAAAATCAAACATGCTTGCTGTTTTGCAGTTTATAAAAAGCTGTGAAAAAAACTGTCAAAAAACCATGCTATAATATTTTGAAATAATTAAATTGGTTACAGATTTTACTTTAAAATACAGATTTAAAGTGAAGAAAACATCATGCGAGCAAAAAAAAGTGTAAGACTAAAACTTGCATCTTTTAAACTCACATTTCAGAAGTGCTTTATTTAAAGCAAGACCTTAAAATCTGTCAAGCTTACCTCAACAAATCTAATTATATCACAGAGAAGTGTTGTGCAATGTATTGTCAACACCAGATACTCTGCACTTCAGTCCTGAAGACTGGAAGCAAAGAGAACTGAGAAAACAATAATCCTGTACTGTGTGTATGTATTGTTACAGTAAACCATAATAGGAAGTGGAACAAATTCCAAAACATGTAGCAGAAGCTACTTTGGTTCTTGACATTCCACACAAAAAAGTAATTTCTGTTTCAGTGTTGCAGTGTGTGAGATTAATGTATGCTGTTCCTGTGTTTTAGATTGGCCCATTGGTCTCTGCCCCTTTGTACCTTATCTGGTCCCCATCTAAAAAGTTCCCTTCTGGTTCTCCTATTAGTTTCTGTTCTCCTGCCTGCCCTTCTCTCTTCCCCGTTGGTTGTTGCACCCTTGTCCCTCCCTTACCCCACCTCCTGGCCCTCAGCCCATTGGTTCTGGTTTCTTCCTGCCCATAGGAACCCCGATAAAAAGTTGTACCCCTGCTCTCCATTTGGTCTTTTGTTGTTTGTGCGGGGACCCTCCACGCGTGGAATAAACCCTCGTAGCTGGAACCTATACAAAAGACCCTTCTCGTTTCTTTTCCACTGATCGCCGCATAGTGGATGTGTGAGTGAGTAGCTGCACCACCTCGAGTGTGTGTCTGTGCCTTTGTTTGGCCCCAGCACCGAAGCAGCTTCCCCCCCCCCCCCCCCCGGCTGGGGATGCTTTTGGAAGGTCACGGCATTTCACCATCTCGCTCCACCCGCGGCATTTGGCACCCAAAGCAGGGACCGTTGCAAAGGGGTCCCTAAAAGTGTCCCCAGTAGCTTTAGCTGCTGGGCTCTAAGTCGCTTTCAGTACTGCCAATACACGAAGACAGTTTTGAGTTTTATCAAGGCTGCTGTGAGGGTCGACCGACAACCTTCCTGTCGTGAAGACTGGTTGGATCAGCAGACCACCCCGAGAGCTTCTTTTGATGCCAGATGTGTAAGTTCCAGTGGGTCACCCTTATTCTCTTTATTATTTTAGTTTCCTATCTGGTGTTGGGAAGTATTTTGGGGAAAATGGGTGCTAAATTAACCCATTCCCAGCGAGAAGTTCAACTCCAAGTTGAGGGTGCCCTTACGGGAAAATTTTACATTATTCGAAGGGGGATCTTATCCGTTTTGTTCATTGGATTTTTAAGTTTCTTCCTCAAGTTTACATTTCAGTTCGGAAATCTTTTCCGTTGGTTGTTTTAATTTACGCTGCAGTTAAAAAATTGAGGAATCGTTCACTTGGTGATGGGAATGTTTCTTCTCCTCCTGTTGCAAATTCTTCACCTCTTTCCTCTCCCCATGCTCCCCTACTCACTTCCCCTCCACAAGAGGGATTGAGAGGTGGAGAGGTGGATCCCATCAGTTGATGCAGAGTTGCCATCGTCTCTCTGCCCCCTCTCAGTCCCTTTTGCCCCCTTCTCGAGACGGGACTGATCACCCCGTCTCAGACTCTCCCTCAGCCCTTTTGCTTATGCCCCAATGTCTGTGTCTTCCCCAGTTGCCTCACAAGATGGCGCCAGCAATGTGGCCAGCCACGCCATATTGTCTCCCTCAAATCCCGGTTTTCCCACACTTGCCAATGCGCTCAGTCCCTCCCCTGCTCCACTCCTTGAGTCATTGGGTCTTCGTTGGGCCTTCCCTCGTCGTCGTTGGGCGTGCCCACGTCGGTCCCCACCCATTCCATCGGGAACCCCGCCCCTGGGAAACTGCACCCTTCTGGTTCCCACACCATTGGGACTGGAAGTGGGTGTAGACATGACTGGAAGTCGTCCATCTTGGGTTCTGCTAAATGGCATCGGCTGGTCCGAACCCCAGCTGCCAATGCGTCCCCTTCTTCTGAAGAGGAAGAGAGTGATCTCTCAGATGTCGAGGATCACTGGGCTGGGGCGAAGAGACAAGCCATGAGAGATGGGGACTGGGAACTAGCTGCTAAAATCAGTGTCGCTCCAGTCACATACTGCAGAGGGAGGAACCCCAGATGGGAGCCTATCCCATATGCACAACTCAAAGAATTGTGCAAAGCAGCCAAAGATCATGGGTGTGGGTCCCCTTACTTTAATAATTTATTAGCAGCCACCTTCTCTGAACTCGCTCTAGTCCCGCACGACCTTAAAAACATTATGTCGTGCCTCCTTTCTTCAGCTGAATATATGTTGTGGGAAAGGACATGGAAAAAGCAATTAAGGGACCTCCTCCACATATATCAGAGGGATGCGAATCAGGTACCTCTAACCTCCGACCATTTATGCGGAGAGGGGAATTATGAAAAGCCTCAAGACCAGGCTCAAGATATTCCAGAGCCAGTCTTGGAAGACATTAAAAGAGCGGCAGAGAAGGCACTGCTTCTTACCCCTACTGATTCCACTCCATCTCAAAATTTCTCTAACATCAAGCAAGCTATTGATGAGTCTTTCATAAAATTCATTGATAGACTTAAAGAACCAGTAGAGAGACAAATTGAAAACAGAGAAGCACAAAAAGAACTCTTATGTGTGTTAGCTATGACAAATGCCAATGAAAATTCTAAAAAGATTTTGAGAACTCTCCCTCTTGATCCTGCTCCCACTCTCGATGCCATGATTGAAGTCTGTACGAAACAGACTTCTCCAGAAATTACCATCACGCAGGCAGTTTCTAAGGGAGTGGCTGAAGTAATGGCAGCGACAGCCAATGAAAAAATGTGTTGTTTTAGATGTGGGGAATTTGGTCATTTTATGAAAGACTGTCCAGAGTTCATAAACAAAATCCCATCTCAAAGACTTGGTAAAGTGTCTCTTACAGACTGTCCTACTTGCCAACATCACCACCAGAGGCATCAAAAAAATGGACATCTGAGCACAGAGCGGCCTCGCACGGTGACATCAAATCAGAAGGCATTCAACCCTGCCGCACATGTCACAGCCCAGACTCCGCAGACGACAGCTTAAATTGGTGCCACTGTGAAGGGGACAGAGAGAGTCAAGTTTCTGAAGCCTTTCACCACCTTCAGGCAAGAACTCGGCTCCAGCTGGTAAGCGGACTGTCTATTGACTTTTCAGATTGTGACATGTACTTGATTCCCACAGAACAATATGGGCCCTCAGACGGCCCCAGAGACTTCCTAATATTAGGAGACCCTATTCATGGCCCAGAACAAATATTTGTAACACCTGACTGTGGGCCTGTGTAAAGAAGTCCTAGTGACTGTAACTTGCCTTGATCCACCATGGAGACTGACCAAGGGATCACCTATTGCACAAGCCTTCCCACTCCCACCCCATTGGAACAACAAAGAAAGAATTCCAGCTGTATATTGGACAGAGGTAGTGGGTCCCAATAAGCCCCTTTTAGAGTGCCGGCTCCGAAATAAAAACTCAGAGTTATATCTTACAGGGGTGGTTGACACTGGGGCTGATGTAACTATCATTTCTTGCTCCGAGTGGCCCAAACTTTGGAAACTGAAACCGGTAAACGGGCGTATTTCAGGGATTGGGGGGTCCGCAGCTTCCATGCAGAGTGCAAATAATATCAAAATAGAGGGCCCTGATGGCCATGTTGCCACTATTCGGCCATTTGTGGTGAAGGCTGGCCTCACCTTATGGGGCAGAGACCTATTATCGCAATGGGAGACTTGTCTAGAAATCCCATCTCCATCGCAGGATTTTTAGTCGGGGCCACTGAAAAGCACGCCACCCCATCTCTCACTTGGAAACCTAATCGACCAGTGTGAGTTGATCAGTGGTCCCTTCCAGAAGAAAAATTATGTGCACTCGAATCCCTCGTAGAGGAGCAACTCGCCAAGGGTCATACAGTTCCAACAAGCAGCCCTTGGAACTCCCCTGTCTTTGTTTTAAAAAAAACAGGCAAAGACAAGTGGAGGCTCCTCCATGACCTCCGTAAAATCAACAGTGCCATTGAAGATACGGGTCCCTTGCAGCCAGGCCTGCCCTCACCCTCTATGCTGCCTCGCACATGGAAGCTAGCTGTGATTGAGATCTGTCTCGGTTTTGAAAGACAGGTGTCTGCTAAGGAAGGCAGAGGCCCCCCTTGAAGTGTCAGATATAACCCCTTTTCCCTCCAAGTTATTATATTTTGAAATCAAGGGCCTTTAGGCAAAGATGTGGGAAATAGGAATAACAGTTCTTTACTCTCTCTCTATATATATGTATATAACCAGTCAAACAAAACAACAACAACTATGGCAGTAACAGCAATCACAAACCCAGTCCCAGCCTTCTCGGCTGTCAGGCCCTTTCCCCTCGGGTGCAGTTCCGCTCGCAGCCGGCAGGGGCGCTGGCGGCTCCCAGTGAGCAGGGCAGGTGCGATGGTTCCCCCGCGGCTGCAGGGGGCGCTCCGGAGCGAGTTCGGGAAACATGCGGCACTGGTGCTCCGGGGATCCCGGGAAGGGATGGAACAAAGGCTTCACAAACCCCTGGGCAGCCGATCCCGGACTCTCAGGAACAGCAGGCAGGAACGGCAGGCTAGAGCGGCAGGCTAGAACGGCAGGCTGGAGCGGCAGGGACTAACGCAAATCCCGGGTGGCAGACGAGATGTATCCAGATGGGAAAAACCCACGGAGGCCCAGGCAGGCAGGGCGAGCAGGGCTACAGCGTAGCGAAAGCTCGAAGCAGCAGCGGAGCAGGGCAGCCACAGCTCGGTCTCCAGCAGGGCAGGGAAAGCGGCTTTTGGGGTCCCGGCGTTGTTTCCAGCAGGAAGAAAGAACGGCCAAAAAGAAAGAAGCAGCAGCTCCTTTCTCTGCAGCTTCTCTCTCTGGACGCTCAGAGCGAACTGACCCCACACCCAGGTGTAGACAAAAGAGTAGCCAGGCCCGCCCCACTCCCCTTTTTGTCTTTCTTAAGTACAGCTATTTGTCCCCTAGCAACATGCATATGGGAGAAAATTCCTTTAACAGGAAAACCTAAGACTAAACTAAACCCCAACATTATCCACCCCGAATTTTTTCCCATACTAACATGTTACATGAAACTTAACTTTTTTAACCATATAAATCTATGCATTACCCAAATTATATACAAATATACATGCTGATACTGATACAAGTACAGAGCCATGGGTAGTTCACCCTAAAACAAGATCCCCTTGAGGTAAGCATCGGGTCTCTCCATCCTTTTGCATCACCCACCAGGTGCAACCTGGTCCCTGAGCAAAAACAACCCCACGGATGGGTTTGTCTTTGCTCAAGGCAGACTTTACCCAAACAGTTTTTCCAAGCATACCTCTCATGTGCACCACTGGAACCTTATCTCCATCTGTTGTTTGTAGGGGTTCGGATTGGGCAGGGCCTGCTTGATCGCAGCGCATGTCTCACAATCATGGATAACCTGGGAGATACTGTCTATGGTTAGATCCACCCCTCGGTCTCGTGTCCACTTATAGGTGGCATCTCTGCCCTGATGGCCTGAGGCATCATGGGCCCATCGAGCTAGGAACAGTTCTCCTTTATGTTGCCAATCCAAGTCTATCTGGGACACCTCTATTTTCGCAGCCTGATCTACCTGTTTGTTGTTACGATGTTCTTCATTAGCCCGGCTCTTGGGGATGTGAGCATCTACATGACGGACCTTCACGGATAGCTTCTCTACCCGAGTGGCAATGTCTTTCCACTCTTCAGCAGCCCAGATTGGTTTTCCTCTGCGCTGCCAGTTTGCCTTATTCCACCTTTCCAGCCAACCCCACAGAGCATTGGCTACCATCCATGAATCAGTGTAGAGGTAGAGCTTTGGCCACTTCTCTCTTTCAGCTATGTCCAGAGCTAATTAGACAGCTTTGAGCTCAGCAAATTGGCTCGATCCACCTTCTCCTTCAGTAGCCTGTGCAACTTGTCGTGTGGGGCTCCATACAGCGGCTTTCCATTTCCGGCTAGCGCCTACAATTCGGCAGGAACCATCAGTGAAGAGGGCGTATTGTCTTTCACTCTCTGGTAGCTCGTTATATGGTGGGGCTTCTTCGGCACGTGTCACCTGCTCCTCTTCTTCTTCAGAAGATAACCCAAAAGTCTCACCTTCCGGCCAGTTCGTAATTATTTCCAGGATGCCAGGGCGACTTGGGTTTCCAATTCGGGCGCGCTGCGTGATGAGGGCAATCCATTTGCTCCAAGTAGCGTCGGTGGCGTGATGCATGGAGGGAACCTTTCCTCTGAACATCCACCCCAGCACCGGTAGTCGGGGTGCCAGGAGGAGTTGTGCCTCTGTGCCGATTACTTCTGAGGCAGCCTGGACTCCTTCATAAGCTGCCAGGATTTCCTTCTCTGTGGGAGTGTAGTTGGCTTCAGATCCTCTGTAGCTTCGGCTCCAGAATCCCAGTGGTCGGCCCCGAGTCTCACCAGACACCTTCTGCCAGAGGCTCCAGGACAGACCATTGTTCCCGGCTGCAGAGTAGAGCACGTTCTTCACCTCTGGTCCTGTCCTGACTGGGCCAAGGGCTACGGCGTGAGCAATTTCCTGTTTGATCTGGGTGAAGGCTTGCTGCTGTTCAGGGCCCCAGTGGAAATCATTCTTTTTGCGGGTAACCAGGTAGAGAGGACTCACGATCTGGCTGTACTCGGGAGTGTGCATCCTCCAGAAACCTATAGCGCCTAGGAAAGCTTGTGTTTCCTTCTTGTTGGTCGGTGGAGACATTGCTGTGATCTTATTGATGACCTCAGTGGGAATCTGACGTCGTCCATCTTGCCACTTTACTCCCAGGAACTGGATCTCTCGGGCAGGTCCCTTGACCTTGCTCTTCTTGATGGCAAAACCAGCTTGCAGGAGAATTTGAATTATTCTCTCTCCTTTCTCAAACACTTCGGTTGCGGTGTTCCCCCACACAATGATGTCATCAATGTACTGCGGATGTTCTGGTGCCTCACTCTTTTCTAGTGCAGTCTGGATCAGTCCATGACAGATGGTGGGACTGTGCTTCCACCCCTGGGGCAGTCGGTTCCAGGTGTACTGCACGCCCCTCCAGGTGAAGGCAAACTGAGGCCTGCACTCTGCTGCCAGAGGAATGGAGAAGAATGCATTGGCAATGTCAATAGTGGCGTACCACTTTGCTGCTTTGGACTCCAGCTCGTACTGGAGCTCCAACATGTCTGGCATGGCAGCGCTCAACGGTGGAGTCACTTCATTCAGGGCACGATAGTCCACAGTCAATCTCCATTCCCCTTCTGACTTGCGCACAGGCCAGATGGGGCTGTTGAAGGGTGAGTGGGTCTTGCTGACCACCCCTTGACTCTCCAGCTCGCGGATCATCTTGTGGATGGGGATCACAGCATCTCGATTTGTCCGATACTGCCGGCGGTACACTGTCGAGGTGGCAATAGGCACTCGTTGCTCTTCCACTTTCAGGAGCCCAACTGCAGAAGGATTCTCAGATAGTCCAGGCAGGTTGTTCAATTGCCTAATGCCCTCTGCCTCCACAGCAGCAATCCCAAATGCCCACCTGAGTCCTTTTGGGTCTTTGTAGTAGCCATTCCGGAGGAAGTCTATGCCCAGAATACACGGGGCCTCTGGGCCGGTCACAATCGGATGCTTTTGCCACTCCTTCCCAGTCAGGCTCACCTCAGCTTCCAAAAGGGTCAACTGCTGTGATCCCCCGGTCACCCCAGCGATGGATACAGGTTCTGCCCCCACATGTCCCGATGGCATTAAAGTACACTGTGCCCCAGTATCAACCAATGCATCATATTTTTGTGGCTCTGATGTGCCAGGCCATCGGATCCACACCGTCCAGAAAACT
Source organism: Corvus cornix cornix (assembly GCF_000738735.6). Lineage (NCBI taxonomy): Eukaryota > Metazoa > Chordata > Aves > Passeriformes > Corvidae > Corvus > Corvus cornix. The sequence continues at coordinate 11,027,660 of NC_046334.1, forward strand.
CGGTTCTCCCGTGCCTCTTCCTGGCTAGAGGCAGGGCCCCCCTAGCCCTGGTTATCATTCTTTCCCTGGGCGTACATGCTCGAGGTACCTTCAAGGGGATCCGACATATCATCCTCCCTTCTGTAATACCTGGCAGCTCAGTCACGGGAGGCTGAGGCTACCTTCACCTTAGCGGAACCCCCTCGGTTAGTGCCTCCCTCCTTGAGTTCACGCACCTGCGCTGCCAGGGCAGAGGTGGGTTTCCCATCCCACCTTCTCATGTCTTCCCCATGCTCACACAGGAAAAACCACAGCTCAGCTCGTGGGGTGTACCCTCTCTCTCTAGCAGGGGGACGGCGGGCTCTGACTTGGGGGCCTGTGACTCGCACTGGTGCCACACTGACCCTCCTCATCTCCTCCCTCATCTCCTCCCTCATCTCCTCCCTCATTTCCTTCCTCATCTCCTTCATCTTCTCTTTGAGGTCCTGGACCACAGCAGAGACGTGAACTTTCAGCGGGCCATTGATCATGCTGTCATAATGCCTGAGCTTGTTGGCAACAGAGTCCACTGTTTCTCGGTTATTGTCAGCATCAATCGTTGCAATGAAGGTGGTGTATTGTGATGGCCCTAGCCTTGCCAGGTTCCACATCATCTGTCCTGTGCACCTGACCTTATCGGGGTCATTATCATGCTGTCCATCCTTCCCAAAGAGTACCTCTAATATTGCCACCTCTCTTAGCTGTTGGATCCCTTGCTCGAGTGTCTTCCACTGCATTCTATGATGATACTCCTGCATTCTTTCTTTGTGAATGAACCTTTCTCTCACACTCATTAAGAGCCGCTCCCAGAGAGAGAGAGGCCCTGGCTCCCTCACAAATATCTGGTCCACACCTAGGTCCCGGGTCAACGATCCCAGATACCTTGCCTCACCACTATCCAGTTGCACACTTGTACCCATAAGGTCCCAAACCCGAAGCAGCCAGGTGGTATAAGGCTCACGCCCCCTTCGCACAATGTTGTTTCGCATAGCACGGAGACTGTCGTGCGACAGGGACTCAGTGATGATTTCTGGCTCTGGCTCTCCTGCTGGTTGTGAGGGCCCTGGTTGCCCATCATCATTAACTGGTCGTACTGATTTGGTCTTACACTTCCTCCTTTGCACAGGGGCGACTGCTGCTGGCTGTGGTTGTCCTTGTGGTTCAGCTGAAGCCTGGACGGTTGTAACATCCGTGGGTTCCACTGCTGCACCATCGGACTCACCCTCTTTGGGGCAGGGAGAGGGTTTTTCACTAGCTGAGGAGGTGTATTCCCTTAGCAATTGGCATATCTCCTGGCGCACCTGGCCCATCTCCTGGCACATCTCCTTGCGCACCTGGCCCATCTCCTGGCATATCTCCTGGCGCACCTGACCCATCTCCTGGCATATCCCCTGGCGCACCTGACCCATCTCTTGGCACATCTCCTGCATCCCTTTTGCCAGTACCCCCACCCAGTTTGGGTAGTCCATTTCTGAGGTGGACTGTTGGGCGGTATCAGTCTGTGGGGCGGGATCTCTAGTGTCTGGGGCTGTGGCAGGCTCTGGCTCTGGGGCAGGATCTCTAGTGTCTGGGGCCGTGTCAGGCTCTGGGGCAGGATCAGGCTCTGGGGTAGGAACTCTACTCTCTGGGGCCATGTCAGGTTCTGGGGCAGGATCTCTAGTCTCTGGGGCTGGTGTCCGGGTAGATATCCAAGCCAATCTCAACTTATCCTTGAGTACTAAATAGAGTAGGCCTATCAGCAGCAGATGGTTAGTATTCAGAGAGAATTTAAACCCTTCGAAAATTGATGGGGTGGGCACAAAGAACTGGTTGAGGGGTTGGGAGAAAACTTCCCCTGGTGTCATTTCCTCACAGAAGGTACCATTGTTAACATAACCCCAAAAACATGTGCTCAGTGTGTGATAGCTGTTTATCCATGTGCCCACATTCCGGAGGAAGTTAAAAACCCATGAATTCCTCACCTTCTCGACCCATAACGCAAGCTGGATAACAGCAATGGTAGCCTTAGTCAGAGGACCCATATTCAAGTAAGGAGCTGCAAAGGGGAAGAATATAGCCACGGCCACATGCCACCCGAACCAGGGTAAACTAGACCACATAGTGCTGCCTAACAAGGTTCCAATATGCAGCACACAAAATAAAGTTATCAAGGAACTGTTATTCCTTTTTCACCTCTATCTCTTAATGCCCTCAGGCCCCACATTGGGCGCCAGAATCACGGCACCGCCCTCTTTTCTCCTGTCGCCATGCTCAGCTCCGTCCCACGTGACCCACTTCTCTTTCTCTCTGACTCTGACGCCGCCATGTTGAAGAGTGCTCCCGTTCAGGCTTTACGGTGGTGAAAACCTCGCTCCCTCTGTGCTGCTGGCTGCATGGTGTCCTCTTCAGTTCAGCACGAAGTGTGCTGGCTGCAGACAGGAGGCTCTGCCGGCTCCCGCTGGCTCCGCCGGCTCCGCATGGAGAGGAGAGGGACCCGCCTGTCCCCAGAAGCCGCACTGGATGGGTTTAGCTGTGAGCAGTCCATGGCTGGTTTTAGCTGCCTGCGGCTCTGGGACAGTCCCCCGCAGCGACCCAGGGTCTGTGCCGCAGCATTGGGAAAGGGGGAAAGGGGCAGTGGCCCCGGCCCGGCCCGGCGGGGCCGGGAGGCTCGGAGCCCCCCCCACCTTCCAGCAGGCGAACTCCGACCAAAGGGGAAATCCCGCCTTTCTGTGCGGTTTAAATATGTAAATTGTGAGAAGCGTAATTGGTCTTAAAGACTGTCCATCAACTCAGGGTCAACCCAACACAATATTAAAGACTGTTTTTTCACCATCACATCCTCGTGATGCACCCAGGTTTGCCTTTTCAGTACCATCCTTGAATCGGCAAGCTCCGCTTAAAAGGTACCATTGGCAAGTTCTCCCGCAAGGGATGAAAAATTCACCCACCATTTGCCAAGGGTACGTAGCCCACATCCTCTCCCCAGTGCGGAAGAGATTTCGAAGGCTGTGATATTCCATTACATGGATGATGTCTTAGTCTGTGCTCTAGAACAAAATTACCTAGACATAACATTGCAACAGACCATCCAAGCTATTGAAAAGGCAGGGTTTGAGATCCAACAGAAGATACAATGCGTTTGCCCATGGACTTTCCTTGGACTCTGGATAGGCGAGCAGACTGTCTTACCCCAGCAGCTTACCATCAAAGATGACCCAAAGATCCTTCGAGATCTCCAGCAGCTTTGTGGGTCTATTAACTGGGTTCGTCCTCTGCTGGGAGTGATGACAGAAGACCTCGCGCCACTGTTCAACCTTCTCCGTGGCAGCGAAGAACTAGACTCGCCCAGGACCATCACCCCAGAGGCCCGAGATACTATTACCAAAGTCCAGCAGGCGTTGTCATCCCGCCAGGCTCACCGTGCTGAACCAACCCTGCCCTTCAATTTCATTGAAGGCCAATTTCATTGGGCTGATTTTCCAATGGGACACTGCCCAAAAAGACCCTCTGCTCATTACTGAATGGGTCTTTTTGCCACACCAACCTGTAAAATGTATCACCACACCACAAGAACTCATGGCTCAGCTCACTATGAGAGCAAGAGCTCGCCTCCATACCCTCGCAGGGTGCGAATTCACATGCATACACCTTCCATTAACCACGGAGCTTTGGAGCATTTGCTCCAAACAAATGAGCACCTCCAGTTTGCCCTAGACAGTTACACCGGTAAAATTTCCATACATGAACCAAGTCACAAGCTGTTTAATTTGACTTTTAATTTGGCCCCAAATTCCTTGCAAAGTCAAAAACCTCTCAAAGCCCTGACAGTATTTACTGATGACTGCGGAGGGTTCCTCAGATCTGTCATAACTTGGAGGGATCCTGAGACTTGAAAGTGGGAGTCCGATGTCGCTGTGGTGGAAGGCTCCGCACAAATTGCAGAATTAGCAGCCGTCGTCAGAGCTTTTGAAAGGTTTGAAGAGCCAATCAATTTAGTTACCGATTCGGCTTATGCGGCTGGAGTAACTGCTCAGGCAGAACATGCTCTTTTAAAAGAGGTGTCCAACCCAAAATTGTATCAGCTACTTTCAAAATTAGTTTACTTACTCTCCCACTGAAAGCAGCCTTTCCATGTTACGCATGTGAGGTCACACACCAACTTTCCTGTGTAGGTTACGGACGGTCGAAGACGAGAGATCTCTGAAGTCAGATCTTGGGACACATGGTTTATTGCAAAGGGTGTGGGTATAGGGGCACTGCTCAGAGCTGCCAGACTCAGCTCAGAGCAGGCCCAAGAGAGCAAGAGAGTAAGCGGGTAAGAGTGAGAGAGAGTGTAAGAGCAAAGAGAGTGAAGAAGAAGTAGTAAGAGAGACTGAAGTCCTGGTTACAATACAATAAATCATCTTCTGTACTGAATATTTTAATTGTCACTAACCAATCTAATACAAGATACAAATCCTATAGCATTTACATACAGCCTATAAGAGTTCTTATATTACCATAGTGTGTTACATCTTAACTTCTAAAAACTACTCTTTGGACCCCTTCTGCTGAGCTAGTAGGGTCTGCTCTGACCCTTGGACCTGCCTGCAAGCAGAGGGTATTGTTCAATCAAGAGGGGATTACCTTCAGTCGGCCATACCATTGTTTTCCAGTTGTTCAGTAACTAAGACTTGGTATTTCAAAAGTGGCTTTCATTTCGATGTTGCCTGTAGTTTTCATATTCCCAAAATCTTTTGTCAGGCAATCATATTTATAAGGCTTTCCTGTTTCATCTTCCCCAACATTCCTGGACCCATCACCAAGGGAAACTGGAGAGCTGATGCTCTGGCCATGCCTGTGCAGGCTCCCAGTGTGCCAGACATCTTTGCACAGGCCAGGCTGAGCTATGCATTCTATCATCAGAATGTCCCAGCCCTAATCAGAATGTGTCAATTGCCCCGTGAACAAGCAAAAGCAATTGTAGTGACTTGCCCTAATTGCCACATCTATCAAGTACCATCACTAGGTTCTGGGGTTAATCCCAGAGGTTTAAACAGCTGCCAGTTGTGGCAGACTGATGTCACCCACATATCACAATTTGTCAGATTGAAACATGTTCACGTATCAATAGATATATTCTCTGGAGCCACTTTTGCATCAGCCCATGCAGGAGAAAAAGCAAAAGATATCATAAAGCATTTTCTCCTTGCTTTTGCCACCCTAGGAGTCCCATCTGAAATTAAGACTGATAATGGCCCTGCTTATGTTTCCCGCAGACTGCAAAATTTCTTTAGTCAGTGGGGCATAAAGCACAACACGGGTATCCCCTATTCCCCCACAGGACAATCCATCGTAGAGCGGGCCCATCAAACTATTAAAAGAGTCATTGATCAACAACAGGGAGGGGCAGAGATAAATTCTCCAGTTGAGAGACTTTGCAAAGCTCTTTCTACAATCAATTTTTTAAACAGCTCGTTCTCAGAGCCGACCCCCAGCGTAGTCCGGCATTTTACAAATTCCAGCCAAGCCAAATTAAAAGATCACCCGCCGGTGTTGATCAAAGACCCCGAGAGTCACCAGGTACTAGGCCCTTTCCCACATATCACTTGGGGGAAGGGATACGCTTGTGTTTCTATGCCATCAGGCCCAAAGTGGCTCCCAGGGAAAAATATTAAACCATACCTTGGGTCGATGACACCTGCCCCAGAAGACCCCAAAAAAGATGACAGCACACCACAATCAGACAAAGAAGCTCCCAAAGATGAGATCAGTGCCGCCTGGAGACAAAAGCAACGCAAATCGACTGGCCATGACAGTAACATCTAAGCGTCTTTCACCAGGCAGTTTTTTTACATATAAACCCCCTGTTACTTACCTGTATCTGTGTCCCATCCCTTGTTTTTCCTATTACCCTACCCTTAACCACATTCCCCATCCCCCTTATTTTAACCCTCCCCCTTCCCTCTCATTTCTCTTGGGGGGGGGGGGGGGCAGAAAGGAACCAACAATTTTCTTTCGAATTTCATTAATAATTTTGCTTTAAAAAGCCCTAGAAGAGCCAATCCCAACCCCACATACCACGATGATTGCCCACCTTCCGTTCCTGCTTGCACTATGAATCTCCATGGAGCTACCACCTGTCATTGCATAGTAAAAGCATCCATGTGATGATTCAAGAAATACAAGACCATGCTAAAAGCTGCAAGTAAAGAAGGAACCAAAGTGGTTTGAGGATCTCTTTATCTCTTTAGACATTGGGGGTTGGAAGGGTGGCTGAACTTCTTGGCCTCGTTTTGCTTTATGGAATATTTATTTTTATGTGTTTGTTTAATTCCTTTAAAAGGTTGCTTTTTAAATCTTTGAGACAGGCCCTTTCTTCAAAAATACAGAAGGGGGAAGTGTTGCAGTGTGTGAGATTAATGTATGCTGTTCCTGTGTTTTAGATTGGCCCGTTGGCCTCCGCCCCTTTGTACCTTATCTGGTCCCCATCTAAAAAGCTCCCTTCTCCTGGTTCTCCTATTAGTTTCTGTTCTCCTGCCTGCCCTTCTCTCTTCCCCGTTGGTTGTTGCACCCTTGTCCCTCCCTTACCCCACCTCCTGGCCCTCAGCCCATTGGTTCTGGTTTCTTCCTGCCCATAGGAACCCTGATAAAAAGTTGTACCCCTGCTCTCCATTTGGTCTTTTGTTGTTTGTGCGGGGACCCTCCACGCGTGGAATAAACCCTCGTAGCTGGAACCTATACAAAAGACCCTTCTCGTTTCTTTTCCACTGATCGCCGCATAGTGGATGTGTGAGTGAGTAGCTGCACCACCTCGAGTGTGTGTCTGTGCCTTTGTTTGGCCCCAGCGCCGAAGCAGCTTCCCCCCCCCCCAGCTGGGGATGCTTTTGGAAGGTCACAGCATTTCACCATCTCGCTCCGCCCGCAGCATTTAACTATAAACATAATGAAAAAATATTCATGTTGGTATGAAGGTATTTAATCCATTAAAAGATGCCATGGAGCAGCAGAACAGTTTAATTTTGGTATAAAAAAAACAACAAAAGTCTCATCAGCTAGAAATTTCCCTGTGTTATTTGTGCATACCCATGCTTTAAGGATGCACCTGCTGGACTTCCTAAAATTCCAGTAGCTCATGCTTTTAATGAACTGTCTCAGCACAATCCATGCGTGGGCATAAAGACTGACAAGAAGGACCTGACCACCCTTACGTTTCTTCACATTGTTGCAATTCATCTGCCTTCCCAATATCAAACTAACACCCTTCTGCTGCTGGTGTAGCCAGGACTCCTCTGACAAGAAGCTTTCAGCCCAGCTGTGTTTAAGCACCACAGGAGCAGTGTGCTGCCAAGTTGTCAGATGGAAGGTATAGCACCATCTTTTTTTCCAGGAGTATTTGCTCAGAGCTGTTTCATATACAAGGTGGGAGCTGTAGCTTACACCCAGGTCCCGCAATACAGACAAATTCTTTCCTCCAGTTTCTGTTACCAGTTCGTAGGCACAGTATCTTTGATTTTTTTCAATATATTTTCTGGGGTTTGGCTATCTGTCTTGGTTATGGGAGAAAATTCCTTTAACAGGAAAAAACTAAAACTACACTAAGACCCCAACACTATCTTAGAACAACTTATATGCAGGTAATATGATAAAACCATCATATCATCTTGCCACCAAGTAAGAATACTTTTAAATAAATACTTTCAAGCTTATTTTCACACAATGCTCCAGTGCTTTGAAAGTCAGATTGCTCCCATAAGCAGTTACATTGCCTCTTAACATGCAACATGCACCACCTCTCCTCACTTTAAGAGTAGAAATAAGATATGCAAACAATTGAAGTTCACACAGCAGTGGTTTCCCCACATGAAACTCTTCACCCCTATGAGTGTAGAAATCCAGAGAGAGGATGCCAAACATGTTGGTCCATGCTGTGAAATCCTCTGTGGGACACAGGCCACCAGGCCTGCTGTGTGACTTTTGATTTTGTGTAAAAGGTACTTCAATTTCCACACATCAAAAATATATCAGAATGTGGTCAAGCAAGTCTGCCAGCTCCCTTTCAACACTCCAAGTTTTGCATACAATTCTGTGTTCAAGCCATGTTTACTGAAACAATAATTAATTTTACAATGGAAGTAGTGACTGGAACTAAATGGAACACAGGCTGAACCTCCATTCAGCAAAGGCAAGGCAGGATCCATGGCAACACACTCCTTAAAATCATCTAGCCCAACTGCTGCAAGATGTGGAATACGTAAAAATTTTCTTAAGAAAGAATGTCCTTTGGTGTTTCGATCTTTATCTAATTTCAAGTCTAACTAACAAAAAGGGAGATTTAACCCATGAAACAGAGCACCCAACAAGCTCTAGGTGATATCCAGGTGCTGGGAAAACAAATTACTTTTTTGTAGAATTGCCTTGTTAAGGCAATTCTTGTTTAGGGCTGGACATGCTTCAATGATCTCAGATCTTCACGGATCTCAGGGATGTTAACAAAGCTTGGGAAGAAGGATGTACCTGTGGACACAGTGGATGTCCCATAGTGCACACCAAAAATGCAGAATTTAGGGGCCACAAGGACATCTGGCAGAACTCCCCAGATAAGGAAGAAACAAATGAAGACAACTCAGTAATTGTGCTGAAATCGGCTCCAACTGGGTAACAGGTAATTCCGGCAGGGGCAGATCCCGACCAGTTCACGGAGCAAGGACCCAAAAAAGGACACCGGCCCAAAAGGAGAGAGAGACTGAGCATGGGGTTAGTTACCATGGGAAATGAGAGAATCATTCACCAGCAGAAGATAGAATACTAATTAGTAAGAGAACTATGTAACTTGTAGCAAACACACTAATCCCTTTGTTTGCTAAAATGTATAAATAGGAAAAAACTGTGATAGTTGGGGCGCTTGATCTGTGGATTATCAGGGAGCACCCAGGGTTGTGCAACTCTGAAATAGATACTCGATGTTTCTCTCGAGTATTGGATTGCTGCACACCGGGCGATGAATCCGGTTTTTGCGGGCAGCAGTCACAGCGCTGCCCGGCCCGGAGGGGCAAGAAGCGGGCGGGCGGCGGGCGAGGGAGCAGCAGCGCCCGAGGCCGATAACGGCCGCCGGGAAAGGGAAGCCTCTCCCCAGCCGGCACTTCCGCCTCGTCCCGTACCCGCGATCACTTCCAGGTCGGGAGTTGGCTTCCGGCGGGATGCGGGGGGCGGCCGGGCCCTGCTCGGTCCCCGCCGTGCTCTGAGGGGCCGCGGCGGCCCGGCCGCGAGAGGGCGCCGGCGGCAGCGCGCGGTGGGTGCGGGTGGGGCGGGCCGAACGCAGCGCCCAGGGCCGGGCCGGGTTCGGGCCCCGCCGGCGCGGGGCCGCCGCCCGCGGAAGATGTGGGCGCACATCTGGGGGTTCCTGTACAGCAACTACTTTCGGTTCTGGCTGAAGTGGATCCTGCGGCTGCTGACGGGCAAGTGCGAGCTGCAGCGCGTCCTGGGCGGCGCGGAGGCGGGCGCGCGGCGGACGCTGAGCATAGGTAATGGAGGGGCCGGGGCAGGCAGGGGCCGCGAGATTGCCTCGGAAGCGTCGTGTGGAGCAGCAGAGTCACAGGATCATTTAGCGTGGAAAAGACCTCCAATATCATCGATTCCAGCCAGTAACCCAGCACTGCCAAGCCCACCACTAAACCATGTGCCACATCTTTTAAATCTCTCCGGGAATGGTGGTTACTCCACTACTGCCCTGGGCAGCCTGTTCAGTGCTTGATAACCCTTTCGGTGATGACACTTTCCCTAATATCCAACCTAAATTTCCCCTGGCACAACCTGAGGACGTTTCCTCTCCTGTCACTGGTTACCTGGGAGAAGGGACTGAACCCCGCCTATCCACAGCCTCCTTTCCAGCGGTTGTAGGGAGCCATCGTGTCCCCCCTGAGCCTCCTGCTTTCCAGTAGCTGGAAACCAGTACCTGGTGTGCATCCCCAGAATTGTCACTCTTCCTTTCATCCCAGCTATCCTATGAGAATTCTAAATCAACGCCAGAGCTAGCTTCCTTGTCTGCTTGCTAAGGAAATTCCAGTGTCATCAAAAAGTGAATCAGAAATCATACCTTTTCCCCCAGAGTCTTCTCATTACTTTGTGTACATGTTTTTACCTTCCTTTACTAAAAAAAATTCACACTGGATAGACATAAATGCATTTTTTGGAGGTGAGGGAGGAAGAGTGATTTAACTTACAATTCTGCTTGATGCAGAATTTTGATCTAAAATAGCAATTGAAGAAACTACTGAACATTTTTGTGGTTTTAGAATAACTTGCGGAAGTGACTGTACTTCCTTATTCTTCAGTAATAAATACGAAATAATTTCTGAGAACAGGAAAACATCAATTGACATACTTCTCTCCTGACACCTTTTCAAATTTGTCTTGGTTTTGTACCTGTAATTGATGCTTTAAAAAATCCTAATCCACTTTCAGCATTGTACTGAAGAGTTATAAAAAAATCTGTGTAAATTAAGACATTCTGTTACCTGACAACATGTTCATTTTAAGATTGAGTAATTTTTTATTATATGTATAAAAGGGATGTAAAGTTTTATAATACTTATATACTGCAGGAAGACTTATTGTCAGTTATTTAAAATAGTTCACTTTAACTGTGGCATCTACTTTTTTTCCATATTGCAGAACATTCACTGGAGTCATCAAAAAATAAGGTAAGAGATACTAGAGATGAAACTGTAATAAAACCTTTTTTCAGAGACAGATCCCAGAAAAATAACACATGCATTTACTTCTTGAGAGTGGAGAACTGAAGAAGAATAAAGGGCAGAGAGGAGAAAACTTGGAATTTTGTGTTCTGTATGCTAGGTTTATTTAAGGTTTCTCAAAAGCAGTCCCATGTCCTTTCAAATGTTTCTTTCATTGAAATCTCAGCTTTGTTAGCTACCTGTCTCCTAATTCTGAAGCCTTTTTACCTTGGCTGCACTTGTTCCAGTTGGACTAGGAAGAACATATTTCAATTCAGCAGTTGAAAGCAAACAAGAATCTAGACCAAGCAACTCTCCAGCTCTGTATTTATTCTTTATGCAACTCCTATGTAAACATTGTTGTTTACAGCCTAACAAAGTTACAAATTATGCTTTTATGCAATTATTGCAGATCTCTTATATGCAATTTGAGCCAGTGTATTGTAAGCAATTACCTTAAATTGACCCTTCTTATAGTAAATAATACACACAACAGATATACAGAAGCTGAGCAATAATAATAAAGTAGATGATGTCTTCATTCCTCATTAAGTCATATACTGTATTAACTTCCTAGGTTTTAAGAAATGCTGTACATGTTGAAGAAGCTGAAGTGGAGAAGTGTGTCAGAGATATAATGAAAGAAAAGAAGATTGAACAGAAGGATACAGGGTGTGTTTGGAAACCTCTCTCTGTTCTCACTTCTTAGCATGTTCTTCCAGTTGCTTAACCTGATGCAATATTTAGGCCATTCAACACAGGTATTCAGAATGAAATCTGAAAATAAGATGTGGTTATGTCCTCATCAGTTCTAGAAAATGAGTTGCAAAGTTGTAATTGATGTGGATTTGGGATTACTGTATCTCTGTTTTGCGAGTCCCTTCTGTTACTCCATATTTCTAGCTAGTATGATTATTGCGTAGGTTGATTACAAGAACTATGTAATTCCTTAGATATATTTGAGAGAGTATAGTGATGCCTGATTAATATTTGCATTCATCTGCATAAGTAATTAGTGAGTGACGGAATAACCAAAATTTTAAAGTCTAATGAAATTCTTCTTTGAAACTGTAAGTATGTCTTACAAAGTTTGAATGTAAGACTTACAAAAAGTTTGGGGGTAGGTGGAGGTACAGGGGTCAGGATGATATATAGAGTTTTCTTACGTCATAACAGATTTTAGCTTATTTTTTTTCTTCTGTAATATAGGGTAATAGAGTCTGACTGCAGCACAGGAATCAGCTAAAGATACTTAAAGTATGTAAGATCCATGTGATAGTGTACCTAACCAGTATGCTGTAGTTTGAAAGATACGCACTTCCTAGTTCTGGTGTTTACATTGCATTAACATAAGAAAGGTCTTATCTGGTAATTCAGCAAGAATTTATGGCTAAGTAGGCCTATTTAAAAACTTCTCTATGGTGTTTTGTTATTATTTCAGGTTTAAGACAAATTTGCATATATCCTTACTGCAGATATCAGGTTATAAAAAACTGTATTTGAATGTGGAAAACCTGAGGAAGGTCCCATATGATTCAGAAAATGAAGAACACGAGGAACAGTTAATTGAGGTGAAATAATTTTTTAAATACAAATGCTGTTTGTTTTTTTTTCCCCCTCCAAGTCCAATACATTGCATGAACTTATTGGTAGCATTCTTACCAGCTGATCTATTTAAAGCTCTTTTCTACTTGCAAACTACAAAGCCGTTATAGAACCGACACACTAAAATAAAACCTCAAGCCAAAAAAAAAAAAAAAAAGGTAAACTAGAGTTACTTGCAATGGAATTATTTTGTGTGAAATTAGACATAACACATCTAAGTAGCAAAACAGGTTTGTTATGGGTCACTGAAGAATCACTGCTAAAAAGGTACTTAACCTTATGGATACATCTAACTTTGTAAACCACTAGTTACTAAATTAAAAGAAGACACTAATTTTTTCTTATTATTGCATCCCAGTCAATGTCAAGGAAGATAGTTTGATGCTGGAAGATAAAAACTACTTAACTATTTTCTTAGCACTTCATAATTATCTCAACTTGCTATGGAAACCCCAACCCTGACAGGTTAAATAAGTATTCATTGAGAATTTGTATTTCAGTTTATAGCTGTCCTATTACAAAATGATGCAGAAATTAATTTCTGAGGTGAAACAAGTCTTTGTTTCTTTGGTATTCATACAGCATCTTTGTCTGTGAAGGGAAATTACCACAATTAATGTTAAATGTAATAACTTTCATAACTGCTGAAATGAGACATTGTAGCAGACTCCAGATTGCTACTAAGAGAAGAGCAGCATGCACATTGTATCCTGTTCCTTGGTGAATGGTTTCTAGTGTGCAGCAGCAAGTGTTCTGAGTTATGTGACTTGGAATACTTGAGCAGCATAACATGGAAGTATATTTGTGCAGCTCTGGAATTTGCTGATGCCTTACGAGAATCTGAAGGCCAGAATCAGCAAACAGTGGTGTGACATCGGCTTCCAAGGTGATGATCCCAAAACAGACTTCAGAGGAATGGGGCTGCTGGGCTTAGTGAATCTGGTGTAAGTGAAAAGAAGTATTTCATTCCTTTGTAACTAATTTTCATTATCTGTATTTTCTCTAGTTAATGATATTTCTAATAAAAACTGAATAGAAGCAAATAGAAAGCAGTATGTTCAGCATCTCTAGTGGCTGCACATTGTAAACGTGGTGTGGTTGGGTAAGGACAAGAAGTGAGGGGAGGGACAGAAATTTGCCCAGGACAGGTTATTTTTTTGTTGCCATATGATAGCGTTAGTAGGTTGTACCTAACTTGTCAAAAGCTTTAAAAATTCCTGAATGTAAAAATGCCTACTGTAATGAAAAATAGACAGGTTTACATATCTTTGCTAAGATAATTTTTGGACTAGGTTGAACTTCATATTTGATGTTCAGATCACAATGATTTTTTTTTTACAGTATTAGTTCATGCTGAATATAATTTAATTTTCTACCTTTTCCTTGGTTTTCATTTTGTGCTATTTTTCAGTTACAGGCTAGTTTTCACCTTTAGTTTAAAGCTACAGATTTTAATGTTGAACACAGTATTTTTTTTTTCATGAATTTAAAATAATATTTTACACTGCCAGGTATTTTAGTAAGCATTACACCAATGAAGCTCGTCAGATCCTTTCTCGATCAAATCACCCAAAGCTGGGGTAAGTCACTCTAGGATTTTTTCTGGTCTTCTATGTAAGAACTCATGTGAAGACTGCTAAATATGTGTCCAGAAAGTAAAGAGGAAAATATATGTGAGTTTTTTCCATTAAAGAATGAAAAAAGGGTCAAAATAGGTGGGAGAAACCAACCACAGAAAGCAATTTCTAGCTGGGAACTAAGTGCAGATTTTTTTTTTTTTTTTTTTCAGAATGGATTTGTTGGGACAAAAATGTTGCAAAATATCATCTTTATTTAACACAGTGAACACCTTTAACATTATAGTTAGTTTTATTTGTAATAGACTTAGATTAGATTTAGAAATTCATACTTCTTTTTCACCTTCTTACTGATCCTGTGTTGGGATAGTATAGGTTACCTCATAAGGTCCTTTTTTTTTTTGCTAGGTTCCTGCTCTGTACTAGGTATTTACAAACAGGTGTTTTGTTGTTGTTCAGCTTTAAATTTGTTTTCGAAAACTTTGCATATTTGAACATTTAGCTAATTTTACAGGGAAATACACTCTCAAATCAGTCAGATAAAATAATCTGATCCATCTAGTCCCTAGTTAACTTGATGACCTACCAAATAGCAGGAGCCCTTCATGACTTTGATTGTAAATAACATTACCCTGTGCAACTCTGTCATGAACAGGATATGTGAAACTTTTTGCTCAATTACGTAACTATATAATTGGCACAAATTAATTAATTTTTACTTTTCCTTCCTCCACAAACACTTTAACTGTTGTTTAGGAATTTCTATTATACTTTTTATACCATGTAACAGAAAACCAGATTCTTTCAGCTCAAACAAGAGGTTGAAATAGCCATTCCATTTATACTTCAACAATGTTTTTCACTTCCAGTTTTTAATATTCCAGCAGATCTAAGGATTTCAAATGAACAAGTTGAAGTCAATGTTGATTAGCCTTACCATCTCAGTATTACAATAACTTTTACATCGTTGGATGCACTAGGGAATGGTCTGTAGACTGGAATCACCTCATCAACAAGTATTACAGGAAAAATTTTGACTCTCACAGCTGTCCTAAAGCAGAGTGTGCCAGGGAAGCTTTTATGTCTTTCAATCCATAAGGTAAAACCATGATTTGTGTTGCAGATACTCCTATGCCATAGTTGGGATCAATCTGACAGAGATGGCATACAGCTTGCTCAAGAATGGTGCTTTAAAGGCTCATCTCTACAACATGGTCTCTGGGTTGCCACAGATGGAGCACTTCCATCAGTTTTACTGTAAGTATCTGTAGCTTCTCTAGAACAGACTACTCAGCGTAGGCTGCAACTTAGAGTTTGGGCTCTTTGGAGTGCATTTCCACTCTTTTCTCATTAGCCAGAGGAAGCTGTTTGTCTTCTGCATCAGGTATTGGAAATGCACCTGCTGCTTAAACATTGTGCTGCAGAAATTATGTTTAAGGATAATTTCTGTGGCATTCTATATTTTAGAGACTCCAGTCTGAAAACTCAATATTTATTCAGCAAGCATCCAAAAGCTTGCTGTAGATCAGGGTGGGATAGTCCTTGTTTTAAGGGGTTGAAGAGAATCTCAAGGACCACTCTAGGACTGGCTAGATCAAGGCATGAAATTTTGGAGGTCATTTTTGCAGATCTGTATTTTATTTTCTTCACAGGTTATCTAGTTTATGAGTTTGACAAGTTCTGGTTTGAAGAGGAACCAGAAAGCATTATGCACTTCAACCAGTACAGAGAGAAATTCCATGAAAAAATTAAGGGACTTCTACTGAATTGCAATGTGGTACTGACCTTACAAGATACAAAGAAACCTTAATTCCTCTGCAGTATATGAGGTTCTGTATCAAAAATCGAGTGATGCATTTGGATGGAAGTCTTGTGTTTCACCAAAAACTGTCTAACAATAGAACTTTTTTTTTTAGATTAAAAAAAGGAAAATTAGCAAAATTCAGTTAAGAAAGCTTGGACAATCAACCTCTGTTTACAGGTATTTTTATGCTATTCTCCAAAGGGCAGCTTTTTGAAAAGAAAGTGAAACATAATCCAACCAACAAACTAACAAAAAAAACAACCCACAAATCTGAAGAATCTCTGGATTGCTTACTTTTAAATTTTATTTTATACTTCTTGGTGCAGGGAAATTGAGCAGGTATTTATGCTGCATCGTATTTTCTATGAATAGGTTTGACTATTAATGGTCTTTTAAAAGACAGTTTAAGTTCAACTTTTCAACTTTGAATTTAAATTCCAACCTTTTAATGTAATAGTTGAAGTTCAGTTTTTAGTTGAAATTATTGTGGTTTTAGATTTTTTGTGTTCTTGTTCCTATATATGTCATTGATTGTTCACTCAACAATGTTGAATTTCTTTGTAATTAAGAGGTCCTCAAAGGGGACATATTATTTGTTTATAATTTTGGAGAAGAGGCTTAATCTATCAGCGTACTGATGTATTTACTAGAAATGACTTCTGGATAAGGAAGTTTATCTATGGATTTGTACCAGCCAATTCCTATGCTTGGAAGAAGTTTAGTTTGCAAACAAACAAAAAGAACCACGTATCATCAGCATGAGGATAAGATCCTCAGGCTAAAGCTACTCTTCCTAAAAGTATTCCTACTGTAAAAACTTTTGATTCTTTCTAATCTGACTTCAAGTGCTGAGCATGATTGACTCAGTATCTGTTGTCAGCCCTTTCTTTTAGCAGCTAAGGGGGTATTCTTAGTGGGAGGTACAACAGATCTAGTTTAGCCCTTTTATAAAGTTTAAAGAAAAACCTTTATTGCAGCCACAATCCTTATTTTGTAAAAATGAATTCACATCTGAGTACAAGTCTAAAAAAGATGTATTTTCCATGGAAGGGATGCAAATTTGATGTGTTCCTTAGTCGTGCCATCCTCAGACAATCTAGTAAATAGAAATTCATGCCTGTATTGTGACTAATTATTGCTTAGAGCAACTTTAAATGGATTTGGTATGACCATCACTTTGTTTTCTAAGACCTTCTATTAAATAAGTGCCTTCTGCAGTTTTCAATCAGCTTTTTATTTTGATTCTTCTAGCTAGATCACAGCCTTAGAAACTTGAGTAATTTCAGAAAGATTTTTTTCACCATATACCTAAATAGCTTACAGTGGCACAAAATTTGTAAGCTAATACAAGCTTTCATATTTTTTTTTAATCATCTCAGGTAAACTAGTTAATTTCTAGTCAACGAGTTCTCCAGAAGAGATTCCTGAAGAATATAAGCATTGAACACAGTAAATGCAAGCATGAGAAGGAAAAAAAAAAAAAAGATAACCCCCTTTTTGTAATGAGTGTTATTACACTACATAAGTATGAAAAATAATATGTAATATTATTATAATACGAATTTCTTAGAGATCATCAAAACCCACTTGGACATGGCCCTAAGCAGCCTCCTTTTAGGGACCCTGCTTTAGGCAGGGGATGGGACTTGGGGATCCCCAGAGGTGCCTTCCCACCCCAGTAATTCTGTGAGTCTGTTTTATGTAAATAGTGACTTGTTGCACTGCATCCACCCTTGTGCTCTTGATCCATTAAATGCTGGGGATCTCTTGCTTGTGGGGAAGCCCCTGATCAGGGTACACAGTACACGTATATGGGGTAACACAGTTCTCTTTTCTTTTTATGATTCCTTAGGTACAGACAAGAGTCAAACAAGTTGGATGCGTGCAGGGTGGGGAAGGGGTCAGTCTCACCTGTGTTGGGTTGATGCTGTTCTACCAACATAAAAAAAACCCCAAAACCCAAAAAAAACCACTGTGAAGATGGTCATAGGGAGAATATTTATGGTTTGCCCTGACTTGTAAACTGAGCAGCTGAACTGGCCAGATTAGATACAATCTGACAATGGGAAGCCCAGTTCTTTTGCTACTCCCCTGTACTTGGATCCTGGAATTCTCACCAGTGAAGAGCTGAGGTCCATGGAGAGCATTCTGGGATTCAGGTCCTGTGGTGGAGCTCTGTTTCTCTGAGCCTTGCAGATACTGGACATGCCACAAATCCAAGGAAGGAAGGAAGTGGAAAGTGGACTCTTCCCAGTGGCCCAAGTGGTTATTTTCTAGCCCCAGCTTCTCTTGGGTTTGTCTCCATTAATAACTTTCTCTACTGTTTGTAGATCTCCTTTGCAAGCAACATGAGACTGACATTTTGAATTTCAGAAGTGACCCCAATTATGTTTGGCAGCAGCCAGCAAAGGAGATCCTATTTGTTTCCATCTACTGCCTGCCAGCTAGTTACAAGATTGTTTGAGCCATCTCTAAAGGCTCATCTGAGCTGTCTGCAAGCTTTTTTTTTTTTTTTTTTGCAACAGTTGCAAAAAAAATCTGCACCCATGTATTTTCAGCATTGAAACTTTCACTGGACTCCTTGTTCGCAGGGAGACTGACATTTAACTATTGCTGAGGCTTCTAAAGCCCAACCATAGAGTTTCAGTATTCCTATCACACACCTGAGATGTTTTAGTGTCAAATGTAGTTCATGCTTTTAATAAGATGCATCTTTGCTAGTTTTTTTCTTCTTAAATCAATAGGTGATCTGGAAGTAAACTGTGGCAGTACATGAGGAGAAAAAGTAAATGCAACCATCATCAGATGAGTGAGACATATGGGAATACATTAGTTTGCATGTAGTAATTAAGGTGAATGTTTATGTTAGGCTCCAGTGCACCTTCCCAGGAAATCGTTAGAATTTGCATGTGGTTTTGTATGATCAACTAGCCCAGTAATTCTGTCTAGGAGTCACTCACTATATGTAGACTAGTACTGGGTGTCCCTGTTTGCACCAGTGGTAGGTTAATTGTATTATGGTAGTAGTTAGAAAATGTATTGAAAAAGGTAAAATTGTGTTTAGAGAAGGCAAGAACAAGGCTTTACTAGTCAGTGGTATTTTATGCTAACCGTTGAAGGGTGACAATCCTAAGGTTATGAAAGACTGGAAATGGAGGTAGGACGCTTTTTTGCAAGTTGATATAATCTTTAAACATCAGAACTTGTTGCTCACAGGTTATTCTAAGGGTCTTAAAAGCTCAGTAAATTGTTGTTTATAACCATCATGTTTTAAGTACATATCTTACTAGAACTTGCAAGTGCTGTTAGTTTTCTAACTTGCTGCCTCTTTAGAACATTCACTATGTGAAAGCTTGTATGCAATAGTATTTTAAGAAAAAAAAATTAAAACTGGAGACAAGGTGGTTCTCTAAATTTGTTGTTGTTCCTGTAGCAACTGTTTAAACAATAAAAGATAGTTTGTTAGTGTATGCTTGAAACATGGTGCCACTCTGTGAACAAAGATGCTCATAGGGATGAAGATAAGCAGAAGATAAGCAGAAGTTTACCACAAGCAATTGTAAAATCTAGTCTTTCACTAAGTAAACACATTGTTTCAGAAGTAACTAATTTGATTGGAAAGCCATCTGAAGACAATGCTACTGAGGAAGAAAGAAACAATGTTTTTAAACTGGTTGTGCTTCTGTCATCTGATAAAGCCATGTAAAGAATAGGGCATTTTGTCCTAATGGGCAATAGTAAAAGGGGTCAATTTAAACACCTCAGATAAAGAGTTTTGGACTTTCAGTCTTTGAAAAACAAAACAAAAATGCAAACAAAAATTAAATGCACACACACAGCCCTATTGGTTTTCCAAATTTTCCATCCTAGTTTAAATAAAATTTCACCAAAAAGTTACTTAGCCTTGTTTTAGGAATGATGACGAAAAAGTTTGTATTTAGGTAGGTGGGAGTTGAGCAGTCAGTATTCCTGACAATACTGCTAGTGCTGTGTGGTGATGTAACTCGTGGTTTCCCTCTGTCATTCTTGTTTGTGTTGCTGTAGTACCATGGTGACCCATCTTTGGACTGGTTGTTTCTTGTGCCAGTCTAGATACTGTCTTTCTCTAGGGAATTAAGAACAGCCCAGCCCAAGACAACTTGTGGGCAGTTTCTTATGACACTGTGCTTAGATAGCTGCATACTAATAGGAATTCCTGTTTACCACAATATAAAAGCAATAATGTAAACCGTGATGTCTGTGTAATAGAGACGTTTACAATGGTAGCAAATAAAGAACGGGTTATTCCAAAATATTGACAACAGTCGTGTCTTTGGCCTGCTAGAAAATGTAACAATTTTCAGTTTCATGCACCTGCACTGGGATATGAGTGAAAGCTTTATCCTACCTTTTTTCTTCCTCCCGTCCTCCCCACTTGCCTCCAGCTTGCTTAGAGGTCTACAGTTCTTGAGCCTGTTATGCAGATGGGCTACCATACTCTGCTGCAAGTGGTAGAAGTTTATTACTGCTTCATTTCAGTTGCTTTTAAAATTCTCACTTGAAAAGAAGCTCTGGCTTAAGCTTAAAAAAAAAAAACAAACTAGCACAAAAAAAACCAAAAAAACAAAAAAACAAAAAAAACCAAACCCAACTCCACAACACAAAAACCCCACAACCAAACGGAACCAAAACCCTCCAAAACCCCACACCAGTAATTTTGTTTGAAGGACCTGGAAGTTAACTCTCTGAGGCAACTCAAAATGTGAGCGTTTTTGTTCAGGAAGAACAAAATTTGAAAGCTGGAGAACACCTCTGGAAAAAGAAAGAGAAACCCTCATGTGTTGATGGTTTGTTGTTTTTTTTCAGACTGTATCTTCTGGCATGCCTTCATACAAGCTATGTTAAATAATTTGCTTGGGGTTTTTTAGCTTATTTGTCTCTCTCAGGCAGCCTTTGTTTCTCCTCTTGAATTCTGGAGAACAAATGCTCCTATTAATGTACCGAAGTGCCATTTCATGAGAATTACAAGATCTTACCTGGAGCAATTTTTTATTTCTACAGAAGCACAGAACAGGCCCTGCCACTACAGGAACATCCCAGTCCTCCAAACTCCAAATGTTGGGTTGATCAGTTACGCAAATGTGTTATTTTAGAAAATGGGATGAGCAAGCAGCTACTCAGGAAATCTAAACTGAGATACTGAGTACTACAGGAAAGAGAAGAACCAGAACTTAATTGTCTTCTAAAGTGACATTCTTAGAGATATCTGCCACCATTTATCAGGAACACCTTGCACTGCAGTTAAGACTGACTAAGCTGTATTTCACAGCTTGTATTCCAAGCTCTAAGCCACTCTTGCACAGCAATGGTGCTGCTATCAGCACATGTCCCAGTTTTCTATTAGTTAGCCATTTTCCAGTGTGATGTTCACTGCCACATTTTTGTTTTTTTACTATTTGCTGTCGGGCCAATTTCTGGTTTTGCTATTGAATAAATTAACATTTTAAACCGTGGCACTTTTGGCTGGGGTAGAGTTAATTTCCTTCCTGGGGCTGCTATGGGGCTGTGTTTTGGATTTGTGCTGAACACAGGGTTGATGATACAGAGATGTTTTTGTTATTGCTGAGCAGGGCTTACACAGAGCCAAGGCCTTTTCTGCTTTTCATGCTGCCACACTGGTGATGAAGTTGGGGTTGCCTGGGAGGGTGGGAGGAGACACAGCCAGGACAGGTGACCCCAACTGACCAAAGGGATATTCCAGACCATGTGACATCACACTCAGTATTTAAAGTAAAGGGAAAGAAGGATGAAAGGGGGCACATTTGGAGTGATGCTGTTTGTCTTCCCAAGTTACGTGTGATGGGACCCTGCTCTCCTGGAGATGCTTGAACACCTGCCTGCCCATGGGAAGCAGGGAATTCACTCCTTGTTTTGCTTTGCTTGTGTGTGTGGCTTTTGCTTTCCCTATGAATCTGTCTTTATCTCAACTCATGAGTTTTTAGGCTTTTACCCTTCTGATTCTCTCCCTGATCCCACTAGTGGGGGAGGGAGAGACTGGATGCCTGGGGCTCTGTGGCTGCCTGGAGTTAAATCACAATGTTAAAAGTCGTAATTGCAGCTTGAACTATATAACACTTGACTCAAGACTATCTTCCAGTTGAAAGAAACAGAAATAGCATAGAAGGAATGTTCTTTCCAACCAGAGGATAAGGCTCAATAATAGATACAACTACTTCACTTTCATTCTCACCATAACACTTCTGCTCCCCTAAACTGGTGAGCTCTAGTCACAGACCAGCCTTTTCCCTCAGCACCAGGAATTGACACCAGAATTTGAAGGAACACTGGAACCTCATACTCTAACCAAGCAAAAGGCCAGGATACCATGGCACACTCTGCCATAGTCTAAGCTGACCTACCAACTCATACACAATTCCTAGCTTTGTCTCATTTGTTCAAAATGTTTTACTCTAAGCCCAACTAGTCCATGTTTCTTACAAAAATGGGTACAACATATCAACTACTTTTTATGTTAATACCTAATTTCTGATAAAAGCTGTCTTCTAGCTACAGCATCCCTTGTTAGTACTGGATAACCAAGAACTGGAGCAGACTGGGCACCACAGGGATGCCAGAAGTTTGCAGAGCAGCAGCACCAGGATTCACCACGGCACATACAACCCAAACTTGTTGAGCTGTTCTCCCTGCCTTTAATACACTGGGAGAGCCTTCTCTGACCTACTGCTTCTGCAGTCAGGCAAGCTGTAGATTTAGTGTTTATGCAGCAGCTTCGTTGTGTTGCTCTAAGTATTCTGATGGAATTAAAACTTCCTGACTTTTTTTGTCGGTTACTGTATCACACCTACTGCTGAGAAACCCAATTACCACAGTTCCATTATGATGCTGCAAAATTAAAGATTAGTAATGAAGGCCCTCTGACAGGAGGGATCCAGAAGCTTGTGGAGTACTCAGGAGGTACCAGACCTGGCTGCACAGCCTTCCAAGCAAAAGCACAGTCTCTTTGCCTGACCAGCCACTTTCAGGCTGCTCCCGTTCTCTCCCACAGTTCCTCACATGCCACATGATATATCCCACACCAGCCTCCACCATCTGAATTTATGACACAACACCTGACTTCTACTGTAACAGAAGCTCCAACATCATTGTGTAAGAACTCATGAAGTGCTTTACACTTTACAACAGTTTTGATGTCATTTTTTCAGTAGGTTTAATACGTCACATAATGAGCTTCTTATCTGTCTAACACAAACATTTGCAAGTCTCAACCCTCAGCTCTAACACCTAGAACTCAGGAGCTGCAAGATGCTACAATGAAGGAGGTAAGTGCCACAGAACTTCCAGGTGTTAACAGCGTCTGACTAAGGTGGAAGAAAAGCCATAAAGAAATATTCTCAAGTTTTTTCTTTTTTTTTTTTTAGTAGTGAAAGTTCTATATAAAATAACATATAAAAAAGCTCTATAAAATAGCAGCCCCAACTGAACAGTACGATTCACAGAATAAGGAGACTGTATCTCCAAGCACATAAAGCACAAGACAGAGGTACTTCTAAAGCCATACTCACTTTCTGTGTAGCACACCTGCACATACAATAAGCCTTTAAAAATATTCACATTTTTCCAGAAGTTTCACACCATTGTATGCTGGTCAGTTGCATTCTTGTGTAGCTTTCTGTTCACCAGCTCCCAAACAGCTACTAAAGAATAGGGCACAGCAGACCTTGTCATCAAATAGGCAACTGCACAGTGGTCCTGATCAAGTGAGCAGCCTCATCCAAACAAACCTGGAGCAGATCAGCTCACCTGGCTGCTACCTATAGCAATGCCATTCTTAAAGAGGACCAGGCTCACACTTGGGAGCTTTCCTGATGTGATCAGCAAGGTAAGGAAAGCTACTAGTGCAAAACAGAAAGAAGTTGCCTTGACAACTGGCTCATGTTACACCAGAGATCCACTTGTGTAAAGTCTTGTTACAGTAGCCGGAACAGCACAATAATTCTTGTGAACCGTTGCATCCCCTGCCCTGTAGGTGGGATGGGAACAAAGCTGACAAGCCCTTCAAAGATAAATGTTTTGGAGCTGTGTCCTGTGTGTCTCTAGGGGTGTGTGTAAGCTTGCTGATAGGCTTAAATTCACCTTACCACCTAAAAGAGCTGCAAACTTAAAAAGGTCAGTAGTCCACTTAAGGATGTTAATTCTTACTGCTGAAGACTTCCATGACAGCTTATTCGGCTGCCAGGCATTACAATAAAGCACCCCACTCTGGCCTTGGCATCTTAAATTAAAACAAAGTAATAGTATCCAAAATGGTGATCATGGCTTCAAGTTAATATCAGTATTTAATAGATATGTTCTGTCACAGCAGAAAGACTATACTGCTTTTTCATACTGTTACCGGTAGATGTACTTATATTTGTCTGTGTAATAAAGCACAACCACCTCATTTTCCCTCTAGCATGACTTTAATAGTTAAAAATCAAATCTGTGCAGTGTACTTTATTTGTTCACATTACCTATTTGTGGTTAAAAACCACTTCATCTGACAGTTTAAAAGCATTCTTTTAAAATAAAATAATTAAACATAGCTTGTGCTAAAAAAATCTGCAAGTTACATGGATGCAGTATTATACAGGAGTATAAAAAAATCAACAGTATTCTACAGAAAATATTCTCAAAACAGCAAATAAAGATTAGGCATGTAGGCATGATCCTGAAACAAACAGATACGAATTAAAAAACAGCTAACAAAATTTAAAAAAAAATCCCAGATATCTGTATAAAAAAAGCAAGGATTCAAAGTGCAGGTGCTCCAGTTTTCATTTTAACATATTATTCAGTAAGTCAATACAGGATATTATTCATTTCATATAAAGTGACAGTGTTCTCAGTAAGATTTAAACATTCAGTTACATTATCTTGGAGATTTTTTTTTCATTACTGCTGCTTTACACTGTAGTAAATAAAGATGTATGCAATACAGGCTTTTATTTTCTTAATCTAACAAGGATATAATAAGTTGGTGGTAAAGGTTACTTTTAAGAACTAAGCTATATTTACTGTAGATCCAGCCTTAGAAGTAGATATATATAATTTTTTTTTAAGCTTTTAAAAACAGACTTCACATTTTGAAAAGAGACTCTACCAATCTGTTCTGGGACCTGCATACACTGTCTTTGGATAACACCAGTAAAGCTTCCAAGTCCATTGGTTAGGAATACAGCCCTGGGCTGTATCTCATGTTGGAGATTTTGGTGGCCGCAGCTGGGAAAGGGCTTTCTCTCTGCTAAACCCAGGGAAAGGCAAGTGGGCAGAAACCATCACGTTAATCCACATTTGCCTGATGTGGCAGCTAGGTTGGGATGGACTTCTCACTTTTACTTGAGCATACCGGTCCTCAGGCAGAGGAAGTTAGGAGCCAGGCAGGTGTCACTGAAGTGGTCTTTCATATATTCAAAAAAGTAAAATCAAAGCATACGTTCAAAGCCTCTTTGGAAAAAAATTGTATGAAATAAAACTAGGCATCAAGGATGTTGCCTGGAACTTATTTTCACCTGAGGTCCTTTTCAGGTTGACAGCGTCCCCTTAAATTTTAGGCTCTTCCCATTTTGTTAATTTTTTTTCCCAAGCATCAGATCTCTATATATGTCTATTTTAAAAATGCACATAAATATTGGCATTAAGTTTACATTTAGAAATTAAGAACTAATCTTTACCATTATACACTGACAGCAATATTAATAATACACACACTTCACTGACAAGCGTTATTTTTTTTCTGTATTTTGAATAAAATTTGCATTTGTGTCACATTTCCCACAGAAAGAGTGATTATACTTGAAGATAGTTAAGTTTGCACCCCAACATTTTCACATTAGTGAAAACAACTAGGTTTTGAAAATACCAGGGCCTCTGCCAGGTACTAATAAATAGAGAATAAAAAGAAAAAATAAAATAAAAAAACCAACTGCCTTTTATCCCGACATAGTAGAGATTTCATAGTCACTGGCCGAGGTTATTGGTTTACCCCTCATCCTTATGTTTTTAGCATTAGTAATCCTAGCCATCATGGACACAGGCTTGTCAAAGTACCTGACCAGCGCTGGCTCAGTCAGAAGGGAGGCTAAAAACTGTTCAAAGGTGATGGCCCAGTCCCTGTCAATGCTTGTACTCCTGCGGAGGGCAGGGGTGTGGTTGCTCCGCACCAGAACTGTGTCCTCCCCGATGTCCTCACAGTGCAGCTTCTCCTCATCATGTGAGCCTGCGCTCAGCACCGAGTAGGAGGACATGGAACTGTCATCTTTCGTGTCATCATCAGAAATGAGCATGGAAGAACAGGCTCCATTGTCCCTGGGAGAAGAGTCTTCCAGCTTAATGTCTTCCATCTGCATGCCCAGGGCGCTGTCAGTGCAAGCGGCCTCCTCCTCGCTGGCCATGAGGCTGCCCCGGAACGCCTTGTGCTGTTCCAGGGGGTACTGCTGGTGCTCCTTCTTCTGGAACAGCTCGCTCTGAATAGCTTTGCTGCAGTTGTTGCTGCTGTCTGTGTCGTTGGGGGGCTGCACGCTGAAGAGCTTCCCAACCTCCCCAATCTCCAGGAGCAAGCTCGTTACCGCAGCCGTAGCATGGTACAGGTCCTGCTCGTTGGGGTCTTCACTGAACATGTTGTACATTGTCTTGCACAGCTCAATGAACTGCCCCTAAACACAGGGGGAAGAAACAGGAAAAAATCATGCCGACATCTTCCAAATCAGTTTTAAAAGTCTAGGATTGAGGCATGACACAAGAGTTTATGTGACTAAAGAGAAATTCAAAATAACCCAGGTGCAGTCTAGGAAGCATTTTCTATGACTCAGCAGTCAGATATGTTGTGTTTCTCAAGGGTATTTAGAATAAATTATTGGATGCTTTGTCCAACAAATATAATTCTCTGCAGCCACAGGAGGGCAACAGAGGGTGAGCAGTGAGACACCTCGCACTCATTTTGGTGAATTTTCTTGCAGCAATGATGCTAAGTATAACTAAGGGTTTGCTAAAACTGATGAGAAGTAATGAAAAATGAAGACCTGCAGCACTCTTTAGCTGACTGAAGTAACTTAGCTGGATACAAGTCTTTTGAAATTCAAAACTGATGAACTAAATAGGAAGATTTGCTCAGGGCTACCTTAAGTAAGAATCATTGTTCTACAGGGAATAAACCTTCCCTATGTGCTCTGGAGGAAACAGCTATCTGAGTGGGTCCCCTCCTCCTTAGCAGCTGTGGATCTAAGGGAAATGAGGCTGGCATTACAAATTACAAAACATAAAATACTTCTTTCAGGTTATGTTTATTAGATATTAAGAGCTGGCTCGTGATATTCAGTGTCACATCCTTTTCTAGAGATCAAAATAATATGTTATCATACCTATATGTGAGTATCTCATTTTTGGGATGTTTTGGGAGCTGAATGCCAGTTACAGCATTTTGTAAACAGTAAACTTCTGCAATCAGCTAACTGCTGCTCCGGTAAAAAAGTCTCTGCTCAAAATAACACCTTTGCTCAGTGTTAATGCATTGAATATTTATATATATGTGAAGAAAGTTGAAAGTTAATGACAAGTAAGTGTCAGCAGAAGTACCTGATTCAGCTTTGGCAAGTCCTTTGTGGTTTTTGCTTTGGATTTATTCTCTTGGCTCCACATTCTCAGGTAATTTCGATTCTCTTGTGAGCTCTTCTTGCCTATTGCCAACAAATTACCCAGAGATGGAGGAAAAAGTCCATGAAGAAACCTTAAATTATTACTTTTATTCCTCACTTTCAAAAGCAGCATCTTTACATGAAATGAAAGATGTAACTCACACAGAGACACCAAGCATACCTTTGTCTGTTTTCAGACTCACTGTAACAAACCCATCATCTACTCCATGTTTGTTCCTGCTGTCTAGGCCAACAACTAGGAAGAGGAGGGGCAGGGGGAGAGAGAGATCAGTGTGGGTTTAGATACACACATTGTTTTCATGTGTACAGTGCAAAATAATGAAATGTTTACAAATATTTACAAACTGCAAAAAAAGCAGAGTAAAAATTATAGGAATAAATGATGATTTTTGCTTATTCTTATACCTGCTCACAAATTCAATTTAATTTATAATATCACTACTGAGGCTGGCACAATCTTAGGTTTAGTTCGTGTAGTACAATGATTAACCTGTGCTAATACAACACAACTCCTAGCATGATACATGTTTGGTGATTATACTATTGCATCTTCTTTTGCCTCTCAGGACTTAAAATTGCCATTTCTAGTCTATTAAGTCTTATCTGTACCTTCAAACAACTTTCCTCCCACTTGTAACATGAAGGATGGTTTATATTTTTCTTGAATCAGAAAGAAACTTCACATCAAGTATCTCAAGAAGGAGAAAACCATTTAAAGCAGCAGCAAATAGATGCTGGCTCTCATTAGGGCACATAAGATTTCAAACTGCTGAGCTACATTTTGATGTATCTTTTGCTCTCAGTTTTTTAGAATGTTTTAAGTTCTGATCCAAACACATCTTGAAAGCCAATCTATTTATTCTTATTCTCTACAAAATTATTTCTACAACACACTGATGGCATTATTCTGAAAGCACTTCAGCAATGCACAATTCAGTGGGATTCTTAGTATACACATGCCCACACCTCTAAAGATATCAACACATCTACAGATGCTTCTTAATTCTTTTTACAGAGAATACTTTGATAACAAAGTTTAATCCAGCTAAAAAGTAGCTCCCTAAAAAGACATGTTGATTGAAATGCATCACCTCATCTTCTCATACCCGAGACAAAAGAGGCCTACCATGTGTACAGTCTGGTGTGATGTCCTCAAAAAAGTACTGAGTAGCTTCAAAAGCAGAGTCTGGCTCTTCTTGCTCAGGGGATGGATCTAAGCAACACAGTAAAATTCTTTCATTAAAATTTCCACCCTTCAATTAAAAACTGAAAGGTATTTCCATTAATACATTTAGAATGTTGATTTCTAGAAGTAAAGGTATGAGGGTGTGATGGGCTAGGATTCATCTCTTCTTAACTCACAGGAGATAAACAACTGGACCTGAATTGTCTCCTTCCCAACATCCAATACTGTCTCATATGGAGTTGTTTGCTTTCAGAGGCTTGCTTACCCATCTTCCCATGTCTACTTCCAATACTTTCTTCTGTGCAGCTCAGTGTGTCCTAAGCAGGGTGTGAACTCTTTCCTAGCTGGAAACAGTCTGTCATCGTTTGGTATGAGCTTACCAGTCCCCAAATATGAGAAGCTGCATTCTTAAGAATAGATCTTTTCTGTAATAGTTCAATTTTTAAAAAAATTTAAGTATTTTTAAAAAGTATTGTAAGTATTTTTTCCCAGTTAAATTACTTAATCACTCAGGCTTACCTCCAAGCAAAGCCAGCTGGGAGCAATCAGGGATGCATGTTCAAAGCATAGAAAGGTGAATGTCCTCCCAAAGTTTTTAGATATGTTTACCAGAGCATGTAAATGTGCACAAGAATTAAACTACCCAAGCAGTTGCAACGTTCTTAAAGTGCAAGTTCAGAGAGGACCGTGGTAGGTTCTTTATGGCATGTGTGCGACAAGCCAGAGAGGACACAGTTCCAGTATAGCATTTTCAAAACTGTTTTGAGGCGTTTTCATCCCCTCTCCACCCTTAACTGCCTCTGTCACTTAGCTGAGTCCAGGTTTGTACAGCTCTCTGGAAAATACATCTATGAAACGATCTGGAGCTTCCCTCTGCAAACAGTTCTGCCAGCCCAGAGGGGAAACCAAGAAGCAAGCCTGGGGACAGAAATGAGGAGCCAGGACATGCAGGAACATTTCAAACTAGTTTAATTTTCAAACTCTTAAATAGAGTGCATTATGGCAACAACGAAGAACACTGGATTTATGCCTGGGGGATATCACTATCCCAGCTTAACAGGCAAGAGACATACAAATGTTTGTGGAGGAAGCAATTGAGGGCTGTGAGGGTGCTTTCAGACTTTCCAAATCTCTGTCTGGTTAGAGTAGAAGCTCTCTTATTTTACTGCTGCATAAACAGCTACAATAATTCCCACAAATTAAATTTTTAATTGGGAAAGCCAGTCATAACAACTCTGCTCCAAATTCCTGTTCTCAGCAAAACAAGAGCTATTTTAACATCATTTACTTACCAGGCAAAACATGCATTTTATACAGTAGCTTCAGCTTCTCTGTGAGATCTCCATGGCATGCTGCACCTAAACAACATTACATGCAGAACATTACTACTCAGCATTCCATGCCATTTTATTTATTATTGCTGCAATATTTTGGTTTAGAGGCTGCTATATGCACTCTGGGAAGTACTGTACCCCTCTACAGTACTTCCCCAGCTCGAGATCATATGGCTTGACTTCTAAGATCATACAGTAGAAATAGTAAAAGAGCACAGACAAATCTACCCTGAATTTTGTACTTCAATCTTGGGTCCTTTATTAAATGCCTATTTCGTAACACTCCATCTATGGTTATGGCATTATCACTCAGAAAGGCCTCCAGCTGGAACATAACATGACCTTTTTTGTGAGAACTTCTGACTTTCTGATCTGAGGATCCAATAACAACATCACATGTCTCAGAGCATTAAGATATTTACAAAAAAAAAAAAAAAAAAGAAAAAGAGAGAAATTCAAGTAAACAGCATTTATCATAGCTTAGCCATGGACTAAACTGATGTTCAGGCAATATTTTCTGGGGATTTTTTCCACATCAACCCCTATTCTTTTGTGGACTACACTACAATTAGCTGTATGAAATCCAAGAGGTCTGTTGAAGCCCCTCCTTCCAATTAATTAAATAGATAGTACATAATTTTAAAGTGATGAAATAACCAATAATCAGACTTTTTCATAAATCTCACTTCCTGTGACATGCCATTCATAAATAAATGAATTAACCTTCAATAATTAGATTGTGCAGAGATTTATTTTATGTTATAGGTGACTGTGTCAACTTGCCTATGCAAACTACAAAGTGTAGTGTGGCAAGTACTAACAATCACAGTCTCTTGTAAAGCTTAACACCCCAATAAATACAGATGTTAGGCCAAACATTAGCCGTTCTGCTTTCAACATGGTCCTTTTTAAGCACAAAACCTCCTTATGTTCCTATCTGGTGTATCATACCATGCAGATAATGCTTTCCTGTGGGGTATGCCCAGCCCCCACCCTGGAGGGACATCTGCTGAGATAAGGAGAGTGCCTAAACCTCCCAGCAGAACTCCCCTGGAAAGGGAGCTACTCTTCAGTTACAATGAGAAGAAGACAGACCCAGAATCCTCTGGGAGACCCTATGCAGATCCTTTGTAGCCCACTGGACCTTACCCTCTGATACCCATCCCCTGTATCCCTATAAAGCTAGCCCCCTGCCCCTGTGAGGGCAGAGAGATGCTCGTCCCTGGCTCCCCTTCGCCGAACTAATAAAGCTACCTCGTGTGGAACAGCTACACGGGACTCTCGTCTCTCTCCCTGGTCTGGCCTGGAGGCTGCCCTGCAGAGCTGAGCTGACAATCACTAAAGAGCTGACAGCTTCCTAGCCAGCAGCTGAGGGAAGACACCAGGCCTCGGGAAGACGATCTCTTTTGGGACCATCTCTCCGGACCAGTCACAGCTTCCTCGGTCAGAGCTACTGACCCCACACCAGCTGCCATACTTTCCCTTCTGGTAAAGGCAACATGAAGTAACCAAAGGACAGAATGGGCTGCACTTCTGCATCCTCCACCAACAGGGAACTGCAGGGAAACAGTCACCAAAACAGGATTCAGGGCACAGGGTGACATGTGTAGGCTTGCTCGTCTCTCTGTCCCCAGATATGA
The DNA here is from genome assembly GCF_000738735.6 of Corvus cornix cornix. Lineage (NCBI taxonomy): Eukaryota > Metazoa > Chordata > Aves > Passeriformes > Corvidae > Corvus > Corvus cornix. Next base: position 11,059,208 of record NC_046334.1, read on the forward strand.
AGAGAACTGAAAAAGCTCCATAGCTACTGTTTGAGATCAATCTGTGTGTGCTTTCTGATGCGTACTTTTCCTTCCTCCTAATGCACCCCTTTTCCTTTTTGCTCAAAATTAGGAAGAGCATTACCAGCAGGTCAAGGGAGGTGATCCTGCCCCTGAAAGGCTTGGAGAAGTGGTGAGGTTAGCACTCTGCTTTTTGAATATCCTCCTGCATTCTGTGGTTGAAAAAAACCTGTTTGCAAAAAAAAAATACACTCAGGTACTCCTTGCAAGACACAGCTTTCATGGTGCTGACTTCGGCAGGAGGCTCTGACAAATGCTGCAGTCAGCAGCAGCCACTGGAGAAGTGGGAGAGCTGTGTGCTCTGAGAAGAGAGTATTGCAAAAACCCGACGGGAGGCAGGAGGCCACTTTGAATCGATGTAGAGATCTCTGTAGTTTACTTGGATGTGCAGTCAACAACTGTCATGCTATAATCCAGTGTGCTACAGGGGTGCAGGGGAGCTTTGTCATGAGTGAATAACCCAAAGAGCTCCTAACCAAGGCTGAAAACCTCTCCTGAGCAGCACAACTCACTGGGCAAACCACTCCTATATTTGGACTATATTATTGCAACAGGGCACAGAGTAAACATAAAGAATACACCAGTAGGAAGTTCTTAAGCTATTTGTTGTAGGGACAATGAAAAAGAAATGGAATTATTGAAAGTCCTGGGGCATGGTGAAATATGCTCAAACAGATCCATTGTTCTTTTGTTGACTGCGTTGTCCTTGCTACTACTCACATCCTTCTCAATGAATAAAGGGGTCAGCAGGCTTGACTTATATTTTTGGGGGAAAAAAGGTTTTCAAATTATACTACACTGGGCTTAGTTTCTGAAAAATGTGAGTTTGCAGAATGAGCATTTTTGATTGTTTTGCCCACTGAAGATTTTAATTCAGTCATGTTGGCTTATAGCCACATTTGTGCATTTTACATTCATTTCTGTTCACAGTGCTCAAGACTAGCCCTTGTTCTTATTACTCATTACTGATTCCAAAACATGCTGTCTCGGTCAATAACTGGTTGACTGTTACTAACAGCATCCTGTAAACAGGAAGATTAGTTAATTCCTGGGTCCTCAAAAAGCCATTGAGTGTTACCTGGCAAACAGTACCTCAAATACCAATCACTGCATCATGGGAAGCACTGGGATTTTTTGGGTGGTGTGAAGGGGAGGTGTGCAGACAGTTTTACTGTCACAGCTATTTTGCACTTAAAAGAGAACAGGTGCTGTACAGAGGTTTTAATGCAAGGCTGCATTTGGAGCCCTAATGCTTAAACATACTGTTACAAAGAGTTGCTGAAAGCCAGACTGGGAAACCTTTTCACTGTCAAAAAGGATCAAAATGTAGAGCTGGAGGAAATTCCAGGCTGCTGTGTATCAACATGGTAGATGGTGAGATGTTGGTCACTTACAGCGGACAACTCCTGCTATATTCAAAAAAGAAGTGGCTGGCTCCTACCTCATCTGTGCTTCTTCATGTTAATCCTGGGGCTCACCATGTTGACTTTCATGCCCTGAAATCTTGCTTCTTCAAGACTAAAAACGCTCAGCCTCCCTCTCTGACCTGCACCTCCACTTTCTCCTTTTCAGGGGACTTCCAAACTGCTTTCTGCAGTCTTGGTTACTGATCTCAGAAGCAACAGAGGTAGCAGCTCAGACTCTAACTGTGACTAGGAGTAATACACTGTTAAGCACACGTGTTGCAGTTAATTTTGTGTTGAAAGTTAGCAGTCAGTGAAATCCTCAAGTCCTAACAGATCTGTTCACATGTTGTCCTTTTCCAGCGATACACCACTGGCTAATGTAGATTCACCTACTAAGACCAGCCTAAACCCCAGAGGGAACCACTGTCACAGGCATGACAAAATAAGCTGAACAGAAACAAACTGGTTTGTCACGTTGTTCTGAAAGTGCTGTGGATCCTCCTTACTTAGCCCAGAGACGAATTCACGGAAGTTGATGAGCAGGTCTCCGTTTTCATCCAGAAGCCTGAACAAGCGGGCAGCCAATATATCTGAGTGAGTTCCACATGCCCAGGGGAAGAGGAGGGCAAACATGCCCTTGAACTGCTCAAAGTCAATGCGGTACTGCTCCAGGTAAGGCAGGCTGGGGTCGTGCCGTTCCGTGGCATTGCTGTTTCCTCCCCAGTAGCAGCTGGTCAGGTGTTCGGCCTGAACAGAAGGTAAACACCATGAGATTGTCAGCACCTCTATAAACAATTCATTGCTCTCCATGATAAAAAAAATTCCAAACAACTCTTCCCTGCATTCTTAAAACAATGCAAGATAACACATGCATTTCGATTCACCCAGCCCTTCCACTTCTGGAAGCGGTTTCTCCTCTAACCAGCATAAAAAAGCATCCCTCTATAAAAAAACAAAAAAGAAGGTAAAGCAAAACTTTTTCTGCTTCCCAGTCAGATGAAACATGAAATACCTGTTTTGGTCAGAGCTGTGACTTCACAGGCTTGTTGTGCTTAGTCACCCTCTGCACCCTCATCAAGCTGTCAAGTCAGAAGTCTCATGAAATCTTTATTTAATCTTTAATCATATGGAAATAGCTGTTTATTTGAAATATTTTTTGTTGCACTGTAGATTCTCAAAAATACTGAATACTGTACTATTCTTTCAGTCTTACTGAAGTCAGTGGAGGTTCTGGAGCTGATTTTGGCAGAATCTAATTCAAAATAATTCAGAAGCTTAGAGAAAAAGATCCCAGCCCTGCACAGCAATCAACTAGGGAGGACTGTCTGACTTGGTCTCACTTATTTCTGGAAGACTGAAAGAAGGCACTGCAGGATTTGGACAACTTGGACTTGTCGTTACAGATGGGAAATTAAAAGGAAGTAAATTCTTCATCATATTAAAAAAAAAATTCTGTTATAAAAAAACAGAGGAAGAAAGTAATTTGTTTTAAGACGTTGTGGATGAAGGTGAAGTTAACGCATTTAAATGCCCACCTTTAAATTTGTGGATCTAATGGCAATGCTGTACAACCAACTTACAAAGACACATCACTTTGTGACATTAAATTCCCATGTAATGCATTAAAGCATTAACAATGGCAGAAATAGGCTATTGCAATAAGAAAGTATTAACTGTCTGAGACAATAGAACAATTGTGATAAATTTCAAAACTTGGGTTAGGTAGAGAGAGACATATGTTTAGTTTCTAATGATTGATCAAAAGCCACTATCCACTTTTTCATTTAATAGTTTCATCAGTACATACTTTTTTTCTGTGGACAAATCATCTAGTGAATGAATCCTTTCCAGATGTTTAAAAACTGCTTAAGGTTTTTTTTTTTTTGTATATCAATAATACAGCAGCTAATTCAAGTTTGTATCAAGATACCCAATAATAACTGACAGACTTGACCTGGTGCTTAGACAAGACAGAGTCCCACATCAAAAATGAACATTTACACTTCCTGGAGGCACATGATCTTATCTTCACTTAGCTTTACCTTGAAAAGCGCATATAGTTCCTCCAGTTCATCAATAGTAAAAGAAGTCTCTGTCACAATAGTTCGTACCTTTTGAAACACACAACATTAACAGTTAGAGATTTGAAATCCATGTCTCACTGAAAAGTTAATTTAAACTTCAGAAACTGATTGAACTTACTATTTGCAAAGAACATTATTTCAGTACTTACCACATTGCGCTTCGTAGTATCTTCAAGGGTTTGGATGACTTTCAGTCTTTGTTTGAATCTCATTTGTTCAATTAAATCTGCCCGGATACTTCCGAATTTCTTGAAAGAGAAAAAGTAGTACATGATTGTCTGTGTATTAATATTCAGAATATTTAGATTGCCTTTAATGTATTTGAGAAATTAATTTAATTACATGATGTACCACAAATGAAGCTGCTGTTAATGCATTTTTCTAACACATTACAAAGTTACAAAGACTAGATTTTATTTTTCCCAAGAACTTATTTTAATTTGAAAGGTCTTAATTTCAAACTCTCTCATTTCAAACTGTAATCTCAGTAGTTAAGAAACTTCTTGCTGGGCAAATCTCTGTGAATAGATTGTTTCGTAAGTCCTCCTGCAGAGTTTTATTTCAGCTTGTCCTGGAATGTCTCATAATCACAACAGAAAGAGGATATTGAACTAACTGGATCTCTAATGGCTGAGACAGTACAGCAGTCCTTACATTCTGAGAATCTGAAACCAACTAGCAAGATTGCAATTTCCACTAGGAAGATATTCTCTTTAATACCCAAGTCTTACTTTCGAAAGTTTTATCACAATGCACGTAACAGTGTCAGTGTCCTGCGCATACTACAAAAGCATCCTAGGGGGAAAACCTATTAGGAATAATATTCTGTATTTTCATATGCAGAGGAATGCCTGATCCCTAAGATTTATTTTTGTAGAAGTATTATAAGCAGAAGTTTCTTGCCATCCAAAATCCACTTGTAACACTGAGGAATGCACAGATGATCAGCAGGAACAATAATGCCAGACATCAACTACACCACATGTAAAGCTATAAAGGGGTGGCAGGACACACTTTCACACAAGATGGGTTTATATTTCCAGTGCAAGTGCATCTACATAAGCAGGTCATTATTTCCTGGCACATTCTTGTAAATGAAATTAATGCTAAAGCTGCATTTATAGATAAAGGTGTTCACCTTTATCATGTACCTTAGCAGTAGAAAGAGGCTTCATGTACTTGTGAGCGTTTTGCAAATAAAGAAGTCTTCTGACAAAAATGGCATGTAGATAAACCTTCATGAATATCAAGCACCACAGAGGTCACAAGACCTTGAAAAGACAGATCTTTTGTGGCTTTTAGGCCACACCTATTCCAGTAATCAGAGTTTATTCACTGGTCTGGGGGCCAAATAAGAAGGTCTGTTCACATCCATAAAACTAAAACTCATGTAGTCTACCAAAAAGGAAGGTTGCAGGTGATTACCTTCTGGAAATGGTCCTTTGCCCAGGCAAAGTTTCAAACTGTACAAGGAGTTGTTGGAAGGGTGTCACCTGTTCTAGGTCAAAACAGTATCAAACCTTTCCACAGCACAGACCTTTGAGTGTCAGCCCTTTAGTTAAAATGGCCAAGATCCAGATACCACTGTACACACAGCTGAAGTGTTGAAGGCCTATTTTTTTTCCAAATTACCTAACATACAAATTAAATGAGTTAAACACATAACAGCTCTGATTATGAGTCTACACTCCTCAGCTAGTGAGTTATGCACAGGCTCTTAAAACTGCAGCGATTATGCATTATTTCAGCCACTTCTACTATAACTATTATGACACCAGGACCTATGGCTTCTGAATTAAATACAAAACTGAATGAAAGGATAAGAGAGTTCTTACTAAAAACTGTTTTCAGTATATTAAGAAAGCACTGGCAGTGTAAAATGTACTTGTTATGTATATGCTCTTATTTAAAGACTGTTTCTCCTTTAAAAGTAGAAAGCCTGCTCAGTATCATCACAGAGAGGGGTGCTAATCACTTATTTACCAAAAAATTCTTCTGCATCACTTCAACTTTTACTGGAGACTTCTCATATATGCATCTAACATGACTACATAAGAGCTGGACTGTGTCAGAGCATGATGGAAAGCAGATCTTTATAAAACAATTCAAATATTGTGCCTTTGCCAGTGCCATCAAGTTCTCAGACTCATCACATTCCCATGACAAATATCATAAGACAGTCAGAAGGGACAAAGTTTTCCCCTCTCCTTGGGGATGGTGTGTGTATACTTGAGGGAAAGCAAAGGTCTCCAGAAAAATCCCATCTTTTCTTCAGCTGTAGGTCTTCCTATTATTTTCAAATGATAAATGTCTACAAGACTAAGAATAGATGGTTACCTAGCAAGTACTCTTAACAGTTTAAATTCCAAAAAATAACAAAAATATGCTCACTTAGTTGATATTTCATTCTTTGTAGCTGTAACAAAGATAGCAGTGAGTTCTCAGCCCTGACTGCACATACCTCATGCAGAAACATAACAGGTGTAACAGATGCCTTAAAAGTTTTTGAATCTTAATAGTTTACTAAAGAATTGTTGGGGTTTTTTTTAATAAATTAATTAACAGCAACTCTCTTGAAACTAATTCTCTCTTTGCAAACAGCTCCTGCTTTCCTCACAGTTCCTCATTCCCCATGCTACTTGTTTTGCCTAATTATACTGAAGTGCAGTTGGTTATTTACCTAGAAGGAGCTACAAGGTTCTGTGCTGCAGAGGGCCCAAAAAGACAGACTGGCTCTGCATGGAGTCAGGTTATTCATCTTAGAGCAGTTACGCCAATGCAAGCAGTCTTCATGGTGAGGAAAATGGGAAAATGTAAGGGAAACACAATTTCACATAAACTCCCTCCTGGCCATTCTGACATCTACCAAACGTCCATCTACCCTGATACACTTTTCCTTTTAGCACAGAATACACAAAGGACTGCCTACTTCCTTATTAAACATGGTACATTAAAGCAAGGGGGGTTAGGGATATAGGAAGTGCCTTTGACAAAACTGTGCCATTGCTAAGTATAAACCAACTTCCTGAACTAAAATTACTCATTTACCCTGCATGTCAATAGAAGAGAATAATGTAAATTAAGGAGAAAAAATCTTTACATTTTTTCCTTAATTTTCATAAAAAATGGGTATGTCAGTGTAACCATCAGAGGTATTTTAACTGATGACATTTTTTTTAAATTTAAGGACAATGAAACCAGTCTGCAGATTTTAGTTGGTTTTGCAGGCTTTGTCCTGTCCTTTATAGATATTAGTTATTACTAGCTCCTTTCACTTGAATTTTTTTTTAGCTTTGGTGATAGTAGAGAATACAGTCACAATCAGCCCACGGTCACAATCAGCACTTGTTAAGAAAAAAAAGGCAAAAGAAACAAAGTTTCACTGATAATAGAAAGGTCTTCTGAAATCATACAGATTTCACTACTATTTCAGTTTGGAAAAGCACAAAAAAGCTTAAATGAGAATTAGCGTTTTTCAAGTTAAAAGTTCAGCCTTTTGTTTGTAAATCACTTTTTGGCCGTGGGCTGCTCTCCTTTGAGGCCTCAGACTTCTCTATGAGACAGCTCCAATTACAAATTTTGGTTAAAGGAAGATGAAAGTCTAACTCCTCTTCCTTGCTCCATTTCAGCCTTCTCAGATGAGTCTGCCTTTCTTCTGTGTCCTTTCTGTTTCAAGCAAAGCCAAACCATAGAGCATCAAATCCTCTGTGAAGCAGAAGTTGTGTGCATTGGCAAGTTCTTGTTAAGAAGTCTTATCCTACCTCATAGGAAGACCTGATTAGCCTGAAGATATCCACCTCAGGATAAGGCTCTACATCATCACTGAGCAGGGAGTGAAGATGAGGAATGGGAGGAAGAGTGCTGTCCTTATTAGTTATGCTGTCCAAGTACCTGGTGGGGAAAAAAATAAGGAAATGAGAAACCCAAGATAAATTTGTACACCCTCCCTTCTGAGGGTTAACAGCATACAGGTCGCATATTGATTATCAAATGTAAAAATGATCAAGCCATTATCTAGGAAGAGTAAGGTTATAGTACTGAAATTTATTAAGAAAAAAATTCCAAAGTTCCAGCAGCAGCTTGAAAACTGAACACGCTACCAAGCACAAGGAAATCAGAGGTTACACTCAGCAGTATTAGTTCCGATTAAATGACTCAAGCCACTCTATCCATCATCATCCTGCTTCACTGAGATCTGTTTGTTCAAGATCCTACCTAATTCTTCTGAGTTCTACTTAGTCTACTCCCAAAACAATCTCCCTCGACATCAAGGCTTTTTCTTAGTAACATTTAAAAGGCAGCAGGCTGAAGTAACAAAACTCATGTAATCCACTAAAATAATGAATCAAGTTAAATTTCTATAACCAGATTTGGGAAGTTTATTTGAATGTCTTGAAAGAAGGATTTATGTCTTGTTGGTCACTTAGCATTATTTTAAAATAATGGAAGGACTACCTTATGTGGATGAAAGGGGACTATAAGCATGTAAAGGATTTACATATATGGTACCGGTTTAAATTTAGTATTTCAACATAGAATATAAATCAGAAGAGCAAGCAAAAAAACCCCCAAAAACATGAAGATACTTAATTTTCTGTAATAAATACCTTCCCAAGACTGTCATGGCTTCTCCATCATCTTTACAGTTAAGCAGCTTGTCTACATTAGCTTCGAGGACAGCAAGTGCTAACTGAAATATCACCTTTATTCCTTCACAGAAGAAACAATCCACAACCACCACTGCACTTTCAAATGGCATTACACTGAGGAAAAGAGTGAGGAACCAGGACAGGGAGATGGTGGAGATTACACCCAAGTCCTGCATGCAGTCATAAAGCTGTGGAATGTAGTCACGAGCCAACTCTTCAAAGACACCTTGATCAACCAATGCTCCTGTTAAAGACAAATAAGGCTAAATTAATCCAGGAGCAACTGACACGTTGCCATTTAGGGGAGGAAAAAACCTTCTATATATCCTATGTATATAAATAAAAAGCCTAAGAATATTTTGCATGGTGCTTATGCACATTTTCTCACTTTCAAATAAGTAGCGGATTCTGTTATACTACTGAGCTATATATACAAATTGACCCATAATAAGGTTTTTTCTGTTTTAATTATATACTCCATAATAAATAAAAAAGGATTAATTTGGTCTAGCACCAGCTGAAGTTAAACAGTGGCTTGATATTATCATTACTAATTGGAGTAAGACCTCAGCATCACCTGTTGAATGAGGCCAAGGGTGACTGTGAGGGTTTAGATTTACTTCAAGAGAACCCCATGTTATACATGCCATTTTAACCAGGACAGGAAGAATAATTTCTAAGGCTGAGTATCTCAAGTATTTGTGAGACATAGTAAAAACAGATTCCATGATACACTGAAGTCACTCACTTCCACATACGCAAGGAAGCTCATCTGACAACAACAGCTTTCTGAAACTTGTGCCCTTTCAAATCAGAGGCACAGGCACAAAGACTTCTACTGCAAACTGCTAAAGCTCCTGTTTCCACCTTACCAGTCAGCTAACTGGATCATCTAAAACTCAAATTTTAGCCTCCCATCTCTTCTTAAAAATCTACTTTGCTTAAGCACACTTTAGAATGCCATCTGATCCTAAGTAAGTGATAAACTATTAACTATAACAGTACCTCTTCAGGAAATTGTCTTTATTCTCCTGAGCAAGCTGTCTTGTCACTAGCATGCACAGATACATCTACCCACATATTTGTTTCAGTACAAATACCACCAATTAATTTGGTTATTTTTTGTAGGGTCGTTTCAAAAATGTCCCCATAGCATACCAACAACTCTTGTGTTGTAGTAGTCAGGCAGCATACGCTCACACAGAGCCACCAGCAGCCAGAAAGCTTCCTCCTCTTTTGCATAAAGGAGGAGCACTGAAGTGACAATATTCATAGCCTAAAAGAAAGGGAAATACAATTATTCAATATCTAGTGCTGTACCTGGGCAGGTAAGTGGTTAGGAAATTAGCTACATCTCTCCCTGCAGATCCCAAACTGTTCGAGTACTTCCCTGTAAAAACAGCAGTGTTTCCCCGTGCTCAAAGAAAGGCTTAAGAAAGCCTCAAATCACAAAAAAATTTTAAGGTTTTTCCTTAGTTTTGTTGTTTTACTGGGGTTTTTTGGTGGGTTTTTGGGTTGGTTGGTTTTGTGTTGCGGATTTTTTTTTTAAGAAATCAAGATTTTTTTCCTAATCAAGGGCTGACTCAGGTCTGCAAGCATCACTGTTATAATGATATTGATATTCTGCCATAGGTGCTCTTGGGGAATCTGGGTCTGGTGCAGCCAAAACACCTCCCACAGCACTAGTCATGTGCCTGAATTCTCACTGTAGCTGGATCAAATCTCAAGGTTATTAATTACTGTGACAGCTTTAGGGACCAGTACTGAAGTGTCTTTCCACTGCTCCTCTGTTAAATAATCTTTGCAAACATTGTAGCTATTACTTAGTACCACACTTTGTTATTAAATAATTTATGATGGTATCTGTTAGAACTGCTTGCAGTATATTGCATCTAGAAGTCTTAACAGTCAGACATTAATCAGGCTTCTTAATACTAATGCATTTAAGTCTCCTCTTTGCAAAACTATGTAGGAAGGAAAAAAAAAGGCCCAGGTGATAAACCAAAATTACATAGTAAGAAAGAATGATTTAGGACCAGAAACTAAAGTGACTTGAATTATGGACATAAGAACCTCGAAACCATGCACAGGGGTCAGCATTAACTCTACAGATATATGGTTGGGACTCACAGTCATATCTCCTAGGACGCTTTATTTTTTGCCAAGTGTTTGGGGTTTTTTTGCTTCCATTTTTGTTTGTTTTCTTTTTTGGTTTCTTTTTATTGTTTTGAATGATTGCATGGCATCATTGAAAGAGGAAGGGAGGTTCTGGAGTGTTATAACTTATACACTGAATAATAATTCATGATAGGATGAATAGATAAAAATAGACAATAATTTAAGGCTCAACATAAAGTGTTTTGGTTTTCAGGAGATTTTTTGTTAATAAGGAAAGAACCTCTTCATGGTCCATTGTCATTTTCTGTAGACAGCTCTGTTATCATCTGTCCAGTTTCTAGATTTATGAGCAGAAAATATGCTTACAGAAAACATCTCTCAACATGTGTGGCTAATACTACTGTTAGAGCAGGTCCTTGTGTGACGTCCCTCTGGCCTCAGCACTCCTGCCTCTCTGCAGCACTGAGGCTTGAGCTCACAGCACCATCCACACCTCAGTGTACTTCACACAGCCAAACACTCATGCGCATGACTGAAGAAACACGACTGCAAGAAAAGAACTGGAATTCCAGAAACTGAAGGAGTGCAGGGTATTTCAATTACCTGACAATATCCTATGTTTGGATTTCTGAAAGCATAAGCTGTCAAGACTCTCCTTAAAGCAGCAATACCCATCTCATTCTGGAATGCAGGGTGTTCTGGAAGGGAGCGGTGCAGATCCCTTTCTATCTCTTCTGTAGCAAGATTGTATTTTCCCATCGATTTCTCCACTAGGTCCTCATAATAGCCAGGATGAGTGGCCATTTCATTAATGGCTCCTAGGAGAGAGAGGACAGTATTAAAACCAGGAGAAAAAGGAAGATTTAGCAGGTACAGCATTCCAACATTATGATCTACTCCCCTTCCATTCTGAATGTTACCAAGAACTTTGAAAGCAAATGTGAAAATATTATTTCTTTAAAGGTGATTAAAAAAAAAAAAAAAAAAAAGATGTGCCTTGATGATTATCACTCCTTCCTGTCTTCTCTACAGGCATTTTTATAATGAGGTTAAAATCTCTCTCAGCCAGAACAGGAGGCATGAAGAACAAACCAACTGTGCAGTCACATGGTATCATGAGCTCCCTCTGCAGCTGGCTGTGGGTTTTGTTATCCTAAATAACTCAAAACTCGTCTCTGAGAAAGCTACTTGCCCTGAGGACAGAGTAGATTAATGTTTGGTTGCAGAGAGTATGGTATGTCAGCAAAAAGCAAGAGACAGAAACTCATGAGCTCTATTCCTACTTCTGAAAATGACTCTGTCATCTTGGGCAGGGCACTCAGCCTGAGAGATACCACTGCATGCTCCCAGAGTTGCTATGAGATTTCACTACTGACTTTACAACTTCTCTGGAAAAGAAAAGCAAGTGTCAATAGCACAAAGTAATGTACATAGAAAACACAAATTATAGATACACTGTGAATATTGGTCCAAACTAGCTGTTAATAGGACACAAAAAAGAGCTGTGCATTCCTGTGTATATTTTCTGAAAACATTTCTTTAGTGCCCAGCAGCAAAGCGAAGATGTACATGACTATGTATTACTAGGGAAGAAACAGAAAACAAACCTGAAAGCATCATGTGCTCATACCCTAAGTGGTGTAGGTAGCTGTGGTAACTATCTTGGGGAGGGTAGAGCTAAAGAAGGCGTATGGTGATAGGTAATGAAGAAAGCCCTAGGTAGGACTGATTTCCATATAACTAATAATAAAATTCTTCAACTTCAAAAAAAAAAAACTTTAAGTGGACACAGATCTAGAGAATCCTTTTTAGCACAGAATCCCAGACAAATATTTTCCCACCGTTTTTCACATAATGGAAGCATCTAATAAAATGTTACAGTAGCTTTATTATCAACAAAAAAAAAGGTAGTGGTTACATGCAACATACCTAAACTCTGGAATTCCTTGCAACAATTGCTGTGAAGGCCAACAGCTTAACTGGATGCAGAAATTAATAAATAAATGGGAATTAGGCTTGCTGGTGGTTGCTGAACATCTAGAAGGTCCCTACACTGCTGGCTTCCAGTTACAGAGTGTGCATTCTGCTTTTTATATATTCTTCCTTAATTATGTGAGCCTGTTTGAGAAAGGGTATTTTCTGGTCTGAACGGAAATCTTGTCTAAACCTGTCTGATGCCTGTTAACAATCACAGCCTTACTTACTCCAAATATTTTCAGACACTTACTATGTGCACCTTTAATTATCTTTGAAAACCTTTCTTCCCTCATGCTTTTGCTTCTATCCCACAGACACATTCAACTGAAAACCTACCTGAAAAGAGCAGCCAAAGATCCCCTCTCATGCTTTCTGGAATGCCCTTTAGCACAAGGTCTCTTGTTTTCTCTGTACGATACATACAAACCCCTTGGCCATATTCAGCAAAGTGAATCTTCCAGGCCTGTTCCTTCAGGAACTCCTTAGCCTAAAAGCAAAGAAAGGCAGGCACAAAGATGCAGCTTCTCTTTCTAACACTCTGACCCACTAAAATCTTGAGTGCTAAAAAGCCTGCAATATCCTAACTTTCCAAGTGAGCAAGAAATAACTTGGCTACAGTCCAGTTATGTTTTAATGGGCTGCCTCCTCCCATTTCCTAGTTTCTATGCCAGTAGACCTTGCTGTTAAGAGAAGCAGTTATACTTAAGAGCAGGAATACAACCTCTCCTTGTATTACATCCAACTTGCTTTTATGTAGTGAAGTTATTTGTATGGGTAAAACAACAACATGTTCAAGCCTTTACTTCTGTGAAAAATACTGCCTTTTCTTAACTGTCTGGCAGAACAAAACTCTTCTGGGTCAGAAACATGGGTTTTAAAGCAAACATAATTTAACAGCTTTTTCAGTCAGGTGGAGCACTCAGAAGTGTATTTTACCAGCTTAGGGTTGAACTCCTCAGGTGACCTGCGCCGATACATTGTCATTAAAGCCTGAGTTGCTGTTGGAATGCCATTATCATTGAGGTTGAACTGTCGCTCTCCCTCCGACTCAGAGCTCAGGCTTTTGTGAGGGCTGGCAGAAATTAAACTACTTGACCTTGTAAACACCTGTAGAAAGCAGTCACAAGCAATACAGGCATAAAGATGAGCCAGTGTCTGGACTTCTTACTTCACTTTACTTAAAAAATTATACATGCTAACAGTTAACAAAAACATATGGCAGCAGAAATTAAACCAGTACAGAATAATGAAATAGCTTCCAGTTTTTCAATAGCTCTCCTGAAACACAACCACATTCTAGAACTAGAATTGCTAAGGTAATGTTAACCTTAACTAGCCCTGGGCAACTGAACTAGCTCCCTTGGTCTGTCAACATCATAGGACTGTTAGATTGTGATTTGGAATAAAAGGATTTTCTGACTTCTCAAACAGCTTTAAAACTGCATCACAGTAAAATCTCACAGAGCAGTTCACACCAAATGCCTGAAATTGCAAATAGGCAATCAGGCATACCTAGATATGTAGTCATATTACAAATTGTAGTAAATGTTTACAATTAATTTGTGTTTATAATTCAGTAGGTAGAATACTTAGATCCATTTACGGCAAAAGTTCCAGCACTATACATGCCTATGTGCTCTGATACACAACAACACAGTAATTACACCTCACCATCAACAAAGCAAGTAAAAACAATTATTTTAAGACACCCGTGACAAACAGGGTAGGGCTATTCAGGACAATACTATGGTATGGCTTAGTATAGACTCGGAATGTGAGATCTACCTACATAAAACCAAAATGATACACCACAAAAGCGTTTTCTCCTTTGAGATCTAACTACTATACTTTGCTGGGTTTAACAGAACTGATGAGGTCGTTATATGAAGCATCTGAATTTCATACTTAAAAGCTGGAATTCAGCAGAAGGCTTGACATTCAAAGAGCCTAAGAAAAATGTATCTAATCATATCGTTTAAGAAACATTTACTTTGCACACATATATAAGGAGGCAGTTCAGAATTCGATGTTCAGGACAGGGCTGTTGTTTTCTTGTTAGGTCAAATGTTCCGAAGTGCACTAGCAGTGCAAACCTGCTCAGCGTAGACATTATTTTCAGAAAAATCAAAAGATGGGATTTAGCAGCTAAAGTCTTGAATAAAAGGAGTTTCATGCCAACTGATAATTTCTTCAAATTATTAAAATTCCAGAATTCCATTTGAGTTGGACAAATTAATAGATATTAAAAGCACTATGCAATTAACCAGTTAATTAACTATGACACTTTCTAACAAGATACACTGTAATTTCAGAATGCAGCAGCAAGAATTAGAGTAGCTCTTCCTCAGCAGTGATGATTTCTCTTAGGTTTAACATGAAAAAGACAGATATCCCAATTGACAAATTTGAACACTTCAGCTCAAAGGCATTAACACAAAAGAGGTCACATTTCTGTGCCTAAAGGTTTAGCTTTGCAAAAACTTCAAGGTGTTTCCTGGTTCCTCTCTCCCCACACCAGTTAAAATCCCCTTCTAGTAAAATATTCATGTTCCTTCACATACCTCATCATCTGAGCTGATATAGCTTCCAGAAATATTTTTATCCAAGTATATTTTTGAAGTGGTTTGTTGCAGAAAGTCTGAGATCCTCTGTACAAGAAAGTCTCTGTCTTTCAAGTTGGCAAAGAGGAACGTCATTCTGTTTTTCGTGCTGATTGACAGTGGGCTGGGCAGCACACTGGAGCTGTCTGCCTTTTCCACTATTGTCACCTAGGGAGAAACAGTTGCTACAGCTTAAGATCTTTAGTTAATCAAGATGCTTGGTCTAAGAAATCATCTTAATACAATAAATCCATGCTCCTTCCATGCTTATATCTAATTCCTATGGACACCTCTTTGCCAGAAAACATGGTTTGCATACAAGGTCTTACAAGCCTGAAAGACGAAAGCTTTCATCCTTCAAACAACTGGCTTCAGTACATTTTCCACCAAAACTCCCCTGCACTACTCAGTTGATTTTCCTCAGGCTGTATTTTAAAAGAATCAGTAAAACAAAATTTCATCTGTGGGATACAAATCTTTTTTGTAGGACTTCCAAATCCCTCTCCTGCTTCCTAACATCATCAGCACAGGCTGAATCCACAAAAACCATTACCTACCTTTTACTGCCAATACATATGAATAAACCATTTTTGACATGACGCTCCTGTACAACTGTATTATAGTTGTATTCTGTGAAAACAGTTGCACAGTGTTATTTTAACTGCATTTTCACAGTACACAGAAACTTGCAACAAAGGGAAACTAACCCCATGTCTTCCCTTGCAAAGGAAAATAATCTAACCCTGTGAGGTAGAGGCTTCTGTTCGGCCTTCAATTGTTAGGGAAGTGGTCACTGATCTAACTGAACTCCAAACTGTAAACAGTACTCATACCACAATCTACTGAGTACAGGGAACGAGTTCCCTGAGATTTTGGTAAAGCACATTAACACAAAGAAATCTCAGGGATAAGTTATACACTGTCGATGAATTATATTAAGAGTTGTGTGTCCTAAACGTTACCACTATTAGCCTTAAAAATATATCAATCCATCAAGTTTGTGCAGTTCATACATTGAACAAAACACTTTTATGACTTTAGATGATTTCTTAGGTAATGAAAACTGACTTACTGCCTTCAGAATAGAAAGTGGCACATTTAATTTTGCTAGGACTTTTACTTTTGCTCCTTTAACCCTTTTTAAAACAGGAATCAATGGTAAGATGTGAGTGCTATAATATTAATAGCTCTCTAGCTAAATGGATAGGGTAACCATTTTTCATGCATTCTCTTTGAAGACTTAAAGACTGCAGTGCACCACTCAGGTGCTAAACCATTTCTCTGTTCTCCCCACCTCCCTTTATTCTTCTGTTAACAACAAATCTACTAGTTATTCGTTAACTTAAAGGACTTCACTAATAGCGTATTGAAGTTAGCTTAAAAGTGTTCCCTGTGTTTTCTGTTCCACTTAAAAACTGTTTGAGCGCAATCAGCACAAAAGACAGACAAGTTCTAAAGGCACAGGACAGACACTATTAAAGCAAGCTTAATTATAGCTCTGCTATAATGAGAGCTGATATCCACTTATTTCCTATTCAGTAGAGACACGCATATCTGAAGTGCTTTGTCTTGGAGAGGGCACCTGCTGTAGGTACAGTAAGCAGCGCACTGAAAAACAGTGAAAAACACTGAAAGCCACTGAAAAACATCTGTCCCCATCATAATTTCTGAATCAATGCTTTGCTATTGTCTCATCTGTCAAAACACCTCCAGGATATTACAGAACACTGGAACTAACTTAGGGTCTAACCCAAAGCTTTAATTAAATAGAAAGCTTTGCTTTAATTACTAATGGTACTGATCAGTTGTTCTGAGGACTGGCACTACCCCCTGGTATACTATTCTCCTTGCTGGTGCTGAGACTTAAAGCTGTTCATAAAGAAGCACTTATTCCTTCAGCTACTTCTGTCTCTTCAAGCTTTAAAGCTGCTCCGAATCCTGTGCTGCTGTGACTGTGGTTATCAAAAGCAGTTGCTGAATCTGCATCCAGGAAAAGAGGTCCTGTTAAATGAAGACTTTGCTCTCCTCCTCCACCACTTTACCTGCAGGACTGCCATTCCCTTTGCTTTCCAGACAAACAGTGCAACCATAGTCGAATGTCTCATCCCAAACAACCAAAGTCGTTGCAACAAGTTGCTGAGAAGCTGTACTTCAAAGTTTTTTTAACAAGTACCCGTTTTAATGATTTGTGGAGGAAAACAGTGCCTTGAAATATTCTGTGGTTCTTCAGTCAAGACAAACTGTCCTTGGTTACATCAGCTTTGCTACTACTTCCAAAACTTTCTTAACAAAGTTTTCCATTAACCTACAAATCAAGTCAACCACAAAAAAACTCCCCAACATAATTATTTTTTTATTGCATCAAACATACTCTCCATACCGAACATCTGGTTTAAGTAACCAGCTTTAAAAAGGGAAACACACCAATTTGAAAAATGTTGACAAAATATTTTCCACATACAAGAATAAACAATGGCAAGTCTGTGTGAAGAGGCAATTCAAAACTTTAGGATTATGAATCTTTTTACATCTGACAAAAGCAAATCTTAACTGATAAGATTCTTTAACAGAATTTCCACTCATCAATCTGGGAAATTTCACCCTCCACTCCTCCCTATGAGGCACAAAACATGGAAAATTGGGCTGTAAATCAGAATACAAGTTATGAGAGAGGAAGAACTCAGAGAGTTATGAAACTGATGGAAAAAACTCCATGTGAATTTTAGTAGTAGGAACTGAGAACTAAGATACGCAGTCATTAAATATTACTTAGAACACATCAGAATGGCATGCTCACAAGAGATTAAAAGCATGAAAATAGGCTTTTCTCCAAAAAAATCAACAAAAATAAACAAATAAAAAATAAATAATAATAAAAAGACTCCACCAAAATAAAAAAATTCAAAGCTAGGCTGAAATATCTAATAAGATATTGCTTTACTACTTGCCCTATAAATTTAAAAATACAAATAACTTACCTCTCGAAGAGGGATAATAAGGCTGCACAAGTTCTCTTCTTTACTAGTAAAGCAAATGTAGTTTGTAGAAACAAACATCTGACCCAAAATATGCATTTTGTTGAATGGAGTCCAAAGAGTACAGTCAGTGTGTCCATCTAATTTCTCATCCTTGGGAAGTCGGAACAATGCACGATATCTCTCGCTCTTTGCCCTGGCATCAAGATCCCTAAAAAACCCACAGAAAGATTTTCTTGTTTTAAGGAATATATAATACACTTTAAGATATATTTTATGCAAATCATTGCAAGCTACCTGCAACTCAGCTAAGCAAGGAGTGTACAGCAAAAAGGTGGAAATAATTTGCATATAGGGGAGGTATAGGCTTCACTTTTGGAAGGTTCTAAAACTACATGAAAAAAAAAGTCTGCCATGAATGACTTAGACATTCATGCTGACTTCTCAGAGAGGAAAGACTGAGTGAGTTTTTCATATTCAGCCCTACTGTCTCAGAATATATACAGTGAATCCATTTTTTGCTAATAGTTATAAAAAATGCTTCTTTGAGGCTTATTTATTAACATGATGGAATCCTTAAGGTTAGAGTTTGTTAACAATTTCAAGACAGTCTTGATAATGCATTCAGTGCAAAACACTCAATAGTAAGGACAAACAAAAGTGATATAATGCATTTTGGATGTCACTAAGTAATGAGAAATATAAACAAGCACTGGCTATAATTCTGTACGGTACACTAACATGAACAACATATAAAGAAAAAATGTAAAAGAAACTAACAAGCTGAAGTATGATGTAAAAAAAGCAGAAAAATTTTCCAGGTAACTTTTCACCCCTTCAAATTTTATGTCAATTTTTGTATCACTGTTACCTAATTCTAGATAGAATTAATAACCTAGAGTAATTTCTCAATTCCAGCAATAAGACCAAGTATGAATGCTAGGCACATTTCTTAACAACACATAAATCACTTTATTACCTACCCCTACTGACATAAAATGGCCTTACAACAGATACCTAAATGCAGCCAGTGTCAGAAGATACACTAAAGAGCTTCTGAACAAACGAGCATTTGGCTCAAGTAACTTTATTTTTGCAACATGTTAGTATTCAAGTGTTTTCCCTTCCCTATTTCAACCAGATACCAAGTAATTATATTTAAATAATTACTCACATTTTGCCACTGCTGGAATCAACTATTCCTTTTGGAGTTACAGTAAATGGCAGCAACACTAGAAAACTTTTGGACAAAATCCTGCAAGTAAAAGGACTGAGGAGGAACAAATGAGTAAGAGCCAGTGATACCTACCGTTTTAGAGCAGATACTTTTTTGGGGGATTTCTTTTTCAGTTTGGGTAATGACCTGTCTTGTTCAAATCCTTCATTGTCCAAAAGCTGTCGCATAGCTATATTGGCAAGCTGTTCCATTAGTTTAAATGTCTCACTGATATTAAGGAATACTGAGAAGAAATGTTCACTTGACCTTGTGCTCACTTTGATCATATCAGGGAAGAGCAGTGTAGCATTCTTCTCAAGCTGAGTGATATCAACCCAACGGATAACTAACTTTGCTGAACAGGAGCAAACAAAAAAACAAGATTCAGTACAAAAGAGCATATTCAGGAGCTTTTAGCTTCTTCTTCCTGTAACATGCATTCAGCTGACTTTTTCTTGCATCTTGAAAAGTTGGGAGCACAGCATAAAGAGACCAAGTTTGTACAAACAAACCATTATCACCTGACAAGCAGCAGATAAAAGAGTTTAAATATCATTTACTTTATTTACAGAACACCACACAAGCATTACAAAGCTAGACGAGCTAACATGACTTATCATTGTCACTGTACTTGCTCAGACTCTGATGTCCTCTTTTCCTATGGAAGCAAAGAAACACAGTCTAAACACATCAGACAGGCTTGTGTTATTTTTACACAGTAAAAAGTTTCAAATATTACAGCCATGACAGAACCTTAGCTTTTCTTCCAACACCAATACAGGTGGTGTCCTTATAGCAGGGGCTAAATCCCAGGACTGATCCATTGCCCGTAACCAAATACTGCTGAATTGTTCACCTCTACTGTGCTTTGAATTAACTCCCTGTAGAGCAGACTGGTTGCAGCCACACTATGCAGTTCTTTATTCTGGGTCTCCTCTGAAACCTTTCTGATGCTCTGGTGTTGTACAAATGTAGCTGTGTCATTTAAGGTTGCAAAGTCTGCCAGGATAGTACTTGAGGATTGTGTAAGAGCAGAAGGAGCCAGAACTGGTGTGATCTTGTCCCTGTTCCCTTTCGGGCATAGCCCCTGAGGTGAACTATGTTTCTAGACAATGCCAGGTACTGTTTTACACAGAACTACTTTGAGAAAGACAAAACAAACAAGAGAACAAGCACACAGATAAGCACTGTGACAATCAGGGAATTCTCCCTGCTTCTCTTTTCCTCAGCAGTGTCTTTGTACCTTCAATGATCAGTACATGAACAGTAACAAACTACAGGAGATTTCCTAACAATTTTTAGATGCACAAATTACCATTCCACTGAAAACATACCTTCCCTGCCCATGAGGAAAGAGTAAAAGCAAAGGTGATTAATGCTGAGATACACCCAGCCCTGACGGGGAACCTTCCCCTTCCAGTAACTGCAGGAGTAGTAGTTCACTAATTTCTCTTCTTCTGGCATTCCAAACAGCTTGTGAAATTTCACTATGGCTTCCTTGAATTTTTCTGTGTCATCGTCCTCTTTGATGCCGTTGATTTTGTTGTACTCAGCAATGATGCCCTGGTAGGGAATGGAAGAAGGACACATACTGTTAGTGGCCATGGGCTATCAGATATCCTAATTCCCACGGCTGGCTGGGCCACAGGCCACAACGGTTATTGCAATGCCAAGGAAGTCTTTCAGTCATTCTTTGGCTTATGTAGTTATTTACTTTATTCAAGGCTTTCTTTCTAATGACCTTACTCCCTACTGTGCATATGTCAAAAGCAACCAAACACCAACCCCTTGCCAGTACCTTGTTTTAAATTAACCAGCCTAACTCAAATACTCTTAACAGCTCAGTAAAGCACCTATGATCTGTAGTATTAAATGACTTCTGTGACCCCTCTTATTGGACCTTGAGCAAAGAAGAAGAGCAGAAGGGGGGAAAAAAAAGAAAAAAAACCAAAGAAATCTTCTATTAGATTAACTAATAGGATGGAAAAAAATTCCCATTTTCAGGTGCAGATGAAATTCATGAAATTTGAAGTGGCAACAGGTAAAAAGATGTTTTTTGATATCTCAAAGACTATGGTCCCTTCTGTTCTATACTGAAGCTCTACTTGATTAGCTTATTTTCCCAATCTTCTTTACAATCATCTCTATTGTCTTTTATATTAAAGTTATTAAATGGAAAGTGACATTTTGCCTTTAACTTGCTCCATACTTACGTGAAGGGCAGAGTATAAGACAGAGAAGCATCGTTCACATTTAGTATTTGTCCAACTCTAAGAAGTAACAATTTCCTTAAAGGATTATATTTCAAAACACAGATGTCCTCATGTATAAGGTATTTCCATGACCATCTATAGCCCTCATACCTGATTCACTGGTAAAACACAAGCAACTGTGGGATTCTTAAGAGAGCTGACTTACTATATGAAACATTAAAAGAGGAACGAGGCAAAGCCAGGGCTTTGAACACACACTCAGTAAATAGAGTAATTTTGCTTACAATCTTTTACCAAAGTGTTTATTTTTAGATAATTATTAGTACCGAAAAAGTACATTTTGCCAGTATGGCTATTATCTGTCCTATAAAGAGAAAAAGAAATTCTGAGAAAACCAACACCCCCCCTTCCCACCAAGCAAACAAATCAATGAAACAGCAACCCTTAACACCTGTATGAAGTGTAAATGCCAATAATACAGGATTTAGCTACACAGAAGAGGGGGAGGAGACATTATGAGTGCATTTAAAAAAATTGAAATTAAGCCTTGCAATGGAAAAACAGTTGCACAGACTACTGTTAAAGTTTAAGACAGTCAACACTGCAATTGATTTTAGAACTTAAAAAGCTTTAAGCCCTGCCTATATATTTATATGGGTTTTTAAAAAATCCCACTGCTGTAGCTACATGCACTAATCCCAGTTTCCCTGATTTTTTCACACGTTGCTACTTAGCATCTGGTATTCCATCAAAAAGGCAGAGCAGCCTAGGGACTACCAACTCCAGTTTGTTTCAAATTCACATGAGTTTATCTTCCACAGTCATATTTATCATTAACAACATTTGTAGTAATAAATGCACTACCTGTATTTTTCCTCTAACAAATGTGTTTATGTCATTCTCATTTTCAAAGATTGAAAGAGTTTGCAACAAATTCTGTTCCAGCCATTCCCAGTGTTCAGTGATTTCCTTCCTCGAGCAACCTATATTAAAAAAAAAAGAACCAAACCAAACCAAAAATGAAAAAAGAAATAATTCATTAATGTCAATGTCCTTTTAAACATAAACAAAAAACTCCAAGAAAACTTGCCAGTAACTGGAGATGCAATATTTTACTAGATGCTGTCCTTCTGGAAATTCCAAAATTTTCTCACATTGTATTTAATTTAACGACTCCAATGAAGGCAACAGAATGCAACATTCTGGGCAACTTCTAGGGGAATGTCACAATTCTGGTGGAGCACAGATACATAAATCACATTGCAGAACAGCCTGCTTATGTAATCAATATTTCAGAATCAAAAATGATTGCCACTGCTGCTTCTCCTTAAAACTACTGGATGCAACCAGACCTTTCTGGAACTCAGGAGGTGATCTGAACACTATTTTATTTCTTGTTGGCTTTTACACTGCTGTAAAAAGCAATGATGAAATGCATGAGCTATGTATATAAAACTAAACTGTCATCAGAAAAATTGCTTAGCTCATAAGAGCAGTGACAAGCAGTGCAGACGCTATCATGATGAACTGTTTCTTAAAGCTGTCTCCTTCTGGTTTGTGGTTCATGAATTATTTTTCATCACTTCTTCTGAAACTGCTTTGTTTGATTATTCTCAACCCGTAACAATACATTTCTTTTTTCCCACTGCTTTTTGTCTCCATTATCTTACTATTTACTCTCCCAGTCTCCTCTACAGCAGATCATGCAATCAGCCCAAAACCTACACCCCAGTTCTCAACAATTCATCATCACAGGATAGGTCTTTCTCTTTGCTTTGTTTACTCAGGATTAGAATACACATTTGCTGCAATGTTTTAAACTACAGGTTATTTTATCTCTGTTACTGGAAAGTTTTTGCCTATCTTAGCGTATCAAAAGTATTCACCATTTTGCCATCATTGGCCTCCTAGGAAAATTAAGCTCTTCCCTGGCTCTTAGGGAAGGGGAAAACACCCAATTTAACAGTTAAAACACTGCAATTCGAAATGTCTGACTGGAAATAAAAATGAAAATCACTACAACATAGCAACTTGCATGAAAATGCATATAATTACCATTACCACAAAAACCCTACAGCAGTTCTATACCTGAAAAACACACAAGCCACTGTAAGAATGACAGATTTTATAGGTGGAGAAGGATCTAAAAAAGTTGTTAATTTCCAAACAGAATTTACATATACCACAGTTTTTGCCTTAAACTGAGCACTAGCAGACTGGGAGGGACACTGGCATGGGAGACAGCAGGGCTGCTACAATACGAAAGGCTGATTGTGTACAACACTTTGCATTCCTAGCTTATCAGTATGCTTAAAATTGTTCTTCCAAAGTAACTAATAACAATTCTCCTGTATAATTCAATAGACAGAACTCTAAGCTGTGACACCTTTAACCCAACACTGCACTGGAGAAAGGGCTGTTAACAAGACTTCTTTCCAGAGCTATAAGGCTTCAGATCTACCAGCCAGAATTCTCATATGTCCTAGATCGGTAGAGTTAATATCCATGAAAATTCACATCGACATCTAATTATAAACAAATCTGTCTAAACAGTCATTTTAGAGCAGACAAACCCCCTTGGATTACTTTCACCCTCAGAATAGTCTTGTACTGAGCAAGACCAAATGTCATAAACAAATCATGAAACAATCACATTTCTTCGAGTCACTCTGTACAGCTACCTACTGAAGATAATTTCTTTATTGAAGGCAGAGAAAAAGACAAATTTCTGTAAAAATAAGAGATTAGAAGTACCAAATAACCAGCAGTCTACCCTTAGGGAACAGGGAGGGATAATGCAGGACAAAATCTGAGTTGCATAGCTAAATGCAGCCAAAGCCCTTAGTAACCCGTATAATTTTAACAACCCTTGATCAGTTCAGAAAGAATTGCTTTAGTTGCAAATTCATAAAATAACCACAGCGCAGAACCTTAGGGAGCACTGGGCTGCTCAGCTTCAAAGTTGTATAAAAAGATTATTTGCTCTCCGTAAAATTTTACCTCCCTGTAAGATCCACACTACTCCCCTCAGGTGACAAGACTATGCTAATGCAGTCTCTTAATTTAATGAAAACAACTAAGCCATCAACGAGGTATTAGGAGACTAAAAGTTCAAGGAACACTCCACAAAATGGAATCAGAGATATATACATTAACTACATTAGCAACTTCAATTAAGGCTAAGATTCATAATTGAAGAGCATGTTTATTAATACTAGCTTAAATTTAGACAGAGCACTGTACTTCTACATAAAACCCACAATATCTTTCTCAGAAGAGAAACAAAATTCTTACAGTTCAGCAGCATCATAAATTTCTACATATATGGTACATTTATTTATTCTGGGGCCATAACTCATAACTCTGCTTTCCATTTTATGTCCCTGCTTGAGGACACACTGTAGGTATAAAACTATAGTCATTATCTATAGGTGTCATGCAAAAAAACCTAAAGAGAAGTCACATGGCCTATTTCCAAAGTCTTAAAAATAAATTCTGAATATATGCATTGTATAAGGGTCTTTGAAGAAACACTATTTTGTTGAGAGCTTTGTGATGCGCTATTTTCTTTGGAAGGGAGTCTGCAAACAACAAGAAAACTTGTGTCCTCAGCTGCCCCCTTTCAAGCTTATGGGATGGAGGTGGTTACTAATTGCTGTGCACTGACATCTGGATGAAAATAAATAAACATACAAGCAAGTACTTTTACCCTTCTTTCTCTTCTGAGATCCATGGAAAGCTGACATGCATTACATATGGTCACAGCAGAGTAGATGACAGTACAAAGCATGCCATTAAATGCAGATTTGGGAACAACCTTCTTAATACTGACAACTTCATTAATATCTGGTTTTAGTATTAGTTGTCACTAAGGGTAAATTATGTTATTTTTATTTTTAAATCTTCAGGGAGTTGGTATTAACGGGTGTAGAAGGGAAAAAGATTGTTTGAAGTGATGCATTCTTTCAGGTCTGATACTACCAAAAATAGTATAAAATACTTGCTCTAATAAGAGCTATTAGAAAAACTTCTGATTGGATTCAGAACGCAATACTTTGATATCACCTTGTCAGACACAGAAATCATATGCTCCTAAGAACAGAGCCTGCTTTGAACAAAAATTATTAGATCTATAGCAAACCTTCATCTATTCCTCCTTCTCTTCCCTTTCCAAGAGGGTATTTGTCTGGAGGAAAAGTCATCCAAATAATCTAAATGTCAAATTTTATTGGGAGAACGGGCACTAATGAAGTGGCACAGTTAGGCCAGAAGAAGCAATAGCTTCGTTAACCAGCATTTTTGAATGTCAGGCAGCACTGAGGGTGCTGGAGGTTACCAGGCCATTAAAGAGATGATAGGTATGTATGCACTTCTCATTTGTTCTCTCTTCTCAATTTTCTTCAAATGAACAGAATTTTGGCTGTTGCCAAAAATGTTGTTGCCAGTGGAACTTTTGAGCTGGAGGAGCTGCACTGAAAAGTTTCCATTTGCTAAGACTGAAAAGCAATACTATCAAACCAATGATCTGACCTGACAAGCTTGGCTAGTAAAAGCTAAATGACCTGGATCTTCTGCATTTAACTCCAAACACTATTTTCAGAGACAGCAGACAAAACCAAAGACTAACTCCATTCTGTTTTATGCTACCTGCAATAGGTACCTGACCACAGAAATAAGCATTTAGTACAGGATCTGATACATGTGAAAATCCTATTTGATGTACAAAAATATCAACTCAATTGTTTTCACTACTATAATGACAAAATGAGCTCTCTTACTGCTAGATCTGTCCAAGCTGGAGCATTAAAGACCAAAACTCTTGAGTTATTCCATCTCTGTAAGAACATACACTTCTGTAGTTAACTTTAACTTAGCTACCACCTTGCTGAATTCTAAGTATGTTATATTTAGAAAGACCATACACTGCCTGAAATAAACATCCAGGAGGTAGGGCATCCCAGGGATCTAGATGGTATTAACCTGCAGGAGAGAGAGGAAATGTCACACTGCTTGCTATTTAGTATTCACGTGAGTGCTGGGGCTGCACTTTCTTCCTGGTTACCATTGCAAGGGAAGCCAGGTGCCCTGTCTGGGTAACTAGGTTGCTATAATCCAAGTACTCCTCCCAGCATCCTCTTTAGAGACACCCCATCACCCAGGAATGCTGCCATCACTTCAGAAGTGCTGCAGGAGTGAGACCCGGATATGGAGAAGAGCATGCAAGAAGGAGGAATGGGTACTGCTGGTTTGGGAACATCTTTGGGAGAAGAAAAGTGGGAAGTAACAGATGTTTCTGTCCCGGCTCCATGGCCATTTCTAGTTTCATTCAGTCATTGTGCATAACACACCCCCCCATGCTGGCATTCAAGGTCTGACTATCAGAAACTCTGGAGAATCCGAATTTTATCACTACAACAGGTTTTCATCCTGACCCATTTATTTGTCCTGAGATGACTGTGCTCAGCAGGAAGGATGCTCTCTTAGCTGTGACACAGTATCCAGGAAGAATAAAAATCCACGTCAGTGTATTTGTCCTTACCACAGGCAATAGTCCAGTAGACCAAGGAGTCTGGTGCTTGGTAGAGGATTCGATATGGTGCCACTCTGGCACTGGAGTCCAACACGACGTCAAGAGTACCCACAAGGAGACCTATGGAAGAGGAAATTCTGATGAACGTACAGTGATGGAAAATCCAAGATCCCACAGGAGGGGGCTTTGCAGCCCCTCCCCATTCCATTTCACCTTCCACAGCAAAATGCAGATCTATATATTCCTTCTCACGCTTGTAGTCTCATGTTGTAAAGAGGAAGAGTGATTTAACAGGGAAACATCTTCAGTTTAAACAGGACTTCAACTCTTTGATGTACATCAATGCTAGCACAAAGATGGGCAAATGAAGATGGGCAAAAGTTAGTTGTGTTATAAAATCATGTTTAAAAGTTATTTAGTTCTTTCCTGTGTTTCATATAGTGCTGGAGCCCTGAGCAGTAAAAAACCTACCAACTACAAACCCTCCTCCAACACCAACAAGAAACCCCAGACAATATACCCTATAAGGGTTCGAAACTCAAATGTCAGATAAGTAAAACTAAAGACTTCCAGCAAAAATAATTGTGTAACAGTCTGATTATTTAGGGTAGGAAGGATCAAAATGCCTCAGAGTCAAGCTATTTTTCAGATGAAAGGATACTGAGGAAAGACAAAGCCATACTGTTTTCCAGAAGTAGCTTTGAAAATTCTTTGCTCCTGAGGGAGCCACCAACAGCTGCATACCAAAAGCTACCAACAATTCTTAACTATATTTCCACATAGTCTAGATCCTATTTTTATAATAAACTACACATAAAACAAAACTCTAACCCCCCAAACTCTCTCCAAGAAGGACCTATTTATTTTCAAACTATGTAAAAGTTTTCCCCCTTTTCATCTCCACAAAGAATTTTCATCTCCCCTGCAGATGTCAGATTTAAACTCTCACATTGAAAGTCTCAGCAGATTGTTTCAATTGTTTGAAAAAAAATTGAAATATATAAACAACAAATAGATGAACTTTCAGGGATTTTTTTTTGGTGGAAATATTTATTGGGGTAGAAATAAGGGTTTTTTTTTAAACAGCTGAAATAAACTGCATGCACCAAAAAAATTTTAAAACACTCCTGTTAAAAGCTCTCTTCTCCTTTCAAGTCCCATGTTTTCATCTTTTACTGTCATAGGTTTATTAGTTCCTCATTTTGCTCTGTCGTAACTCATATACAGAATACTGCTTCCCTTGCTGTTTTTCTTTCAGATTTGTGCTGTGCATCATAAAGATATAAAAGCACTACCCTTTTTCCATCTCAGTAGGTCCCTCAAATCTGAACTGAAACTGATACTAAGAAATACCCCACCTATCAGTGATTTTGTATTTCCCCCATTCTATGTCTTTTATTCGTATTTTGTTTTATATAGATCTTCTCAGGTTGGATCAACTGTAATCTCTTTCTGCTCAATAAATTAACATGCACCACTTCTTAATCCAAGAATTCTGAAACACATGAGAAACAACTTGGGCACAACATCAGGCCTTAGTAAGGTATGCTACAAAGCTGTCTGATAATTATAAGATCCAAACATAAAATATGTAAAATATCCCAATGTACATAAGTCTCACTAGCTTTAGTTGCCCCTCATCTCTCACACATTCTGATTACTGGTTGTACACTGACAAGCTGCCTCTGAACAATTCTCCACCAGCCCTTCTAGATACACCCTGGCTCCTTCCAAACTCAGGAGAATGAAGTAGGTTAAAATGTACCTTTAATTATTTTTTTCTCTCCGAGTTTCACAAATGCAGTATGGGCCTGGCTCAGAAGACACATGTCACTTCAACCAAGGGCAAAATCCTCAAACACTTAAAGCTGCCAGTACGGCTCAACTGGAGTGGGGACTAAGCCAGACACTACACTTTGTTCATCATCTGGGTTTGCTGCAAATACAGCAGGAATATTTTCTTTGTGCTTTTCAACTTCACATGACTACTGACAGTAATAAATATGCAATAGGCATGATGTAATATCTAAATAGAGTTGTATGCTGGCCAAATGCAATCTTCTCTGAGATACAGAAACTGTTAATTCCCTGTACTCTTTAAAAATACGCTTGTTTCTTTCCTCCTGCTGTATTTCCAAATTCATTGGCATGTGGGCGATCCTGCCAAACAATTCTGCCCCTAGCTCTTGCAGCGCTGTAAAAACTGGGATATGCAGGTAAGATCAGGAAGTCAGAACAAACCTACTGACTTGTACAGCAACATCATGCTCAAAGGACCTTCCCATCCTACTTTCTTCTCCCCTGGATGTGGAAGACAGAGGAGGAACATCCTCCTGTGCCACCAAACACTGTAAGACAGAGCAATGCATTTAAGAAATGTGAAGAGCACTATGAAAAAAAACCACCAACAAAAGAGAGAAGCCAGTATTAACTGAAACAACAGATGGGAGGTAGGAAAGGAAAAGAAAACAAAGACTACTTTCCAATGGTGCAGTAAGTAGGAGTTGGTCAAGGGCTTTTCAGAAATTTAAACACGTTGAAAAAATAATCACATAGTGAGGTTAAAGGAAGAAAATTGACAGAATTCCAGAAGATTGCATGGAAATTCAAATCCGAGCTTACCAAGATAATTGCAACTGACAGTTTATCAGTAACATTTGACTTGTATCATGCAATTGCTGTTTTGACAGACGATATGCGTGATATTAAAAAAAAAAGTATGTGTTTTCATGACATGAAAACTTTGTGCAACCGTGCAGCTATGCCTGCTTGCTCTCCTTCATGAACTGTTCTTTCTTGTGTTGTTAGGTCAGTGTTGGTTGTTTTGGGTTTGGGTATTTGTTGTTTGGTTGGGTTTTTTTGCAATGCAGACATGTGATGCAACCAGAATGAAATCACAGCAGTTCATACTGATAATCTGTTTGAGGATTTTCTATATGAAATAAAAATGAAAATTTAAAAAAAAAAAAAAATTTAGAGCATTTAATACTGTTCATTAGTTCATTAATTCTTCATGTAGCAAGTACCTTTTCAGAAGACACGATTACATAACTGAATTTCTATAGAAACAGAACAGGCAACAAAGAATCATATTCCTCAGATTAGACTGGCCCTTGGGCAAAAGCCAGTCAATTACCCAGGCATCAAATCACACGACTACACTGATTGCAAATTTTTTCCCATTATTTCATCAGCATTCATATGCATTCTGACTGCATAATGAAATAAGGGGAGAAATTTCCAGTGTAAGAATACTAAATCTGCGAGCCATGTTGAAACGAGGTTTTCACAAGAAAAGGTTTAAAGCACATGGCATAATTTGTAGGATTAGCATCAGGCTAACTGATGGGAGCCCCAGTCCTGAAGGCACTCAAGCACAAGTAACCATATATGTTGGAACAGTCCCATCACATACACATGCCAGATTTGTAGAGCAACCATGCCTATCCATGGGGGCAGGAGTGGAAAAGGGAGGGCTAATGCCTTCACTTTGCTTGATACAACTTTTTAATAAAGTCAGTGTTTTGCAAACTTGAATTCTAAAGTGAAGGTCCAGAAGATTCATCACTATTCTCTTTCTTTTCAGTAAAACATAGGCATTAGCAGAGGAAAAATAATGATATATAATATCTGGAGCCAGGGAATACAAAGCCACAACTGGCTGGGGGCCTGGGCAATTGCTCTTGCATCACATTACTGGAAGGACATACAATGCACTAGAGGGAATTACTGGAAAAGGGGTTCAGTTACCTGATGCACCTTGTGCTGAAGGAAGAAATCACACTATGCTTTACTTATCTGACCACATTCAGTGGCGGCTCACATTTAGTCATAAATTGGAGGGGGAGCCTATAACACTTGCAGAAAGTACAGATTAGTAGTCTTTATTCATTAATTAATGATGTGCTCTACTTGTATCCTTACAACAGTAACCAATTTTCAACCTGTGTTTTTTGCTAGAAGGGATTATGACCACATGAAGCCTGACCTCCTCCATAACACAGACCCCCTTAACAAATTATTCCTATCTCACCAAAGGGTATTTTTCAGAAAGGTAAGTCATCTTGGTTTGAAAACTAAGCCAATAGCTTCAGCCAGTTGAGATTCTCCAAGCACCACTGCAGTCCTTGTGCCTTGGAGACCAGTATTCCAGATGGCTTACAGTCCAGACTGATTACAAACTGATTTCATTACTGTCCACAAACAGTAATGAAATCAAGCGATGACCTGTAGAATCAAGCTGGTACATTTTAAGTTACCACTGAAAGCACAGACACCTAAGAGTACATGGACTCAAAACCTGGCGTAAGTCACAGTATCTGTGACTATTTGGACATCCATGGCACAGATCTTTGCTGCGGGAGTATTTCTCTCTCTTTTCTTTCTTTTAAAATATAACTAGTGATTATTCTTTATCTTTCATAATAATTTGCAAGTGTCTTTGTAAAACATCAATTACTGGTGTTTTTAAAGGAAAAGCAAGTTTATGCACTGTACACATGAACAAACTCTTTATTACCAAAGGATTTTCTTATGACAAACACTAACCCTCTTCCACAGAAAGCTATGTTTTCATTTAAAACCACAAAGATTAAGTAGTCTTTATCATCCTTCTACAGTCCCCCTCACAGCAAGATTATATTTGAGAGGCTTTGTGTTTTACCTGTTCAAAGTAAATTGGATTACATATTCAAGAGTAAGGATCTGGATTATATATTACCTTTAGTGCACCCTAATAAAACACTGAAGCCAATGAATTATAATAAATAATGACACTTCAAAGCTTAAGAATTACCAGCAGCCGTGGCTTTGTTGCACAGCAAGCACCACCAAAAAGCTTGGGATGGCATCAGACAGTGATGCTTCCTAGTCAGCTCTAACCTCAGAGCACAGGTGCTTTCAGCACACACCAGCGAGCTGCGACACATTCATTCTTCAGTGACGCAGGCAACCTGTGTCACACCTTGCCTCGAGCTGAAGGACGTCACCCTGCAGTTGCTGCCACTGACTGCTGTGTCCTCCCTTCCTCCAGTTTGCCAGACATATGTTATTCACATGGCTCCTGGGAGAAGAAGAGCCCTGCCCTGTCATGTCCTCCTCCCAGATCGACATGAATCCATACCGCAAAACACCTTTTGTTAGAAGATTTTTATCTAAAAATGTCTTAACAAAGAGCATACACGTTTTTAGCACACAGAGCAAATACAAAATCATACCCCGCAAAAGAGGTGTGATATAGTACAGGTCAGACTGTGACTCTTGGAGTCATGCTCATGAGCTATCACTCAGTCTCCTGGATGTCAGCAGCCTATTTGTGTAGGAGTTCAACACTGCAACCAGGAAAACTTGGAATGTCACGTGTCACTTACAAGAACTTTTCAAAACAAGCACTGTAACATTCCAACACTGAATCAGAAACATATTGCTTAAAAGGTCCCCAGTATTTAAAGCGCGCTGATGACTCCTCTTTCCACTAAAGTAAGATGGATACATAATGAGCTCTGGTCATAAACCTGAAACACCCACGGCACCTATTTAGATTGTGTATGTCAGCTGATTTTCAAGAAAGCTTCAATCAATATGGTTGATTTAAGCCATATTTGCACTCTGAGCATTCAGTTTTATATTGATTTAATGGACAATTAATAAACTCTTCCTAAAGTTTACGCGTTACTTCCTGAGCTATAAAAACAATAACTCATAACAACACATGACTAAAACATACAGCACAAGGGATCGTTTTTCACCGTAACCGTAATGAATCGTTACTCTTCCATTCTTTCTCAAGGCAGTTCATGTGATTAGCTCTCTCATTTGTTATTACAGGATGAGGTCATCCCATTACTTGTCTGTCAAAATTCAACCTAGAGGAACAATCTGAACTCCACAGGTACTATGGACAAATCCTTTTAAAAGGGAGGGTCAATTCTACTTGATTTAATTTCATGGGAAAGCCTATATAAATGGGAAATATACACCACACAAAAATAATTAGAGCATTCACTTTCAATACTGGCAATAACACCCACAAAAGTAAGAATATAACCTTTTCATTGTGAACACAACCCTTAAAACTTTATGAAGGGCAATACTTTTTTAATAGGTGTTCATTCATATAAATGAAGGTAAAATGACCTCTAAAGACTTATTTCCTAACTGTCTTCCTATGTGGCTTATATGGGCATCTAATGTGGTATCAAGAAAACCAAATTCTTCCTCTGAACTTAAGGCAATTAATATTTTTAAATTAACTAAGAAATTAATAATCATATAGATTTCTTAAATATATGTATTTCTTAAATAATTAAGAAATTAGGATTTGTTAAGTTTTCCTCAATGTCTGCCTTTGCTGCTCTCTCTTCCTACCAACACAGTTCTATAGAGCACTGATTTGTCCAGCCACCCTTTTCTTTGCACAGAAGTTTTCAAACACGTTCAGTGAAACTGATTTTGAGGAAGAATTGTCACTCTACTGACATTCAGCAAGAAAAGCAGCAAAGCCAGTACTTAACTTTGTCTTCAGGCTGATGAGCACAAATGAGAGGAGACTGAAAACCTAACCACTAATATTTAAAGAAATTTATATTTAATATAATATAATATTTAAAGAAAAAGCTTGGGAAGGGCCAATGTGATATCTGGTTCAATTACCAAGGGATAAAGCAACAAACAATAAAGCTTTCATCTGCCCTTCAAGTTTAACAATTGTGATTGAATCAGATTATCTTCCAAATATGTTAATTTAAAAGGGATCAGCTATACTTGTTAAGGTGTACAAACAACTCATGACCATCCCTGTAAAAAATCTGTACCTTAATTTGAACCTAAATCTGGTTGGGTTTAGACTTTCAGCTTTTACAACTTTTTGCAACTTCTTCTGCTAAGGTGAAGCTCACTGAAAGAGATGATCACCAATGGGACATGCCACAGCTACAAGTATGTGAAAGCTTACAACACAAAGAAAACTGATCTTTAGACAAAACCCCAAACAAATTATATCTCACACTACTGAAAAAAAATTTATACTACAGATCAATCACACCAGAATATATGAAATTATGGAGAAACAGTGAGAAAAATATAGATGGAGTTAACAAATGCCTTCTAGGTGTGATATAAACAATTACTCATAAGTTTGTAAAAAACACTTAAGAAAAGCATAATCAAGCATCACAGATCAAAACAGCAGAGAAGTCACTGAACTTCACTCACAACTAATTATTTTTAAGTATTCCATTCTGTCAGAGTAGCATAATCAAATTTAATAGATTTCATGCAACAGGAAAATTTAAATCTGTATCTGCACCAACATAAGATTCAGACAAGCTGTGTAAGATGAAAGAACAAATCAAGTAAGTATGAGCAAATTAAGAAAAAAAAAACCACCAACAAATCCCAACATCACCACTGCTAACCTAAGAAAAATTATTGTAAACTGAATCTAGTCAATGAAATCGATTGAGGACTAAAGTGGGCACAGTAAACTCAGCTTGAACTCAGAAGGAACAGTCCTGAAGCATGTTGAAATAGTTTCAGAAAAAGAAAATTTTAAATTCTCATAGTTCTGTCTGAATACCTGCAGACAGATCAGATTTCAATAAGCTATCAGAGGAGGCACTTTACCAGGGAAATGAACAATGCTGAACAGAAGATCCCAGTAACTGTGGCTGATAAAATACTGGAAAAAGCACAGGGGAAGAACAAGACAGACTGTGAGGAAAGAACAGTAAAATCCAAAACATTAAAAATGTACTAGCTGAAACTGAGATTTATCTATCTGGAAACTTCAGGAAAAAATAATCACAAATCCAGCACAGAAAACACAGTCTTTCCTTTGGAAACAAAACAAATGGAAATATTTGGAAGAAGTCCTCTAGAACCTAAGGTCACCTAAGCACCAGATTTAAAGTCCAAATGCAAATATAATTTCTGAATATCAACATTAATCAGACAACAGAAGTATGCTTAGTAGTCAACAAGATAAAGAAAAGCAAGATTTCAGTCAAATGCTCAGGGCTCTTCACACACATTGTATCACCATGCTTTAGCAAAGTCAATGGCAGAGACAACTCCTTTCTATTACAGGAAAAGCCATATGAAGTGTGATACTGTGAAGGATAAAACCAAGTAGATTCAACCTGTACCAAATATTTACAAGAAGAAATACCACATGAGAATACACGTTTAAATTAAGTTCCAAATACATTTGAGTATATGCTAGCACACTTTGTGAAACCTTTTTTAGTTCTGCAGGAATCTAATTGAAACCATCAAGGGCCCAAACCTCTGTGAAATATGACATACTCTTACAGGAATTCGTAACTGGACAATGGAATGATGGAAATATGGAAAACTGATGTGAAGAAGTGCTACTTCTACACCTTTCAGTGTGGGACCGAAGAACAGTAACAAAAACCCTGTAAGCAACACAAACTCTGGTATAATGCAGAAAATTAGTAAGTGGCCTAAACATTGATTGCTTACTGTCTTGTGATCCTGTGCAACATTACCAACAGGGTTTCCTACAAACAGAGATCTCAGGAGAAATAGCAGGCCACCCTGGAATTCCACATGTCAAACAGTAACATTATTTGAAAGGCAAAAATGGCAAAAGGCAGCTCAGCTCAGCAGCCTTGATGGGCCACACTACTCACAGCATAGGAGATGAAGTATCATTCAAGGAAAAGTCTTTGACCAAGAAGCATTAGAGGAGAGAAGGCAAAGCTACACCAAGCAACATCTCAGGCACTGTGTCTCTAGAGCC
This sequence comes from Corvus cornix cornix, assembly GCF_000738735.6. Classification (NCBI taxonomy): domain Eukaryota; kingdom Metazoa; phylum Chordata; class Aves; order Passeriformes; family Corvidae; genus Corvus; species Corvus cornix. Next base: position 11,094,800 of record NC_046334.1, read on the forward strand.
AACAGTGCCCTGCTGCAAAAGCTGGAGATGAAGACAAGCATTAGACAGGAAGCAAGACACCTTCCAGCTGAGGAACTGGGAAAAATCTGGGAATTCAGAAAGACTGTGAGTCAGTCTGGGGAATCAAACAGCAGTTCAGCCCTGGACATCTGCATGCTCCTTGAAGTGGAAGTGCACTGGTGCGGAGAAGCAAACACACCCACAGCAGATCCTAAGGAGCATCAGAGCAGATTTGGTGTACTGACAAATGACAGCAGAGCATAAGAGACTAACTTCCACTCTGTGGGCCAAAACAATCATGGAAAGCTGATAGACAGGCTGCCCACCCCTATCCATTATGCTAATTGCATCCATTTTGATAAACATTGTATTTCAAGTATCAGAAAGCACATGCTTTCTACTCAAGTCTGACACGCAAAATTCCAACTACTTGAGTCAACAAGGGCAGAAAGTGTCAAGTTTGTTAAAACACGGACCATTCTTTGTTCAGGCCAAAAAGCTTTTCTAAATCTTAAGCATAAAAAGGTTTTCAATCAATGTCTTCCTCAACTGTCTGAGCTGACAGGCTGCAAGCAAAACAGAATCTTAGCTCTAAATGTGAGCTATTAATTGTGTTGTCCCGCAAGGCTGCAGAGAAGTCTTTCAAGTTAGAACACTGTCACAGTATTAAAAATTATATTAGATCTGACATTGATATGTCGCATCAGCCAGCAAAGCTCAGAACCTCTCCTTTTTGCCTTTCCAGTGTGGAAATTAAATGACAACTTCTTCTGCAAAAATATCTGGGGAGAAGTAGTATTTCATCAGATCCTTTTAACACCACAAGTCAGCAAATTTCCATCTGCTCTCTTCTGCTTAAACATTTGAATCATCCTTGGCAACATTGCACGGACTTACAACTCCTACTGCATCTCTCACATAGGCACTGTCGCAGCTGTAAGCATATATAACCTATTTGCAAAACAATTCACTCCTAAAAACAGTTCTTGCTATCTAAGAACAACTTCTTTCCCTTGGAATTCAAAGATCTCACAAAAACATTTTAAACAAAGTTACTCAGAATTTCATCTCCACTTCACACACACGAATGTACACAGGCAAAAAGGAGCACAGTAGCCACCAGCTAATTGTACCACGCCCTCAGTCTCCCTTCCTGTAAGCTCTAAGTGAATACATTGCTCTACCATCAATCACCAGACACAATAGATCCTTACTATAATGTCTCCAAGTAGAAGTTTGGCAAACATTATCACAGCACAGCAGCAAGCAGTTAAGAGACATTTTTAAACCTATTTGTTGCTTCTGAATGCAAGATACACTTAATAACACGAGCCTTTTAGCTGTTTATAAAGTTTATGACATTCAAGATCTTTACATCCATAAAAGAAATACTGTCATACAGGGCACAGTGCCCAAATGATGGTAGAGATCTGGGTTTGTGTTCTGTCCAAATGTCTCTGCTTCAGCTGATGCAGGCTGCTGTGTAAATAAATACACCACATTCCTCTGGAGAAGGAATTATTTCATACAGGCCAAACTACCAGGCTGCCCAGGGAAGCAAGAAGAATATGAGGAAAGAAAATACTTTCTTCCTTGTTGGTGAACAAAAGGAAGATGAAACACTTGATCAAGGGTCACACAGAAGCAAAATGGCATTATGTTCAAAATGGCATTATGTTCAAAGCATGAAACAATTTAATTACAGAGCAAGTTCATCAACCATCAAATACTTTTAAAGCAGAAAAGTACTTTTTTTGGCCTTGTCCTGGAAAATTAATGCAGTGATGCAAGATAATGTGAGTCTGCAGAACAGCTATGAAAATCCGATTTAAAATCCAATTTACAATCTTTCCTATTTTCCTTTTGTTAAGAAGAAAAATAAAACCCAAACAACCCTTCAATTAAGGCATCCTTACAAAGAAAAGTCCTACTGATGTGACTAGTACTGACATAGACACAATAATTTAAATGAGTCCAGACCCTAATTCAGTATAAAAATGTATCCACACTGCTTATTAGAAAACCTGTATCTCTGAAGTAAACTACTGATCAAATACACCTTGTTAGCAGAGATGACTTCTGTGGACTCGCTGATCAGCACTGCCCTAACACATTAAAAGATCATCATCATTCTCCTAACTTGTTACGACACAATATAGTGGAGTATTTAAATAAGAGAGCTTCTCTGTTCAACTGCTACATAAACCAAGGCCAAGAGGAGAGAACCAGTGTAGAAAGGGTGGATTTTCCACCCCTTCCCCCAAATTGACTGATACTCCTTTTCCTGCAAAGCATTGGGGCACTCAGAGTGGATCCAGGAGAACAGGTAACTCGAGTACTGTTCCTCTGCTCCAACAAAAACCCAACAAGAAGTACTTTCACCCATCCCCAAGGCTACATAAAATACTCGGTTTTGGACTGAGACATGCCAAAAGAAGTCTGCCATGATCACAGATGGAGAGAAGGGCATTACACTTAACTCTGACGAGTTTGCTGATGACAGTTTCATGGCAAACCTAGATTTGAGGGAAATGCCAGAGAATTGATGCTTCTCATTGCCTAGCCACTGCTTAAGTTACATGGTGAAGCCATCTAATGTCATCAAACCCACAGTCTCATCAATCTGAAAGTAAATTCTCATTCTACAATTCAAGACAAATGACTTCAAGAGTCAATAATGAGGGAGTAGAAGTCAGCAAAAGTTAGATCACAAAAAAAAAGGACAGCTGTATTTACATCCTCTCTTGCAAATATGAATTGAGATCATCCCTAGCACAGTTAAAAATCTTGTATACAATATCTCTAGTCAACTTCAAGGACATAGAAGTTGGTTTCCCACAGAGCAACCAGGCCAAATTTTACACCATATTCATGGGTGGCTAACTTCTTAGATTATATCTGAGCAAATTTCAGCATTATGTCACTACAGAAAGTGCAACTAAGGAGAAAAAACCCAACCCACCACACCAAAGGTTCTTTTTTTCCCCCTGTTTACTTTTGACTAGGTAACCTCCACCTTCTTCACAAGATCAGTATCATCTAGAGAGCTTCCAAAGGGTCATCCTAAATGCTGTAATTACTACAAATTACATCTCCTGTGTACCATGTCAGCAGATTTATTTATTCTTTAGCTCAGGATCAGCTAGGTCTTTTAATACCTAGTCTTTCCTACCAAGAACAATCCACTAGCTTTCTCCACCTTCCTTGTCCCTCAACTGGCAGACAACAGCTGTTAAAAGTACTAGTAGAAAATTCCAGTATTTCCATGAAAAACAAATAAACCTAAGTTCTACCTATTACTGTGCCTGTCAAGTTGGGAGTGGCTTGGAGACTCCATCCATCCATCCATCCATCCATCCATCCATCCATCCATCCATCCATCCCTATCACACTTTTTGTTGAGCACTGTGTCATAAACCCTTGACATTTTAGCACATGGTCTGGTAAGTTCCCATACATTCCTTTAAATACTGCCAACTCTAATAAAGTTAGTCACATAGGATTGATTAGTTACAGTTTTGGTAACATACTGAAAAAAGCTACAACTTTTTACCAGCCCTTTTCTGTGCAAACAAACAAAACCCCTGGAAATGGACTTGTTGCTACTACATCAATGCCACAGCAGCTGCAGTTCCAGGTAAAGCACAGGCACTAGTAAGAGCTACATGGAAAGCAGATTTCAAAATATGTGGAGAATTTCACCTTCTAAATAATACTCACTATACAGACCTCACTCACATACTAAAATAATGGATACAATGCACAAATATTTAAATTCCAGAAGGGAAGGGGTAATGCAGAAACAAATAACTATTTCTCTATTCTGAACTTCTACCAAATGCTGAAAGCTTATCTGGCCTCCACAAAAAAAGGAGTGCACATTTATGAATCCTACTTCCATTCAAGGACAAAATCTTCCAAAAGTGTTTTCTCCATCTGTAAAGTGGTTTCACCAATCAGACTATTACACATACAACTGCAAGAAGATTTAGGTATGCATGCACTGTGCAAACAGGTTGAAGAACAGAACCCTAAACTCTCAAAATGTTTCCCCAGTAACTGAGAAATGACTGGAAAATGGATGGCTATCTCAAACCATCTCTAATTCAAAGATAAAAAAGTCAGAAAGGTAGAAGAGCGCTTTGTCAGACCTTGAGAGGCCAGGGGGTAATCCATTAAAGGAGAGCCTGAGAAGAATTTTTCAGTAAGCAAAGCAGGGGTGAACTTTTGAGGCAAGACACGTTTTTTATGGATTTGCCAATCCTGTCCACACTTCAAAGATTATAAATTTTTTTTTTTAAAACTACAACCAATGTGGAGCGGCTGTTGGTCACTTCCCACAGAAGAATTAGGTAGTTTATCAACACACAACACTGACACAAGATCTCAGCAGACTACATGAAAACACACTTCACAGCGGTGCCTTAGTTTAGAACTGTTTACAAGTCCATAGAGCACTGAAGGGCTGAAGAAACACTTAATCTCACAGCAAACATGTGCAGGACCTTGAACCAAACACAGATGCAGCACATATGTTTAGTTCGCTTAGCCTGGAGTACTAGTTGTCATGGAGTGTGTGAAGATGAAAGCACAGGTTTCAGGAGAATGAGCTTGCTTATTCTGTACCAATTCAAGTACCAGTGGAAACACCATTGGGTTCTGCATCTCCAATCTCATATAAATACCTACATGTTGCCTAAGAAAGGGTGGAAGACCTCGATGAATGTATATGCACAGTATTATTAAAACCTACATGAGTATGATCCAAACCTCTACAAAAGCGTCTCCAGCTGCCAGCAGTCAGAAACAAAGCATTCAGGGAACACACTTCACAAGGACATCTGGAGAATACGGAGAAGCCGAAGCAAATCTGTTCTCTTCGTAAATTTCTGAATTACTACATTGTCTTATTTTAGGGAAACCGTGCTAAAGGTTTGGCAACAAAATTTTCTCAGAACCTGGGGCAAGTCACACCCTGACGTACGGAGCCATCGGTCACCGGTGGTCTCCCACACAAGGCTCCAGCGCGTAAATCCTCTTGGGAATCTTGGCGCATTCCACGCGCCTGAGCTCGGGCGGCCGGCAGGATCGGGGAGCGCCGCTGCAGCCGCCCCCCGGCCCCTGAGGGACCCCGCACCCCGGGAACCGCCGAGGGCCCCGCCCCGGCCCCGCTGCCGCCGCCCTTACCCGCCAGTCCCCCGCCGCCGCCATCGCCGCCGTGCCCCTTCCTCCTCTGCAGGATGAAGTAGGGGTTGGCCCGCTCCGTCACCCACAGCGCGTTCGCCAGCAGCACCTCCTCAGGGTTCACCCACATGCTCCCGGCGCGGAAAAAGGCGGGCCCGGCGGGCTGAGGGGTGGCTCACGCACGCACCGCCCGCATCAGGCGCCACCATGCCCGGCCGCCGCGGCAGACAGCGCAGCCCCGCGGGCACCGGCGGGCACCGGGCGGAGGCAGCAGCCGCATGCCCCCCGCAGCCCCCGCCGCCTATCCGCGCTCCGCCGGGCGCGGAGGGGCGGCTGCTGCGGCCCGGGGCGGCGGCAGCTCCCGCCGCAGCGGTGACATCAGCGCCGGCCCGGCCCCGCACGCTCCGCGCTCCCTCTCGCACAAAGCCCGCGGGACGGCCGCGCACCCGCGCCGTGCGCGCCGCCGATCGCTCCGCCCGCCCCGCGGGGAGCACGCTCCGCGCCCCCGCACCTGAGCGCAGGCACGGGCACACCCGCGGCGAGGCCGCGCCCGGCATCGCTCCGCAGGGACACTGCGGGCAAGAGCCGCGGACCGAGAGCCGCCCTGCCTAGGAGGACTCGGGCTGCCGGGAGACCACAAGCGGGACCCGAGCCGGCAATGCGCGCTCGCACTCCAGAAAGCCAAACGTGTCCTGGGCTGCATCCAAAGCACCGTGGGCAGCGGGTGAGGGAGGCGATACTGTCCCTCTGCTCTGGTGAGACCCCGCCTGAAGTGCTGCATTCAGCTCTGGGGTCCCCAGCTTCCTCTGCACACAGTCTGAGAGAGTTCTGGTTGCTCATCCTGGAGAAGAGAAGGCTCGGGAAGACCTGACAGCAACCTTCCGGTACCTGAACGAGCTACAAGAGAGCTGGAGAGGGACGTTTTGATAGGACAAGGAGTGATGGCTTCAAACTGCAAGTGGGCAGGTGTAGATTAGATACCAGGAATAAATTCTTCAGTAGGACGGTGGAGAGGCACTGGGCACAGGTTGCCCAGAGAAGCTGTGGATGCCTCATCCCTTAAAGCATTCAAGACCAGGCGGGATGGTGCTGGTCTAGTGGGAGGTGTCCCTGCCCATGACAGGGGGTTGGAATGAGATGATCTTTAAGGTCCCGTCCAACCCAAACCATTCTAAGATTCCCCTTTTAACAGCCTGCCTTGAAAGATTTGGCTTTCTCATCCTGTGGCTCAGACAATTTTGTAAAATTGGGTGTTAAAAGGAAGAGCAGGCTCCGGTCTCAACCTGGAAGGAAGCCGTCCACAAGGGGAGGTGACACTGCCCTCTTACCACACCCCTTTTCTGTGCCTGTTCTCTGCCATGCCCACATCATGCTTGAAGTTCACCTCTGCTGCTGAAGACCACATTGTGCCTACTGCTAAAGGTCTGGGTAATTTTTGAGGACCTGAAGAGCCCTAGAATAAAGCACACTCAAAGGGAACATGAGTGTGTATAGATAACAGATTTTCTACCCTTGCAGCTCTGAATGCTATTTGATTTCCAAGTTGTCAGGAAAGGACTAGGCACACTGACCTCCCTTTAGGTGTAAAACTGTTACTTTCCAATCAGATAGGCATCTTTGTTTTATTAAAGATGTTGATAAGGCTAAATTAAGCCCCAAAGACAACATAAAGCCATGTTCTGGGCACAAACTGCTGATGCAGGCTATACTTTATAGTAGAGTCTAGCCTTTTATCAACTAGTGCTGGCATGGAGCTGGTATCCACGGTCCATCATGTGGAGACAGAGACACGGTCCTGGGAGAAATGACTTTTCATCTGAGGTAGCAGTCGTGGTTTTTACTGTGTAGTAAAAAGTTCAGGAGAGGGAGGCAACTGTCCCTGATGTGCACTTAAAAATTGCCAGTTCTTCTGCTCTCAGTTCCACTGCTCGATGGAGAACGTTCATCATCATTGGTGAGGAGGGCAGCTGCACCTTGAATGGAAATGCAGAAGAGCCTCTTCACCCTTTCTGAATTTATCACAGAGTGAGATTATTTTGAATTTTAGTACTGTTGAAATGACCTCGCTCTCAAGGGGATTTTTAGGTGTAGTATTTTTAAGGAAAATTTTTGAACAAGAAAGTTTCTTATAGCTTTGAGAAGAAACGTCAATTTGTTTTGTTTTGTTGTTTTTTAAACCAGGTGTAGCTAAAAACTATATGCTAAGTACCTTGAGAGTTAAATTCTAGCCTGGCCTAGTAGTGGCAAAAATTCCAAGTAACTTCCTTTAGTAAAGGCAGGACACACAAGGTTCCTGTGCTCTTGTAGGGGTAGTGATGGCAGTACTGGAGATATTATCCCTCCAAAAATCTGCAGTAGAACTACTAAAACCACACTAGCATTTTGGGAAAGAATAAGCACATGATACTCTGCTGTAGTTGCAAGCAGTGATGAAGTTAATTTTCTTTGTGAACCATGCACTTGTCCTCAAGCAGGAAAAAAACTTTATCAGAAGCTGGGCACGCCTGCTTCCCACTTCTAACCTGCTTTTCAGCAGTGGGTACAGACTGCTATGAATGGAAAACTGTAAGTACTGAAAACTATTAGTGCCAATTAGTCAGTTTTATATGCAAGGAGGGTGGCATATTACTGGCATAAAGAAAAGCATAATTTGTAATATCTTTCATATTTATCTTCCATTAAGCATTGTAGAACATTTGAATAAAACTCGAAAGAAATGAAATGTCATCACGCAAGTAAATGGCATCGAAAATGAAGGTGTATTGTGTCTTTTTGCTACTGCATTGTAGATTGTATCAAGGCACTTCTAAATGGAAACCTGATCTGCTTTCACTGCAATGTAAAATAGGTGTTGTGCTGTCATGGCTGACATTTTGTTGAAGCCAATGTAAATATTTTTTTTCCTGCATGCCCATCACATATCTTTATCCCTCATGCAAAACACTTGTCTGTGTGTTTTGGGTTTGTTTTGGTTTGTTTTGGTTTTTTGTTTGGCTTTTTTTTTTTTTTTTTTTGAGTCTTCATGCTCAATCATAAAGTTTCAAATGTTTATTTTTCATCTTGTAGTTTGGGAACTGAGTTGGTTTTGCCAGCTCAAAAGGACCTGGTTTTTGGTAGGGAGGGGCACAGAGGTAGCTTCTGTCAGAAGCTCCTGGAAGCTTCCACCATGTCCAACAGAGCCAATCTCTGATGGCTCTGAAAGATGGACGTGCTGCTGGCCAGAACTGGGCCAATGAGAGAGGTTGGTAACGCCTCTGTGATGACATATTTAAGAAGAAAATCAAAATGAAGTGGGGCACAGTTTTTTTCTAGTCAGAGAAGAGGAGGAGGTGAGAACATGTGAGGGAAAACAATATGGAGACACCAAGGTCAGTGGAGAAGGAGGGGGAGGAGGTGCTCCAGGTGCTGGAGCTGAGATTTCCCTGCAGGCCGTGGTGCAGACCATGGTGCAGCAGCTGTGCCCCTGCAGCCCATGGATCCATGGGGGATGCAGAGATCCACCCGCAGCCCATGGCGGAGGTGCCCACGCCGGAACGGGTGGACGCCTGGAGGAGGCTGTGATCCAGTGGGAGACCCGGTGGAGAGAGAGGGTCCTGCTTCCAGGCTGGAGCAGCCTGTCCTTGGAGCACTGCACCCCGTGGAAAGAGAGACCCATGGCGCAGCAGTTTTGGGAGGACTGTTTGCCCATGGGGGGGAATTCACATTGCAGCAGTTTTGGGAGGACTGCTGCTCGTGAGAGTGGACCCACGCTGGAAAAGTTCACAGAGAACTGTGTCCCGTGGGAGGCACCCCACGGTCTCACAGGGGAAGGACCCCTCTCCCTCAGCAGCAGCAGAAGAACTCAGGTGACAAACTGACCAAAACTGCCACCCCCCTGTCCCCCTCTCAGTGGGAAGGAGGGAGGGGTTTGGGGAAAAAAGGTGTTTTTTTAAGGGCTTATTTTACTTCTCATTATCCTCCTCTGACCCTGTTAGTAATAAATTCATTCTGTGCCTCTAAGATGAGCCTGTTTTGTTCTTGGAGTGTTTTCTCCCGGTCCTTATCTCAACTCATGAACCCATCATTAAATTTTTTTCTCTCCTCTGTCCAGCTGTGGCAGGGGAACATAAGCGGCTTTCGTGGGTGCCTGGTGTTTGGCCAGTGTCAAACCATGACAGGAACAAAGTAATGAACTTCTGGTCAGTCCCTTGAATTATTTTAAAATCTGAAATGGAAATAAAAGAATATTTGCCCCTGCAAGTTTTATAATATTTTGTTGAAAAAAATGTACAAGGTTGGAACCTCAGTGTGGTTTTAACACTGAATGGGGCTGTTTAAAGTTCTCTATGCCATTAGATTTAGAACTACAACATATGTCATTCAATTTTGAAAAAAAAAGAAATCAGGAGCAGATATCAACACAAACTGAGGAGTTATTTCACATAACATATTATAAACCTCCCAGGGAAGAAAATAAACATGATTCTAGAACGACAACCATTCTCTGTAATATCATCATACTAATGGACATTAACATTACTTTAGAAGGAAAAAGATGCAATAAAGAAGACATTTTATCATTTATTTCCCAGAAGACCTTCTTACAATGGATGTCTTCATTAGACACAGCCAACTGGCATTTGCCAGTGGTTCAAGACAGCCATTCAGTTGACTAGGAGCAAATATAAAACATCAAAAGTTTGAAAAATTATCTTTGAGAAATGCACACCTTACTTAGGCTGAAAGAACAGGTGTATATATTCAGGAGAAACAAACTGACTCCAAGCTTGCAGTCTGGATGAGGAATCTACCTTTCCAAGGAAGGTTAAATAAAAAAGCTTCGTATTCTGAGATGCATTTTTTTAAAATTCTCTAAAATTATGACAGCTGTTCTTCTGTATGCCACTTACTACTTTTTTTCTCATTGTGAATGACAGCTTTCTTAGGCTTCTTTTTTGGTGTGAAGTTCTGCTGTTCTTTCATGACAAATGGACTTGTTACCGACTGGTAAAAAGTGTTTCCCTATATTTAACTCCCCTTAGGTGTCATATTGACCCCTTTACTCTTTATAAAGCCCTATTGGTGTTCCAGGCTCCCCATGGGTCAGGCAGGTGCCTGTCCACAGCCCACACACCTTTTTGTGGACTGCCCTGCTTCCTGAGGTGTGTTGGATGACTCACAGTTTCCAGCTCTCCTTCATGTCTATACCATCCTTTGAACTCTGATAATTTCTGGAGTGTAGGTGTCAGAGGTGGACTCTGTTAACAGAGATTTACCAGTTTTGCGTTTGTTTTGACAGAAGCGAAGTATTTGCTAGTTTGGAGACATTATGTCTGAATCCTCTTTTTTTTTTTTTTGACACAGCACTGCACTGGGAACACATTGAGCCTTTTATCCAAAATCCTCACTCCGATAAACTTTCCAAACCAGTGATCCCTATTTTGGTTTTAACTGACACCCTTTGCCTTATGTCTGGTTTATGGACATAAGCACTAGGCTATAGTATAGTGATCCGAGTCTTTACATCACTATTTACTATCTTGTCAATCCCTATGTAATTTAGAAAAATTGTCATAAAGTTTCTTTAGCACAGAATTGATCATGTAGAGTATTAAAATTATACAGGGACTCTTACCAACTTTCCCATGCACTATTATCCCCTTATTCTCCAATACCTCTGTGGGTTTGTTTTACACCCACGTGTTATGACCAAGTTAATTTTATATACAATCTGTCATTACAATTAAAATTTCTTCGGCAAAATCCAGACATATGACACCAACCCTACTATTTCTATTGACCAAAGCTTTCACCCTGCCAAAATAGAAGCAAGCTTTGTTTGACAGGACCTACTTCCCACAAGACCATACCTTGATTGTGCAAGAACAATTATATTCTCATCCTGGAACTATTTGTTAACACTGTGGCAGATTAATTATTCTGTTATTGTAACAAAGTTCAGTGATAGACTAACCAGTCCATAGTTTGTTAAGTCTAACTAGCTAATTAATAGAGCTGCTTGTTTTCAAATGTGGAAACTGCATCACTACACAGATAAATGTTTAAGTATTTCAATGTCTGCTATATTCCAGTGGAATGAAAATAGAAAAGGTTTAAGAATGAAAACTCCAAAGAAGTTATTAAATTTCCTACAATAACAAAGCTGACAATGATAAAGCTGAGAAGAAAAACAGCTCTTTGAATATGACTTAGGAGACTACACTCAGCTGAGCCAATGTTAGTAACATAAATGGAAAGCCAACAAACATTTGATGGCATCTGATATTTTAATGTAACAGTGCCCTAAAAAAGGCACAGTTACCATGTTTCAGTGAGATGCTAGGGGAAAAAAAAAGGGAGGTATACATCTTGGCAAGAGCAGAATTGCCCCTTTTTCTGACATTCAGTGATCCAAATCCATCTTGCACCTTCCTTTTGGCACCTTCAAGAGCCACCAGCAGCCAGGCAGATGAGAAGTCACCAAACCAGTTCAGCCAACAAATTCCTTGGCACTGCTTCTTTAGCATGACATGAATGAGAAAGCTTGAAGACAAATACTGGCATGGAATGAAGTTTCTTTCAAAGATTTTGATGGTTTCATTACATGCTCATGTAATCAACAATTTTAACCAGTTGGACATGACAGATTTCTTGAAGAACAACATAAGTTATGTTGGACAACAGAGAAACACTGGTCTTAATTTGGCTTTAAGAGTGTTAATACTCAGTAATTACGTACTCCAGAATCCGGTCATTAATTACTTATGCTAAGTACCTGAATTTAAATACTTTGATATGTGTCATAAGACTTAGTTAGCATTGCCCATTCATTAAGTGGTTAGGTTTGTTTATCCTTAAATTCAGAATTTTTTTTTTTACCCTCTGATGATGTTCCTTGCTTTTCTGTACACTGGTTTTGTTATCTGTGTTGTCCTAAAATAGAGTGCACATCTGATGTGAAATAATTTAGAGAAGCAACACTCCATGAAAAATGAGGAACAAACCTACCTGCAGAAACAAGTAAAAGCCAAGATACTGGTTGGTCCATTTACACATTTGTGTATTAAAGGATTTACAGAGTTAAGTCAATTTGCAGTTATTTATTGGGACAAATGGTGTATAGTTGAATAATCATTACCTTAAGTATTTCACAAGTTACTGTGATGTTTGTTTTTCTTTCTTTTTACTCAGTTTATTTTATCTTTTTAAGTGTCTGAGATGTTCTCTACTTGCTTACAAAGTATAAGAGTGTGTGGCATACACCAAAGAAACTCATACTGCAACTCCAGTGCAATCAGTGAAGCTAGATTCATCCTTGATGTTTTTTTCTGTGACTAAATACTTAAAAAATTATTATGTGGCAGCTGGTATCTGAATTGACACTTAAAAACTTCTGTTACATGTTCTTGAAGGAACTAGATGGTTGCTGTAATGCTGATAAAATTTGCTTGGCTTGACTCTAAATGATCGGTAACTGTTTACCACTTACTTGCCTGCTTATTGAAAATAACATGACAGCACCAAGATTAGTTAAGATACTGAAATCTGTAGAGCTGAATTCTTCTGAAAGTATTGCATCATTTGAAGTGGAATACATTAACCCCCCCCATAAATTATGTCAGTGTACTTGGTATAATTTAGGAGAGGATTGCCATTGCAGTAGTTCCACACAGCCTTGCAAAAACCCAAGTAGATGAATTGGTTTCGGCTAATTTTCTGAACAAACCATGTAAAGGAACACTGACCTGGTTCCTCTTCCTCCCTCTCCTTCTTCACTGACCTTGGCGCTCAGTGTTGTTTCACTCACACATTCTCACTCTTCTCTCTAGCTGCAATTGTGTAGTTGAGGGTTTTTTCCTGTCTTAAACCTCTTATCCCAGAGGTGCTGCTACCATTGCTGATGGGCTTTACTTTGGCCAGCAGCAGTTCCATGTTAGAGCTGGCTGGCATTGGCTCCATCAGACATAGGGGAAGCTTCTGGCAGCTTCTCACTGAAGCCACCTTGCTACACAAACCTAATACATGAGTTCTCTGAAACCTAAAAGAAGAAAGAATGCAAATTTTTATTGTTATTGTTATTGGCTTTGTAGATCAAAAAAAAACCTGATATATTTCAGCATTCACCAAAAAGCTGTGGACAAAGGAGGCTTTGAAATGTGTGTCTGTAACTTTGGGATGAGATGGTACCCAGTGTGATGTCTACTGGACCCGTAGTAAATCTGAATTTCTTAGGAAGTTTGAAAGAGAATATTTAGGTGAAGGGAGATAAAAAGTCTTTGATTATCAGAGGAAGGGAAAAGGTATGAATCAATTTTGCAAAGCAGCATGGAAACATTTTGAGCTTAGTCTCAAAACAAAATACCTCAACTGCCCCCCCCTTCACTTGCTTGAAGTTCAGAGCTATCCCGTCTCCATTCAGTCTCTGGGATTAACTTTCCTCCTTCCAAGGAGGTAGCTGAGGGAAAATGAGCCAGAAAATGCCTGGTCACAGGTGTGTTACTTCAAGCGAGCACTGGCTGGCTCCTGAGCTACCAGGAGTTGCAAAAGTCACTACAGGGGGACTTTGCCATGACCTGGTGGATATTAAGGAGAGGGTTTAGTCACAACTCACCCCTCAGCCTTTTTGATCGTTCTCACCTCTTGAGTCCAAGCTGCAAAATTTGGTATTTCTTCATTAGAATCATCTTTACTTTCTTCCACCACCCCCCTCTCCCTGTAAGCAGAAGAGAGTAGTAGTTTATTTTGGTATTACGGTAGTGTATTGTCTTGGTTTGAAAGACAGGTGTCTGCCAAGGAACGCAGGAGTCTGCCTTGAAATGAAAAAGAAAATGCAACCCCCTTCCCTCTGAATTATAATTTTGAAATTAAGGGGCTTTCAGGCAAAGATATGAGGAACAGGAATAACAGTTCTTTATTATTTTATATATGTGTGTGTATAACAAGGCAAACAAACAACAATATCTATGGCAGTAACAGCAAACAGAACCACAAACCCAGTCCCAGCCTTCTCAGCTGTCAGGCCCTTTCCCCTCGGGTGCAGTTCCGCTCACAGCCGGCAGGGGCGCTGGCGGCTCCCGGTGAGCAGGGCAGGTGCTATGGTTCCCCCGCGGCTGCAGGGGGCGCTCCGGAGCGAGCTCGGGGAGCACGTGGCAATGGCGGCCTGGGATCCTGGGAAGAGATGGAACAAAGGCTTCACAAACCCCTGGGCAGCCGATCCCAGTGTCCGGCCAGACCCTCGGAAACAGCATGCTGGAACAGCAGGGACAAGCACAAATCCCAGGAGGCAGATGAGATGTATCAAACTCCAGAGCTGCAGTGGAACCCCCGGAGGTCTGGGCAGGCAGGATGTATGGGGCTACAGAGTAGTGAAGGCTTGAAGCAACGGTGGGGGCTGGGTGGCTGCAGCCCAGCTCCCAGCAGGGCAGGGGAAGGCGGGCTTGGGAATCCTGAGGTTTCTCCAGTAGAAGGAAGGCAGCTGGAAAAAAGCAGAAGCCTGACGAATTCCTTCCAGCATCTCTCTCCGTCCAAACACCGGGAACTAACAGCCCACAAGCCCAGGTGAAAGAGAGTAGCCGGATGGACCCCTCCTTCTGTGGCCAGGTCTTTTGTTTTTCTTAAGCACCCAGTAATTTGTCCCCTTGGCAACATGTATGGGGAAAATTCTTTAAGAGAAAAAGAAAACAGGAGAACTCCTAAAACCCCAACATGTGTCTACCCAAAAGAATGTAGAAACCAATACCGTGGATGCAATTTCTGCACATCTCCTGCTTGAGTACCAGCACATATCATTGTGCAAGTTTCAGAAAAACACAGAAATTGGCTGTTTGAACATAAAACCACAAAATTAGTGGTAAACTTCAAAGTACAACTCACAGCTGCCTCTCCCTTTGGAGGAAATTTCTGCTGTGGGCTTTGGGCAATTATTTCATATTTGCTTGTGATTGTGTTGTGGCTGCTATGGAAGGAGTTGCTCTGTGCTACCTCTCCTGAGGGAACTCTATGGGAACAATTTGGAGTGAGGGAATAAGGGACCAGAAGGCACTGGTAAGAATAAGGAATATTCCCCTCAGGAATATTCACAAATGATTCATCACTCATTTGTAACCATTTCCCTTCCATCCCACTACCTAGGAAAATCTATCTACAATAAATCAAATGTTGCAGCTGACTACATGTATAGGCAGAAGTTTTCTACAGAAAATTATATTTTGGATCTTTTCAGGTCGATATTCCAAATGGTGTAGAGCTCAAAAACCAAGTGGAATTTTGTGAAATTCTCCTCTTTGCTTAAAAACAGCCACTGAGAGCAGTCATGGAAAATATCAGAAATCTGTTGAGAAAGTCACACAGCCAGCAAGTCATGAACATGCAGAGCTGTGGCAATTGGATTACAACTTCAGTGGCAATTGAACTACAACAAGAGCTTCCAATACAATTTATATTTTATTTTGCTCTTCATTTGATTTGCAATTCACATGGACTGTTACATCCAAGATGGTCTTGATAACAGCATTTCTAGGGATTCATGGCATTTTGTTAAATGTCCTGTAGGAATTCTGACATCTTTTTACTCTTCTCTGCTCACTTACCTTGATGTAGCAGAAAAGATATGTAAAAGTTGATCTGTTCAAGAACAGAAATTTCTGTTAAATGTGTGCTGATTTCAGATGGGGTGGAGTTAATTTTCTTCACATCAGATAGTATGGGTCTATGTTTTGGACATGTCAGATGTTTTAAAATGTTTTTTGTTCTGAAAATCTGCTACATTTTTTTCTTAGTTTAGAGAGCAATGTATCAGAGGTATGCTAGAAATCAATAGTCAGGAAGAAGTATGTTTGCATGAAGAGCTCTATTTCTAATTTTAGGGGTAGAAATTTGTGTTAGAGAAGGCCTTTAGAACACCATACAAATGAAATCTGCTGTATCAGAGAGGATCATACCTGTGCTTTGTACTGCACGTGCTCAAATTTGTTCCTAAACCTTCCAGAAATCTAGTATACTTGATAGACATACTCCAAGCTGCACTCCCATCCTGTTTGCCACTGCACATGAAGCTATGTGTAGAACCTTATTGTCTTGGTTTTGAAGACAAATTTAGGAGAAAACGCCCTGGAATGAATGTTTCATCTAAAAAGAAGGGCTCCAGTAATCCCTTTTTGCCAATGAGAGGACTTGAATACCTGTGGGTGAAAGTGAAAAAAAAGTAAAACTGTTTATTAACAAACCAAGATACCCGCAAAGCACAGGAAAAAAAATTGAACCTTACACCCCACTCCCCTCCCCTTGCCATGTGGCCAAGAGGCAAAGATGGCAGCTGGCCTTCTTTGTCTCAGGGGATGGGAGGAACAGGAGTTCAGATGGCCGCTCGGGCAGAATAGATGGGAACCTTTCTAGCATTAGTCTCTTCCTCACAAGTGGTGGGTTTTAGTGTCCTGTCTTGTGTAGGTTCAGCTTCTCCAAGGTCTTGGGTTCAGGCAGCTGGCTCCCTGGATGGGCTGGAAAGAAAAAACAAGCCAAGCCTAAACAGTTCAAGGGAAAAAAAACCAAAAAGCTGCTGAGATGATTCGCAGTACAGCCTCCAGGCTAGGGGAAGGGAAGAAAAAACTTCTTGCTTCAACCTAGTTGTAGGAGCTTGGGGTGTGGGTTCAGTCTGGACAGGGCGTAGACGGTCGGTTGAGGCAGTGACGAGAGATCTCTGAAGTCAGATCTTGGAACATGCGGTTTATTGCAAAGGGCGTGGGTATAGGGGCACTGCTCAGAGCTGCAGCTGGCAGCTCTGAGCAGGCCCAAGAGAGCAAGAGAGTAAGCGGGTAAGAGAGAGCGAGAGGAATGAGAGTGAAGAAGAAGTGATGAGAATAGGATGGAATGGAAACGTGAAGTCCTGGTTACAATACAATAAATCATCATCTGTACTGAATATTCTAATTGTCACTAACCAATCTAATACAAGATACAAATCCTATAGCATTTACATACAGCCTATAAGAGTTCTTCTATTACCATAGAGTGTTACATCTTAACTTCTAAAAACTACTCTTTGGACCCCTTCTGCTGAGCTAGTAGGGTCTGCTCTGACCCTTGGACCTGCCTGCAAGCAGAGGGTATTGTTCAATCAAGAGGGGATTACCTTCAGTTGGCCATACCATTGTTTTCCAGTTGTTCAGTAACTAAGACTTGGTATTTCAAAAGTGGCTTTCATTTCGATGTTGCCTGTAGTTTTCATATTCTCAAAATCTTTTGTCAGGGAATCATATTTATAAGGCTTTCCTGTTTCATCTTCCCCAACACTAGTGAAAAACGAATCCAACAAAAGGAACAATATAGTGTCCTGGTCCATGCCACGGGAGCACTCGAGAGAAAGAGTTTGAACCAAACCGCACCAGAGCCCAAGGCTCCCTGCCCCACCCCCTGGGTCCATCTTAAAGCTACAGAAGCCATTTCCGGGCATAAAGCAGACTGTTAGGGAATAAAGTATTATCACAAAACCACCCCAAGACACTTATGTATTGACTTAAACTGTAATTTTACACATTACACTTGAGGGGGTGTAGACACCCACAAACAACCTTTTTGGTAAGGATTTTGAGCTTATGAAAATTTTAATAACTTACGTTAGTGTTACTTTTTCATTTGCAAAACATGAACTTTTGTAAATTACAGATAATATATTTTATCTACATGCATTTATTTATAGACAATGTATAAGAAGTATTTGCCAGTACTAAAGTGTGACAGTATGCAGTGAATCATTTGCCAATTTTATTTTCAAATGAAAATATCAGTAAACACACTGTGATCACATTGCCACAGCAGAATTTCTGACAGTCCTGAATTGCAACATTTTGGAGAAACTTGTAGTTTTAGAGGTTTCTGAAAACTGAGACAAACAGGAAGGTTATGGTTCAGATGTAAGAAAAAAAGAGTTGAGAGGTTTCCGAGCTATGTACGCTACTGTTGTAAGTGAAGTACATCTAAAGTAAATTAAAGCTCTTATTTTAAGGTAAAATCCAATTAAAAGTTTAATATCTGTATCTTAGTTTGAAGGACAGGTGCCTGCCAAGGAAGGCAGGAACCTCCCTTGGAATGGAAAATATAATCTCCCTCCCTCCAAATTATTATAACTTTGAAATTACAGGGCTTTCAGCCAAAGATATGGGAAAAAGAATAACAGCTCTTTACTAGTTTGTACATGTATAACAAGGCAAACAAAAACAACAACAGCAGCAGCAGCAGCAAGCAGAACCAGAAGCCAGTGCCAGCCTCTCTCGGCCGCGGGCCCTTTCCCCTTGGGTGCAGTTCCGCTCACAGCCGGCAGGGGCGCTGGTGGCTCCCGGCCGGGCAGGGCAGCTGCAATGATTCTCCTGCACCTGCAGGGGGCGCTGTGGCGCGAGTTTCGGCCGTCTCTCTCCACATGGCAATGGCAGCTCTGCCTGCAGAAGAGATGGAGAAGGGGTTTCCTTTATGAATCCCCAGGGGCAGCCGATCCCCCTCTGGATAGTAAAAGGAGCTGTAGAGGAAAACCTCGGAAACAGCAAGCTGGAACAGCCAGGATGAGAAAAATCGTAGAGTGGTAGATGAGATGTATCACAAACTCAGCAGCTGGAGCTGGAGCTGCAGGTTGTCCTGGCTGGGGGTGAAAAGCTACAGTGTAGCAAAACCCCTGAGCAGTGGCAAAGAAAGGACAGGAGCTGGGCAGTGGCAGCCCGGCTCCCCAAACAAGGCAGGGAGAGGCTTCCCAGGATTTCTCACCATTGCTGGCTGGTCCCTGGGTCCAGGCTATGCGGAGTGGGGTAATCTCCAGCAGGGAACAAGGGTGTTCCCAGGTGCTGGCGCGGCACGCACTGCCTCTGGGCTTCTCAACAGCAGATCAGTGGAGAAATAAGCCAGCAAGCCCAGTCACAGAGCCGAAGCAAAAGAAACAAAAAGAAACAGGCAAAACCCACAGAAGCAGCCATATCCCTGGTCAGAGACACCGGCTGTATGTGTCCAGTCGAACAGCCTGCCTAGAACGAAGGGCTTGCCCCTTGCCCTGCCCCCAACTCCCTCCGGAAACCCCGCTTAGCTCCCAAACATCGTGATACCCCTGAAGGCAGGGAGGATGGGGGGAGGGGTAGCTGCAGCCACCACCCCAGACACAAACAAAACAAAACAAAGCAATACAAAAACCCAAAAACCAGTATGGGATAATAAGCCATCCCCAAGATATATCTGTCATTTTGTTCTGCTTATAATCAGCACAGTTTTAGTCTTTGCTACCTTGTTCTGCCACCCCAGGTAAAACCAGATCCCACTACTCTTTCAGATGATGGAGAAGTCATGCTGATGCAACCCAGAGGTTGCACAGCCATAGCTACAGGGAGCTTGTCTTCATTTGGGTTTCTTTGTTAATTAAGCCACAGTAAATCACTCAATTTTAACAAGCAAACAAAAGCACGTCTTTGGCAGGCTGTGAGCTGCTGCTCTCTCTCCATCCCACTCCTTCTGGCTGCCCACAAAGCAGCTGCTGAGAATCTGGGATCAGTGTTTCTGTCTCCACACAAAATACCTACTTTTACTGGCAACAATGCCAGGTTGGATGCTCAGACGGCTTCTCCACCAGTCTCCTTACTATCACACAGCTAGCCTCTGATACAAGGGCTTTTTGGAGCTGGAGCTAGACCTAGCATAGTGGCTGCAAGCTATGGAAACAGCTCCAGGTTAATTCGGTTCAGTACTTGCCTGCTTTCCAGACATCCAAAAAGGTCCTAATGTCTTCCCCTCTAAGGCAAATCTAAGCTTTCCCTTATTTATGGCACTGGATCAAAACATATTAGTATAAAGCTCCAGGGTACCTACTCTGATACACATATGCAGAAACAGCAAAAGCAACAAAAATGTTTCTGATGGAGGCTCATACCCCATCTAGATTACTGGTGGTAAGTCATCACTTGTTAGCATCGGAAGTCAGGGAAAAACAGTGCCTTGGAGCCATTCAGTAATTTGTGCCAGGACTAAGAGAGGAAGATGAATAATTTCTTCAACCCATTCTTGGCTACTGTGAAATGAAAGTGAAAGAAAGGGATGAGAGAAATGAAAGGAGAACACAGAAGGAAATGGCTTAAAGTTGAAGGGAAGAGAAGAGAAAAGTATATGTAAATATAGAAATAGAGGCAGAGAAAGAGACAACAAATAGAAATGTATGGAAGAAGGGATGAAGAACAACGAAAGGGAAGAAATTACAAGGACTGAGGCAGCACATCAAATTACCACAGTGTTTTAATGTTGGCAGATTATTTCAGTGTCTTGCTACCTGCTTTCTTGCATCACAGGAGAATTCAGTCAACAAAAACATGCTGGCAATTCATACCAAGATGTATGCAGTCAACTCTGCCAGGT
Source organism: Corvus cornix cornix (assembly GCF_000738735.6). Taxonomy (NCBI): domain Eukaryota; kingdom Metazoa; phylum Chordata; class Aves; order Passeriformes; family Corvidae; genus Corvus; species Corvus cornix. Next base: position 11,115,338 of record NC_046334.1, read on the forward strand.
CCTGGCAAGTGCAGGTGATGAGCAGAAAGCAATGCACTAGCACAAGGACACATCCATCTCTTTTTCTAGCTCCTCTGGGCAACTCAGTTTTGCCAGGGGTGGTTTCTTTCTGGCTGTCTTTTTCAACTTCAGTTGGAGGCAAATCTCAGTACTTTGGCTAGGATTACATAGGCCCACAGCATCAAAGGAGAGCCACTGTCCTCTCTATCACTGCATTATTTTTCTTCTTCTCCATCATGATGGGATGTGAGCAGGGTCAGGCTTGCTCCACCACAGCAGAATGAAGTTGCCTAGTTTCACTGCACAATTTCAAGGCAAGAAAAAAACTCCAAAATACAAACCACTAAAAAAACATGAATAGCTTCAGAAGAGAAATCACATCACACACAGAAAGCCTTATCCCCATTAATCCTGCTGCTTAGCATCAGCCCAATTTGAGTGGCATAAGCATCTGCCCATTACAGAGAAAAGGGTAAGAGATGCTATTCACTGAGGGAAAAACAAACCAACCTACCAAGAGCAGCAAAACCAATGTGACCTGGAGATCATAAATAATGTAGGAATTGAAGGAGTCATTCGATAATAGCGGGAAAGTGTCGGTTTAGAGACAAGTTTAGGAGAAAAACACTCTGGAATGGGTGTTTCTTCTAAAAAAAAAAGGATTCCAACAATGTCTTTTTGCCTATGAGAAATGAATACTAGGGAATGAAAGTGGAAGAAACCCCCCCAACCATTTATTGAGCAACAGAGTGCTCACATGGCACAGTAAAAGGTAAATAAATGTTACATATTGAACTGTCAGACCTTACCGCCCCCCTCCCCGCACACAGACACACTGGAACAAAAACCCCAAATGCCAGGGAAACAAAAGAAAGCAACAGCAGTTTACCATGTGGTGGGGAGAAAATGGCGCAGTGTCTCCGTTTGAAAGACAGGTGTCTGCCAAAGGAAGGCAGGAACCTCCCTTGGAATGGAAAATATGATCCCCCCCTCCAAATTATTATAACTTTGAAATTACGGGGCTTTCAGCCAAAGATATGGGAAAAGGAATAACAGCTCTTTACTAGTTTGTACATGTATAACAAGACAAACAACAACAGCAGCAGCAGCAGCAGCAAGCAGAACCAGAAGCCAGTGCCAGCCTCTCTCGGCCGCGGGCCCTTTCCCCTTGGGTGCAGTTCCGCTCACAGCCGGCAGGGGCGCTGGTGGCTCCCGGCCGGGCAGGGCGGCTGTGATGAGTCCCCCGCGGCTGCAGGGGGCGCTGTGGTGCGAGTTTCGGCCGTCTCTCTCCACATGGCAATGGCAGCTCCACCGGTGGGAGGGGAGAGACAGAGAGAGAGAGAAGGGGCTTTCCTTTGCAAACTCATGGGGGGGAAGCTGGTCCTGGTACCCCTCCAGATGGTGAAACGGGCTGTAGCAGGAACCTTGGAGCAGCGGCTGGAAGGGCAGGGGTGGGCACACCCAGGTTAGCAGGCAAAATGTATCAGAAACTCAGCAGCTGTAGTGGGATCCATGGGGGGTGTCCTGGCAGGCACCCAGTGCTGGGTTACAGTGTAGCGAAAAACCCGGAGCAGTGGCAGAAAAATGGCCGGGCTGGGCAGCGGCAGCTGGGCTCCCGAACGCAGCTGGGAGAGGCTCCCTCGGAGTGGAGAGGGGCACTGGGGTCCTGGGTATTCCCCTGAGGCACTTGAGTAGATGGTGAGGGTCCTTTTCCAGTCAGGTCAGGTGCTAATAAGGTCCCAGTTCAACAGCTGCTCTTACGAGCAAAGGCTCACTTGTGGTAGGAGCAGTAAGAGATAGAGGTCTGCTGGAATTCTTCCCCAGCAACCACAGACCGGCCGTCCCTCCTCCGACCCCGAGAGTGAGTGAGACAGAGAGAGGAGCTGAGCCCTGCCCCTCACCCCCCAGCCAAATTCTCATGGTATCTCTGCCCTTCCCTCGAGAAGGCCCCTCAGCTGCGAGAGCGAAGCCAGCTGCACTTCTCCCCCTCCTCCTTGGCTACATCTTTTGTCTCTCTTAAATATTGGTTGTGATTGTCTCTTAGCAAAAAATGAGACAAAATTCTGTGAGAGTAAGAAAAAAAAAGAAAAAAATCCTAACCTCCAACACGCAGGTTTTCAGAAAAACAAACATACAAACAAAACCCCCAGTAGATTCAAGCAGCAGTTCCGGCAAACAGATGTGAACCTGGTGAATCTCTGGCATCAGTCCCCTCTTCACAGCCGAAGAAGCATTTGTGCTTTCTCTCGCCATCTCAGCTTTTTCTGGAACATGGGGCCAAAATGGAGTGGCCTCTTGCCTTTCCTGCTGGTCTCTGATCTCGGACCAAAACCAAACCATCGAGTTCACTTCGAAAAGATGCTGAAGGATTGCTACTGCAGCCTCTCCAAGGCCAGGGAAGGGAAAAAAAACCTTCTTGCCTAAGCTAACAAAAACCCAAACTAGCCAAGCAAAAAAACCCCCAGACCTCACAGCATGCTGGACACCTGGAGAGTGAGGCTTTGGGAAAGCCTGCTGAAGAGCCCCAAAGCTCCCCCCTCCCCCCAGACCCACCTTAAAGCTACAGCAACCAATTTTGGGCATAAGGCAGATGATCAGGGAATAGACTAATAATCATAAAATCACCCCAAGACAGAAAGGAAGGTAGATTGTGTGAGGGTTTAAGTATGACTGAACATGGCGATGAGACGCCAGAACAACAAAGAATTAAAGGAACCATTTCAGAAAGGGTTTCCTATCAGAAGGCTCAAAAATACCTTTGGAAAGAAAAAACAGTTAACAAACCAAAGATGACAGAATAAATAAAAGATGACAGCAATGATAAATCAGAAAGGGAATATAATATGCCTGTACCTAAGATTGATAGTGGAAGAATTTACTTAATAGATTCATGGAGAAAAATCATTATCTCACAGATAGTAAGTATATCAATGTGCACACCATGGCTGTCTTAATGGAACTAATTATTCTTGAAATCTCTATTTTGTCCTAAAAAGAAAAAAGTAGGATGTATTGAGTTACTCTTTCAAAATAATTTGTCAAGAAATACACGTTTCAAGTAGTATTATATGCTCCACTAAAATACAAAAAAGCTGCTTTGTGTTTTTTTTTCCTATGCAGCATCCAGAAGCAGAGTTGTTAGTGGCACATAACCAGCAACAGGAAACCACTTTCAGCACTTGCATTAGTTTTTCTAGGTATGACTAACTAGGAAATTGTTTCACAACAGGTAGGGCACCAGAGGCATTACTTAGTCCTTAGCTATGCTGGGTAGTTAAGCATACTTTTGAAAATGCAACACTATCCCATAAAATATCAGCTACAAATTATGTAGGGCAGTCCATAAATATAGCAACATACAAAAAGAAAAAACTCCTTTCTAAGTAATTCGTCGGGTGTCTTAAACTGATTCCAAGGTTGAAATAATTTTAGGTACAAAACACTGAAAATTTCTATTAACAACAGCCAGTCTTTTAACAAGTGAACATTTTTACCAGTTGGAAGCTCTGAAATGATTCTCAATACTGTTCTAAAGTTTCCCCATGGATAAACATCATTAGTTTCTGTAGTGGTTTGGTCCAAAATACTCATTACTGTTTATCTGCTGAGAGATAAGAATTAGGAGAAATGCAAAGCAGGCACCAAACTTGAAAGAATATGAAGAAGTTTACTAACAGACCTAAAAGAAGGAAAAAAAATTATACCACACCTTCAGAACTCTCCTCCCCCCACCTTCCTCCCTTCTCCCACTGACAATGTGAAAAGACAACTCCTAAGATGTTCAGTCTGTTTACCACTTCCATAATAACCTTGTTCAGTCCATTTAGAAAGAGAAGTCTCTTCTTGCTCATGCTGTGAAAACATTATCACAACGAGACAGCCACCCACTTCCAAATATTGTTCAGTCCATTTAGGAAGAGGAGTCTCTCTGCCTGCATGTGAGTCCCTTCCCCCGACTTGCAGCTTGTTCAAGGTCATACACAGATAGCAATTGGTTTTCCCGCGTTCAAGGGTCCACTCTTGAAGTTTTTTGGGGTACAATTTTAAGGTTGAGCCGTTCAGAAACAAAAACAGAGGCCCTTCTCCTTCCCTGGGAGCAAAGGGTCTTCCTCATCTTCATCGTTAGGACTATCTCTGGGAGCATCTCTAGGAACTGAGGTTTTCTCCTTTCCCATTTGGAGCAAAAGTCCTCATCAGGTTCATCTCTAGGAACTGAGGTTTTCTCCTTTCCCGTTTGGAGCAAAAGTCCTCGTCTGGTCCATCTCTCCCTGTCCAAACTTCTCATGAAATTACAGCTGTGTCAGCATCTGCCTATCTCAGCGCAGGTGCTTTTGCTTACGAGCTGAACACTCCACCCCCCATATCTTCATGGAATTACAATGGGATATTCTTATATATCATAGCTTCACAACAGAATTTCAGCTTTAAGCACCTCCTCTCTCTCTTCCCTAGGGTTTTCAGCTCTTCACAGCAATAAAAAGGGTTAATCTCACCTCGGCCTTGCAGCTTTGCAGCTTGAATGTTGAATTTTTCTTATCGCAGTGGAGCGGGGGGAGAGCCAAGCCGCTCCGGCTGCCCACGGCAAGGCAGTGGGGGGGTTCCACGGCTGGAACAGGTCCATGGCTTCAGGATGGCCGTGGCCCGGCCTGGCCTGGCCCAAGCAGGGCCTGGCCGGGCCTGGTGGCCCCCACACGGGCCCGCAGTCACCTGTCCCAGTGCCGGAAATAAGAGAGCTTGGGGGAGAGTTTGCCTATTCTTAAATGTGTATCACAGAGGCGGTCACAACTTTAAGTGGCTTAAAGAATTGTCCATATTCAAACTGGCCAGCTGATAGGTTCTATCAGGTCCCAGAGGAAACTGTAAGCACCCCTTAGCAAGGACATCCCTTCCGGGACTATGCTTGCTAACCTATGACAGTTTCTCTGTAGATTTATGATGTATTATTATATTGTATGCACATGCATTATCAATAGCTTTGTAAACTCATATTAATGACTTTGGTTTGTCCCCTTCTAGAAGCTGTCAAATGTCAAAGAAAAACTTGATGACCTGTGGGTTTTTTCTTCCCCATTCAGAAGCATTCATGGGCAGCAACTATATCAAAAGTCCACAGCTCATAGCTCATTACAAATCACCAACCACAGACAAGAGAAAATTAGGATTGAAAATAATGACCATAAAATATTTTACTTTGGGTTTTTTTCCCCTGTAGAAGCACAGATGGCTTTCACATAAAGACCAAAGTCTGTGTCATTGCATATTTTGTAGTGTGGAATGAAGGCTTAAGCATTCAATCTCTAAAATTTTACAAGTAATTTAGGAGAAATAGCTATTTTATATCTCAGAACTCAGCTTTTCTGGCAGCCTATCTTTGCACAGAAGTGATATTTCTGTAGACATGAAAACAAGTTGTGGAAATTCAAGGAAGTTAATCAGAACATTTTAGATTGAAAAGTATTGAAGGTAATCTGGTACAACAACTTCAGAAAAGATTGGATCAATTTTATATAAAATAATCACTAGCCCTAACATATTTCAAAATGCATGTGTGTATAATGGAAAAATCTCAGAAATCAATTTGTTGGTATCTGAGAGAAAAGCAGCCAGAAATGCTTTTCATTCTCTGCACAACTTCCTGACTTATTTCATTTGTGGCTTGCTCTGAAAAGATGAAGTGTAATTGCTCTCAAGGCAAGAGGAGAAATGGAGCTTTTCAGAGATTGGAAAGTCACGTGTGTCTGGATCACACTGATTTTTTTTTCTTTCCTAAAAAAAGCAAGGAGGGGGAAGGAAGCAAGCTCTTGATACAGAAAGAAATTGCTATAGAAATGAAGACAATCTCACACAAACACATAGCCAGATATTAGAACTATGTAATCCTTAAGGTCCCTTTCAACACAAACCATTCCACAATTCTATGATTTTGGGTAACAGAAGGCCCAGCTGTTGCTTGCACGTTTCAGGAAAGCAGTCACAGGCCTTCATGCCTATCTACATTTTTATAGTGTTTTCTTCTCATTCTGACTGATTTCTGGTGTATGTAAATATCTCAAAGGCAGGTGCCAAGTGGATGGTGCTAGGCTCTCTTCAGTGGTGCCCAGTGACAGGACCAGAAGCGATGGCCATAAACTGAAACACAAGAAGTTCCACCTCAACATGAAGGTAGCAGAGCACTGAAACAGGCTGCCCAGGGAGGTTGTGGAATCTCCCTCTCTGGAGACATTCCAAGCCGACCTGGACACATTCCTGTGTAACCTGATGTGGGTGACCCTGCCTTGGCAGGGTGGTTGGACTACATGACCTCCAGAGGTCCCTTCCAACCCTCATGTATTAGGTTACAATGTAAGATGTAACAAAAAGAATATATTCTATTACCATCTATGTAAGCTGTTAAGATATAGGGGGCAGTGTTCTTTATCTTCTCCGTGACTCATCCCTGATAACTCCCTCTGGAGAGCTATCTCCGCTAATGGGCCATCAAGGTCTCACAGAGTGACTCATGGAATTACATCATCCCGTTGTCAGATGCTCCGCCCAGGGGGAGGAACCAAACATTCCTACCTGGATATAATTGGAGGCTTGGAACACCATAGGCAGCATTACCACTGGATTCCCAGAGGAAGGGAGCTTGATACCCACCACTGCACCTCCAGAGAAAGACCAGACCCTTCTACAGGATCACTGCTTCAACAGCACCACATCCATCACACCAACAGGACTGTAGCCACCATTTTATCGGACTGGTGCCACCACCCTGACCAACAGGGTGTCAGGTTATGTTCTGACTCCTTGTCAGTTTAAGCCAGTGTTTATGTACTATTGCCTTTATTTTAATTTTCCCGTTAAATTGTAGTTCTTACTTGCAATCTCCCACTGGTTTGCTTTCAAACTAGTACACCTAAGAGTTCTGTGATTGTTTTTGTAAAAAAACATCGTGTAGTTGAAAATGCCTCTTGGAGCCAAACCTTCAAGTTTCAATAGTTGGCTCTAAGCTTTAGACCCCAACCTCTGATTATGCCTGCAAAAATATCTAATACCCTTCGTTCAAATCTGTGAGAGTCCTCAGTGTCCCAAATATAAAGGAAAGTTCTGACATCTTCAGATATCAAACACAACCTGGGGTAAGAACAACACTGAAGGGATCTGTGAATCAGAAACACCCTCGGTAATCATCTGTAATAGATGACAATCAACAAAGTAAATTCTGTTTAAGCTTCGAGTTGTGTCTCGCTTGGATCAAAATTAAGAAATATGCATTTCTAATGCAGAAGGACCTTGAGAGAGCACTTCCCTGCAGACCATCATCAGGATATTGAGAGGGTGATGTAGTCAGTCCATGACATTTAACATATACAAGAAACAGGAGTCCCAGTCACAGGTGGATAATGTGCAAAAGAGTTAGGCATCTGTTTCCACCACGTTTCCTGTTAAAAACCAAGTAAACCCCAAACCTAGACAATTTGTAGAGGGGCATTTACCTTCTGATCATCTTGATAATAAAGTGCCAGTAGTAGTTCCAGAAAGCAGGAAAAACCAGTGCTAAGGAAACATTGTTCTGACCTAGTGAGGTTTTCAAGGGCTGGCTGCCAGCTCTAGGTCACTCTCTCAGCATTTCCTGTCTGCTTTTTAGTAGCTGAGTATCAAAGTAATTGGAGAAGGAGGAGGAGAAAAAAGGTAAGGGGGAAAAATAATAAGTGGAATCTGGTAATCTGTTCAAAGAATGAAACTCCAGTGTAACAGATAACCTGTGTAATAATTCCAAACCAGCTCCTCAGACACATTTAAGACAAATTCAACTTCTTCAAGCTTAAGTCTGAAAGTGAACTATATTGATCTGGATTAAGTGCCTACTTTTTTCCTCCCAGAATAAGATTATGCTCCAATGAATCCTTCCGATACAAATATTGCAGTATAAATCCACACCTCCCATGACCCACCTTAATTTTCATGTGTAGACCTATGTTTTGAAGAAGGACAAAATTAAAAATTATTGCTATTAAAAGTATTTCCAAATGATACTTCAGCAGCTGCATCTTAGTTCATGAGCATGGGTGCAGGAATAATTTCAAGGTTTGGGATTTTTCCTTTGATTACCAATCAGTAGACCCCAGACCAGGGTGAAAACAGAGTGACACCATGGGGAAGAAAACAGTAGCTTCCACCTGGTGCAAATCAACACATCAACAGATTTATGCTGGTCTATTTCAGATGTGTCTCTGGACTACGATGATCTATATTTGAAACTTGGTATTTTGTGTTCACATGTGCCAACATGGACAGTCTCCCTTTCTGCTAATGGCCTTTGTAACCAGGGGTGCCCACATTTTTTCCAGATGTTTACCCACATATTCACATGGAAGGTGGTCTGGTAATGGCCAGAATAGTATAAAATATCTGTAGGATATTTTCATGGAGGAGATTTTCATTCATGCCTCACTCTGCTTTATTGTCTGTGGTCCTGAAATACTTATTTGATAAAGCTGCACTGCCTGCTTAACAAATTGCATCTCTCAAACTTATTTATGAGGGATGACAGATGGGGCTACAGTGCAGGGGAACACTGATGGATGGTGGGAGCATATTACGACACCATCATGGGCATGAAAAATTATTCTTTGATTATTGAGAATGAAGAGGCCTCTCCTAGCATAGATAAACTGCTGCACTCCCCATTATCTGCTGCATCTCCATTGTCCTCAGTGCAAGAGGAAGGACTGACAAATCAGGGAAACATTATTGCTAATTTGCATTTATCCAGCTTATAAAAATGCATCTCCTAAAGCTCAGAGGTCATGGAAGAGTACTTATTTACAAGTCACTTGGCAGAAATATTTTCTTTTTTATAGCATATATTTCAGTGGTAAGCAGCATCAGAGACAGATTGAAACACTTCATCCCTTTGAACGTTTAAACCTCTTTTTAACAATTACATTAGTTCAAACAACAGCCAGGTCACTTCCATGGGCTTTGCTGTGCTGCTCGATCCACAGCCTTGCCCTTGCTCTGGATCTAGATTTCAGAGTGCATTAAGCAATCTATCTGCCCCCGCCTCTGCATCCTCTTTGTGAAGCACATCACTGTTCTCTCACCTCTCTTCTATCTCCAATAGCACCTGAGCCTGGGTAGGAGTTGGAAAAGGGGGGGGCCACTCCACTTAGCATGAAAATATATCTTTCTATGGCACTGTGAACCAGAGACATCCAAAGACAGGGTCAACCCTGTCTTCCCTCTTCCCTCACTGAGGCACATAAAGCGTTCTGCCCTGCACAGTGAGGGAGGTGCATTTGGAGAGGAGTTATCCTTCCTCTGCAAGAAATGAAAACCTCTACCTGGTAAAGGAGGGATCCAGGAGAGCACATTGCACATCCTGACTGTTCCGCATGCCCAGCAGCTGAGTATCAGCCTTGGAGGCAGTGCTCACTCATCTGTGAAGCTCAGCAAGCTGACAAGAAGGTAGTTCCTCCATGGGTCAGTGACCTTAAATTTCAAAGGAGTGAGGCAGTGAGCTCAGGAGGAACAAGAACCTGTATGGGGGCAAAGAACCTGTTCCTACAGAGATATCAGCCATCAGTCAAGACACCTCTGCAGCACCACTGGGTGTCAATGTGACCCCTTTTCTGATGGGTGCCCCTCAGCCCTCCCAGCCACTGACTCAGGCAATACCACAGGTCAGTCTTTATAGGGTGAGCACAGGGAATGATGCCAGGGATGTCACAGCATCCCCATGAGCATCTACTCGGCTGGATGCAAAGGCACATCCATGCCATGGAGGCAGCAGGACCTCTCACAGGGGGGCCCCACTCCAGCACTGTTTCTTTTATGTGATTTCACCTTCATTTGCCCACCAGAGCTGTGCAGGGAGAAGGCAATGACTTCTGAGGTGGAAAAGCTATTTGCAGGACATACCTGCAGAGAGCATCCTTCTGTGTTGCATCAAGCATGCCGAGGTCTGTCAAAGAGTGTCATTTCCTTCCTCTTTTAAAAGAAAGCACCTCAGAAATATCAGGCTAAAAGCTTTCCCCCTCTCTTCCTTGTCATTAATGGCAGTTTTGTTTAGCTACTAGCCCTAGCAAGACATCTTTTCATGTAACTTAACATACACACTGCCTGAAAACATGTATAGAAAAGCTTATTTACTTGAATGAATGACTCAGGGACTGTGTGCAGGGGCAGTGTGCTCATTCACACTTTTGTTGTTTTGGTCCTGACTCCCAGTATCCTGAGCACTGGTGAGGAGCTCACAAGGGGATGTGAAGGGACTGCCAAAGCTGCAGCAAAGCAATGCTCCCTGCCTGGCACACAAAGCAGACCAATTTACTGGACAGGGTTTTGGCATCCCCGCCCTTGTCCTTGCTGTTTCCAGCAGGTTGGCCACATCTGAGCATGCCTCCTCTTCTCCTTTTGCTCATGTGGGTAGCAGCCTTTGGCTGAGTCCCATGTAAGAAATCAGCAACAAGGAGCAAAGACTTTTCCAGAATTAATTAATGGGAACAGGTAACTCTGCCAGCAAAGCATTATCTGGCAGTACCTGTCAGGCACCAGTGCCCAATCTGCTCACTGTCAATTCATTCCCTTGTTTCTTCATATGAGGTACTTCAGGTTTGCCTGTACCACACTTGGACAACAAAGCATTTGCTGTGCCTGGCCCAAGGGAACGCGTGGCCACAACAGGGTGCTGCTGCAGTGGTTCAGCACCTGCTCTGGCACCACATCGGCTTTTAGAGAAATTAGTTTCATTTTATTTACTTTCCAAGGCTCTTGATGGAGCTGCTGCCAGATGGTCTTTCAGGTACACCCTCAGCACTTGCAGCAGAAAGATGTTTCTGGCACTGGGGTGTTCCTCCCTGCTTCCATCAGCACCTCTGGCCCAGCTCCCCTGCCTAACCACAGCTCAGAGACCAGCTGCTCATCCACAGGCATTGAATGACACTGAACACTGGTGCTGGAGGGAGATTTTAACTGCATCAGTCCTGGTAAAGCAGATCTGCCCCTTTGGGCAAGTGCAACTCCTCCTGTCAAGGGGCTTTCCACACTCCTCTGCCTGACAAGCTCCCACAGCTGGGCACAGGCACTATGGCTGATCCTCCACCATGTCCCAGAGCCTGGCTTATAGTTCTCCCCAGACCATTCCTACTTCCACAAAGACCACAGTCACAGTACCACATTGCTCACAAGGGCAAAAGATTTGCTTCATCTTTAGCCCTGTCCAGTTTTTAATTTCTCATTTTTCTTGCTAGAAAGGACACACTGCATTTCCAGCCAGACAGTCCCTCTAGCCCTTTGCTAATCACATCCTTTCCTGGGGAGGATAAAGAAAGCTGTTTCTGCATTACCTCTAACAGTCTGGGTTTTTTTTAACTCACTACCCATAATTTAGTATAAATTTATTTATTTTTTAAAAGCCCAGCTCCATAGTTAAGATCAGGAGCATATCTGGAGGTAGGTAGAATCATGAAAATTCCTTGTTAATCCGCCAATGACTTTGGCTGGGCTGACATTTTCCTGGCTATTTTTAGAGTATGACTCAGACACTGCGCTATGGAGCCGGCAGAAATCCCTGTGGGCTGATACCAGAGCCCTGTTCAAAGCTGTGCTGAAGCATCACACAAGAGGGAAAGGGAGTCAAAACAGGCAAAGGATTTTGTTTACCTGCCTTTGGGGCTCTCTTTAGAAAAGCAAGTAAACATGGAAAATGAGGTATTATGGCAACATAAGGGGTATTAGGAATGGAAAGGGAAATTGTCTTACCTGGCTCTGACAGGAATATTTCCATCACACCTTTTTGGGCTGGTGGATAAAAACACAGAGCCTTATGAACGCCTGCTCCTAGATGTGCAGCTGAAAACCCAGAAGACAAATTTTAAGGCTTTTTTTCCACAGCCAGTCCTATGAGTATTTAACTGAAGCCCGTTTCCCTGCCTGTGTGAATGTCCATGGCACAAGTCTCAGCTCCCACCTGGTCTCCTGACCAGTTGTTACTGTGAAGAGAAGACTCACAGTTCTACTTAACGACTATTTGGTAAGATCCAAGGGTACAGATGGATATTGGGGTTGGGGGAAGAAAATGGGGACACAGGAGGAAAAGCATCAGTCTTTTGTGGACTGCCTTGTTCTCATTAATAACTGTTATGCATCGCTTCACAGAGGGCTGATGTGGTAACTTTGGGGGCTTGTTTTTAAATCCCTGTGTCATCTCCAAGACCTGCCTGCTGAAGCAGCACATCACTGGAGAAGAAGCTATTCCTGTGAGCCAGGTTTCCCTTATGAAAGATGATGCAACCTGAGTCCTCATCAATCAGCTTTAATGCCAGTTAAAGTAGTCAAACCTTCCCTTGAAAAAATGCCCTGGTTCCTCCAGTCACTGGATTTTATTTTTATTTTTTTCTTTCTAATAGCAGAAAATATATTTGGCCTGAAGTGTAATGGAAACTTTGCTGCATCCTGAAAAGAAATCATCTAAATTGTTACCTATTACTTCAAACAGACAGCAAGGCATTTCAGTACCCAGCCTGGACATGGGTACCCTGGAAGCTCTGTAAGGGTGGTGAGCACATCCCCCAGCTTCTGAAGAACCTGACCCTCTCTTCACCCTGAAAAAGGAAGAAATAAAAGCTATTTTAGCAGAATCCACCACAGTAAGCTGTTCTAGTGCACACAGCAATGGTGCTTAGGGAAAGGTGAAGCTATCTCCTTACTATCACCTGTCCCCTAGCTCTCACACTGGTTCTGTGTGTCACCTGGGTTTGCTGGGCTAGTGATTACAGCCATGTATTAACTAGGGCTTGGAATTAAGAAAAATGCTCTCCACTACAGATCCGTAACACACCATAATTAACATTAATCATTTACTTACTGTCATGATGCTACTGATCACTCCACACCTTCCCTGCTACCTTGTGCTATCCAAGTCTCAGCACCTTGTTCCCTGACTTGCTTTGGGATGCCAGGCTGTTTATTCCCCTAGCAGAAGCAGGGTTTTCCTTAATTTCTTTCCCTCTTACCTGGACATATTCTGATTTTATTTCATGAGTGAGCTCCCTACTGGTGCTGGGGTGGGAGGGAGCTGACTGAGCCTGTGGCAGGGGGAGGCTGTTTCCAGAGTCAGCAGCACTACATTGACTTCTCTCAGGCAAGGACCTGGCACTCAGCCTGCCCAGGGAAATGTTAACAGTGGCTCCAGAGTGAGACACAGAACACTCACAGCACATGTAACTGGGCACTGCAGTAATACACAGGAATGGCAGAAACCTCTGGACCCCACCAGCCAACAAGTGACAAGCAGAAAGCTTTGAGCCCTAAGGAGTTTTTGTCATGGTTTGTTTCCATCCTATAATTATTTTAGTTCTAGTTAGTTCAACTACAGACATTACTTGTGGCGCCGTCATCTTAAGCAGTAGCAAATCCCACAGATCAATAGGATATTGCATTATGTTATTTCCTTTCATTGCTTTTAGGTCTCACATCTTCCATGGCTTTATCTCAGGCAGAAGTAAATAACTAAATGACTGTTTTCTGCAATGGCATTTTACACATCCCTTAAGCTTTCTCTACAAAACAAACACCCATTTTCATATCCATCTTTAATGGGGGTAGAAAGTGCTTAGTATCCTACAGTATTTATGACTCTCTAGGTGCTTCTCATAGGAGATATCGGTTTTCTGAGGACTGACTAGAAGTGCTCAAAGCAGACACAGAACACCAGCTAACATGAACCCCAGTGTCATTTCCAGCTCCACCCCAGGAGCCAGCTCTCATGGCAGCCGTGGCTCTTCTGCCCATGGCAGCTCCCCAAGATGAGTTGCAAAAAAATTCCCAATCAAAAAACTCCACTGTACTTCAAATTCATTCATATATATCCTAGAGAACCATCTTTTTCTGCACCTTTTTTGTGATAATCAAACACCTGGCCAGAGTTGCCTGAGCACAGCCAGCACAGAAAGTTGTTGCTGCAGAAAATAGCTCCTCTTGTGTGATCAGAATATGAACAGCTGAGAACTTGCACTAAAAGGAAAGAAGAAAAAATGCATGGCAAAATACAGCAAAGCAGCCAGGCTGCCTTTGACCAGCAATGTGCTGCCAGCTCATGGCCGGAGTACCTCAGAGGGACACTCTAGAGAGGACTCCTGCCCTTATCCTTCGTGGACTAATTAAAATGCTTTCAAGAGACTGCTCCCTGCAAAAAAAAAAAAAAAAAAAAAAAAAAAAAAAAAAAAAAAAAAAAGACTGGAAAAGACACTGGAAGGCCTGTACAGTCCCTGAACCTCCCTGTTGGCTTGGTTTGGATGATGCTCATATTTATCTGGTTTCCCAGATGTGTGCATCAGCAGCAGGAGGCCTGACTGGTGGGGGCAATTTTCTCTTGCGCTGGGACAGCAGGAGGAAGATGAACCTTTCCACATGGTGGTCTCAGGACCTGCATGGAGGAGTTGGCACTTCCCTTCCAGGTTCAGTGGTTGCATCAGCAGCACCAACTCTGGGCCCAGTGGCACCACTCCTCTGCAGCACAAGGAACAAGCTGGGCAATTTCCTGGGATTGCTAGCACTGGCAACATAAAGCTACAGCCATTCAGGTACATTTTCCAAGCTCCTTTCCCAGTTTTCTTTTCACACCTGTTCCATGAACATGTGCACTCCAGAATCACTCTGGAGTTCCTTGCGTAAACAAAGCCAAACACTTGTTGAGATGAGCAGGCTGAGCCATTATTACCTGGGCTTCCTCTTCTGTACTTTCCCCTATCCAAGCCACTGCTCCTGACATATAACTGAGCAGCAGCCTCTGTTCCCTCCCCAGTCTCCCTCCCAGTTCTCCTGTAACAATATCATCTCACTGCCACATGCATGTCCTGCCCCTTCTTTCCTCCTCCTTGCTTCTGTTTTGCAAGCTGAACTACATCATATCAGGTATCATACTGCGCTGATTTGGCATGGCCTGGTTTTTAGCAGCGGGGAAGGGCCACAAAAGTGGCTTCTGTGAGAAGCTGCTGCAAATTTCCACCATGTCCAGCAGAGCCAATCTCTGATGGTTCTGAAGATGGACATGCTGCTGGCCCAATGAGAGAGTTTGGTAACACCTCTGTGAAGACATATTTAAGAAGCAAATCCAAACAGTGCATGTGTGGATACTAAAAATCGAGGAGCAGAAGAATTTTCCAGCTGCTGCAGCATCCTGTGAAGTTTTTCTTTCTCATGCAAGCTAGCTGAGAAACAGTTTGAGATTTTTGTAAACCAAGACTTTATCTCACAGGTGCAAACTTGTTTTCCAACTATTGTTTTTGGTACACTAGAGAAAATATTTTGAGTGGGCGTTGTGGAGCCTCCACCTATCATTCTAGAGGGTGGTTGATCAAGGGACCAATTGTATCATGCTCTCTTGCGGACCAAGTTATATAATCCAGCTTGTAATTAAAATAAAATAATTCCATTTCTCCTTGGACCTCTGTCGTGATTCTTGCCGTTTCTTGGTACAACAGTGACATGTGTGGGCAGTTTTTTTCCCAGGGGTGGCAAGCTGCCGCTGCTGGGGGCATCCCAGCACTGCGGGCAAACACGCGGCCACCGTGGCCATTGCGGTGTGGCCCACAGTGAGCTTTGCCTGCCTGGCCGCCCCTAGCCAGCCATGGTGCGGGCAGAAGGACAAGGGCAGCGGCTTCTCCTTCCTGGCGCCCTGCATGAAGGGAGGTGTTGAATGGTGCCAGCGCCACGGCGGCCACCACCACCCACGCAGTGATGGCGGGTCCACATGGCCGGCAGCAGAAACATGGCGAGCGATTCTCTGACGTGGGACCTAGACGAGATCAACCTCTTGGCACTGTGAGATGCTGCAAGAATCTTTGAATTAGTGAAACTTGTTGATAATGACACCTACAAGCAGCAATTTTTCTTCTAGTTGGAGAAAAGAGGAGGAAGTGAGAATACGTGGAGAAAGACATGGTGGCACCAAGGTCAGTGGAAAGAAAGAGGGGGCAGAGGTGCTCTAATCATCGGAGTTGAAATTCTTCTGCAAGTCATGATGAAGACTATGAAGTCACAGTCTGTGAAGACTATGGTGAAATAGTCTGTCCCCCTGTAATCTATGAAGTCCACGGGGGATGCAGAAATCCACTTGCAGCCCATGGGAAAGGTGCCCACACCAGAGCAAGTGGAGGCAAGAAAAGATGCAATCCATTGGGGGACCTGAATAGAGAGAGAGGGCCCTGGCTTCCAGAGATAGAGAGAGAAAGCCCTTGCTTCTAAACTAGAGCAGCCTATCCTTAAAAGACTGCACCTCGTGGACCAGTGACCCACGTCGCAGCAGTTCTGGGAAAACTGTTTTGCCCGTGGGGGGGGACTCACAGCATAGCAGAAAGAAAAGACTCCTCTCCCTGAGCGACCTGAAAAAGTTCTTGGGTAATGAACTGACCAATACTCACTCCCCCTCCCCGTCCATGCCCTGTCTCCCTGCGTTGTTGGTGGGAAAGAGGGAGGGGCTGGGAAGGCTTATTTTACTTCTCATTATCCTCCTCTTACTCTGTTAATAATAAATTTACTTTATACCTTTAAATTTGAGCCTGTTTTGCCCTTAGAATGTTTTCTCCCAATCCTTATCTCAACTCATGAGCACTTCAGTTTTTTTCCCCTCCTCTGCTTGGCTATAGCAGAGGAGAGTGAGTGAGTGAACGGTTTTCATGGGTGCCTGGTGTTTTAACCAGTGTCAAACCATGACACACACACACATATATATATATATATATCAGGTTTTTCCAAATATCCTGCTCCATTGTAGCTATTTTAAAGGCACAATTCTTTAAAGCACATCTTGTTTGCAGCTGTTTTCATGTGATGATTTGCCACATGACAAGCCAAAGTCAGGTAAACAGAAGGAATTACAGCAGTAACGGAGAAAAGGCAGGGAAGGAGGGGAAATACTCCCGAGCATCAAAGGTTCTGCAGAAGTGAGCAATAAAGGAAATATAAACATTATCCAAGGAACAGATGACCTGATTGCAACCTCTCTGAGTGGGAGTCAGGAATAATGCCTGTGGGGTTGGAACAGCAAACTGGGACTGACCAAGAGACTGGAGGCTGAAAACGCATAGAAAGTATTAGAAATTTAGAGGACACCATCTACTGTTATGTTGTCCCGGGGTGATGTGATGAGGCTGCTTGTCCCTTAGGCGTCCTCTCAGTGCCCAAGGCCGCTGTATCTTTAAGACGGACCCGGGGAACGGGGCCGGAGCCGCAGGACCGGGTTCGGGTCGGTTCAGCGGCTCGGTCCAGCGGCTCTGGCTGCAGCGGCGCTCCGCCGTGCTCTGCAGGGAGGGCACCGGGGCCAGGGCACTGCTTCTTGGTGGTTTTTCGTTCCCGCTAGCTTGGGAAAAGGTTTTTTTTTTCTTTCCTTCCCCTGGCCTCCCTACCTTCCTTCCCTTCTCTCTGGTCCGGGGAGCTGCGGGGTGGCCCCGGCTGGTCCGAACCCCGAGGAAAGCCAGGCCATTGAGCGAGGGGACACACAGGTCTGCCAGCTTCGCCTGCTGCGAGGAGGAGGACCGGCGCTGCAGAATCGACAGGGTTTTTTTCACATCTGGCCTTCTCCAGGCTGCTGTGTGAACTCTCATTCTCCTTCCCGGGGACTGGGGGCACCAGTTGCCAGCCCGCGTATTTTTCTTCTCCAGGCATTTGTTGTATTTTTGAGTTTTTCTGTTCTGCTGTGGGTGGGTGTCTAAGTGTGTGGGTAGAGGATAAGTTTCTGGGGTTAACATCTAATTGTTTTACTCAATCCTTTCCGGTTCCTTGCAGGGACTGCTCCCCACCCCCTCCTTTTCCCTTTTTCCCCCCGTTTTGTTCTGTGTTAATAAACAGTTCCTTTTTTTCACTTTCACCTGCTGTTATCAATTTGTCTCATTGGCAGAGGAAAGGGGGAGGCCCCTTCCCTTTGGAGGAGGTGCTCATTCCAGAGCGTTTCCTCGTAAAATTTTGTCTCCAAAACTGAGACATATGTCTTACAAATGTGGGAAACAAAGGCACCCAGCAGATCTGCAGGCAGCTCACAGATCTGGCTCCTGCTCCTCATCCTTCACCGATCTTGAAATAACCTGTCCTGGGGGCCTCTCTCCTGCTGAAATGCTGCCCCAGCCTGAGCTGCTGGTCTTCTCCTTTGGCCACCAGTATCCCTCCAGCAAGAAAGTCCCAAACAGTACCTCCCCCACAGCCCTGCTCAGCTTGTGCCCTCACATCTCATACCTGTGGCCCAGGACAATCAATTCCCAGTTCCAATGGTTTTCATAAAAAGAGCCAAAAAACCTCCTTCAAACACCTCTTCCTTAACACACCCAGCCACCGAGCTCACCACTGAACCCTCCCTTCAGCCAGTTTACCCCCTGAAATCTTAATAAAAAAGGAAATATTTTAACACGTTGATTTCAAAAGGTTTTTCTTCCTTCCTTCTTTCTTTTTTTTTTTTTTTTAAAGAGGTCAGCAGTATCACCTCCTTCTGAACAGTAAAAATGGAAGCATGGACTCTGTTTGTGCTTTAAACACTAATAGAAGCTTTCAGTCATGTCCTGCAGCTCAATACCAGCAGCTTCTGTACCCCCTGTTCAGTGTCAGAGCAATAGCCCTTTAAAAGGGATTAACAAATTTAGTGAGAAAGGAGCAACAGGGGTGACAACATTTACAGTAAAGTATTAAAAGTAAAAATTTAAAAAAAATAAAGGAAAAGCATTTGACTCTCTGGCTATCAGCAAGCACTACAAACAAAAAGGCAGAAGCAATCCCTGTTTCCATCCAATTTAGAGGATAAACAAGACAGATAATATTTCCTAACACCAGCAAGAATAGCCATATTTGGGAGAGTTTCTGGCATTACAACCAAGGGCAAACCAAAAGGAGCTGACAATTCTTCTGCTAGAAAGTCAAAATCATATTTATGCTTTGCATGCAGCTTGTATTTAATATGTCACTTGTGTGAAGTCAGACTTCACATCCCTGAGAGGGTCAAATGCATTTCTGAATTTCTCTGATTAATATCTCTAAGGCCTGAGGAGCGAGATTCAGTACCGTTGATTTGCCTTGCTCCTTTGCTGGTGAGGTTTCGTCTCAAGGCACATGATCTCACTGCTGCACACGATTATAATCTTTAACAGAGGAGAGAGAAATTCTCATTGTCAGAGTGAAGCTGCTTCGCCACTGATGGAGTTTGGTGGCCAACAAAACGCATGCACAGCACTCAGGGAATAATCATCACCCACCAGCCATCCCTGTTTCCATGCCCTTGGTTGGTACACTGGACACTGTCAGCCAATTTGCCCAAACAAAGCCCATACTAAGCAGGACCCCAACTCAGAGTAATTCTCCTCCTCACCCTGACAAGGATAACAAGCCAGACTCCAGAGAATCGCCCACAGAGCTGGACAGAGACTGTAATACCCCATCCCAAGATATTTTGGGTAAAAGAAATATGGCCTTTTGTTAAATAATAGGGAATGCAAAACAAACCCCAGGTGCTGGGGTCTCCTCCCCTGCCATGGAGCCCTGGGAGAGGGGCCCTGTGGGGGGAGACACGGGGTTTCCCTGCCCCTGGTCACCTTTGTTTCCCATTGGTTGGTTTGGGTTCCCTGGTGTGGCCAAGGACCCTCGGGTCCCGTGACTGCGGAGTTCCTGAGCTGAGCCCCGGCCATGCAGCTGGAGAAATAAAGATCTCTGAAACATCTACCACGAATCTGTCCATATATACTTCCTTTCCACGGGACTCCTGGTTTGAAATATGCTTGTTGCAGTAATCCCCGCTGCAACACCCAGGAAAGTGAAGGATCCTGGGTAGCAATGCACAGGTATACTCAGGGAGCATTTTAGACCATGAGCTGCTGGCATGGTTTAGCCCCAGCTGTCAATTAAGTATCACACAACTGCTTGCTCACTCCCCCTCATTCCCAGTGGGTGGGGGAGCAGAATCAGGAAAAAAAAAAGAAAAAAAAAGTGTAACACCCCCTTCCCCCAAACCTTTGTGGGTTGAGATAAGAACAGTTTAATAACCAAAACTAATTAAAATAACAATGACAATATATAAAAAAAACTTAAGAAAAACAGCTGATGCATGATACAATTGCTCATGACCCACTGACCAATACTTATCTGATCCCGAAAGAGCGATCGGCCTGTTTCTGCGTAACTCCTCACACTTTATATCCTGGGATGATGTTCTATAGTAGGGGACATCATTTTGACCAGTTTGGCTCTGCTATCCTGGCCATACTCCCTCCAAGCTTTCTGTGCACCTCCTCGCTGGCAGAGCATGGGGCACTGCAAAGTCCTTTATTTAGGGTAAGCACTGCTGTGGAAGAGCCAACACATCAGTGTGTAATCAGTGTTATTCTCATACTAAACCCACAACACAGCATTGACCAGGTACTTAGAAGAAAATTGACTCTATCCCACCTGAAACAAGGACAGCTGGGCAGACTACTCCAGCAAGGGACAACCAGCTTCAGGGAAAAAATACATTTTCCTACAGTCGAAGCACAGGCAAATCCTTAACACCCTGAAGAACAATGCCCCAGCATTGCTCTGAGTCTTTTTCTTCTGTCAAAAAGAAGGTGAACAAAGCCTAGGCATGGCAAGCAAAAGGTAAACAAGCAAGCAGTACTCCCCTTTTGCAGGCTCAGTGGGTCTGTGCCACCAGCCCCCAGAGCTACTGCAGATGGCCTTCCAGCTTGCAGAGCATCTCCCTCCCACACACCTGGCTCAGCAGGAAGGGCCCCAGCTGGACCTTGCCAACAGGCATCTGGGGAATTTGGGCAGTTGCTTGTATTTAAGACTTAGCTAAGTATAAGCAAAGAGAGAAGTGGTTTGGTTTTTTTTTCCCTTGGCACTAATGATCCTTTTTAAAGCAGTTTCACAGCTGAAAGTCTGTCGGGGTCAATTTGCCGTAGGAAAAATCCCCTGCTCTATTGTCCTTTAGGACGATTAATTTTAAGCCACCACCCTCATCAAAGCAGCACTGTAGCCAACACACCTCTGTGCAATTCTCCTCACCCGCTCTTTGGTATTTTCTGACTCTCACATTCAAGCCAGGTTGAAAACAAAACTCATCTCAGCCTCCCCGGGTGCGAACAACATACCCTGCTCCCAGGTGGTGGGAGGAGGGAGCTGGTGCCAAGCACCTCTCTGCTGGTGAATGAGTGCACCCCCGGGTTGGGGGGATGAAGTAATTCACACCCTGAAGCTGTATCGCCAGCCTGTGTTGTACCTCGGGGATATGAAACAGCCTGGAGAGGTAGGGGTGATGGCTGAGCTGATGAATGGTGCTGAATTAGCTCTGGTGGAATTGTGTCCAGTAAAGGTTCATGTACAGATGGAGGCCTCTCATGGCTGGGCTGAAATAGGACATGAGATCCAGTATGCTACAATGGCCATCATGATCTAATTTGGGATTTTACTGGCCTCAAAATTTCACTCCCATCTGAGTGCAATTCCCAGTGCAGGGTAACTCTGGCAATTCATGTCTGGGCCTGCCTGCACAGTCTGATCCATAGCCCAAGCCATGCAGAAATAACCTGCTTTTAAACGGTTTCAGGGCATGCACAAAGAGAAGTTTAACCAATTTATTTAAAAAACATCTTTCAGTCAAAATGTAGCTGAAATGTGCCATTTCCTTCCCCTATGGGATCGAGCTGTGGTGGGGGCTGCAGTGTTGGTCTCCAGTCCCACTTTTGTCCCTGTCCTGCTGCTCACCTCCTGCTGAAGCCACTGTCATCAGGTATCCTGGCTGGGTTTTGCTTCGTTTTACCCGGTTATGACCTGGGGTAGCAGTTCTGCTCTGCTCTACCAAATCTGCTGGCTCCTGGGCAAGACACACAGCTTTCCTGGGCTTCCTTTCAAACACACCCTGGGCGACCCAGGGAATCTCATGAAGCGGCTGACAAGGGCTAATTGCAGCCTTTTAATTAAGTGACCTGCAGCCCTCAATCCCTATCCCGCAGGTGCGGTGCTGCTCCAGAATATGTAGCAACTCACTCCCCAAACCTGGAGGGGATGGTTTGGTGGCTTCCTGTGCTTCCTCACCCCTGCTAAGATGCTCAGAGGAGGCTTTTCCCCACCCATAGGATGGACAAGGAGGGAATTCCCCGGGCTGTGCGCAAGGGGGAACGTTCCAGGGAGAGCAGAGAACCCTCCCACAGCGGGACTTTTCACTTGTTTAACACGGTAAATAGTCACTGAATTGGCTCAATATATAAAGCCGGGCCTAGATGGGTGCCAGATACACCGTGGCGCGGGTAGCCCCGCCCGAGGCTGGGCGACGGATTCGCGAGGCAGGAGAGCCTCCTGCTGGAGAGACACGGCGCGGGATGCAGGATGCGGGATGTAGCATGCAGTCAGCTGCCTCTGCCCGCTGTCCCCACGGAGCGACAAACACCCTTTACCGCTGATTTTTGGAACCACTTTCTTAAGTCCTTGAGGCTGCGCCCCTGCCTCCCATCTCCTCCAACCGTTATTCCTTTGCCTCCAGGAACTGAGGCTTGGCACCCCATGGCACCTCTGGAGGAGCTCCAGGATGCCCAGGTAGGGGGGCACTGCTGGTGCTTGGGGCTGGGGCATGCAAGTAACATCCAAAACCCATGGGAGTGTTACTGTGTTACTGCCACGGGGCTTGTCTCCATCCTCCTTTCCTGACATTGGGCTCTGCCTGGGGACTCCATGCCATGCAGTTAAGGAAAGGGCAGTGAGGTCTGGAGAAAGGCAGCGAGGACATAGAATCATAGAGCTATGGAATTGTTAAGGCTAGAAAAGACCTCTAAGATCATTAAGTCCAACCATTAACCCAGTGCTGCCAAGCCCACTGCTAAACCAAGTTCCTGAGTGCCACATCCACATCTTTTTGAACCCTTCCAGGGATGATAATTCCACCACTTCCCTGGGCAGCCTATTCCAATTCCTGACCACCCCTTCAGCAAAGAAATGTCTCCTAACATCCAATCTAAACCTCCCCTGCTGCAACTTGAGGCCATTTCCTCTGTCCTGTCACTTGTTGCTTGGGAGAAAAGACTGAATCCCACCTGGCTACACCCTCCTTTCAGGGAGTTGTAGAGTAATAAGGTCTTCCCTGGGCCTCCTTTTCTCCAGTATAAAACCCCCCAGCTCCCTCAGCTGCTCCTCATAGGACTTGTGCTCCGGACCCTTCCCCAGCTTTGTTGCCCTTCTCTGGTCATGCTCCAGCACATTTACATCTTTCCTATAGTGAGGAGCCCAAGACTGAACACATGCTAAGGCATGGAACAGCATCTCACAAAATAAGACTCAGTGAGCTCAGGCCCTGCAGCCAGGCAGCACTGACACCTGTTTTAGCAGTTGAACTTGATGATCTCAGAGGTGTTCTACGACTCCATAATATAGTAGACCTTTTTAAAACGAGGTGAAGGGAGTCGACTTGTCCTGGTGTTGCTCCTTTGTAGGTGTCGGCTCCCAGCCCTGGTTGAGTCAGACTAAGTGGGCTGCTGGTTGGAGCCAGCACGGCTGCCCCAAGCAGGGACAGAGGAACAACTTCATCTGAGCTCTGGGCTCTCACAGATGAGTGCTGGGGCTCTGCCAACACATCTAAGGCATTACCGCTCCCAGATGGCTGCTCTGTCCCTCTGCCAGGAGGGACATGCTTCCTAGCTGGAGCAGGAGGAGGGACATCTGCCTAGGCTTCAGCCACCAGGAGTTGCTGCTGGCCTCCCTGTGCAAGCTTGCCTTTGCTCTCAGGTGAGAGGGTGGACCGTAAAGCCAAGCTGCAGATGCAGATGCCCAGGAGGATGTCCAGAGGAGCAATGCAGCCTGCAACAGGGAGTGGCCCCGGTACCTGAGGGTGGTGACACTTTGCCCACTTCCATTGCTGCCCGGATTTGCCAGCAACTTGTTTGCACAGAGATCAAAGCTGAGGAATGAGCATTTTGCAAAATTATAGCCTCACCTATTAAGCACTGATTTCTTACAGCTGAATTCTGATAAATGCACTAGCTCATTCTTTTGGGCCATGAAGTGCTCAGGGATACCCCAAACCTTGATCTCCCCATGTTAGAGAATTGCCCTCTCAGTGTTTTTTTCCAGAGCAGCTTCCCGAGACCCAGCACAAGTGAATGCACCTCCTTTTTGGACACCCTAAAGGTGCATTTTCTTTCTTAGCATGGTTTGGATATCATGGGACCCAGAGTTGCGCATACTGCTGTGCAGTGCAAACCTGGATAAATTCCCTCTGAATCCCACATCCTCTCCATTGACTGTGATGCGTCTGAGTGTCACCTCCTTGAATAGGAGGAGCGAGTACTATTTGCCTTATTCTTTCTGGAAAAAAAGCCACAAAACAACAGAGCACAGAGCAGCACAGATTTAATTCCATATTTTGACCAGAAATTAATTCCATATAGAGCAGAGAGTGATGTAGCACGAGCCCCAAGTATGTGCTTGCATCCTGCAATGAATTGCCTGACACTCTTCGTTATTTATAGTCCTGGCGGCGTTGCCGGCAGCTCCGCGTGGCGCTACTTCTGCTGCGCTACTCTCTGGTCGCCCCTGCCTCCCGCCAGCTGTGTTGTGTGCAGCTCACACGGCAACTGCGCACAGCTGCCTGCCAAGGAAAACCGGCCCCGCTCCCCCCGAGACAGCTAGGAAATGCAGGCAAGGAACAAAGCAGCTGGCAGTCAGGGAGATGCGTGGGGAAGAGCGAGACCGGATTTCTTGGCTAGCAAGACATAAATCCTCTTTCCAAAGACAACCTAGGGTTTGTTTTGGTGTGGAGGGCTTCTGCTCTTGGAGCAGGGCTGGTGGGATGGGAGCCTCAGGCTGTGCTGCTGACTGGAGTTGGGAGGAGAAAAGTAATTCCCGGCGTTGCTGATAAAGCCACGCTAAATCGCACGCGGTTTTCCTGCTCTGAGCCAGCTGCTGCCCCTCTGTCGTGGACAGAGCAAAGACGAACGGGGTGGGGGTGGGTGCATAGGAGCAAGGAGGCAGCAGGGTCTGGGGAGCTGAGCGTGAACTGGCCCACAGCTGCTGCCTTCCTGGTTCCTGGGTGGAATCCAACTTAGGGCTCCAGCCTCTCTGGCATGTTGTCACCTCGAACGCGGCGCTGTGGCTGGAAAAGAGAGGTGTGTGTGCTGGCGGCACCAGACAGAAAGCAAAAAAGGTGGGCCAGGATGGGGGCAGGCTGGGACCCGTGGCAGGGCTGTAGCTTGAGCCAGGAGTTGGCTCCTTCAGGGATTTCTCTCTGCCTTCTTTTGCATCTACTGGAAAACTTTTCTGTAAGTCTCTTAAATTACATTTAGGCAGGATTTTTACTGTACCTCAAACCTATTGCAAGCAGCATACCTATGCTGGATGACAAAACAACCCCGGGCTCTCCCCCTCGCCCTGCTCCCAGGGATACACAGTGATGTCTGATAAGACAAGGGAAGAGCAGCTGGATGCACGGCAGTCATCTTTTAAGCTGTTTTAACACATCATGCCTAGTGTCTGGGCTGAGGCTGCAGCTCTCCCTTGAGGTAGCAGAAGCATTTACCTCTCACACAGCTGCTGCTTTCTGATTAGAAGCAACTGAAGGGCAGAGGGGGCCAGAGCAGTAATGAGCTGGAGAGGTGTCATGAAGGCCAGGCTGTCACTTGGGCCCCTTCCCACTGTACCTTCTGCCTCCTATGAATGCCAAAGTTTGCAGTGGCTGAGTTCAGGAAGAAACTACTCACAAGTTTCACACATCAGGAAATTCCAGGTTTACACAGGCTGTTAGAAAATACATACAACACAATAATCAGATTTGTTTTATTAAAAAACTCGCAATAAAATTCCTTTGAATTCACCATCTTAACTTTGAGAGTTGCAATATTTTACTAGTACATAAAACACAGTCTCACATATTTACATTATAATCCTCTATATAACAAAAATAGCCATGTTGTACTACTGAATAATGCTTCCAAGTATTAGCCTCAACATTTCAGTATTTCCCCCAGCTGAGTCACTGTCTATGCTCTTTAGCATTTACAGTATCTAACAAAGCAAAAAGGACACAAAATAATAAAAAGTATGTGTCTCATGATTTCAGGCAAATCCCTTTAAGATGGTAGTTCTCCGACTCCCACATTTTTCAAGAGAGATAAAGTGCATTGCAGACAAAGATGTATACATTATAAAATGTCAGCAAAGAGTTAAAAGTTTATTCGCAAGACTGTACAGGAAGGAAAAAAAGGCAAAAAAATCTTCACAAACTGCTACTGCACAGTTTTGGCAGCACGTCACAGGTAGTGGGGAAAGGGAGGGAATGAAAAAGCCAACTACCAGAAAAAGGATGGCCCATGCAAATGCCACAGTGTGACTTTGCCATGGCCTTTTGGTAGGTGTTTCCTAAACCAAAGCTGCAGCATAGCCAGAGCCACAGTGCAGGAGTATAACAACCCTGCATCCCCCCAGCTTGCTGAAGCTGGTGGCTCTGCCAGGCAGGGACAGAGGGCTGAAGCCTCCCAGTAAATCTGCTCCTGCTGTCCAGAGCAGGACTGATTACCTTGGAGAATTTCACTGGGACAGACCATTGTCTCTGAACTGGAAATTATTTTGTTAAGCTCTGCACTGATCCATGTGGTATTTATTTCGTTTGGGATTTTAATTTTCTTTATAACACTGGCATTTGCTGGTATGGCTCTGCTGCATGTGAGAAGAGACACGGCTGGAAAAAGCTTTGTAGCCATCACTGAAAACCAGGATACTGCTGCTCTGTTCAGGAACTGCATACAAGTGGGATGCCACTTTTTTTTTTGGTCTGCTTATAAACTACTCTAAATAGAAATAATTCTCTTCTGGAAATGGATGGAATGTATATTTTGACAAGTACAAAATTGTTTTAAATGTTCACTAAATACAAGGAACATCTTGGTATAAAAATAACAGACCCACCCACTGTCCCCTCTTTACATATCTAATTATAAAATGGTACAGTCATTTCAGGTTCCTAACATAAAACGAGAATTGAGGATGGTATTACATACATATACAAAACATTTAGGTATTTGACATCTGAAATAACTGTATACATTCAGAGCAAACAAGCATCTTGATCTGGCTATTGTGATTAGTGCTACACAGGACTGAAGAATCAAGAAATAAAGAAGAAAGAGAAAACACTATTTCTCCTTTTTTTTCCTCTCATTTCTTTTTCCATTCACTACAGAAGGAAGTAACTTCCACCAATTCACAATTAAAATACTCGAGAGAGACAAGATTATATTCAGATGGAAAAATCATGTTGGCTTTTCATTCAAAATCCACATCTTTCATTTCTTTATTTCTCCCTTTGAAATACAGCTCCTGCTTAGAAGGGTGTTTCCTTGAAAAAGAAATGGGCAGATAAAGGGGCCAAGTGGGTGTCCAGCCCAGCAGGGTAAGCAGCACAGCAGAGGGACAGCCCTCACCCTTGCCTTCACTCTCTGTCCCAACCCGCAGCTGCCATCTGCTTCACAAACAAACCCTCCCTGAACAGTCCATCTGGCATTCCTCATTCTCTGAAACTATCAATTAGTTCAGGTAACAGCTTGGTAAAATGAAAGAAGTGCTTATTTTGGATCAATTACCCCTATTTAAGAAGCCTGTGAAAGCAACACCTCCAGCCTTGTTTTCCCTCAGCCCTGTAATATACCACATTGCGTTTCCCACTCGTGCTAACCAAGCCAATTCACTGCTGTCATGCTGCCTGCCCCAGATACACATTTTGCATCTACAAAACAAATGAGTCCATATGGGCTCAATGTTCATCAACAAAGTTCCAATCCCAGGGTCAGCACTGGCCATGAAGAAGCTTGGCTGTCCCGAACCTGCTGAAAGCCCATGGCCTGCTTTTCACCAAGCCCTGGAATTGAAGGCCAGCTCCTTTCCCTTCTCTGACCTGCTCCAAGAGGTAGTGGGAGCATAAAAAACAGGGGAGGAATCAACACTGTGCAAGTTTGATCCCATGATCTCCTTCCCCTGCAACAAAGGCTCACACTTGGGCAAACACTTGTGAGATGGGCCGGGAAGGAACAAGCTGGATTTCTCTGCCATTTTAGTTCTGTGAAATGGATGTGCCCCAACGTCAATGCCCTTCTTGCAATGACCTCCTTGGGATTTGATCCAGGGGTCATTAGTGAGATCCAAGGGATCACTTATCATATGCAATTTCGATAATTTATTTTTCCAAACTGCCTCTATAAAGCCTTTTTCTTTAGTGCCACAATCTCCCTCAAATAAAAGGCCTAAAACCGACAAGTGCTTCTGATTTCACTACAGTACAGTTTCCATACTCACATCAACACACTTTTATATGCATACCTGTCAATTTAATTCTATAGAGTACTTAAAGAATGAACTGCAGTGCTATGATAGTCCTGATCCTGGTTTTGAGGCTCTAAAGCAGTCAGAAAATAAAAAACCCCAAACCCTCAGTAAGTGCCAGATCTGTATCCCCACCAGAACAGGTGAGCTGTGGGGAGGGAATTTAGACCTGGTGCCTCGCACATCTGCATGCACACATCAGGTTGGTTGTGAGTGCAAAATTCTGCGTGCATAACCTTCTATGCATCCTACCTATTGAACAGACCTTTGGGAAGGCAGCTTAGTGAAACCCAAGAAAATCCAAGTATACTCTGAGCGCAGTTTCTGTCTGACCAAGTTTTATCCTGCAACCCAGCCGGAGTGATGATGAGCCTCACTAAGGCAAATGCTTCTCCCACCTACTACTTGCTCATGGAAAAAAGAGACAAGCGCTTCAGATGACAAGACAGGAATTGCTGGGAGAGGCACAGGATCAGCTTAATAACAAGAGTGCCTTTTCCTGGGAGCCACACAATCCCCTGGCCACTGGCCCCGTGCAGGAGGTGCCCCCCCCGCCCAGTCATGGTGCCAGCCTGCAGAATTGTATCCATGAGCACTTGCTTGTCAGAGGGCTCTAGAGGATTTTGTTCTTTCCTGGCTGCAAGCTAAAGGCTGCTCTCCCTTCTCAACAGCCAGTACTGTGTCCCCAGCAGCTGAACCCCACGTACTTAATGCCCAAGCTTAGCGGGCAGCAGTACCAAGGTGTGCATGGACATGCAGATCTGCAGAATTAAGGCTTTCATACATGTTACAAACACACATCAGGGGGTCTTAATGTTCATAAAGCACCTCAAATTCTCAAGGCAGTTCACAGGTTATATATGCAATGAATACTGTCAGTCAGGTCAAGCTTTAGGAAAACATTTCCTTTTGACACAGGGGCTTAATTATGCTCATAGAAGACCTTGAAAATAACGTGATTTTGGTACAAGTCCAAAATTAGTCATAAGTGTTTTTTTGAAGAAGGACGGAATAAAACATTTACTTAAGTGCTTTCCTAATTTCAGGCTTCAGTGATGTGTAACCTGGCTTTGCCCTCATCATCACTTAACAGTGCTCAGAGCTGCAGAACACCTGAGGACAGGGATGGAACAACATCTTCCCTGAGTGAACCTGCAAGTAGAACTGGGAAAACAGAAGCAGAAAGACTCCTGACCCAGATTTGCTAGGATGCCTCTTCTAAAAGGCATAGCACTAATTGGTGGTATGTCAAACCACTCACCCAGACTGACACTCTGCCAGTGGCCACCTGTGGACCCTAAGGGACCAGATCTAATATGGGATATTTAGGAAAAGTGTGTGCATAGTGCGAGACCTCAAAAAGTTCTTCATTAACTCTCAAATATGTGCAGGGTCTCAATTACCAAATCTGTGATGCCTTTTTGAGAACAGCTCCCTTTAATGATTTTGCTGGGCAAAGGACCCAGCTCATTATCAGCTGGGAGTTTCCCCTCCTGCCTTGCTTTTCCAGACTTTGCTTGTTCTGCTGTGCCGTGGGTGGCTCTGCTATGGTAACAGCTAATTGGTCAATCTATCCATTGAGATCAACTTAATTCTGTTCATGACATAAAACACTTTGTGACAGCTCCTCAGAAACCCAAGCAGTTTGGCCAGGAGTTCTCTGCCTGTGTGCCGAGCTCCAGTGGGCATATGTGAAAGGATCACTGACAACTCAGACATTGTGTTCATGATGTTCCTGTGATATGTAGCACCCAGGCTCCAGTGCTGGAGAAGAAATTATACCAGTGTGTGGACTTTCTATAAGGAGCCCTGACTGTATATAACCAGCTTCACTTCTTCCCCTGCAGTCGTCTGAAATGAATTTCATTCCTGGGTCAAAATTGGTGTAATCACCACTTAAATCTGCATTATTTACAGAGCTTAAGTGGAGCTGATGCAGTACCTTGTGCAAACTCTCTTGTGTAGGAGTCAATTTTAACATTAATGTGTCAGGCATTTCCCATAGCAGCAAGGAATAGAGAAGACATAAAAGAATAAGGAAAACAAGATTACAGAACCACAAATATTGTCAAAACTGGCCTAGTGTAACCTCTGGAATAGCCCGTAACTTTCTTTTTTAACCAAGACTTCCAGCTGCCTCTATCTCATTAATTCAAAAAAGATTTTCATTCCAATGGCTTCTAAAGATGTAACAGCACATTTATGGGTCATTTTCATAGAATAACAGAATGGCTTGGGTTGGAAGGGACCTTAAAGATCATCTAGTTCCAAATCCTCTGCCATGGGCAGGGACATCTTTCCCTAGACCAGGCTGCTCAGAGCTCCTTCCAACCTGGCCTTGAACACTTCCCGGGACGGGGCATCCACAGCTTCTCTGGGCAACCTGTGGCAGTGCCTCACCACCCTCACAGTAATAATTTATTTCTAATATCTAATCGAAATCTGCCCTCTTTCAGTTTAAAACCTTTACCTCAAGGCTACCCTGCAATTTAAGGACTAAGAACATAAAACAAAATTAAACTAAATGTTTAATTAGTTCTAAATGGACAAAAGAGCATGGAGAATATTTTTTCCTTCCTTCTGTACTAAAGAAGCAAGTCAGACAAAATTTTAGGGATTGTTCTAAACACATTTGTTCCTGAATAAAATCTAACAAACACAAATTTTTGCTGGAAGCTGGTTTTCACATTTAACAAGTAAATCCACAAGGAGATTAAATGCAGCAAGAGCCCCAACAGTTGCATTTTTAGATGCTGCCATGACACTGCCAAGTCAAAATGTTTGACCTCTGCATGAAATTTCAATGTAAGATGAATTGTTGATTCTCTGGATTGACTCAGGAGGCAGTAATGTGATTCAAATCATCTGACTCTCAACAGAAACCATGTACTCTTGTGTAACAGTAAGCTACTTCACAGTTCAGTATTTTGACTGAAAAACCAAATCATGCACTGAACAACTAACAATGAGCTCTCACCTGGAAAGCAGAGCTCAGGATAAACTAAATTATTATGTCAGGTCATTATTATTTAGGTGTTTTGATTTATGTTAGTTCTTTTATTTTCAAATTCCCTCCCCAAATTCCCTCCCCAATATATTTTGGTGTACGTATCTGTATACAAATTGCAAATATTCTGTTATTTTTCTGTCAACGTTGACAGGGACTCTGGAGGGCAGCAAACCACCTGAACTCTTGTGTTAGGTAACAAGCAGACAGAAACTGCTGTCAAAATGTAAGAAATGAAACACACTAAGGGAAAAAGACCCAAAGCAAACCAGGAATTAAACATTTCAAACGGCTGCCTCTTGCTCCATTAGCAATTTCTGACACTGATAGCAGCATCTCCAGATCCTTTGTAAGAATACTGTCACCCACTTAACGCAGAACTGTTAATAAGCAGCCTCTGGAAACCTCTCAGATGCTCCTTTAGCCCACTGATCTGGTTTTGGTCTGTAAAATTAAGAAAAAACCTGACGTTATACTAGATCTTTTTTTCCAGCTAGTGAATTGTCATTTGAAAGAAGGCCACTAATGTACTGACACCTGCTAATAGCATAAAATACAGGACAGGACTACATGGACAGAGTGACGCTTTAAGCTTTTCTTTCTCTCCTTCACACTGTACAATACTTGTCTAGAACAGAGCCCTAAGTAAAAGACAAACTAATGCAGTTTTAACCCAAATTTCTGCTAACTCAGAGCTCTCTTACAAGTAAAGGCCTTCAGAATATACCATTTCCAAGCCTTGCAATTAATGAAAGCAGGCTTAATATTAATGCAGGGTGCTGGTGCATCATCCTTCTGAAGCCAGCCACATTTACTTCATGCAGAAACAACAAGGCAATGATAAATCCTGGTAAGATCATGAAGTGACCAGTGAACGGGAATTCAGATTTCTGGATTGAACTCTTGAAAAAGCTGGGGTCAGTCAATAAAAACAGAGTGTTCATCCATAACACACTGTAAACAAACAAACAAAATAAACATATGCCTTTTCAAAAGAACTCAACAAACATTTGATTGAACAAGTGTAGAAAACACTCAAGCTGTCATTTCAGTTGCATGTTTATGAGCCCCTGAAGAGTTCCATGACTGCTCTCAAGCACGTGGGTAAACCGGAAGTGTGCATATCTCATGTGAACCAAACGAAGGTGTGTAGATGATGAAACCGCATCCAGGCAGACACAACTGTTGCTATTGCTTTTCATGACCATCTCAGTATGGAGTGTGCAGGAGTGACAGTGCTCTGGAGGCATGTGCATGACTGGTCCAAATCCTAGAAAGCTGACTCGGTCCCTACCTGTGACCTTCCCCTGTCATTTAGTGTTGGATCTCTGTTTCTTTTTCAGGATTTCACCTCTTCACAGTCTTGATCAGTGGAAAGCTCCACATCGGACAGTCCAACCTCCATTGCCATAATCAATGAAATATCTGAATCACTGCTGACTGCTGGCTCCTGTTCATCTGTGAGGGTAGAAAAGACAGGAAAAGGTCATGTCTTTCTGTTAATGTATTACTAAGTTTTAGTTCTGCAGGTGGAACCCACAGGTCTCTCTACCTCTGAGGTTGTGATTAGATTCCAAACTGTGCTCTTACTCAGTATCTGTCTAAAACACTTCAAAAATATCACAAAATTCAAGCCATTCATAGTGAAAAACAGGATGAAAAGGATCCTGGATGGGTAACGATTTCTTATCTTAATCCTCCCAGGGCTTTTCATTCACGTCCTTCATGAACTTCTTCCCACCACCAGAGAAATTCCCTCCCTTTTTACTTCATCAACCTGGCATCATCCTACTCTCCCCACAAAGATGGCAAGTTAAGGACAAAGCCACAGGCACCTGGTGGAGCAACTCAGTCATCAGGAAAACATTCCTAACAGGAAAAAATCTGCCCAAACCCTCATTAAGTGACAGAATCTCAGAGGACATTTTTAAGAGGGCAGTAGTCTAATGTCTGGAAGTAGCAACGTGGGAATTGGACCAGGACAAAACAAATCCAGGACTTTAGACCAGGCTACCTGCCTTCTAAAGTGGCTTCTCTCATCCTCTTCTAGTCTCTTTAAATTTACTCCTTACTCTGATTTGAAGATATTTTGCAGGTTCTTGATTCAGGCCAAAGGGATCTACCTTAATGCACCATGACCCCAAATACACTAAGAGTTGTGTTACTGACTTCTGCCAAACTGCAAATCACATCAAAACTACAAGCATAGGAAGAGCAACTTGTTTTTGTTTTGATCCCACAGCACTTACCATGTGTGTATTTAGCAGCAAATAAAGCCAACAGATTTTAAAGGACTAAAAGCTAATTTTCTTCCAAGAACAATCAGGAGAAGCAAAGCACACTAGGGAGATTTTCAAAGGCACAAAACCCTCACAGGAGGCTGAGTCCTGAGAGAAAAATTTGACGGTTCATATTTTCAAGTGGTTTAATTACAATGATGGTATTTATACTGTAACAATACAATGTATTTAAATCTGTGGCAGTTTTTTCTTTACATATTTTTCAGACAATAGAAGCAGAGCCTGATTGATGCTAAAAAGTCTAGAAGTTGAATATCTAAGAATTAGTAAGAAACATGACAGAAGAGCCAAGAAAATAACTCCTCACAGTTTAATTATTCACTTGAAGCTAAGTGAGCACAATTAGTCACCTCTCAAGAGCATCATGATTTTTAAATCTTTTATAGAAAACACCCCCACATGTGTTTACTTGTGCTGGGATTAGACCTCATGTTCTGTGGAGAAAGCTTGAATGGGGTCTGCATTATTTCAACTGAAAGAGTCAGTGTTTTCCTTCGCAATTCTTCCCAGTTTTCACCCTGGATTATTTTTATACTTTCTTGATTGCAAGATAAATAATTAATGCACACATCTTTACATCTCTTTCTTTTCTTGCCCTTTCAATATGACATTAGTAAACATTTCAAGGCTTTGCTTCTGACTATAAATGTTTCCACTGGAGGTGGAGGAAGTATTTACAAGCTGAATGATACAACCTCTGCAGACTTCAGTGGGCTTCAATGACATTGAACCTTTAGGTGAACTGCTAGATCCTAGAGCACATCAGAACATCTCATATACCTCCAACACCTAAAGCATCATCTTTAGTGCTAACAGCTCCCTGAGCCAGAATAATGTGGTTTCAGACCACTGGATTATTTATCTTCCTCTATAATTAATAGAATTCTTAAGAACAATGAAAATTATGCTTAACAGCAAGTTTATTTTTGCAAGACAGAGTTCCTAAGGCTTAGCCATGTTGAACAGCCACTTGGAGCACTCTTGAGAGCAGAAGTGTTTTCCATCTGACCTAGCTGTGCAGAAGAAAAGGACTGGCTGAATGGTGACAGCCAGATGCATGCTGAAGAGGCAGGCAAAGCTGCCAACACCAAATGTCAGAGCATCAAACAAGCAGTGTTTAATAGTGCTGAAATGTTATTTCAAGAATTGTTGTTTCTTCCAGGGTTGCACAGCAGAAAAAAATCTCAGCTGAGTTCAAGACAGGCAGATAGAACAAGACCAGATTTGCAGCTCACCTACCTAATGTCTGATGGAGGTACAGCAGCACCCACTCTCCAAACCAGCAAACTCGAGTTTTACATTACTAATCCTATAAAATTATTCAAATTCTTGGATTTTAGTCTTTGCAAAGTGTGGGCTTTGTTGTTTGTCTTCTTTGGAACTGAAATGCAGGTCAGCAGGAACAAGGAACAAAGGAAAGATCCTAAAAGCACCCATGCCTACGCTCTGGCATTGCTTTTCCAGCACTGTGATAATGCCTAGAAACAGGAGCACTCCACCTTCCTTGCTTGCTACCAGTGCAGCCGTTCAAAATCCTAAAGTTACAGCTTTGGCAGAGTCGGGAGAACAACTCGGACATCACCATCCTTTACACCTTCCCTTTCAGAGAAGCACTGACATTTCCTTGGAAGCTGTAGGCAACATAAAGAAATTAATGCATCCCTCAGCATTACCTGCTGGCTCCTGTAAACAGGAGTCCTACTGCTGACCCCAAAACACAGAGAATGAAACTCTGGGAGGCTGCAGAAGTTATACCAGACACGGATCAGCTGTAGGTAACTGGCTGCAAGGTCTACAAACTGCCTCACTGTGGCTCCCCCACACAACACAGGCTTGCCAGACTGTGCTGGTTTGTTTTGTTGGGTTTTTCTTCGGCTGGCTGCTCAGTAACACAAGCCAGCACAGTTACTGCTACTTGTTAAAGGTAAGCAAACCTCAACTACGCTGCAAATGCCAGGAGCTTAGCCTGCATTTTGCATCCCTGCCTTTTAGATCCTATTTACAATGACAAAGCTTTTACAATCACACAGCTTCTACAGAAGATGCCTGACTCATTGTTAACAACCTTTATGAGACTTTTGCAAATTTTTTGTAATTTTTTGCTGTTTTTAAAGCCCTGAAGTCAGATGAGGATCTCAACTTTCAGTGAAGATCTCAGCTTTCACTTAAAAATAAATGAAGCTTAAGAGGCAAAAAGGAAACAGAATTTAAAAAATTAAATCTCTAATTTCTAGACAGATTTTATGCTGGAATATCTGACTTGTGATTTTAGATACTTGAGATTGGCAACCCTGTCTAACCACACACACTATAATACTTCCACTGTGTTTTACAGCACTTCCTGCCACAGGCAGAAAGCCTTTTTCTTAATGAAGTGAAAGGCACATCCCAAGCTGCTTTCCAGCCGGAGTGTTAGTGCCTACAGCAGGGAACTGTAGACCTCCCTCCCACATTCCTCTCATGTCAGTGAAACATAATACACCACAGCACACTGCCTGTCCAGAAAGACTTTTTCCACTCGTATTTCCTGACACACATTTGTTTGAGAGGTGAAATTAACCAAACTCGTTCTCTAGCCATTATTATTTTAAGTCAATTACACTAGCACTGGAAGAGTATCACCACGTAGATTTGGAAGTAGCCTACATAAAGGTGGTACAGCCCTTACTTCTTGAAAACTGCCTCAAGTGATGCTTACATTTGAATATTACTGCAATCAAACAAGGATGAAAATAGCTAAGTACACTGATGCTTTGTAAAACAGTAAGATTGCACACTAGTAATAGTTATCTACTGCTGCTGCTATTCGCAACCATTGGTCTAAGTCTGTAGCTGTTATACACTAATAAATATTCTGAAAGACATTCCTAAGAATTTGATACTGTTTGCAAGAGGCTTGGGAGGGACCTAAGCATTTAACAGTGAGTGAAAAGTGCATTTACAAACCCATTCCTCTGCCAATCATACAGGCATGGGCACCAGCTGAGATATACTTGCAATGACCCACTCAAGCGTGAGAAACAAGCCGATGAAACTCTGGTGGACTTTGCACTCATGGGGGCCTCACTTCTGCTCACCACTGTGCTCCTTCCAAGGAGGCCATATCCCATACTGTCCTTTGATGTCCCTAGGACACAGACAATGCCATGGGGCTCTCCTAAAATTGCTCTGGCTTGCCTCAGAGGCTGAGATTTCCCCCAAGCTCACCAAGCTGTAAAGGCTGTAAAACCCTGTAACTGGGCTAAAACGTCCAAAAGCAATTTGCATCAAGGAAATCAGCAGAAAAATGAGACCACACTAAAATGTTAACAACAAAAGCTTCTCAGCATTAAATATATATAAAGTTTGTCTATGATGGCACTTTTTTCCTTCTCCGGACCTTTGGGTAACTCTCTGCTATTACACCCGTTTGAGAATAAGCAGAGAAGTACTGCTACTCATTTCACATCCTCACTGTGGTGAAATACACCTTCTTTCAGAACTCTTCAGTTTGTGAAGACAGATTTAAACAAAGATATGAACCTCCCAGTGTTAGTTATGCTCCCAGATCTAGACAAGTATCTAAAATGCAGGCATTACCATAAACCTCATTCCAGTCTGGGGCTCACTTCTTCTAAGAAAACATTCAGATGTGTCTAAAAGGATTTTGCTTCGTAAGAAACCAGAAATATGACCATCTCCTACAGCTTTGAGGACCTGATCAGAAAATATATCCAAAGTCATTAGAAGCATTGATATGGGATCTTTATCAAAGCACAATCTGCTCAGCTTGAAACCACATAAGAATATCAATGCAAGCAGTGCTATTCAGATTTTGTTTCCAGTATCAGAACAACCAGGACACAATTAATCACATTTGATTCATGAGAAAGAGAGAGACATATCTAGAGGCCTCTAGTTTTTTTTGTCTGCCTAAGAATGCACTTCATCATGACAGAGTTTATTGTTACCTCCTAATGCAGCCTTGCCACTGCATCACTTTGCTGTTCATGGTTTAAGAGGAAGAGCATCTTATGAAATTACTACCTCAAATGGCAACTCTTTCCACAACAATACCAGTTAAATTTATCACTAACACCCCTTCTTTTAAAAACATTACTGATTGTTAAAATAATTCTCAAATTAATCATCCCATACTTCTCCTTGGATCATTTTACAAGTCTCAAATTTCTTCCATATAATCTTGAGAATTGTAACACTTTAGAACGGGTAAAAACTGCACTAACATAACATAAAGTAAAATACATGTTAAAAATGCCTATAAAATCTCTAATGCAAAAGAAACAGTGGTGATATATCTGAGGAGAAAGGGTTATAAAACCCCTTCTTACTAATGCAGTCCTTCTGTACACAGAGGCTAATAAAATGGATGACTAAGTTTGGCTGGCTACAATTGAGAACAGAGCACTGGGGAATATTTTATTGCTGTTCCCTAGCATCAGAGGGAGATTTATCTGAGCAGCAAAGGGAACAAGTACTTGAATGTGGTAACTGCTTTTGGAAGGAAAGGTTAGAGTCTTTTTTGTAAATAACAAGCCAGAGCTCTTTGAATGTACTAATGACAACAGAGCTTCTTCCAGGAGGTAAAGCAGATGATGTCTGAAACATTTTGCAAAGAATACCCAGACACCAGCACACAGGGAAAGAACCACATGCTATGACCTGGCAAGATAAATTCAAGACGACATTTCAAAAATATCTTTACCTGCACCAAACCCTTAAGTGGTTGAGAGATGTGGTAGATGGGTCTGGATATGACATAAAACACTAGAGACTCTCCCAAAGTAAACTTGTCTTTTTTTTCTTACTACTGAATAAAAAGGCAACAAAATTTCTTTCTTTAATCTTTTACTAGGATATGTGGTTTGGGAGAACATACAGCATCTCTTAATGGAAAATAGACAAAGACATAGTTCCTTGTCTTCAAACATCCTGCAGTATGAAGGGCTAACATCATCATCATCATCTGCAAATCACACCCCAGTATCTCAAGCCAAGCATCAAAATGGAGAATTTATTTGTAATATAACTAATTTTCTGAAGCGTAAATTTGGAGCATGTTGTACTTAAGCAATAAACTTTAACACCAGTTACCTGAGAAGACACCTTGTGCTTTGGCAAGACCAATAAACTCATTTTCAGAGAAAGCGCAGAAAATATCAGCACCCAAATGCTTTCTCCAAAAGAAAGAAAAAAAATCCGTCCAAATAAGGATATATAACACAGGGAGCAGACAGCAAACACATTTGCAGAAAGCTGAGCAAAATAAGGGAAGAACACATACCAGATGTTATTGTATGGAAGCAGTTGGCCCAACTGGCTGGAAAAGTAAAACTTTTTTTTCCATTGTGTTATATATATATATATGTCTATCTTTAATGAGCATATACTAAATCCTTGGGATTTTACCCAGGAATCAGAACACTCAGCCTTTGAAATTCACAGCACATATTAACATTATCGTAGAAATCAACACTTTGGATATCAGTCTCCTCGCTGTGAGAGACTGGCTGACATTTTGGGAACTTTTGATCAGCTGTCTTAGTGGGGAGCTGCCAACCCTGTCTGTGATACAACAAACATGCCTCTGCCAGGTATGACACAAGAAAATCTAGTATTTTTGCTTTCAGTATAATTTCCTCTTTGTCCTTACTCTCATGTGTAACAGGCTCATCATACTCCTGCCCTGGGACCAGCAGGGAAACTCCTTCTGTGGCCTAGATCCTGCAACATCATTTTCTCTTTACATGACTAGTCTTTCCTCTTTCCCACTCTAAACTCAGTCAAAATTTGGTCACAAAGATTACCAGAACTGTCAGTGGAGTCATCACACTGTCTCTTGCACTTCATGCTCTTGGATCAGCTCATCCCCATATTCAAGGTCCTTCACAGTTTATCTGCACATCTGGTCTTCACAGAATCATAGAGAGGCTTGGGTTGGAAGGGACCTTAAAGATCATCTAGTTCCAGCCCCATGCTGTAAGCAGGGATGCCACCTAACAGATTTTATTCACTACAAAGTGTTTTATTCCATCTTTGACCCCATTCCTCAGTCCCACACTCTCCTCATTTCACCAACAGACAAGAACCACTCTACTTCCTTCAAAACGGGGCATCCAGCCTCTTAAACCTTTGCAAAGCTGCCTATCCTTTCTCCCTCCAGGCCTTCCCACTGTCTAGAAGGAGAGAGGGACAGTGGGATGCTGCTGCACACCCTCCTTTACTGTTCACCACTGGCCATCCTCAGTGCCCAAATACTGCACCAAGTGCACCTCTGGTCAGGACATCATGTTCTCCTGATCCCACAGGAAGTTTCATAAATAAATGTGAAAGTATTTCATTCAATGTACCAACTGGTGCAAATTATTATTATTTAGAACATGCAAAATTATTCATGTACTTGACTGAAAATCAGAAAGTGACATCTCCAATAAGAAGGGAAAAGATTAAAAACCACTGAAGCACAGGGCTGCAAGTACATGACAGTTTTGATTCTCAAGTTCCTTAGCTGCCTTTGGTAATATATTATTGCATTCAACACCTGCAAGCTGTCCCTGCTGTAACCATGCTGTTATACGTCTAAAACATCAGGTGTGGTACGGGGACTATTTACTTGGTTTTCTTAGCCGATGCTGAATGACCAGGGCTCCTTGGTGTTACTGCAAAACAATGAGCATGAAGTGATAAAGTTACAGAAAAATCATGCTTTGTCATGTTAATGGTGTGTACGGGATTTTGCAAGGACTATCCCAGTAGCCAAGGTGAGATGTGGAGAGATAAACACCCTTTGAGCAGTGAGCAAACACCTTTAGTCACATTGGCAGCCATTCAAAACTCTGAGGGGACAGCAGGTGTGAGACAAAAGCAGAGCTAAATGCTGTATCTACTAGTGTGTGTTGTACAACACATGGCCTATTGGTAGGCTGGCAGAATAAAGAGACTTTTACATCCAAACAGTATAATCCCAAGATTTAATCCTGTGCATCTCAGCTTCCATGGGCTATCCTGGGGACTGCTACTGTGACTGAACCTTCTTATCTATATTTTAAAAACCTGTGTCAGGAGAGTGCTCTGCTTCTAGCAAGCCTGAAAAAAGGAAATAACAGCCTCACTCAGATACTGGATTGAATGAGGAAGAGTGTAATGGTGAGAG
This sequence comes from Corvus cornix cornix, assembly GCF_000738735.6. NCBI lineage: Eukaryota > Metazoa > Chordata > Aves > Passeriformes > Corvidae > Corvus > Corvus cornix. The sequence goes on from NC_046334.1 coordinate 11,156,097, forward strand.
AAATTTCAGTTCTCGTGTTCCTTAGTGTAGTGGTTTGGTCCAAAATACTCATTACTGTTTACTAACTAAGGAACATCAGGAAGAACATCCTTTGAAGGGGTGATTTAGAGATGAACCGGCCAACACCAAGCAAGTCCCTCAGAGCAATCATGCTGCAGAGGTATCGCAAGACTCCCCAGCTGGATACAATATCAAACCAGAAGACTCAATGTAAGACAGTGGTTTCCAAAACCTTTTTCTCTGGTCTGATCATGCTGCAGAGCTGTGACCTCTCCTTGGGGAGCTCCATGGCAGAAAGCAGCTGCACAAAGCCAGCTGAGATTTCTCCTCCTCAGGACTGCAGGGAAATGCAAGAAAGCATTTGGTGCCCGGAAGAGCAACCTATCATGGACATAGAATGAGACTAGGACATGGAAGTAGACATGCAGCTTTTTATAGGATGATAGAAACTTCTCACTCCTTCAAGTCATGTACAAGGTGGCTACTAGATAGTAAAAATCCACACAGGAGAAATTAATTCTGAGAACTTGATGTAAAACATAAGACTGCTGTGACAAACAACCCCCCCATATTTCTGCCTAATCACTATGAACTGCTTCCTCAATTACAAGTATGCACACAGCTATAACAGGGAACAGCTTGCCTCAAAGACAACTCCTGTTTATTTTTGAATGAGGGGGTTGGAAAAGCTCGCATAAGTCTGCCTGAGTTTGTCTGTCATAGCAGCATGTGCGTGATTTTCCAATCTGTCTCTTTAAATACCTCCTACTGCGTAAGCTCTCAAAAACCCCAGGTCACCAGAAAAGCACAGTACTGAGGAATCAGATACTGAACTCCCAAGAGCAGTTACACCAAACATCCTTCAGCAAAGATGTCACAAAAATACCTGTGCATATATTAGAGGATTTAATGAGCAAATACACAAGGAGGTGGCTGAAGAGCTCAGCAGTGGTGGAATTACTTGAATGAAGTGTGTGTGCATCTCCTCTCCCTCTCTCTCACACATGATCGTGACTTCCTATCCAATGCTGCTAACACTGAGCTCCACCTGAGATGCCAAGAAGGATAAAGGGGCAAGTCATTAACCCAGAACTTTGTGGGCTTTAATTCTGTGCATGTTGGTAGGAACTCCATCCTCATGATGCACGTTGGGGACAGTGATCCTTCGCTGAAATCCAACTCCATTAGAAAAGTCCATAATAAAAATTTCACTCAGGGATGTCTTCTCATTAGATATTAAAAAAAATACATGCAGTCATGAAGCCAAAAGAGAAAAACCTCACAGGGGTGGTGGAAGAACCTGCACATCAGATAAATAATTTTTACTGTCGTCACTAGCAAAATGCAAGTTTTAACAGTTACCAACTTTCAAGTTTAATTTTTACTTTAAGGAAAGAACAGTCTTTCATTTTTGTTCAGTATAAGGAAACAACAGGCCTGAGAATGGGCTTGACTCTTGCAGCAGCAGCTCCATTGCCTGAAGCAGGGCACAGCTGTAGGGCCACTGTGCCTGACGAATCAGAGCAGATTAGGACAGCATTCCATCCACACACCCTTCAGTGTCCTCCACACTACCCAAGCACTGCCCACAAACACCAGACATGTTGTTTCATGTGCAGAGACCCTAACATTGTATATCACACCTTTTTTTTTTACCCTCTGACACCTCACAATGAAATCAGTGTCCCTCCCACCAGCTCACACATGTGGACTTGCAGAATTTGACCATTTAGTCTCCTGCCTCATGCTCACAGGACTGTCAGGTACATGTCCCCAGAAACCTGGGAGACATTGGACCAAAGTACACTGCTTAGGCTAAAGATTAATTCTTGCAAGTCCATAAAAACAGAGAATACTTGACAGAAACAGCACAACAACTTAGAGAAAATATGTTCTTCAACCTTACAAGACTGTCTAACCTGATTTGATTTGGACAGCTTAGTTATATATTTTGTCACAGGACATGGCTTATCTACTTGCTGTAGCTCAAGAGACAAAGATTGAGTTAAGTATTATTCAGCTGTAGACAAATTTGTAACATCAGAAAAAACCCCCCAGAATCATGGTGCCTCAGCAATTTCTCAATGACTCTCTAAAAAATCCTAGTTTAAAAGCAAAGAACATGCTTTTCAGTCTCCCAGACTCCACCAGGTTGTAGATGTAGTCTTTCTTGATGGTGTGGCATCAGCAATAGTACAATATTCTGCGGACAGGGCTCATGCATATATCAAAACAAAGTAAGAACCTGAACAGATCACTACAGACATACCCTATAGCTTTACTATTTCCTCTCTTTCAAGATGGGCACATAGGCAAACAGATTATAGATTGATCAATTAAATAAGAACATCCAGTTTTCCATACAGCAGAAATAATTTCTGCTGTTTATATGTCTGTTAGCAATGAAGGAAAATAACATGACAAGGTGAAGTGTCACCCCTTAATTTCATTCAAATTGCAGTTGTTTTTAAAAATAAATTGTAGGTGCTTTCAAAGCATTCCACTGATTTAAATCTCCTCCCTATGGGGTTCTTACAGTATCCATACACTTCCTCTTTGAAGCCCCTAATTAAAAATTCTGCAAGGAAGCTTTCTTTAACATCCAGTTTCACAGAATCCTTAGAGAAGGAAGTTTTAATCCTAACTGAAAACAGTGTACACTTAATTTCTAGTGCCCCCTGTTCAGGTATACTCTTGGTAGGTACTTGTATATGATCCTCCCTCATACACACACACAGAGGACAGCTCTGACCTTTACTGACCACTGACAACACTTAAGATGAGGTACTACCAACTTCTAAAGCTATCAAAAACCTTTCATTTAAAATAATTAATCTCAAATACTTCACTATTCTCAGATTTTCTTCTCTGGAGCCTTATGTGATGATGTTTTAAAACAACAGCAGGAAAAAGGGTAGACAAGTGTAGACACCAGGCTTTGACACAGCTTCAGTGTAACAGTACCTTTAACACAGGGAGTATTACTCTGTACTTAGAGTGAAGGCTGTAGGAGACCTGCTCTGGAACGGATGTCCTGGGTAGTTGAGTCTACACTCCACAATTGTAATGGCTGCATGACACAATCCCTTTCAGATTTGCTAGTAATTAGCAACATTCATTACACCAGCTACTTCACTGATCTCTGTGCCAGTGCAGAACTGCAGATGAGTGGCAGCTAAAAGCCCTAATACCTGGTTTTCAAGAGCCCTTCATGCAACACTGAACCACAGAGATTTAATTTTTTTTTTTTCAACATCCTACAGTGACAGATGAGTTCAGTTGCTAACTCTGCTTTCTCTTAAACCTCACAAGGCTATCAAACCTTGCAACACATTTTATATTCCAGTGTAACTATGCAGCTTTTGAACAGCTTTATTCCAGATCTGATCTTCCCTGCAGCCTACTCAATAGTTTCACTATCAGTAATATACCTACAGCTGTGACCAGCTCTCTGATTGAGAAGTATTACAGCTGGTAATGGGGTCCGAGGCTGCGACCCAGGAAGAGATGACCGGTCCAGGGAGATGGTCCCAAAAGGAATCGCCTTCCCGAGGTCCGGTGTCTTCCTCTCAGCTGCTGGCAGAGGGGCCCTTGCAGAAGCTGTCAGCTCTTTAGTGATTATCAGCTCGTGATTCCAGCTCAGCTCTGCAGGGCAGCCTCCAGGCCAAACCAAACCAGAGAGAGACAAGAAGGCTCGTGTGGCTGGTTCCGCAGGAAGGTAGCTTTATTGTGGGTTCCCTCCGGCGAAGGGGAGGGCCAGGGACAAGCTCTCTCTCCCAAGGGGCTCGAGGGAGCTTGCCTTTATAGGGATACAGGGGATCAGTAGGGGACCAATGGATTACAGAGGATCTGGGACAGACCAATGGGTTACAGAATGATCTGCATAGCGTCTCCCAAAGGATTGGGGGTCTGCCTTTCCTCGCCATGACCCAAAAGTAGTTGCCTTTCCAGGGAGTCCTGCTGGGAGATTGCTCAATCTCCTTATCTCAGCAGACACCCCTCCAGGGCAGTGGCTGGGCATACCCCATAGAGAAGCAAATCCAACTAAGACCCCCAACAGCAAAATGTTAACTTTTATACCTAGAAGTTTGTAACTTCTCACTATTTGGATAGTCTGTGTACTGAGAAGGTCTTTGTGTGCCACTAGGTCTGTGGGTCAGCCTTTTGCAGGGGGTGCAAATTACTCAGACTGCTGCTGGCATTTATGGATTGGCAGGTAGGGGATGACATTGTCAGCTGATATAATCTATAAATCTCATATAACTGGGATGGAGTACTAGGAGTACTAGATTTCTGCAGTCCAAAACAGCCCATAGTTTCCATCAGAAACATCGCTGCAAGGACTTCCTGAAAACTTAAGCAAAACCCCCTGATTTAATTGGTCCAGGTGTAGTTGTTTTTATGAGAAACATGTCTCTTTTCATTAGTTTAGAAAAAATAAACCCCCCCCAAACTCAGAGATTATAGCAAAACCTTTCCTTTTGGAAAAGTAAACCTTTCTGATGTCCTTTGCATCTTCTTTAGATTGCTTCCACAGTTTACTTAGAGGATTAAGCAATATTTTTTACCTAATCAAAAGCATTCCACAGGCAAGAAAAATAAGCACATTTAAAACCCATCACTAGCACATGAAATGAGGATTAAAATATGACTAGGAGGTGTACAGAACCACTGTTTGTTTGGAACGGAGATGTCCAAAACATTACTTGTGTCTTGTGGCAGGGCTAGTGCACCAGATGAAATTCTAACAAGCTTGTCTGTGTACATTAATGCACACTCACAGAGAACACATGAGTACAGAACAACAATCAAAAAAAGCTCTCATAAAGGAAGAGGTCAACTGTTTATCTTGTATGTTCATTTTCAAAAACTTAAATCAGTTGATGCCAATCACCTTTTAACTGGAACACTCTTTTGACAATCCTGCAATAGCTCAACATTTTTTTTCCCATTAAAAATAAAACTGATGTGCCAGGCCAGGGCTGCTACATTCAAATTTTCTCTGAAAAAAATTTATGAAAATAGCTTTATGTAAAGAAGAAAAAAAAGACAATCAGCCTTTACAACAACTGAAACCAAACTGAAAATTTCAATTTAAAGAGTTTAAACTAATTTAATGTGAGTCTTCTTCTGATCCTGTGTCTCCTTCCTGCCTGCCTCCCTTTCTGTCCAAAATGAGCCCGTATTAAAAAGAACAGCAGTTTTTCTTGACCTAAGATCTGAAACCAAGATTTTTGTCTCTCCAGCCTAAAGCAAAAGTGCACACACACTCCCTCTTCATTTACCTACCTTCTTTTGCTTCCTTGCTCATGGTTCACACAAGTAACATGACAAAAAAACGTGAGTTTCATTTACTGGATTGCAAAATGCTGGGTGTGCCAAAACCCAGAGAGGGGCCCAGGACAACAAGCAGCAAAACTAACACTGAAGAGGGAACTCAATCTCACGTAGAGGCCACTAAAGCTGCCTAAAGGGCACCTGAGGATAACTTCTCACTTGCCAAGAGCCCTTGGAGGCCTGGGTCTGGCTGGTAGGAAATCCTGCAGGGACATCAACAGAAACTGGTTTTAGGCTATATAAATCTAGGGCCGTTAAGCATTTCCTTTCAAGTAAGCCTCCAGTCACAATGTACTTTCAACTGAACAACTTCTGGCATCAGAAAATCCCCTCCAAACCCCAGCTTTTACCAGGGATGCTTGCTGAAACACTCATGGGAACATGAGAAAGGCCAAACCCAGGACATCCATTTTCAGAGTTTCTTAGAGCAGTGGATGGGAAAGGTCAATTTAAGTTTCAACAAACTGCAGCTGGAATTTTACTAGAAAATATGTTCATTAGGTCACTTGGCCACCACCACTAGCATCAAGATCTCACTACCACTCTACATGTGAAACTCAAGTTGAAACAGAGTAATTTTAAAACACTGCTTCTCTGCATGAAAACCTTTTGTCTCTGTTTCAATTTTTTAAGTTAATATATACTCCAGTTCCACCTTCTTTTGTGTTCTGAGCATTCACACTCCTTGGAGAGGCAGAAGAAATAGTCATTACCCTATATACCGATACCTCCCTAGAAAAATGAAAGTAACAAAACCACTCTAAAAACCTGGAAACCAATCATGTAACTTAAAAAAATGTAAATGTCTCTGCACTGTTCATTATTGTTTCCCTTAGATACACTACGGTAAAGTTAGAGTCAAAACTCTGTGACATTAAGTTCAGTTTTAACCCCATTTGTCATTCCTTTTTATTCAAGTTTCTTCACTTTCCACTCCTCTCATTGAAAAGTGGTAGTTTCCAGAAGGTTCCCAAGCAGTTCCAGAACAAGTTAGACCCCAGGAGCCTTTAGAAAACAAAATATTAAAATATTGGTGTATTTTATATCTACTCTCAAAAAAGCGCTTTTAGAAGCTGAGTAAAAATTTATAGTGAATTTTCAGTTTTTACAAGGGAAGCAGTCTTGCATCTTTCAGTCACAATCAAACAAAAACTGAAGGATTAATTTAGGAAAAAAAAAGAGACAGAAGGAATAAATTACTGCAAACAAATGTAATTGTTTCTGCCCTGTGGAATATGCAGCCATTATAGTAGTTTAACAATGCACTTTTGAGGGTGAACAATTAAAACCACAACTTTTCTGCCAAAGCTTTTCTCCAAAACTGTTTCCTTGGAAGTGCACTTTTAGGCTGCAAGTTTCTCCACAGCTGAAAGCATGTTCCATCCCCCAGAGCAGGTTGGCAGAGGGTCACTTTTCTAAAATTTCCTTCTTTAAGACTATTTTGGTCTTACAGACTGACAGCTATTCATGCGCAGAAAGACAATTTGCTGGTGCCACTACCTTTTCAAAATGCAGTTACAGGGAAGTAATGAAGTTTAGCAACACCTCAGTTGAATTCAATATCCTGTGCACTCGGGGGCAAAATCTGAAGTCAGGTTTCTCATGCATACGTGACACACCACATTTGGTGGCTGTCTCCCAAAGAAACCTTAGAAGCTGAAAACGTTGTGTTATTTAATTACCTGTGTGAGGAACTGACAGATTTTAAACCCTCTTTGTGTGATTTTTCCCCCCATACTGAGATGCTACAATTTAATAAATTTAATAAAGCTATTTCAGCTAAGTGGTTTTGATATTCTGACTTTGCGAGTGGCACCCTTATTCTATATATTTTCTATGCACTTTTTCTATAGGAGTATGTTTTTTCATTGTCTTATACCACTATGCTACCTAGAGAGTGGAAAATAGAGCAAAAATTCACAGAGATCTCCAGGTAAGTTGTTTTGCACATTGTGTATATTAATAAATGGATTAATTATTGCCACACAACAGACCATACGTTCTTGCCTACTCCCTGAGTGCCTCAGATATATTAACATGAGTTACAATGAAAAGAACAGTCAAATGTATTGGCACTTGCAAAAGACAGTCACAATAAAAGGTCAATTTGGGTGGATATTCATTAATAAAATTACTAAAATTAATTCTGATGCTAGTGTGCACTGTGCTGACTACAGCCTGAGTATATTCCCCAGGATATCAGCCTTGCCACTAGAGTGGCAGAGATGGCATCTAACTGGGCAAGAATATTTCCACGTGGGTCCTATTTTCAGCATCCCTAAATGTGAGGGCTTATGCATCTCTCCTGTTCCCAGGCTCTCAAGCAGGAGAAAATCCTCTAACATGTGTGCCAAAAGTTGGATATTTCCTCTTGGATATTGGGCTTGACCTGTTAACTCCTTCTCTTCCAATCATTCCCATTTTCTATAAACACTCATAAGCCAGTTTCTCCATTTGGCCTATCAGTATCAAAGCATCAGTTTCAGGCACTATCTTTAATTCAAATTGCCCACATCCAGAACAACAGAAGGTTCAGGTACTAAGAATTTAGTGAGAAGTCTCGCTTCTAGGTGAAGTGACCTGGTTACTGTGGCAACCCTGGAGGATCCCCGAAGCACCCTTATTTCTGCAGGGGTTGGAGGAAAGTGATAGAAAAAATGAGTAGGACTTCACTAGTATTTTATGAGCAAATACCACTGATTTTTTTTTTGTCTGAAATCATAGAGTTTTAGAGACTGTATATGAAAGTTTGAGCTATTGCCCCTACAGGAGTCTGGAGAAAACTTAGAGCAGAGCAGTTCTGTATGCTTCTTCCAGTCCAAACATCTCCCGCAAGACTGTTTTTCTACCACAGATAAAACTGTCACAGTTATGTGCACACTCCACCCTCCCTTCTACTTAATCTCTTCTAAATGCAACTCTCTCATGTTTTTTGAGAAATCAGAACTGCTGGTTGCAACACAAAAACTACAAGTGTAAGCATGCACATAATCCTTTAAATTCTTGTGAGAAACCAGTCAGCTTCTATGTGCAAATGATTCTCTTCCATGTTCACAGTCTCACAACCTGGATAAATAAGGAGAAAACATTATGTACCAATGACTGGAAACATTTTATCAGCAGAGCTCTTGCCTGACTTCTTTCATCTGAGTTACCTTCATTATGGAGCACTATAGCAAACACACACTCATTATGAAGCAATGCAGCCAAACCAAAATACATGCAAGCAGAATCAAGAGTGACTGCTGCAGAAATGCCACTACTTTCTAAGTGCCTCAGCCTCTTGTTTTCACTCTCTAACAGGCACAGCTGCCTTTTCATTGTCTTTCCTTTCCCACTAAATTTATGAGATCTGTTTGCTTGCTGTGATCTGCTCTTACCTGTGAGGTTTCTGGAGTGGGTCCATCTCTGTGTATGTACTGACTGATTCAGCAGAGCCTAACCCTGGTAGGGGTCTCTGGGGTCTGCACAGTACAGGTGAGCACTACTTTTGCCTTGTCTATCTGAAATGACAGCAGCAACCAGAGGCACTGACCCTGGAATCCTCCCCTTCCACTGCCTGCCTTACTACAGAACCACTGCTCTGCCATACTTCTTATTTTCAGGCGCTGATCCAAACTGGATCCTTGTACCTCCCATTTGGTTTTGTTCCTGAATTGATAAGAAAAAGATTCAGAATCAGAGTAGCACACTGTATCTTAAACAGCAACTTCCTGATCATTTCAGTGGAGGCCTTTGTGTAAAAACTGATGAGAATAAAATCTCCACAGACAATACAGATGTGAACACGAGTCCTAAATAATAAGTCAGTTGTACGCAAGATACTGAACATCTCTTGCAAGGCAAGGCTTTCGTTGTCAAGTGTAAATCAAAGGGATCAGCTAGTATGAAGTCATCTGGTCTCTCTGCAGTTCAGATTTGTATTTTACTCTATGCTGTCAATTTTGCTTTAAAAGCTTTTTTGTTCAGTGTTTTATCCAGCTATCTGCTAAAGACAGAGGAATACAGAGAAAGATACAAGCTATGTTATCACTGGTGCCAGTCCTCAGGTCCCCTTTTTCCCTGCACACATGCAATACACGTTCAGAGAAGTTGGGAATGACACATCTAAGGACACACTGTTGTGCCAACACAGTGTGGTGGCTGGACCCTGATTGCACACCAGGAGCCCACCAAAGTCGCTCTATCCCTCTCCTCCTCTCCTGGGCAGGGCAGAGAAAATACAACAAAAGGCAAGTGGATCGAGCTAAGGACAGGGAGAGATCACTCACCAATTACCATCAGGCGCAAAAGGGACTCGACTTGGGGGAGAAATAATTAATTTAATTTATTACCAATCAAAACAGAGTAGGGTAGGGAGAAATAAATCTTAAAACCACCTTCTCTCCACCCCTCCCTTCTTCCTGGGCTTAACTTCACTCCCAAATTCTCTCCTTTTTTCCCCCTAGCATCATAGGGGGGTGGGGGTTGGGGTCAGTTCACCACATTTCCTCTGTCGCTCCTTCCTTGTCAGGGGGAGGACTCCTCATACTCTTCCCCTGGGACATGGGACTACTCCCATGGGACACAGGCCTCCAAACTTCTCTAATGTACGTCCTTTCCACAGGCACAGTTTTTCACTAACTGCTCCAGCATGGGTTGCTTCCATGGAGTGCAGTCCTGAAAGTACAGGCTGCTCCAGTGTCTTGGAGCTGGCTGGCATTGGCTCCAATGGACAAATGGGAAGCCTCTGGCATCTCCTCACAAAAGCCACCCATGTAGCCACCCTGCTACCAAAACCTTCCCAAGCAAACCAAAGACATACAGTTTTTACGGGAGCACTTTTCCTTCCTTAGTTTCATTGTCATAGACAATAAATCCCTTATGTCTCTTGCATTCACTGAATATTAATAAAATGTGTATATACTCAGATAGGAGCATTCAAATGAGATTTGAAGCTTCATCCTTCCTTTGCCTAGTTGTTTATTCTGATTTCTGAGCAAAACAGACAGCTGTGTAGGGTCCAGTTGTGATGGAGATAGTGTGCTTGCTTCTGGAAATAGTGTTGTGAAAGCTGGCTTTTGTGTCCCTCTCTTCTCTTGTGCTCCACATTTCTTTCCTCCTATTGTACTGGCACAACAACTTCTGGATCAGGGAACTGATCCAAATGAAACAAAACCACCAGGAAGAAATTGATTGGCTTCTGGACTGGGCTTCCAAGGCAGCTACACAACATAAAAGCAACATGGAGGCAGGAATGTAATTTGGGACAGACAGAGGCAAGCTAAAGACTGTCGCAGACCTCAGATGTACAGGCGGACTTATAAATGGAGCTTCCACTAATGAAGGTGAACACTTTCTTCTATATCTCTTCCTAGACTCAAATATTAAGCAACCTTCATGGCATCTGCTGCCTTTTTGGGACCCTAGGTTAGTCCAGACTGCTGTGGGTGCTTACCATGCCCTTTGACTGAGCCATACCACAGCTCAGTGGGGACAATGGGCATTACTGATCTGATGTCCTCATTCTTGCTCTGTACACAGTGTCAATGGACACAGAAGATGTGAAACAGAAAACAAACAAACAAATGAGATTTAAATTTCCTCCTTGATTCACAGAAGTTTTGTACATCACTTTTTGCAATTTGCTGTGTAGAAATACATTGTATTTCACTTCTCAATGTATGGAAAGGAGGAACAGATTTATAACAGAAAAACTTCCCTGTCCATTCAGAGTCTGGCAGGAGTCTGGTAGGTGTATGCAATAATCCAGAGCACATTTTTAGTGCCAGCTATGTTTCACTTGGTGACTCTTTCAAACCACCAATGCTATGTTGGTGTCAGTATTTGTCCCAAACAATCCAGGAACTCAGCTCATTGGAAGCTTCAGTCCATGATTATTACTTAGTGCAACATCCACACAAGATTTTAATAGGGCCACCAGGACTTATGTCACACGCCAGGCACATGGGAGCCAATCTGCTCAGTCTTTAACTAGGTGCCATCCGTATTCTCTCTCTGGGACAGTATTAGGACTTGTTAATGCAAGTGTTAATAACTTTCTGTACTAATTAGTATCTAGGGAGTTTTTCCACCTTCTCCTCCCCATTTATATTCTGCCTAAAAACCCCCACTATTAATAGCAAGGAGGAACAGTCAAATGGTTACAAGACAACAGTGGATCAGATTCTTATCATGCACTTTCATCCACTTCCAAAGGCTGACAGTTCTTCACAAAGACATTTTAGAAATAGACAGCTCAAAATAATTACCTGAAAAGTTATATTAATAGATTTAATGAAGAGCTATCAGAGAGATTTGAAAGGGTCCTAACAGTCATGATGAGCTGTATGTTGGCAGGGTTTTATGGAAAGAACAAAATGAGAGGCAGAAAAGGAACTGCTATTGTCTAGACTGCCCACACTGTTTACAGTGTGCCGAACTCTGTGGACTTTGCAGGTGATATGACACCTTGGGGGAAGGTTTGTAGTTTTTCACACTGAAAGTCCTGCCCATGTGTGCAGTAGAATTACTTATGGATCTTCCTCCAACTACAGAGATAGTACTAGTGGGATTTCTGAGGCCCTATGCAGTGAGATGAGACATCCCACTGAATGGAATATAAAAGCTTGTCTAAATTGAAAAACTGGAAGTATTTATGAAGGGAGGGCAAAGACAGCACATTATTTACTGCAGAAATTAGTAAGTGCTTGTGGGACATAAATGACCATGGGTGCTATAAAAGAATAAAAGTGTCACCATATGTTTAGAATATCTAGCTGCCACTTTCCCAGAAAACTACCTTTTTTACCCGTATCATTCAATCCCAGCTGAGCCTGACCCAAAGAATATTGCAATGGCCTCCTCAAATCCTAAATCCACCCTCTGAAGCTGGTGTAGCTCAGAGCTCCCTCAAGTTCAGATCTTAGCCAAGTCCAGCTCACACTCATATCATATGTAGAGCAGGAAATTCCACCTGCACTGAGATTTACAAAAATGTTAACATTTTGCATAACTCATTTCTAAAAATTAGGCACCACAGATTGTTATTATGCATTATGTGGAAAAAGATCCTTAGGTGGTCTTCTTTCATATGCTCTGGAGAGCTGAAAAAGAGCAGTAAACTCAGCTGACATGAACTCCTATCTGTTTCACACTATTTTTCCCCCTCCACTCACCCTTTCTTTTATTTTTTCCAAAACTCCAGTTTTTCACTTTTTCCATCAATACCTTTTCAGCAACCAGTTACAGAAATATAGTACAAGATGCTATCCCAGGATCCTACACAATATCCCACCACAGAGAGAAAACAGTCACTAAGACTAAACACCAAACAGACTTTGGGCTGTGGATATGCCCAAGCGACCTGATGAAGGCTTGGCTCTTGGTAAAAGGCAGCTGAGAGAAACTGATGGTCCATTTTTAAGTGCTCAGTGCTACTAAACAGGAGATGCTTCATTTAGCAAGGAACCCTAGGGCTTACTCCCATCCAGATGTTCATAGTACACTAGATTTCTGAGGGTCCTACAGATATCAGGAGCATGGGGAGCAAAAGAGAGGGAGAGAAGGCGAGATGTCTGCTGAGCATACAGACAGAAATAAGAAGAAATGCACTGGCTGAGTTCCAGAAATTAATATCTGACCCCACTGAAGTAAGCAGGAGCTTTGCCACCACGGAGAGAGAATTTTACCCAATGTGAACAGTATTCTGGGAATACCCTCCCTCCAGACACACTGTGGGAGGTCTTCTGGCTCTGAATAATCACTAAAACCACAGGAACAGAAATTAAGCCCAAACCAAGACAATACCAGAATGATTAATCAACAGACAAAAAAGAATGTAACAACAATGAAGTGAAAAGTGTTGCAGAAGCGGGTGGAAAGAAGGTGGCAAGTCCTTTACCTCCTGGACCACTGAACTTTGTGAGGAACAAGGAAGGATGCAAGGACTTGTGCTGGGTGCAAGAGGCCACGTCAAGTCTGCACTGGAGTCTCAGAGTCTGAACAGATTCAATAACAGGGGAGAAAAAAGTTGTAGTGCAGATTCAGCCTTGGAGTAGGCTCCTGTCACTAATACTATATAAAGAGGCCAGAACCTAGCAACTTCAGCAAAGATTTCTAGGAGCAATCAGCATCGTCACTTAAAAATTCCCAGGCAGACTAGTTCACAGAAAGGGCACGCTCAGCAAGCTCTGCAGTTGTGTAACTGAGCATTCTGGATATGAGAAATACGATAAACAGACACAATGCCTATAAAGTTCCATCTACTCTGACAGCTATGACCCAGTAATTTAGCCTACAGCTGCCCTCTGATTTAGTTAGCATGTGGATTCATAGCACAACTACATATAAGGTCCTGGATGTTCCCCTTTCACTGACTTAAGAGTTCAGGTTGCCCACAATGCTAAGTTCTACCTTTCAGACTGCCTGAATCCTCCAAATTCACATGAGGCAACTAGAGACTCAAATTCCCGTAACGGCTGGAACTCAGCCCCTAACTCCCAACCAAAGGACTCTTCTTTGCTGCAGCTCTGCTACAAAAAGAGACTAAGCGGCTTTTCTACTACAAATAGACCACTACATAGTAGTACAAACTACTACAAAATGGACCACCCTGGATGTGGTGATGACAGCAGGGAAACTCGCACATCCATCACTGACAAACATTCAAGTATTGCATTGCCCTCTAGATGAGAAATCCAGATGAAGAGTCATGTCTATATGTCAATGATGAATGAATGACAGCAGCTAACTAAACGTTAAACCAGATTTCCCTGAGTGACCATATGACAACCACAGCACAGGCAGGCATACATCTGCATTTGGAAGGTCCCAAGGTGCTTCGAGCCTCCCTCAGGACTTCTTTCCTCTCAAAACAACTGGAAAGGCCTGCTACCCCGCCAACCCCTCTGACAGTGTGAGGTTCACAACCTTCACAGAGCTCAGGCCATCTGCCAGTTTTCTCTCTCTGCTCTCTTCTCCTGCTCTCTCTCACATAACCAGGGCAAAACCCATCTCACAGTCCTTCCCTAGGCATGGCCAGTCTCTTCAGGTGATGAAGATCTCCTGATGCTCCGTAGTTTGCTGTCTGTGTGCCTGGTCTTGGTGCAAATTCCTTGTCCATGGGCTCTGCTGTCAGCCCTCAGGATTGTCCAGTCTTCAGGTCTACTGTCCAATATTATCAAGGGTAAGGGGAAAAATGGAGGATAAGGTGGAAAACAAAGGGCACCAAGGCAAAATAAAGCATCTTTGTAGGCCTTGCAGTATCCTGCTGGCTCTGAGAAAGCTTTTCACCCAGTTACTTAACTTAGCTGGCAACTTGGAAAATGAATTACAAATGTGTTCGTTCCTTCTGCAGACTCTTGAAACAAATCTGGAGGGAAGAGCGTGCCTGGAGAGTTGCTGAGCTCTTGTGCTCCCTGGCAGCCTCAACACCATTGTTACCCCTGGTGAGAAAGCAGAAGAGCTGTTTCTCAGCCTGACAAGATCCTGTGATGAAGGGCACAGACTGCCCCTCATGTTGGGCTTTGGACCAGGCTGCAGGCTTTTCCCAGCATGTGTCATGCAGCTGTGTGCCTAAGGGCCACCCCACATCCCTCCTTCCCAGCCTTAACAGTGTGGATCTTCCAGAGAACTGTGGGGCAAGGATCATTATCTGTGAGAGGAATTACTTGCTTCTGGAGTGCTAAAGGGCAGAGCAGAGACCAGCACTTAGCCCAGTCTTTATTACGTTGTGGTACCATCTTTCCTTTGTTTTTTAAATCAGCCTCAAATGCATTTAAAAACAATTACTGGAAGGAACAAAATGCCATCTTGTTCTGAACAGCTCTTGCCAGCACTCAAGGAGACTTGAGAAAGCTGAATGCCCCCAGCTGACGGGCTGGCCATGGAAGATGGCTGGGATTATAACCTTGCTGCTCACCCCTTGCTGGATCCAGAACTTAGACCATAAAAGGACCAAACCTGAAACCAGAACTTAATCCACAAAACAGAATGTAAAAATCCATTTCTGGGTCACCTGTATCTAAGGTCACAAGTCCAGTGTTTCTAGAAGTTATGTTCACTGCCATGACACTGGCTGCAATATGAGAGAAAATGGGATATCAAGTCTCTCCACAGAGTAAGAAGAGTAATATAAAATCATTTCAGCCTAGCTCCATCATGTCTCTCCTACCTTTTACACATCATATTATTACTTGTCTTCTTTTTCATTCCCAGTCCCATAGCAGTACCTAGAAATCATTGAAAATGTATATTTTTTTCCAGAGTCTACACAAACTCTACACACAAACCTGTATTTTGGCACATTCTTCTACCTACCTTCAAGTATATCTGATGATTTTCTAAAATAGTCTTGTCAATACACCAACTAGTATCAAACCCATAGGTATTTTCTACTGATCTGCTATTTTACCTACAAGTGAGAATTTTAGACTAGCACAGTCCTCACTCAAAACAGCTGACAACATTCCTTTTAAACTCTCAGAAGCAGATTTTCAACAGAGAACATAATTTTTAGGAACAGAGAGACATGCAGACATTTTGAGAATTACTTATTCAAATGGTACCTCTTACACCCCTTACACAAGTGAAAACTAAAGACACTGAAAACTTGTAAAATTCTCCTTTTGTTTTTGTACAAATCATCAGTGTTGTTTCACTGCACTCAAGCTTTCAAGTACAGGAACTCCGACCATCAGTCCAGTACAGCAGAACGCATGATAATGAAACTTACTTACCCTGTAGATTCCTGCTGGCCTTAAAATAAGGCCATTGCTCCAGAGAAAAGCCCTCAAAGGCCATGCACTAGAGATGGATTTGTGGTTGGGATTTCTAGACATTTATTTCAGTGCAAATCCTGCCAGAAATTGGAACTTACTGCTTGTTGTGAAGTTACCCTCGCCAGCCTGGGGAAAGGAGTCTACGTCTTGGATGACTTGTAGCACTCCCACAGTCTGGGCTGGGGGATCCAGGGCCACTGAGCTCTCATTCACGGTTATGTCGCTGGCTCCCGTGATCTGGTTGGTTGGTGGTCCTCCTATGGATGCTTCCAAGTCTGGAGGTATATCATCCATGCAATCTGCATTTGGCTAATGGGAAAAAAAAGGAAAAAAATGGAGCTCCTATCTGCTAAAAACATTACATTTACTTCTTTCTTCTTCTTCAGATTTCAGTATTGAAAATGGCAACATATAATGAATAAACACACAGAGTTTGCCTTCATGTACTTAAAACTTAATACAGTCTGTTGGAAGATAGACCCAAAGTATGCCATGGAAACATTGAGTATTAAACTGTATCACCTACAATTGCTAAACATTCTTATTTATACTTCTAAGAGAGTTTGGGAATGTGCACATTAAAAAAAATAACTCACTTATTGGTATGATCTGCTCAACATAGGGATATTGCTCAATCAGATCACAAATGTAAACAGGCAGGAGCTGAAGGGGAATGATTATCCTTTCCTGAAATATACATTTTACAGAGCCAATATCTGAGCTTACAGGAATAAGAATTCAAGGGACCTGCCTGTGGGTGCATCTATGCGTGTGGTACAAAACTAGAAGCTAAAGCTGTTTATAAGACAAGTTTCTAAACATCAAAAGATCATTTCCTTTGCTAATACTGTATTTGCTACAAAATACAATTATGAGGAAAGAAACAAACACACTATAACGGGAAACTGAAGAGCATTATTCGATTCACAGCCTTTCTTGCTATGTGAAGCAAGACCAGTGACAGAGAGACATAGCAAGACTGAGCTGCAATATGTGGACACCTTGTTAAGTTAGGAAATATTGATTTGTTTCCATTTATCTTTATTCTCCAGGAACCAGACAGCTAGTCTGGATCAGTCACTTAGGTTTCCTCTAACTTCAGTGGTTTGAGACATTTTTGCTGTGTGATTCATCCCCTACCCCTAGGTATGAATTGCTCCCTCTGCCTTCCCTCTGCTCAGCACTAACCAGAGACAGGGCTCAAGCTGCTAGACTGGAAACCCAACATCCAGATGGCCATTGTCAGAGGAGGTGTACTCTGGTGGATCTGATTTTTATTCTATGCTTAGTTGTCTCACATGCCAAGACACTTCAGAAAATCTCACTACCTGCCTATCTCCAACAGGAGGCACCAAGCAAAATATGATACAGCAAAGGCTTAAAGAGAGATTTAACTTTAAACACAAGAGAAATCCCCTTGAATTCAAGCACAGAAGGTTACCATATGTTTACTCCTTTTTTTTTTTTTCAGACTCAGGAACTTAGCACGTTTTCTCTTTTTTCACACATTTCCTGTCTGATTGTTGTCACCTCTTAAATATTTTTTTCACAAATGTTCCTAATGAAAAAGACAGGCAATTTGAGTAGTCTTGTATCCACAAACTGAAGTTTGGAATGAAAACTAGAATTGTTGTTGTCTGGCTCCAGTCTAATCCACAAGCAGCAAGAATGCCTCAGAATTGGGATAAAAAAGGAACATTCAACTATAGCATGAGGAAACTCATTGAATTTGTACTTTTCCAAGTGAAGTACCAATCACTTATCTGTAGGACAGGGATCCAAAATTATCCCTTAGATCTATCACCCTTTCCCTCACTCTTAGCTATTATAAAACAATTTTTTCATAATTTCATTTTTAATTTAATTTACATTTGATGGCAGCATATATTAAAAACAAAAGGTCTATTTTTCTCCTATAGTAAAAACTATTTCAATTTTTCAGGGGATCAGTTGTCTATCCTTTGTTCTGATTCCAGTTATTCCTAGAATGGGGTTTTATCACAAACTTTTAAACCTTTTAAAGAGGGGGATTATAATTGAAAGCCAAACCAAACATTAAAGATGCAAAAATAGTATTGCTTGATATTATTAATCCCTTTACTCCTGAATAATTTTTTAGTTGGAAAAAATGCCCCAAACTAAGCAGCATGCTATAAAACTAATTATATGAAACATAATAATAATAATAACAATTATGTTGATATAATAGATATAATATCTTACATAATTATTATTATGTAATAAAATTTTTAAAAAAATATTATTGATCAGAAAAAAACACCAAACCATTATTTCTTTGGCTGCCAGAGTGACCCAGATACATTTGCTACATTTAATTATATTGGTTTCACTCGTGCCCTGCATGTAAGTGCTTTCAGAGCACAATTCCACTAAAGTCAAGGGAAGGCTTTGTACTGACTTCTGAGGGCTTGGCTAAGGCTCTTAGTGAATAGCTTCAAGTCATACAATCCGCTGCCAAAAATGCATGTGACTGCATATCCAGCAGATGTTTGCAGAAAAGGGAGAGAAGCAGAGGGAAAATATTTTATGTGATATGATTGTCCCAATAGCAATGTAGTTCTTTGAAAGTGAAAGACACTTCCAACTGGTAATCCATTTCAAATATTGCAGGTGTAGTCTGAGCTGGATTTGCCAGCAAAGAGACAGTGGAAAAGGTCAGGCCAACCATTTGCTGGTAGGTAGTAAGTTAATAATCCTATGGAGCTACAGAGTGCCGCGGAGAAAAGTGGAGGTGTTGGGGTGCCCAGCTACTGTGAAAATGAGTGCAGGAGTTTTGGTGCCTCATGGCTGCCTGGGAAATCTGAGCTTAGGGTAGATAATATTTGAAGTCTCTATTACAAAGTAAATGCAGAGTTTACTTGTGAATTGAATTGAAACATTTAGATATTCGGGGTTTAACCAATCCTTTCCTGGAAAATCCCAAGTCTTCCAGCTAAATGAAGCACAATATATCCACAGACACGCAAGCCAGGTCTTTAATAACAATCATAGGACAAACATGCATGTGGCAGGAAAAAAACCCCATAGCCTGTCATGGTAAGATTTCCTCATTTCCATCAGAGGCTGATGCCTGCCTAAGGCTTTTTCCTTCTTTTGTGTGTGGAAATTTCAGCTAAGAGGGCTCAGCAAGACCCAAGAATGTGGCTAAGGAATGACATTTTGCTTCATCCACTCTACAGAAATGTTTGCCACCTCTCACTGAGAAGCCCTAGAACTTTACAGGTTCTTTTAGGGCAACATCTTTTCCCACAGCAGCCTATGGACAATTGGCTAAGTGATGAGTCTCTAAAAACACCAGTTCATGTGTGCTGGTGGCTTTTTTGGCTCATGGGAGCACCAGAAAGCACACCTTAGGAAATGATGTCCACCCTAGGCTGCCCTCAGCTGGTGTTGGGCAGTGAGAAGGGTGAGGACAACATGATTTCTATGCAGATGGAAAACAGGTCCTGTGAGCTGAGCAGGAGATCAAAAGGACACAGGTTGGGCAGGAGGGGTTATGCAGAGGAGAAGCAGGAGAGAGCATAAGGTAGGAAAGCGATAAGCATGAGCTGAGGTGTATTTTAGAAAGAGAAGGTAGAAAAAAGAGAGGAAGAGGAGCAACTGATACCAGTATAGGAATTTTTAACTGTCAAGCTACCAGATGCTCTTAGACCTCCACTTCCTTTGCTGTCAGCCAGAGGAGACCTGACACAAAGGCTACCATCTACTCCAATTTCCCACGGACAGCAGCTCTTACTGTAAGTCACTTTGAGGGATAAGGCTCTCCCTTCATGAACCTATCCAATGATCCATGTATGCCAGTATGCCTCCTCCAAGAGAGGACTGTTTTCAGCTTGTCTTAGAACAACCTGAAGGAAATTTTTACAGAAATTCATACAATAAAATCCCCTAAAAAAACTTTGCTAGCGGAACATTAACATCCAAGTGCTTTATTTTTAGTGTTAAGACAGACCAACACTAAAGCTGATTCGGAAATCTTAACTTGAACCAGTTGTTCATGTAGGTTACAGCAGCATCTTTAATTACATGCCCAGTACAATTATTTCCACAGAAGCTCCATGCAGAAAGCTCTCAGTGAGGAGAGCAGGATGGATGCCCATTCTGCTGTGCAGTACAGAGAAGACAGGGAGCTACAAGAAGGGAAACAATGGCTGTGGAAAGTGAATGGTGCTTCAATTGTTCCTGGCAATTAGGTACTTCTACACCTGCCACTACAGAGCTGTTCATATGCAGTGAAATCCAGCCATGTAAACCAAAACTTCTACAAATGGCCTCTGGGCATGTTTTTTGTTCCACTAGCTGTGCCCAGCCTCAAACAGCCTGTGGACATGCTTAGCCTTCAGCAGCAGCCAGTGAAGCCAGTGAGAACTGTGTTCTGGATGTAAATTCTAACAGCACTAAACTTTCTGGGACGCCTTTAATATCTCACTGCAGCTCTCCAGAAAGCATTGGTCTGGTTTGTCTGTATCTCCTGATTATGAAGCTGGATAAAGAGCAAGTTAATGAAGTGCTTGGACAAAAATCTGAATGGGCCAGTGTGAGAGCAAAAATGGTATGGTGCTGTCAGATGCACAAGGAAGCCATGGAACAATACAGGCAGGGAGAAGAGGTGTCAGAACCCTGTGTAACTGCTCGTGGCAGGCCTGTGAGCTAAGACATGGAACCTGGGGAAATATTTCCGTATTTAAGTCGAGGTGCAGAGATGCTGAATGACAGAGATAGCCTTCATTCTGGTTTTTCATCTCAAATGCTGATTTTAACAGTTGCGTTTCGATGTGTTACCCTAGCTACAATGCCCTGCTTCTTTTTCCCCTTTGCATGTTTTTTGTTTGGATTATATTAGGTTTATTAACATATCTGCCTACAACCTGCTTCCTAGTCTCCATGAAACGGAGTTCTCTGGGACTGGCTATACCAGCTCCCCAGAACGTTCACGTGAGCTGTTTTACTTTATATAGCTCTTTCAAATGTGAACTGGTGCATCACTGACTGAAGCTCGGGGCGGGGTATTTACAGCACCTGTTAATGCATCAGCTGGAGGTGTTTCATTATTGAACTTCACAAGCCTTGCATAGTGGGGGAGAGTGACTCACTCCTTCCTGGTGAAGCCCCTGAGCTTTGCGATAGTTCCAGTTGGGAAACTGTATGGCAGACTGGACAAACACTATCTGAATGCAAAGATGTGACTTAGAAAGATCAATTACTTTGGCAGTTTCTAACCACATTTGAATGTTCCAAATAATGAAGAGCTTAACAATTTCTTGTATGTCATGTGCTCCACCACATGCTTAGTAACTGGGAGAAATGGCCCTTAACTGGAGTTAGGAATGCAGATCTTGCTCCAGATAGACTTTAGGAGAAACCTGACAGAAAAGGACTTCCTTCCCCAGAACAAGCAATCAGTTGTCCTTGACAAGTATAGCAGAGAAAATTTTATTTCCAGACTTCCTGCTTTCATATTTGAACCGAGCGCATGATTAAAAAAATAAATCCAGTTCTGAAAGCTATGTGAAAGATTCTATAAAACCACCATAACACCAGTGAACAATCTTCTGCTCCACCAAGCAGGCAACAAGACATGCACATCACAACACCCAACCAACCCTCATACACACAGTCTTCCTTGCTAATACAAGTGGGGTGCAGGAGAGAGGTAGAGTCAGACATTTCCAATTGTACTTCCCTTTATAAATCAATTAATTATTCAATAACATGGCAAAAAGAGTAAGATGGGAACAGACAGGCAAAGGCTAGGGATATACCCAGGTGGCTGGTGTTTCCCTTCTGCCCCAATGGGCTGCTGTGCAAAGTGCTTACCGGAATCCCTAGAGCTTTTAGAATATTCATTTTACACATGGGGCAGGTACGATGGTCTAGCAGCCAGGGGTCAACACAGGACTTGTGGAAAAGATGCCTGCAAAGAAAACCAGGATATCTTAGTTCAAATGCACCACAGCACAATTTACCACTTAGTACCAGATGATACTGAATTCAGTTAAGTGAGAGTATTTCAACTCGTGCAGTTTGTGACCTCTGCAAGGACTGCAAAACTAGGTCCTATGCACACAAGGCTAAAATGATTCCTGCAGCAACTCAAATAGATGTGCACATTTCAGTGTGTTTGGAATAGAAGATCTACATAATTAGAGACTTAGGGAAAATATACAAAATGCATTAGCAAACCCCATATTCTTTAAATGTTAAAGGCTGTCAGTAAACAAAAGCTGCTTGCTGGTAAAGGTAAAAATCATGTTAGTTTTTCTTAATGGTTCTACATACAAACCTGATTACACATAATTTAAATGTGAAGCCATTGAGGGTCTAGCATTTTTCGGGATAGAGGCATAAAGAAATAAAATGAATTAGAAAAAAAAATATATACTTTTCATTTAAACAGAAAAACCAGTACAATGCTTTTTAAAATATTCTCTCTGACTTCCCTGCTCTTTAGAAGCTGCCCATCAGAGAGAGCTCCTACACAATTCCCTGAAGGAATTGTTGCTAATCCTGTTCTGAGTCTGAAGCGACCACTAAGCAACTACCTGAGCTCCACAGCTGCTGGGCAGCACTTTTCCTAGACATTAATCAGGTGGAGGAACTGAAAGTTTCTTGTTTAGCTTTGCCTGATGCAAACTGATAAAGACTGTAGAGATCTTTAGTGCGTGTACCTGACTGACTGTACTCTCTCTTGAGAGCATATTCTGTTACTTGGAATACTATGAAACATTTCTTCACCCAAAGGGTGGTCAGGCATTGGAACATGCTGCCCAGGGAAGTGGTATCTGAAAGCACTTAAAAGACGTGTGGATGTGGCATTTGGGGACTTGCCTTAGTGGCGGGCTTGGCAGTGCTGGGTCTGTTGTTGGACTTGAAACACCTAAATATCTGTATGATCCCAAGGCTCTGCCTGGAGCATGGCCCATACCAGCCTCTATGAGGAAATGCAATCTCTGAGAGCGCCAGAGTCACTTAATGTACCAAAGTAACTCTAGATATTTAACAGCTACTTATTCAGCTGAATGGGTCAGCAGACGTACTGTGTCACCACACGGCAAATTATTGCATTCCTGTGCTTTGTATCACTTCATACAACTATGGGAAAGAGCAAACGTTCTTGGAAGTTTGATCTAGTCTAATTATATCAGTTGGCTGGGGTATCAAACCTCATTTGATCCTGCATGTCAACGTGATTAATCAAATGAAGCATTGTGATATTTAAAGTTTGAGCCACTACTTTACTAAGGCTACTAAAGTTCACAGCTGGCCTTTCAAAGACGACCTGACCTAATGGATAACAACAAATGAACCAGATTTTGGTCTCTGTCCTGCTTAACATTTCCTTCCTTCCTTCTATCTTAGGAGGGGCATATTCAGCACATCATCAGACAAGCATTCTGAAT
Source organism: Corvus cornix cornix (assembly GCF_000738735.6). NCBI lineage: Eukaryota > Metazoa > Chordata > Aves > Passeriformes > Corvidae > Corvus > Corvus cornix. The sequence continues at coordinate 11,179,615 of NC_046334.1, forward strand.
TGGTGAAAGCATAAAGATACAGTTCTTAGGCATGTGTAATTTTACATTTAAAATTCTAACGAACAGATTTTCTTGAGTTTGTTAATTCATGGAGGATACTGAAAGTCTATGTCTTGCCTTTCAGCTACATGAAATAACGATGAAATTCTTGTCAGCGATTGGTTTTCTTTAATTATATAATCAAATTCATAAACAAATATGCTTATTGGCAAACACGTTTGTGCCAAAATAATCTGTCCATTTACAAAACCGGAGATATTTATTAATCTCTCAGAAAACAAAACAGATTTCCAAAATCTGTTTTGAATAAAAAATACATAGTTTCCACCAAGACATTTTACCATAGACCAGAAAATCCCCTTTTGTTTTCAATCTCCAGCTTTGAAAGCCTCAGTCAAACTGGGATTCATATTAGAGAATTTCATGATGTTTCCTCATCATCAAAAGCTTGGAACACTTTCATGCCTTAAAGACCTTAAAATCTGAAATTCAGTGTTCCTAAAGTTGGGTTCAAAAACAATATTCTAAAATAAATCCTAACAATGCCAAGTAATTTAAATACATGACAGATCCTGTCACTTTCCACTTCTCAATACTAATTTAGCACAATGTATTATGACTCCATTAATTTCAGATTTAATATACACTACAGAAGGAACTTGATTATTTGACATAAATACACAGAATAATGGAATGGTACTGAAAATCAGATAAAGATTTGCCTTTTAAAATTTTTGTACTGCATTATACAATGAGCTCTTATAATATCTGTTTTGAACATGTAAACATTTGTGCAGGAAGCAAGGTGGCAGGCTTTGCAGATCTGGATTTGAAAGTTTATTAGGTATAGCACTGTGTACATGCTTATGGCATTCAACAAATTGCCAATTGTTTCATGTTCCAAATTCACGCAAAAGAAGGGTCAGCACAAAGTAAGATGAGAGAGCAACTGCAGTATTTCACTGTCACATGGTAAGACAAAGATGTAAAAAGATCAACTGCAACAAACTCCCTTTGCAGTTCTGAATGATGCAAATTTTAAATTGAAGGAGAGGATAGAGCCATCATGGATGATTTCAGAAGTAATGACCCATACAGGGAGACAGTAAGAGGTGTTTCAAGCTCAGGCTCAGGACATGGCTTTCACAATTAAAGTCAAAGCTAGAAAAAAAAAATACAGGTTTTTTTCCCTGTTGTGTGCAACCACATTCATTGCAAAACCATGTTGATTTGGATGGGTTGGAAAGTTTCTCAAAAGAACTGCAACTGATTAGTTGACAGAGAGGAAGGCGAGATGTCACAACCTCATAAAAAAAGGTTTTCATAAGGGGAAGGAAACAACTGTTCTCCACCTCTCCCAGGGATAAGAGGCACAATGGTGTTGTTTAAACTGCAGCAAGCGAGATCCAGGTTACACAATAAGAAAGGCTTCGCCACAGTCAAGGTAACGAAGCACTGCAATAAATTATCAGGGGAATTTGCAGTCTTCATCCTGGGAGACTGCAGATTGTGTTGGAAAAAGCTGCCAAAAACGACACATGCGTGCCAGTGCCCCTGTGCTGTTCCAGAGGTGGTGGCCTCCTGAGATCCCTCCCGCACTCTCCTGTGACTGCACGTGGCTGTGCAAAGCTCACAAAACACAAAGCAAAAGAACCTCAGAGTCCCAGAGCATTCCATTTACTATTATCTAAATAGCACTTCACATTTTTTAACTAGAGATTGCTTTTGTTTGTAACGTACTTGTTTTCTTTAAAGCTGCAATTTTAATCATACAAGGAAAAAAACCATGTCGCACTCAGCCAAAATTATAATAATAATAAAAATGTGACTGTACTACAACTATTGTAAAGCTTTCAGCTTGCCAACAATTTTGAGAGGCTTTTTTTCAAGATTAAGGGAAACTGTTCTTCTCCCACCTTCCATTCCTAGTCTCACCTATGCAAAAAGAGAGGCACATCCCTGATAACCCTAAGTAAGAGCATCAGTTGCCTGGATTAGACATAGGGCTGAAGTAAAGGATTAAGAATTTTTGTGAGAGACTGTAGCACTGTAGTGTCCAACAAGAAGGTTTGAGATTTTAGGGGGTGCCTGTACAGTATCATTTACTTCTGAGGAGGACACAAGAAGATGACATTGAGGGTGAGAGGAGGAATCAAAGGGAAGAATGTGTGTGATGAAATAATTTTCATAGGAAGCTAATAAAAAGAAAAAGCAGGAGTGAAAACTCTCTGAACTCACAGTTGTTCATAGAGTGAAGGTTCAGGGGAAAAGAATGAGGTGGAACAAAGTAAGAGAATGTGTTTATTGGAGAAAGAAATGAAATGGCAAAAAAAAGAACTTATGAGGCACTCAGCAGAGATAAGGTTGAAAGAAATGTCTTGCCTCTCTGTAGTTTAGTAAAGTTAGTAAAAGTTTAGTTAAGGGCACACCGGGAGCAGCAGCACCAGTACCTTCTCCAAAGCTAGAGCAGAAAAGACAATGGTGTTTTGAAGCTGGAGATGGAAGACAAGCAGAATGAAGTAGGGCTGTGACAAGAGATGTCACTCTGGGAATGACGAACTTGGTTTCATTTGATCTTGTGTCAATGCCCTCAAACTTCAGAGATGTTTGCTACCATTAAATATAAAACCGGCTGCAAGTCAACGCTTTTTACTTTTACCAAGTGTCATTCCTTATTTATTTAATACACTCTGTAGACTGAAATTTATTAATACAGTCAGTTGTGGGAACTGCCTGATGAAGACAGAGAGGAAGAAGCACAAGTTCATTTGGAATTCTCCTCTGAGCTTTCCAGAGTGGGGTACATAAAAACAGCTATCCCAGAGCCAGCAGAAAAGAGAGGACATTTGGGAAAACAGCCAAATCCTAGTAAACATGTATCTATTTGACTCCTGAGCTCATCTACTGCTATACTGGCGGCTTAATGAGGTTCCCATGTTAGAAACTGCACATGGCTTAACTGAGGATGCCAGAGTGGGAAAACTACAGTCTGTAGGTCTTTATCAAGATATAACACACTCCTACTCACTTCACAGAAACAGAAATTAATCCACTTTCTTTTTTGTTTTAGATGAAGAGATGAGACTGAAAACAGCAGAAAGAATCATGAGTACCATTTCATGTTTCAGAAATTCAAACCCATGTGAGTATGTAAAACACTCCCCTCGCAGTTTGTGTAGCAGGACAGCCAGGGTTGGTGAAATAGCTACTTGAGAAAGATCTTTGGGTTTTTATAATTCCAGACTGCTGAGGCTCGGTCTGTGGGTATTTTACAAGACAGTTCTGCTACTCCTACCCTTTTAGCATGAGTCATTTTCTGGGCGACCTTTCAAGTCAGCCAAGAACTAAATACCACCTGTTAACTCTGTGTTTCCTATTCACTGTGCTTGACCCAACGCCGTGGATGACAAAGGCTCACTGAATTATGAGGTGAGACACAAGTGAAAGCTAAAGCTTAAACATATATTTAAGCTGTTGTAGATCTACTTCCAAACACTGCCTGTCTCTGTCATGCAAATTTTCCAAGCTTTATTCTGCTTCTGTGCAAACAGGCTTGATGCCAAACCAAGGTCCACATTTTCTGGTAATTTCTCATTTTTCTGTATTTCTGCTTCATGAAGTGATGTGTTTGTGTCTGCTTGTAGAAAAAAAAAAAAAAAAAGAGTTCACATGCAATTTGTGGGAGATTTACAGTAGGTCAAATTTATGATTAATTTATGATTAATCTGTTGCTTTGTGTTAGCCATTTAGTGATGGCAGTAAACAGATTTAATGAGTCACATGAACTAACAGAAATGGACAGCTTGTAACATTCAAATATCTACTAGGGTACAACATAGCTGGAAAATAATCAAGTATTTTGGTTTCTCAAGCCAGTGAGTATTACACAGGAGAAGAAAGAAGTTCTATTGAAAAAAATAAAATCTCTGCTCTGTATGTGCAGCAGTTCAGATTGGTATTTCTAGGGAAATCAAACACTTGCTGTTCCTCTCCTAGGGGCAACTGATCCTAGGAAATTTCCTAAGAAATTGATTTCCTCAGAGAAATCCTCCATTAGGTAACAATTCACAAATGACAATACAATAGCACAAAGATGAATACAGCTGTTAGAGATGGCAAGAGGCTGCACTCCTGTGTCACATCACTGTGGGTGGACTTGCTGCACAGGGCATCTTCTCATGAGGCATGTTTTACTCAGTGCATCTCTTTCTATGGCTGGGGATCTTTTTTGACAAAAGTCATCCTTTTCTCAAGCCCAGGACAGCGAAAGAAGTAGCTCTATTGGGAGCAGGAGCCTGCTCTATCCCAGGCTGCTGTGGCCAGGGCTCACCTTCAAGTCAGAGGTAAATTCTCCTAAGGCATTTATTCTGGGCTGATTAAAAAAAAACAGTGAGGAAAACAGATGAATCAAAACTTTAGTTTAAAAATCCCACTGAAGACTTTGTTGTAGGACCAGGTCAGACAAAATTTCTGACTACCATACTAAACCCTCAGGGTCTCACCACCATCAACACTAGTTTCACTTCACATTGAATAAAGAGGCATTTCAGATATCTTTACCAAGAGATTTTAAACAGGCCAAAATAATAAACTCACCCTTCCCTCCCCAAGTTCTCAGGTAATCTCATCAGCGTGAAACTGAGAGCAGAGACTGTCCTGAAGTAGAGATTATTAGAGCTAAAAGCACCTTCAATTTACCTGCAAGGCAATATCCTGACAACATCATTGGGCTTGTAGCCTTCGATACAAACAGCACAGTTATCAAAGTCTGGCTCAGTCTCCTACAGGAAAGAGAATATTCATCATATTCATTTTTTTATTTTGTTAGCTAATCTCTTCATTTAAGAGCCTACATGACAAAGTAAAACAGTCACTGAAGAAGACTGCAAATCCAGTAATGCATTTCAAAACCAGCAAGTCAGGTTTTCTGACATGTTTCCAGTTGGAAACTTGTACTGGGAAGCATGCAGATTTATTTAAGATGTTTTAACTTTCAGGATTTTCTGCATCTTTAACTGAATCACTCTCTCTGCCCACTTTATTCCATCCGTAACTCACTTACCAGCACTCCTCCCCCACCTGAAGGACACAGTAGCTAAATAAGCAATTGGCATTTCTGCTCTGCCTCATTGTCCCAGAGGCCTGAAGGAATCCTCGGCACAAAGTTTCATATAGTAACAAGCATTTTGAAAAATTACCTTGTCACCTTTCCTGATCGTCCTGACTTGCAGCTTGCTGATTGCTTTCTTCGCGGCATCTCCAAGCCGGCGCTGAAATACAAAATTTGCTCTTAAGCAAACAGTAACTCTTCATGCAGAAATCAAAACTTTTTCTCCCTAGGCTTCTTAATAATTTTAAGCACATGGAACAGGGTAGTGTATAAATATAAACATAATAATTCATAATAAGGGCACAGTAGGTGCACTACACTGCAGCAGCGAGTACCAATGTAGGTAACAAGTCCACTATTTGGGTATCCTACTTCTTCCCTCTCTTTTTTTAATGACACTTGTTAAAAAAATATACTGGGCAGTTATCAAAGTGAACACTGAACTTTATTCTTACTTTGTTCCATAACTAGTTCATGATCTTCAGCAGGATACAACTTCTGAAAGTGAGCTGTTAATTTTTTAACCATGAAAACTCTGAATATCTCTCCTGTCTTTTTTCCTGCAATACAGAGTTGTCTACCTTAAAAAAATGAGGTGGAAGCACCTGCAGTTTCTTACAGGTAAAGCACTACATAGTCCTGCAGTAACATCCTGTCCATACATAACCATTTGCTCATGCTTTGCCTTTCTATGTTTCCCTCCAGTGGACCATAAAGTAATTACCACATGATGTTTCTGACTGTTCTCCCATATTTCCAAAACACTGTTACTGTGCTGGCAGGGTCACAGCCACCAGGATTAAAGTATGTAATAACAGCCTGACGCAAAACACCCTGTCCTCAGACACTGGAGACAGACATATCTGCCCCTTGCAAGAGCCTGCAAACATTGTGGGGTAGTTCACACAAACGCTGCTCAGCACCCTGTGCTATGGAGCTTGTTCCTGTATCAGTGCTCCAAGGACTTGGCTGCTCACTTGTGCTAATCCAGCAACAAGGCAGTCGGTCTGTAGACAGACTCACAGGCTGGAAAGTCTTTGGGAGGTCATGTACTCCCACCCCCTGCTCAAGGCTGGGTCAACTTCAAAGTCAGAGCTGTGTTAGTCAAGTTTTGAATATCTCCAGGAAAGGAAATTTCACAACCTCTGTGGATAATTTGTTCCAATGCTTAACCAATCTCAGTCTTTTTTCTTCTCTAAACATACTAATGGAATTTCCCTTGCTGGTAATTTGTGACCATTACCCTGTGCACTTCCAGGAAGAGGCTGATTCTGACTCCTCTCCAACCACCCTTTTTACAGCTGGAAGCAGAGCCCTTCCTCCTCCTCTGCTCCCCACCCAGCTTAGCAAGCTCCCTTCACCCTTCCTAAGATGCCATGTGCTTCTACCCCCAGACCATACTGGTGACCCTCCTTTGGGCACTCCCCATTTTTTCCACGCCTCTCTCACATGGTTTCATGCAGCAACGCCCACTCCAGTGTCTTCTTGTCTGCTTTATAACAGTTCATGATAGAGTGTGTTCGAATTTGCCACCAATAAATGACATGAACTCTTCCCTTCACCTCCCCTCCCAAACCACATTTCCAGCCATGCGTTGTTAGAGAGGAGAGAGACTTAGAGCCTTTGGTGACTCAGAAGACATTCAACTTTGCGAGCTGGGAAACTCCTGTGCCAGAGTTCAGAGGGGCCTGTCAGCAGGAAGGGTTTCCAGCTGGATGGGATGAGAGCATGAGGCCAAAAATGGAAGGAAGCTCGAGGTAGTTTATAAGTTGAGACCTAATCACCACACAGATATGACCAGTAAGTTTCCACTTTGGTCTTCAGATTCAATTAAAATCACTGGGTTAAATTTAGAGAGTAAGCTTATTGGATTGGAAAGGCTGACAAAACACACGCAATACTGAAAGCAAAGTGCAATTTCAGATCTGGCTAAAGACATGAAAACAATCTTGGGTATCAGGAGATTTACATATGAGCTTTCCAGCAACTTAATTATTGAATGTGAAGGAGTATCTTGTAGTTATACATCTCTTTCTGTGGTCCATTTTTCTCACAGTCTCCTTTAAATAAAAGAATCGAATGAGAGTTGGAAACATTTCTTGTCAGCTATTTGGTTCTTTAATGTAAATCAAAGACAGACTGGTAACATACAGCAAGACAAGAGCCATTATGTCCTGCTTCAGAAAGTGCTTGTGATCCCTTTTTATCACTATTATTACTTTAATGAATGCAATGTCTCAGTTCTTTTTTGCATGTTCTTGAAGGTGAAGGACAAGATTAAAAACTCATGTACATCTTTGATCTGCCTGCTTCCATGTTTGCTTTCTCTTATCTATCATAAACAGATAAGTTCATAACTTACATGCAAATGAGAGTAATTCAGTTTTTGAAAGAACAGGAATTTCTTGGACTAAAGTCAAACTTTCAAAGAATTCTCCCATTTGAATGCAAGGCATGCTATCAATAACCAATGATTTTTCCTAAAAGATAAGAAGTATTACAGCAGTTTAAGGCTTTAAAGTGAGGCTTAGAGATTTACAGTCATAAATCTCATAATCTCATTAGCAAGGCTGCAACATTCAGTACTGGACTGGAAGGAGTTAAGCATATCAGATGCAGTGGTCTTGAGGAGATGGCAGTGCTCATTAAAAAGGAAGGACAGTCGCATGGAAAGCACCACTTACGTGTTTCTGAGAAAGTAAATGACCGTAAATGCTGTGGAAGAGAAGTTACAGTAAGTGATTCTCCCTTAATGGCCTTACTAAACTACCACCTTTGCAGGGAGATCACCTTGTGCCTTGCGCAGAATAAGACACATCATCAGGATGAGGTGTTGGACACATCTATCCACAGTTTGCAGACTCCATCATGGCAAGTGTAGAGGGATTCCTTGTGGAATATAGGATACCCCAGGAGGGCTTGGGCATCCCAGGGCTGTTGCAGAAGTACCCCTGACGGGGCCTCAGGCTGAAAGCAGGCTTGCAAGGCACCTGCTAGCCGGCAGCCTTGAACAGCCTTGGGAAAAGGTATACACTGGTCAGCTCCCCCGCTGCTTAGAGGCTTTCTCATGGAAAAGGGGCGTGAACTTTGGAAAAAGTATAACTTGGGGTAACCGAATAAAAAAACTGGAGCACGATGCTCAAATCGTATCGGTGTTCATATCGTGACTCTGGCTGGATTCCCCTGCTCCCGGGACACCCCCCGCTACAGGCAAGCGTCTTCCCAAACTGCTTCAGAGATTGACATCTCTATTCAGTGGTCCAAAACTCTCATTCCAAGCCACAGCCACCAGTCCTCCTCCTCAGATAAATGCTCCACATGCTGAGAGTCACATACTGAAGATTAACCCAGGACACGCAAGATCCTCCTCAACTCTAGTGCAATCACTACCTGCTTTGGCTTTCGCTATCCTGCAAAACTGAAGGAGCCCAAGCAGTTTCAAAATGACTTTGTAGAAAACTTCCTCTGAACAAGAAGCCAATGGAAAGAAGGGACATGGAAGAAATGTGGTAAACAAGTCTGGTGCTGAAACATCATCCCCTTGTCATTTTCCCATCTCACAAACAATAAAAAGGGAACTCTACTATTACTGGTGAAATATGCAATCTGACACACTGACAGGGTTGGTTTGTTGCTGCTTTTAAGTCTGTGTCCTGGCTATTACAGGGCTGTGACATCAGGTCCCACTTTGCTGTATTATTCTCTGGAACTTAACTTGTCATGTAATTCCAAATTGCTTCTAATTAGCTCTGCAATGTGATGTTTCTTGATGCAAACAATTCCCACAGCCTTTTACAAAGTCTCTCAAATCTCTCATTGTCAGGAGCACTCCAGGAACAAGTTGCTGAGAAAACAGATTTTCTTACACAAATTTATCCTCTTCATATCAAAAGTATTTATCATCAGGGCAACCACCTACTTCCTGGTCATCTTGTTAGGTGGGAAAAAAAGGTTCAATCATGTGAATATTACTACCTAACTTCTACTTCCATATGTAGTGTACAGTTGTTGGTGCTAGAGGTGTGGATACAAATATGCAGCTAGCAAGAATTTCTCTTGCTTCTTTCCAGTCCCGTGAGATATTTAGATATTTTTCTCTCTCACGGAAGATATTACTGAGTTCTATAAACTATGAACACCTGTGACCTTGCAAACCTTTGTTTATAGTACAGTAGGAAAATATTTTGACAATGGAGGTTTTAGGATTTTAGCCAATCACCCCAACAGGTGGCTGATCCTTTGACCAATTAGACTATGAAGAAAAAAGTCTATAAAAGAGTTGTAAAATAATTAAATAAATCAATCTTGCTGCACAAATCCTGCCTGCTGGATCTCTCTTCTCCTCCCTACCACTGCGGGATACCCCGACATAGAGGTATTCTTAAAAATTAAATGTATTAAAATAAAAATGGATACCTCATCATGTTTGTAGTTGACACCCTGGCTGTAGGTGCACAAGCCCATAGTGGAAGACGATTCTGTGCTCTACTACATTAATGCCCAGCCAAGCTGGGGTGAATAGGCCCTGGCATTCAGTGAGAATCTTTGAAATCCTGATTCTCCACTCATCAAAATCAGGCACCTAATTGGAGTAAGCTGTATCTTCTTTCTGGCATGTGAACTTGGATTTTGCACATATGGTGAGGAAGAGTGGTGGCTGAAGATGTAGACGGACTATGTCCGGGTTTCATCTCACTGTGGAGTCACAGGAAATGATTCCAGGAGGTCTTTCTAGCTGCCTCTCTCAATAGCTGGATTCATTGCTTTCTTGATGAATAACTGAATCAGTTCTTTTTGGATTTGCTGCTTGCTCGGAAACTTTGTTGAGTGAAAGAAGGGAAGCAGACCTGGAAAGGAGAGTCACCATATACAGAAGGACTAGACAAAAGTGTTTATGAGGCTTGACAAAAGGACACTATGATTTTAACCAGAAATTTGTGATCCCATCCTTGAGCTACAAGAAAATGTGTCAAAGAAAAAAAAAACCCAGAACTTTATGGAAAATGGAGAGGAACACTCATGAGAAGGGTAAGAGCAACCTGAGCTCTTCTGAACGACCTACATCATTATATTCCATAGCCTGGACTAAAAGGAACAAAACTAAACAGCCACAGCAACCCATTAACACAAATCATAGAGTTTTGTCTGTATACTGCTACCATTTATCATGTGAAAAGAGCTAATAAAGAGATTAGACGTCAGACAAAACTGTATGAAGAAAAGTGCATGAAGACTTTCTAGTTTCCCCCTTATTACTGCTCAGTTTTGCCCCCTCAAAATAATAATATGTAATTTGCTTAGGAGGCACACTTTCTAATTCTTCTGAAGAACAGAACTAGTATCATAACCAAGTTATCAAAACCTCTCCATAGGACAACTGCTTGTGTACATGTTGATCTCATTCAAACTTTGGAAAGAAAATACTGAGAAGAAAATATGTTTAAACATATAAACACATCAGTTTCAAACTATAACATATTACCTGAATGAGCTTCTTATTTTGCTGAGTTTCATGTTTAGGTATGTCTATTTACACTGCTAATCTGCCTGTATAATTGCTTGATTGAAAGCACACTTACACACACAAATTAGTCATGCATGTGCTTTTGCAGACAAAGCATCTAAAAATTATCACAGCCGTTGCAGTCACAGTGAATCTGCTGCCAATGATGTTCAAATTCCAGCTGGGATACTCTCATTCTTGCTATCCAAAATTTCAGACTGTATATTTAAAAGGAAAATATATTCTTTCTGTCTGTAAATACAGAGCAGCTGCTCTCTATTTCAGAGGATGCCTGAATTTCAGTGGGGGAAGGCAAGGGATTCCTACACATCAAGTATTTGTTACAGAGTGTGTAGCAGCACTTTTCTCTACAAGATGATTATTCATACTCTCAAATTTACCTTTTCTGCAGAATAAGCAAGGCAACCCTCCTGGCCCTGACAGTAATTTATTGAGGGCTCAGAAACCTCTCTGAATTACAGTGCATTTTTTTTCCTGCAGTAAAATAGTTAATCTCCTCAGATTTCATACATTGATAACATTTTCTACCTGTACCATTAGAATGAAATGTAGAAGCCTCAGCTTCCTAGTTCTGCTGAGATAGTTGCATCCAGACAAGAAAATATTAAATTTATTATTATTGTTATTATTATTCACTGCTGAACTACCATAAAGATGGACAGTGCTTTATAAATCCACTGCTGCTGACTTCTCTTCAGCTCTTTCAAGGGGTTTGGACAAGATGCAAAAACCAATAGCAATGGTTTAATAACATTGGTGGCTACCATTACAGTCCTGTTCAGTGATCATTGTCAAATGAAGAGGGACATGTTTGTCTTTCAAACCCAAGACCCTTCTAAGGAAGCATTAAAATGAGAATACTTGGTTTTTTTTCTTTCTTCAGTTATCATGAACCATTGCTTCACACACACATACCTCACAGTGTTTTAGTCAGCATTTTGATCTCAAGGGTCCTTAGCTATATACCTTGCTATGACACTTGGCTATATATACCAAAACAATCTTTTCACAAATAAACATCAACTTTCTGTCTATTTTTTGTGTGTTTTGCATAAGGAAAAAAACCCCCATAATATATATACACTATTAATTTCTTTTTTCTCTTGGATCTCATCTATATTGACAGAAGTCTTGGCTTTTCCCAAACACAGTCATTTTTATATTCCCATTCTTTTCACTTGCTTGGGTTTTCTTCTGGTTTTCTGATTTTACTACACATTGACAATTTCTTTTACTTCTATGCTAAATCCCTGGTGATTTTTTGGAAACACAAACTGTTACTCCAGCCTTACTCACCTGATTTCTGTCTCTGGCATTTGCATAGCGGAATCTCTGGATGTAGTAGAAGACCAGCCATGCCAGGGAGATGATCATCAGCACAATGAAGGAGATGGAGACAAACACCACTGAGGTCCGGCTGACGTACTTCTGCAGGTTGCGTGTTCCAATGGTTATGTACATCATCACAGTAATGTTCCTTTCCAGGAGGCTCACTATTTCTTTTCCTTTGGGTTCAGGAATCATTATTGCTACAACATCTTCTAAGCCTATCAGACAGAGAGAGAAAATGAACCTTAAGTAAAGCAAGTGATCTCAAAAGGCAATCAGAATCAGAGTATCCTGAGTTGGAAGGCACTCACAAAGATCACTGAAGTCCAACTCCTGGCCCTGCACAGGACATCCCAAAAATTCTACCATGTGCCTGAGAACTTTGTCCAAATGGTTCTTGAACTCTGTCAGGCTTGGTTCTGTGACCACTTTCCCGGGGAGCCTGTTCAACCTGCTCAACCACCCCTTGGGTGAAGAATCTTTTCTTAATATCCAACCTAAATCTCCCCTGACACAGCTTCATGCCATTTCTTCAGGTCCTGTCTCTGCCCACTGGAGAGATCAGTGCTTGCCGCTTTGCTTCCCTTCCTGACGAAGTTGTAACTGCGATGAGGTCACTCCTCAGTCTCCTCTTCTCAGGCTGAACAGACCAAGTGACCTCAGCCATTCCTCATATGGCTTTCCCTCCAGACCCCTTCTTTGGACCCTCTCTAATGGCTTAATATCTTTTTTATATTGTGGCACCCAAAACTGTTCTGGAGGTGAGGTGAGGCCGCCCCAGTGCAGAGCAGAGCGGGACAATCCCCTCTCTTGCCCAGCTGTCGATGCTGTGCCTGATGCCCCCAGGACACAGCTGGCCCTCTTGGCTGCCAGGGCACCGCTGACTCACATTCAACTTTCCATCAGCCAGGACCCCCAGGTCCCTTTCCACAGCGCTGCTCTCCAGCCTCTCATTCCCTAGTCTGTCCATACATCCAGGGTTGCCCCATCCCAGGTGCAGAATCTGGCACTTGCCCTTGCTGAACTTCATATGGTAGGTGATTGCCCAGCCCTCTGATTTGTCCAGCTTTGGCAAAACAGTAACAAGAAAGCTGTGCTTTCTTCTGCTCTTCCCTCCTGCTTACCAAGAGAGAAGTCAGATGGATCTGGTGAAGGTTTCAACTGAAACTAGTTACACGGTGTGTTTCTATATACTAATCTTGGAGAGATATGTAAAATGTGTTCCATGGGTTGACATAAACACAGATTTCCAGCACTACTGAGACTTATCTGGATGATATTGCTGTAAACACTGCAGAAAGGGAGGCACACTGCATTCAACACTCCATATACATTTATCACAGTCTGTTTTACAGGGTCATGAGTCTGTCAGAGAAGCCCCTCCAAATTCTGCATTCAGACCAGAAACACTTTCAGTCACAGATTTCCACATGGTTTCACAACCAGAATGTGCCAAAGTATCACTGCTCTCATGTTGGGGTCCCTCTCCTGCCGTGTAGCCCTGGGAGAGGGGCCCTGAGGGGACAGGCGCGGGGTTTCCCTGCCCCTGCTCAGCCTCGTTCCCATTGGTTGGTTTGTGTTCCCTGCGCGGGCAGAAGGACCCTTGGTCCCGTGACTGTAGCAGTTCCTCGGCAGAGCTCCGGCCATGTGGCTGGAGAAATAAACATCTCTGAAACAGCTATCAAGAATCTGTTTGTCCATATATATTTCCTTTCCACGGGACTCCTGGTTTGGTATATGCATGTTGCAGGATCCCCACTGCTACACTCTCACACCAGGCTAGCAACCAAAGAGCAGCTCAACATGTTCCCAGTGGCTCCCCACAGCCTAAGCCCACACATGTGGGACTCTCTGCTGGCAGCTTGATGCTCCAACTGATACAAGTTTGAAGTCAAGAGCACTGTTTAATTCCACAAAAAATTGCCTCTGCAGCCCCTGACACAGTCTGCAGCATGGCTCCACAAGGATGCAAGTCAGCACAGCTGAAGCAGCAAAATCCCACTAATGGGATGAAGCAGGGACTTCCTACAGTCCTGCCAAGCCTTCTGCCATGATCCTGTGAACTGGGCCTTCCACCACAATCTAGCTATCCTCAACTCTGCACCAGTTTTCCTTCCTGTACAGCACTGTTTGATGTTCCTTGCAACACACATTGCTGAAACTATTTTCCCTTCTTTTCAATTTTACGTCCCCTGTGTATATGAAATATATGGTCTAAAATTATCTGGGATTCGCCAGGTTGTTAAATGCCTTTTATGGCCTCACAAATAAACTATCACTGCTTTATGGTTTAATATTAGGGATATTCTGTCCTTTCATTTCATGAAACAAGCATGTAGACTATTTTTACGCCTAAACTATGTTTTGCAATAGTCAATTGTTCTAAGTAGCTAAGGACAGACAGGGTGTATTGCAATGTAAAAATGGGCTAGAAACAACAGCAAATGAAACAATCGCAAACTGGCATTTAGAAAGGTACAAACTGGGGGTGCCTGAACTCAAAGAGCAAGGCTGGGGTGGGGCCTCAGAATTTCAGAAGAAATCCCAGGAAGCTGGCTGATATGTTGTTAATCCCATGGCTATCTGTATTTTCATTGTGGTTGGGACATTCATGGAAATGGGAAGGGATCACTCGGCCGCAGATGGAGGCATGGGAGGGTGACTTGCATTTTCAACAGCATCCCTCTCCCCCCAAGCTGGTATCCAAAGTGAGCTTCACCAGTGCAGCACTGTATCCTGGTCTTCATAGTCCAGTTCAGACACTTCTTCGCTAAAAGACCCTGGGAGGTATAAACCAGGTTTTCAAATGGATCTGGACGCTGAAGACCATGAGGTGTTTGGCAGGACTTTGGATATACGCAGGGGTGTGGTGTTCAGCAGAAAACACTAATTGTGGTGGAAACTTTAGAAAATTCTGCTGGGTGTCTGGATCATCTGGAGGTACTGAAATAGCTGTGGCAGACTGCTGCTACTCACAAAAATCTGCTATGAAGCTGGGAACTGAACCCTCTCTCAAGTCTCAGAGCAGAAGTGCAAACACTACCCCTCTTCCTCTCATGAGACTTTCCATCATAACACTTCCCTGATTATGAACAGGCCACTCAATGAATAGAGGGGATCAACAGTTTGGATGAGTCAGGAGTTTTAGATATCCATGACTGGAAATGTAACCTTCCTGCTGATACTCTTCTATAAAGCATTACTATTTTTCAGCTATTTCCCTTTCTTTTTTCTACCAAGAGTCCACCATCAGCAGTCAAGATGAATCTAGCCTTGCAATTGTTCTGATACCTGTTTCTTACAAAATGCTAATGCAAACATTACCCTAATGGCCTAGGGAGAATTTGCCAAGTCTCAAAGTGGCTGAGAAGGGCACTGGTGTCATGCCAGTAATTTTCCTGCAGTCAGTAAGAAAAATTATCTGGAGCAGGGCTTAGCTGTCCACATGGCTTCCTCTGTTCTTATCCCTGTCTTTAAAAAAAATAAAAATTTAAAATTCATTCTACAGGAAAACCAAAGCACCAATTTCATGCATAGCCAAAAAGAACCCAGGGTGAAAATTCCCACAGCCAAAACCACTGAATTTAATCAACTGCCCTCAGAAGCCACCACTCTGTCCCACCGACTTATCCAGTACTGACCTTTAACATCATCATCAATACTACCTAGGACACTGCATGGATATCACCTGAAAGCCTACAGAAATGAAGATAGACACAAACCCATTTCCAGTAGAAAATACAGGTAGTATCTTAACTATTTAATTATCTTGAATCTTGCATGTCTATAAAAACTTTAACAATGTGTTTAATTATGTTTAATTAAATTATGGTTAATTATGTTTAATATAGCTTTAATATTTCTGGACACAGGATGCTAAGCAAATTACCATGCATATATACTAAATAAAACTCTGTTTCAAAATGCAAAGTAGAACACACAATTATTCCAAGAGGAAAGCAGCTGCTTTTATTTACTCAAACCCTTAATATATTAAATTTCAGGCTACCTGGTTATTTTCTTGGAAAACATTACCGCTTGTAATGAAGCACTGTTGGAAAAAATAACCCAAGCAGTGACAAATAATAATCAGATTTTTTTATAATGTTTTACTGAGTTTATGATAATTTCTCCAAGACACTATAGAGAATGCTATTTATCAATCATTTTATTAAGATATGTTTTTAATCTCAAATATGTTCAATATTAGGAAGAAAATAAAAGAAAAAGTAATTTACTTGTATTTTCTCCCTTTTTAAACAAAATGTATTATCTCAGCTTCACATAAGCTCCAACATACATAAAAGGTATGCTAATTAAAGAAGGGAAATAACATAATGAGACATCAGTATTAGAGGTGCATTCTTATGCCCAAGTACATATTTGTTCAACAGAATTATAAAAGAGAAAAGTATCTAGTAACATGGACTGATGCTTCCCTGGCAAGTTAAATGCTACCATTGCCTTTCATTAAACACACCCACAGTGGGGACTGCGTTTTGTGGCATTCTTGTTCCCTAACACATTTATTTTCCTTTTCTGGCCAACTTTAATGCAGAGTTTGACATGAATTTTTAAGTATCTGTCAGGATGAATCAGAGATTCATAAATCAAAGGTATTCAGGCTGCAGTGAATGGATTTTATTTTTCTTCTTTTTTTTTTGGCTAAGGAAACATTTAACATATCAGTGTTCTCTCCTAATGAGCCAATAACCAAACAAGTAAGGTAGAAAGTAGAGGCATTTGGGATGATTTAAATCATTTTAACTTGCTGAAATATATCTGCCTAATCGAGTATTTCTGGGTGGAGAAAATGCATGCTTTGGAAAAAGATCCAGAAGACCCTCTCCAAACCCACCCCTTCTGCAGTACTTGGCTATGGAAATACATTTCAGCAGGTATGCTTTTATGCAAAACCTGCAAACTTCAAGGGTAACCATCTATTCACTAGTGACAGAGGAAATGAAAGACTTCAGTGCCGTAACAGTGGCTTTTGTAGAAGAAATGAACAGGTTTTCAATCCAGAAGATGTACATAAATTCTACACCTTGGCTGCAGGCTGCGCTTACAAACCTGTGATATTCCTTGATTTTGCTCTGGGAGCTTCAGAGGTGGCACTGAGCACAGTCCTCTCTTCTCCTCATTAGCAGTCAGGCCCAGCACTGGCGGGCTGCTCCTTTAATGCTTTGTCAGTTTTTGATGGAGGCTCTAAAATGTGGTCTTTCTGACACATTTTAGAATAGTCAGTTTAATTCTTCATGCTTGGCAACAGCTAGAAGTCAGTCAGAGAAGTTAATTGAACTATTTGAATAGAATTTCAATTTGAGAGGCATACAGAGTCTTCTCTCTGAGATATCCTATCAAGATATAAATAAAGATTTGTCTTATATTGTAGATCAAAATCAAGTACTAAAGTGCTTACTTTTACAGATTTTGTCAGTGAAAAGCCAAACACTATTTTGAGAGCAGAAATTGCCCTGACAGTGTTAAGTCCAGCTCAGAGCCCAGGAACAGAAACCTTACATGAAGATGCAAGAGCCTAAGCAACTCTTCCTTACTTCTTGAAGAAACTATTTCATTTTTAGGAATCCATTTCACTAACCCGCAGCTATTGTAAGGAAGTAAAACAGCCGCAAATCTAACCGATTCCACATCCCATCCAGGCTCAGCCTGCAGTCCATGCCAGCCCCAGGCAGTGTCAGGGAATTCAGTGGTGGTGGTGATGCTTCCTGGGAGCTCAGCAGTGCTCCTGCACAGGGACTCACTGTGCTGCCAACCACGCCAGAGCTCTCCTACCACAGCTCGTGCTGCTGCCTGCATCCCTGTGAATGGATTTTACACTATGGTCTGGATGATGGGTAACATTTTAAAGCAAATTCGGAGCAAAGAACAGACATTTGTTAAAAAATACTCTTTTCTTCTCTCTAGAACAGCAACTCAGCTGAAAAATTACTGCTGAAGAGAATGAAGAGGACTCCATGGTGATGTGCTGTAGTGATTGTCTAAGCTATAGCCATGGCCATCAGAAGATACTACCTTCTCTTGCAGACCTTGCTCTCTTTAAAGAGTATTGCTTTATATTTGTGTTTAGTTTCTTTCCAAAGAAGTTACATGAGACATGGTATATAGGCTAATGAGAATGCCATGTAAGTTGTCCTAATATCACAGAATCACAGAAAAGTCTGGGTTGGAAAGGATCTTAAAGATCACCTAGTTCCAACCCCGCTGCCATGGATAGGGATGCCATTCATTAGATCAGGTTGCTCAGGGCCCCTTGAACTACTATCTTAGTTGCAAAACGTGCCCTTGAACTACTATTTTCATAATTGCAACAAGGGTTCCAAGTCTTTAAGACCATCCACTGAGAGATCAATCTCAGTTCTTCTATCCTGTATGGTGCAATTATAAGTTGATCAGAATAACAGCTGCTACCTATTTTTCTCCTTAGAAAAACCCAACAACATAGCCTTACATTATGTTTTTGTGAACTCAAAAATAACATTTGAAAATCAAAGCAGTATTTTAAAAAATCTGATTTCTGAGCTTCACCCAGTTTGTGGCAGAAGAAGCATAAGATTGTTTAAACAACGTTCTAGACACTTACGTAGGGGAAGCATTACATTACTGGTAAGAATTCAAACTGGGTAAAAGGATTGTTCCCGGAAGGAACTTTTCCCTACTGGGCATTCAAGGCATTGGTCTCAAAGTAAACTATTAATAAATGATACTATAGGAAAAAAATTGGCAGAAGAGCGATATACAGTAAGTGGCAGTAATACATAGTCAACACATCATATGTCACACGTGAATGACTATGAACTGTCATCTATAATGTCTTGCATAAACTGTCTCAATGCCAGGGGACTAGAAAGGACACCAAATTTCTAATGAGGTTTCATAACAGATATGGGCAGCTACAGACCAGCTTGTCCAAAGGAATTCAGTGAGGTTCCTCACCTAAGACTCTTAAGCCAAAAAGGAGGTTCTGAATAAAATAGGAAGGGCCTCACATGACAACATACAGGATTAAAACACTGGATCTAGGTGTTCAAAACATCCAAGAGCAACTAGGAAAAAAAACCTCCCACGGACCACAAACTGTTGGAAGCTGGGAGAGCCATTCTGGAGAGGCAGGATTCAATGTTCATCCTGTGCTTATCCTCTTCCCCAGGCAGCTGCTGTTCACCATTATGAGAAACACCATCTGAGACAGATGGACCTTTGGTCTCAAACCATAGTTTTGTTTTGACACTAACTGGGAACTGAAAGTTTTAACTCCCTGGAGAGAAGAAAGATTAATTCAAGTCGTGACACCAAAACAACAGGGCCAAAGTCAGAAGTCTGATTATACCCGGCAGTCTCTCTATAAGCTGAAATAGGGAAACCATACATGTTTCTGAGACCAGTGATGAACAAGGAAGGACTGGGACTGAGGCAGTCAGTGCCTCTTGCTTCTCAAAGCCCCAGTGAGGGACTGACTAAAGGCAGAAGGGTGCATTTCTGATGCATAGGCAGGAGGGTGGGCTGGTGGCTCTGAGCTCTGCACCACATATGTGAACACCAAGTGTCCGCTTCCCCCACAGAGGTATGAACACAGCATAAAGCAGAGGAAACCAGCAGCAACACCTGAGGTGACTGCATTCTCCATCAACCCTTATGCAGAACTTCACACTTGGGTCCTGCAGATGGGCCTGGACACCTCCCCTCTCAGTGCCCATCCCAGAAAGGCGTTACTATCACCAAGGGCAAGGGACTGAGGAGGTTTTAGGCAGGACTTCAGCCTGTGGTGTGGGAAAGCTGCAGAGCAGGATGCAGAAGTCTTTGTCCACCCATTTCTGGGACCCACAGGCACTACCATCGCCTAGGTACCCCCATGCAGCTGCCACTCTGCCCTCACACCCTGTTGGGTGGAGGAGGAGAGATGCCAGCAGAACAGCAAAGCAGGAATGCTGCTGTTCTCTGTTCCCACTGCTAAAACTGAGACACACCAGGCAGGCAGAGTTAATGCCCTTCCAGGGTGTCCAGCCTGTGAAGAAAAAAATGCAGGGGAAGGCCAGAAGCAAAGACAGCCTCGCAGCACGAAGCCCTGTTTTTGTGGATATCAAAAACTACTGAAAATACAACTACTGAAGTTATCAGAACACAAGACTTCACCATATAATATTTTTTTCTTTTTTTACTCTAGAGCCCTTGCTTTGCGATGATGTAGGTGCTTTGATCTCCTCTCACCCACATTTCTGATTTTTTTTTCCTTCTCTGTTATAAAGCAGAGAGATATTTCCTTCAACTTACCCTCTCACTCATTTCCCGCTTCTCCTTGGCACTGCTAGCACTCACCTTGGTCCTTTGCCCATCTTCCAAAACATTTAACTATAAATCAGGTTTCCTTTAAAAGGCAAATGCAGCAACCATGGAGAGAGGAGCGACACCTTTTCCCTACAGCACTTACCTATTTGCAAAAGAAGGAAATTCTTTTAGGCAAACTTATTTTTTTTCCTTAGACAATCTTATTGCTATGAAACACCTGTCATTGCAGAAGGATAAGTATCTACTAGGATAATTAAGTGACACATAGAGAAAAAGGAGGTACTGATGTAAATGACTGACTACAGTATTTAAGAAAGGGATATAAAAGTTTGCTATTCTGTCCTGAAATGGACAACAACAACCTCCAGCAGAGCTGTTCTTGGTTCATTTCTTTTGATCCTAAATCCAGGAGAGGCAAGATGCTTCTGACTGTGATCTTTCCTGTGAAAAGCACCTTCAGACACTTTATTGCTCCTTAGGGACAAAGAAATTTCTGATTGTGTTTTTGTAATCAGTGCTGATCTTGCCAAGGCTGTAAGAGCTCAGAATATATTGACTTTCTCTAAATTTTATGCAGCAACTGCAGCAAAGGAAAAAGAAGTAAACAGCTACAAAGCTCACAAAATCAAATTCAGCATGATAGCTGCATTTTTCCTTGGCTTCTTTCCCACAGTGTCAGCTCATCAGTCTGCTGAACTAACCAATACTAATGAACCAATGTAGTGATACTTACTCATACTTAA
This sequence comes from Corvus cornix cornix, assembly GCF_000738735.6. Taxonomy (NCBI): domain Eukaryota; kingdom Metazoa; phylum Chordata; class Aves; order Passeriformes; family Corvidae; genus Corvus; species Corvus cornix. The sequence continues at coordinate 11,200,628 of NC_046334.1, forward strand.
TTACAGAAAACAGGCTGTTCTTCAAGAGGTTTTCTTAGATCCCAACCCAACCTAAGGCACAAATTGCTGAGACACTGTTATCTTAACCAGGATAGAACTTCATTACAATTGCTAATCCTTTGTACTGAAGACCTCCCTAGAATTTTTCCTTGGTTTCTAAACCATATATACACTGCTAATAGCATATGCCTCTTGTATTCTGTTTTGGAATTTGCACTGGGGTGCTTTATGACTTTTTTTTTCATGTACCAGGGGGCCAGAAAAACTCCTTCATGCAGGCCTTACCGCTCAGCTATGCTCCAACTCAGAGCAAAATATGCTACAGGGATAATTTATTAGTAAAATACAACCTTTTCAGAGTTGTGGCAAAATACACCCACTGTCTAAAGCAGAAGCTGCTTTCCTATCTTCAGTGGAATTGTGCCAAAAGAAAATATGCCTTAAATAGCATCTTATGTAGTCAGGGTAGAGTACAATGCAAACACAAACCAGTTAACACACCTGATGCTCTTAGAAAGGTGTAAATATATATACTCTACACAGAAAAAATGCTGCCATTATTATGGAGATTGATCATTATTTCTACATGCATTATTATGAAGCTTTTAATCTAAACTTAAGACACAGAATTGGTGATTTTTTTTCATGTAATGACCAATCCTGCTCACTTACTCATAACACAAGAGCAAGTGTGAAAAAAATATTAGTGACGTATGCAAAATAAACATTTGCCCCTGGAGAGCAGAGAATCATTAGGAAATTTCCAAGCCATTAAAACAAGAAAAAAGAGAAGGCGGCATGTATGCAAAAACATAATTTCAACAAAAATGCCTGTGTTCCAATCACTGGTTCTCATCACTGGTCCAAAGACTGGAACTGTATCAGTTCCCAGTGCAAGTCCAACAAGTTTCAAAGGTGCTGTGGCACCTGCAGGCTGGTGAGGGCTCTCCCAGCACCTCCTAGGCACAGCAGGTCAGCGCACCAGTTAGCAGAGATCTGTCACCTCAGCACTCCAGTTATTGTCCAGGAACAGCTCAAGTCTACCCTGGCTTTCCTGAGATCCTCACTTCCACAGTGACTCAAGGATGGGACACCACAGGCTGCAGACTGGAGATAAGGGAATAAGGGATGCTGTCTCCTGCTTGGAGAGGCAGGACTATGCACATCTTCCTCCTGCACCATCAAACTTGCCCCTCACAGCAGCCTTGCAGGGCATCTGTTTTTCTCTTCCAGAGAAGATGAACGAATATCCCCAGACCAAGAGATTAAGACAACTCTGGTTGAAGCCACACACAGCTCTGGCAGCTCTGTGTGGGCTGGAGTGGTTTGTGGTTCAGAAAAAGCACAGACTGAAAGAGTAAAGAGCTAGAAAAGAGCATGGCACATCTGCTGCAGCTTTAGGCAACATCGCTGGGCATACTCCAGTTCAACTGACCCTGAATTAGCTGGACAAGAAACAGACCCAGAGCAATAATCCAGAAATTCTGTAAAATTACTTCAGGGATTTTCCTCTTTCCTCACTTGGGAAAACTTCTCCAGAGGTGCAAAAACTGCTTTTATCAGTCTGTGATAAGAACAATGAATTAAAATGGAGCAAAAGAAAGAAAAGAGGGAAAATAAATGGTAAAAAGCAAAACAGAAGCATAAGTAAGTCACATCTCAGGCAGAAGGTGAGGAACACATCAGCAGAGTGAAATAATCCAAAGATGAGGCAGCATATCACCAACACACTTCCAAACCCTCCAACATCACTGAACATCCCTCAGTGCCATTAGATTTCTATGAGAGTTTTCTAGACTTCTACAATATGTGCCATTAGCTCTCTCTTTCCCAAGCTGAGTAATCCCTGTCTTACTCAGACATTCCTCATATGGAAGCCATTCCATACCTTAGAACATACTTTTCCATATAGGGGTCAGATAGGTTTGATTAACAGTGGCACGTTTGCCAACATTTTTTTGTAGTTGCTGCCACCTGAAAGACTTCTCCAGGAAGAAAAAACGGCTCAGTTGTTCATGCTCAGCATAAGTTGTGGCCACAAGCCACAGGCCTGATCTACCTTCTTTGTCACCTCCTGTTGGTGTCACAGGGATGACTGATGCCACAAGTCTTTGCACCTTCTGGAAAAGCAGCAGTCAAGTTTTCACGTAGTAGTTAGCCCATTTGCTTTAATCAGTGATAACAAAATCATTCTGAAAACTACGAAGAAATACTGAAATTACTTTTCAGTTCAAGCAACCCTTTTATTGATATCTTCCCAGCTCTTGGAAAAACACACACTCGTATGGGTTAAGCAACAGGGGCCCTACCTTAGTTCATTTCACCTCAGATATAAACATGAATAACAAAGTCTCTCTTGGCTTTTGTTGGAGAAATCTTGTTTGCTCAAGAACCTTGTCGGGGAAACCTTCCATTTTGAGGATGGGGCAGGGCTGCTCAATCTTTGGCCTTCATTTTCAGGCATTATGGTTAAAAGCTGCATAAAACTGGGGACCTATTCCATACACTGAAATAAAAAAGAACAGAATCAGCATAAATCAGACAAAAATCAGGGCAAAAATATATTGTGCAGGTAATAAAACTCATCTCCTTTGTCAAGAAATCAAGTTTTATTTTATTAGTCTCTTGGACTGTCAGCTTTGCAATTTTCTAGCTGTCCCTACAATCCCTTAGAGTAAGCAATACTTAAAATGTCTAATAAAAAAGAAAGAAAATCAAGCAGGAGATAAATATTAAGCCTTTCCTATATGATGAACACACTGACATAGTTAATTACCTACACCAGTGCAAACAGATCAGAATAATTTTTAAGAGCCTCAACTTCAGAGACTATGAGAGCTTTTAGAGTAAAATATAACTCTTAGTACATTACTGGTCTCTCTGTACACAATGGAAAAAGGTCTGGGGGGTAATAAACTCCTTTTTAACTATCGTGTCAGGGTTATCTACACACAAAATTTAGCAACTTGTTGGTTAATGTGATAAAAACAACACAGAATAATATGAATAGAGACATAATTAAGAAGAGTCGAGACAAAATTTAGAACAAGCCACCAAAAAACATTGGTTTGGGGTGGTGGAGGGTTTTCTTAATTAGATTTTTGGTTTTCTTGGGGTTTCTTTTATCCAAATGAACTATCTTGGTGTTAGATAATATTCCTCTGACTGACTGATTCAACTATCAGCTCTGTAGTAAGTGTAATTAGATTTAACTTTGTCTGCTGCTCCTTAGTCTAACTAAATAACCAACCTAAGCCCTGACTTCTATAGAAAAAGAATGGTGGAAGCAGCTAAAATTCTCTCTTCACCATCACAGCCCCTGAGCTCTCTCTATGCCACTCTAGCAGCACCAGCAAGCTGAACTAACCTGGCTGGCACCATGGATTGTGCTGAGCACAGGCTGCCCAGGCAAGCTGTGGATACCCCATCCCTGGAAATTTTCAAGGCCAATCCCACCAAAAGGCTGGATGTTATTCTCTGCTGCTGCAACACCACCATCATCTCTCTCAAGTGGCTGTAATGGTGGGTAAATATTATCAGTTGAGAGTGAGGCAAAATGTCCAAGTCACAGAGAAAAAGCAAGGAAAACACAGCTCTGGTCTCCCCAACTCACCCATGTCTACAAGTCCAACTTTTTGGCTCCATTAAAACACAGGAGAGAATAATCCAACTCTCTGAGGACTCAAGAGAGTTGAGGAATGTAAGGAATATTTTCTCACACTTCAGTTCTTACATTTGCTTTCGTTAACTCCCAACACATACCTAGTAATGTTCCTGAGGAAAACTCAGCCCAGCCATTTCCCACAACAGAGCCTGCTTCTTACAAAAATAGTGCAATAAAGCAGAATGAGTGGCAGAGGAGGGATGCCAGGGATCATCTGCACCCCAGCACATTTCCTAATGCACTCCTACAAACAAGGTGGTGTTTCTAGGAACAAGGAAGTCAAACTAGTCAAACAAACAAGGGGCTAAAAAGAAAAGACCAAGCTGTCCCTCCCCCCCCCAACAAAAACCAAACAAAAAAAACCCCAACCAAACAGAAATGGGGAAAAAAGAGACAGAAAACTGGAAAGGCTGGCAGAATAGCAAACCAAAATAAAATCTGCCATATCAGGGTGGAGTTCAGAGGTAACCTAGTGCCAAAGAAAAGTACAATCCTGGGATTTGTAAACAGGAAACAATGAGCACAAGCAGAAAAGAACTGAAAGAAACAATAATGCAAATGATCGTGGCTGTGGAGAAGGTGTTTTGGAGAGATCTGAAGGATTTCAGGAGCTTTATTGAAAACAGAACCAGGAGATGACTTGATTATTTGTATACACATATAATGTGTATATAGATACATATCTGTATCTACATCTACATATACGCACATATGCTCTGAATGAAAGGGTCTTTGTATACACTGGAAAATGCTTAGCTAAAGTCTTAAGGTAGCCTTTTCAAATCAGAACTAAACCACAAATGAACAATGGAGTTTTAAACTGTGAGAGTGATTAGACAGGGAAAGGTTATTTTTTGGGAGGAGCATGCTGACTGAAATTTGGATTATACTTTGTAAACTGATCAGATTAGAAAAATGCAAAAATCCTTCTGTGATTTTTTAGATGTGCACCCCAGCTCCTCAGAAGCTTTGAAACAGAGATGGTAAACTTCCGTGGTCTTATGTCAAGCACATTCAGCTGAGAATTTTACAAAATATGAACTTTTCTGTGTCTCTTTCACATGGACAGAAGTCCAAACAAGGGTTCAGCAAGGATGCATACGTGTGTGTGTTCACTTAAGTAGAGTCACCAAAACTAATCTTGGCAACTGCAACTCCCACTTGCATTTGGGCTTAAAGGAACCTGTCAGGGTCCCTCCCCCCCGCCATGTAGCCCTGGGAGAGGGGCCCCAGGCAGGAGACACGGGGTTTCCCTGTCCCTGGTCAGCCTCGTTCCCCATTGGTTGTGTTCCCCTGCGCGGGCAAGGACCCTCGGGTCCCGTGACTGTATCAGTTCATCGGCAGATCCCGGCCATGCAGCTGGAGAAATAAACATCTCTGAAACATCTATCAAGAATCGCTCCATATATATTTCTCTTCCACGGGCCTGTTGTTTGATACATCGTGTTATAGTATCCCCACTGTAGCAGGAACCCGAGTGATGAAATGAGATTATCTGACAGGATGTTTCAGATCACCAGAGGCTGCTGTTCACACATGAGTCTCACTAATGAATTCCTTAATGTTTACTATTGAGCTGGTCATCCTTCGCTCCAGGAGAGAGACTGGAGAGGCACCACAAGCTGCACATTACCAAACACAAATGATCTTTCATAAGGTGATGTTCCAACTTGAGCTCAAGAGCAGAAAGCCTAATTCAAAACAAGAAACCAAACAAAAACATACTGGGAAAAAAAAAGGAAAAGAAAAACTCCACAAGTGAAACACAGGAGAAGTGTTTTTTCAGGCTTCTATGAGACGACTGAACTGTGTAAACCCAGAAACAGCTGGCAGTGCTCACCAAACCTCAAGCTCTGCAAGATACACCCAGCCTAAGCTAAACACAGGGAGCCTGAAAAACTACACATTGAGCCTGAAAATGTTTTGAATATGCAGGAAGGGTTGTAGCTCTGATGTGCCTTTCAGATGTAAGGTCTGTACTTCTTTAAAGCTGCCATTATTTTTACGTCACTATTACCAAATTCTACAGAGCTGTATGCTTCATAATTGAATGATACAGGGAAATAAATCTTTATTCTTATTGTTAATGCTTCTCAGACTTTCAAGTATTCGCATGGGAAATGACTTAAGAAAAGACACAATTCAAATCAAGTTGAGATATCTCTGACCACATTAGAATATGCAGAATATGCAAGATATACACACCATTCCATATTTCTGTTGATATATGCTACATTGGACAAAGAAAATCTTGGGTTTCTTAAAACCACTCTTTTAGAACACCAGGGCAGGTAAGACTGATCTTCAGTGAAAATATCAGCCAAAATTTTTATTTCAGGTGTTTTTCATTGCAAACACTTCCAGTCCATTTCTCCTGGAATTACCTTTATTCACAAGCTCTCAAGACATTTACTAAGCAAAGGCTGCAAATGAAATCAAGAACTAAGACAGTGTTACCTGCCCCGTGGGAGGTTCTCTGCTCTAATGAGCAATTACTGCATCACTCCTATCTATTACCCAGGGATTAGCCAGGTTTCATGGGAACAGTCACTACCACACAGAGTCCTCCTGCAGAGCTTGAAGAGATACAAGATCCTCCAAGAATGCAGCTGTTTTGCCTATACTTCAGTTGGAAATGTAAAATAAAGTTTGCAATAGTGCGCTGCAAAAAGACATGACATTATTCTGGCAATTAATGCAAAAGGCTCAAAAATAGGGTTCTGTGGCTTCTCTGGCATCATTCTGCACCTGCAGAAGGCACGGGAGCACAGTTCTGCCAAAAAGCAGGACTCAGTGGGTACTCAAGTGGTGGCTCAAGGCAAGGGCAGCAGCAACCCTGGAGTGTGTGGTCACTTTCCGTAAAAGCTGTGCCTGTGCAAAGAGTCGAAACTTGTTGCAGTGGGGATACTGCAACACGCATATATCAAACCAGGAGTCCCGTGGAAAGGAAATATATATGGACAGACAGATTCTTGATAGCTGTTTCAGAGAGATGTTTATTTCTCCAGCCGCATGGCCGGAGCTCTGCCCAGGAACTGTCACAGTCACGGGACCAAGGGTCCTTCTGCCCGCGCAGGGAACACAAACCAACCAATGGGAACGAGGCTGAGCAGGGACAGGTAAACCCCGTGTCTGTGCCCTCAGGGCCCCTCTCCCAGGGCTACACGGCAGGGGAGGGACCCCAACACCTCACCCGTTTTATTTTAATAAAAGGAGAATGAAAACAACGGGATAAACATAACAAGAACCGTTTCAAGACAAAACAAGCCACCCTCCTGAGTCTTTAAATGTCCAAACAGATTCTCTGGAACATCTTAGGGCTGACAGAAGGGAGACAGAATTCTCTGAGCATGCTTTGTGGGGAAACTGAGGCAGGAGAGGGTTTAACTTCTTCCCTCCCCCTTTTCATCCCCCACTCGGCATTGGAAAGGGATTTTTGGGGAAACAATTGGCAAAAGCATGGTTTTGTGAGGGAAACCATGGATGAAAAAACGGATTGGGAATACACTGGGGGTAATAGGACATAGGGTAAAAGGGAAAGGTGGGATTAGGAAAGGGAAACTGTAGGGGGGGCTTACAATGGAGATATTGTCTAACATGACTACGATTTTTTGCATATATACTGCCTTTTACAGAAACACCATCAGGCCCAGTGACCTGCGATGCTTGTAACCCTTTTCTCCCTAGTATAATATTAAATTCCACCACCTCTCCATCTCCCAAGCTTGGGATGCATTTTTCAGGGTTATTCTTTTTAATAGCAGTTCTATGCACGAATATGTCTTGCTGGTTGTCACACCTTGTTATAAAACCATAATTTTGCTTAACATTATACCATTTTACTATCCCTAAGGTCTTAGTTACTATGATCTTTTCCTTTTTCCGAGTGGTTGCTGTTTTCTGTCTCGCTGCGTCTTTGCTCTCTCCTTTGGTCGCTCCCGTGTTGGAATTGTCGGGGCTGCTGGTGCCTGCGCGCTCTTCCCGGGGTCGCGTTCGGGGCTGCGCGGGCCGGGCCGGGCCGTGCCGCTCAGTTCTCCGTGCGTCGCCTCTTCTGGTCGCAGCTTCGCTGCCGCTGCCAGGCGCTGCACCCACGTCTCGGCCGGGCCCCCGAGCGACGACTCCCCCGCGCCCTGCTCCAGCGTGTGTCTCGGCTGGGCACGGCTCCGCTCCACCGCCACCGCCACCCGCCACCGCCCGCGCGCCGCCCCTCTCGGTTGGGCGTTCACGGGGCTCGCTCCACCACGCGCTGCGCTGGGCTGGGCAGGCACTGCCGGGTCCCGCCGCTCCTGCCGCGCCTCGCTCCGCCCCCGACACTGCGGCTCGCTTGGCTCCACCCGCGTGCGGGAACTGCCTCGCTGCTGCTCGCAGAGCGCTCGGTGCACGTGGCCTGGGCCGCACGGTCCCTGCGCCAGGCTTCCCTTCGCCAGGACACAGCTGACATTGCTCAACAGTCTCGGTAACTAAATAATATTCACGAAAATATTCTTCCATCGGCATGTATTTTGACTCCAGTGTTAACTGTGTCCAAACGTTTTTCCAAAAGCCCTTGGTAAGAATTAAATCCCAAGAAACATAGAAAAAGTTCTTAAACAATCATGCCAGGAAGTGTTTCAGTTCTTTTTGAGCTTGAATCAAGCTAAAATTTACAAATCGTTGTTCAAGAATCATTTTAAGTTTAAGATAAATGTCCATATGCGGCTCTGAGAGCCAAGAGTCTTCCCACCGTTCCTCCATAGTTTAGATACGGAATAGCAAAGCAAAACCAAGAAGAGGAATCCAAAGTTTCCAGGGTTTACTCACACAAATCAGTCGCTTAGGGATCGGGGATCGTTCTGCTCACAATTCTCCACCATTATGTAGCAGTGGGGATCCTGCAACATGCATATACCAAACCAGGAGTCCCGTGGAAAGGAAATATATATGGACAGACAGATTCTTGATAGCTGTTTCAGAGATGTTTATTTCTCCAGCCACATGGCCGGAGCTCTGCCCAGGAACTGTCACAGTCACGGGACCAAGGGTCCTTCTGCCCACGCAGGGAACACAAACCAACCAATGGGAACAAGGCTGAGCAGGGGCAGGGAAACCCCGTGTCTGTGCCCTCAGGGCCCCTCTCCCAGGGCTACACGGCAGGGGAGGGACCCCAACAGAAACTCACGGATTTCCTGAGAGCACACATTCCTAAAGGCTGACAAATCTGAGAATATAAGGTTTGTTGGAGGTTAGGATTTTTCCTTTTTTTTTTCCTTTCTCTCAGAGAATTTTCTCCAATTTGTTGCCTAAGAGATGGTAATGAGGATACTTAAGAGAGACAAAAGATGTGGCCTAGATGGGGGAGGGGTGCAGCTGGGTGCAGTCTCTTAGCTGGGGGGCTTTCTCTTTGGAAGTGCAGAGATACCACAAGATTTTAGCTGGGGCGTGAGGGGCTGGGCTCTGCCCTCGATCTCTCTCTCCCAGGATCAGAATGGAGACAGGTGGGATTTGGTGCCGGACTGTTGCTGCCCAGAGGATTCGCTGCCACTACGGAGCTTTTGTCCTCTCACTGCTTCTCGTACCGTGGGTGAGCCTTTGCTCAGAAGAGCAGCTGTTGAACTGGGGTATTTCCAACACCTGACCTCACTGGAAAGGGGACTCTGGCACCCTCCCCCTTCCTGGAGGGAGTGTCTACTGGCTGCCTGCGGCAGCCCATCTGCCACTGCCCAGCCCCACTGTTTTCTGCTGCTGCTTCAGGGCTTTTTTGCTACACTTTAAGCTGACACCCACCCCGTGCCTGCCTGGACCCCCATAGCTCCTGCTATGGCTTCGGAGTTTTCACTATACTTTGTCTGCCACCCTGGGTCTGCTCGCCTCTGCCGGTCCACCCGTTACTCCGAACTTCCTGCTATAGTCCATTTTGCCATCCGGAGGGGCACTTTCATCGGCTGCCCCACCATGAGTTTGCAAAGGAAAGCCCCTTCTCTCTCTCTTTCTCCCACCGGCCCGCCCGCCATTGCCATGTGGAGAGAGACGGCCGAAACTCGCACCACAGCGCCCCCTGCAGGTGCAGGGGAATCATTGCAGCTGCCCTGCCCGGCCGGGAGCCACCAGCGCCCCTGCCGGCTGTGAGCGGAACTGCACCCAAGGGGAAAGGGCCCGCGGCCGAGAGAGGCTGGCACTGGCTTCTGGTTCTGCTTGCTGCTGCTGCTGCTGTTGTTGTTGTTTGCCTTGTTATACATGTACAAACTAGTAAAAAACTGTTACTCCTTTTTCCATATCTGTGCCTGAAAGTCCCGTAATTTCAAAGTTGTAATAATTTGCAGGTAAGAGGGTCATATTTTCCATTTCAAGGGAAGTTCCCACCTTCCTTGGCAGGCACCTGTCTTTCAAACCAGGACAATGATACAGATTTTGTTTTTAATGCAAAGTTACTGCATTATGTACACTTTTAACAATAACGCTGCTATCTACATGCTTGGGTGTTTATATCTCTGTGTCATGACCTTTGGTCTTCCCTGCTAATTTTTCTGATTCTGGCTTTAAAGCAGTTAAACATCAGTTTCCTGATTCTTGTAGATGTTTTGGGGTTCCTGCTATCACGGGCAAAACCTCTAAGTGCCACTTGCTTGCATTAATGTCAAGTTTGAATAAATTTTTCACTTCTCTTTGTGTTTGTGTTCATCCAGTCTTGAAGCAATTCATAGGCAAGGGTTCAGCAAGGTTAGTGTTATTTAAGACATTAAATGAAGGAACTTCAGAAATAAAAGAGGGAAATACCAAAGACTTTAGAGGAATTTAGTCAAAAAGCAACACACTTTATGTGACAGTTCAATTAAGTAACATTTCCCTGGAAGGTGAGGCTGGCAGTCTCAAAGATTGGCACATTAAAAGTCAACACATATGCCAAAAATATTCTTTCTGACACTTAAACCTGGACAGTCACTTCCAGAAGGCAAATGAGAAAGAACAAAAAAAGGACCCAAAATTGAATGAAATTCTTCTCTTATCCAGGATTTTGGTGGTGATTTTTTAAATGCTTTTTCTGCAAAGATACAGACAAAGTATCTATCAAGAAAGATTTCAGGTTTGTTAGTGCATTCCTTTAGGTATTTTTTCCCTCCTGCAGAGGACAAGCACTTTGGTCTATAAAGTTCTGTCTGGTTACCAACAATGCAAGGTTCAGTCCCATGCATACAGCACAGCCATTTCAGACAGTATTTATCCCATCTACAAACAAAATGCACCTAGCTTAATAAAAGGTGGGCCTTTTAAAGAATCCTGCAGCATTGTGGAAAACATTTAAGTCAGTACAGAAAGGGCAGAGTGAGTAAGAGCATTCAGGTTTATAAAGATGCAAACCAAACCTTTGTGCCCCGTAACAAAAGTTGCTTTACTGTGAAGAATAGAGCACTGGCCTTTTTAAGGTCCCTTCTAACGCTATTTTGACACGATTCCCTCAGTTATTAGTTTGTAGCACTTACATGCTACATCATGGTGGTTCCTAAAAATATTTAGTAGAAATTTACATGCAAAAGAAGAAGAAAAAAAGGTTCTGAAAAGCCCCGTTGAAATAACGCTTGAGACATTGCTGTGGATCAGTTGTTTCTGAGCTTCATCTCAAAATACGGCAATCTAAATGTTGTAAGAAAGATAAGAAAAAACCCACAGAAAAATTAAACCTAACACTTTGAACATGGGATGCCTCAGGCTCTTCCTACAGTCAAAAAAGGATGAGAAATTCATCCTGTGCAGATGCCTTGCTCTCTACAACAATAGATGGAGCTTACCCACCTCCTTCAGACTAGTAGTCTCATTTTCAGGTAACTTGTGTTAAAAAAAGCCAGGATGAATGCCTTCCAAAGCAATCCACCCACTGCCATTGGACAAATCTGTGGGAGACCAAAGAACTCTATTCCACACTCTGAAGGCTGCCCCAAACCACAAAGCTGTTCATCTCAGTTTAATCTCAGTTGAAAAGTGGTTGGAGAAAGCCCGCAGGGGAATAATGGCCACACAAACCAACACCTATTTGTTTACAAGAAGCGAGAGAAAAGTCAAGAATGGAATACTTTTTTTACTATCCATAATCAGAGATCATAGCAGAAGCACACATTGTTAAAAAGACAGGCTTTGCCAAGGATCCAAAAGGGAGGTCACTAGGCAATTACTACAGTGGGCTGCACTGACCTAGAGGTTTGAAATCTGTCACTCCATGATATTCTCATTCCCCATGTGTGAGGGATTAGCCATCCAGAAACACGGAAAAAAACAGCATGCAAAAATAAAAGGTTCTCTTCAGTCTGATTTCTTCAGACTTCATTTTAGTAGGAAATACTGTTTGCAGCTTTCGCATCAGTTCTCCCATGTCAGGCAGATTAAACAATACAAAACAGAGCACACAAAGACAAACAAAAGCTGGCTTCCATCTAGCCTCAGAGAAACTGCAGTCATTGTCATTCCAAGGCAGAGAGTCCTGCTGCTGACAGGAACATGCAGCCTATGCAAGCTGGTGCTAGTTTGACCAAGAGTGCTACTCAAAATGCTAAAGGGCAGTAGGGCCCTTCAGGGAAAGTGAGCAGTTCAGCTACCCCACTGAAGATAGACATCAGTGGCTTTTGCTGGGATGGCAATTCCCATTTCAGATTTCCCAAAAAAAGAAAGTAGCATCCGGGCTAAGTGATGCAAAGTGACTTCCATGGATCAATGGCAACACTCTTTTTCAACTTTGAGCAAAGTTTAGTTCACCCAAGCTTTCATTACAACGTCAAGTTTTTAGAGATCACCATAGTGTCAAGACCTCATGAAAAAGATTACCACAGAAGGAACTAAAGCTCTCATATCACTGAGTTATCTGCAACGCTGGCTGAAAATGAGGCAAATGCTGCCAGGTTGTATAAACTGGTGTACTAGTTTGAAAGCAAACCAGTGAGAGATCCCAAGTCAGAATTAAAATTTAATAGGAAAATTAAAATAAATGCAATAGTACAGAAACCCTGACAGAGTCAGAGTACAACCTGACACCCTGTTGGTCAGGGTGATGGTAGCAGTCTGATTAAATGGTGGCTGCAGTCCTCCTGAAGTGGTGGATGTGGTTCTGTTGAAGCGGTGATCCTGTAGAAGGATCTGGTCTTCCTCTGAGGGTCCAGTGGTGGTTACGTAGCTCTTGTCCTCTGGGAACCCAGTAGATAAGAGCTGCCTGTGGTGTTTCAAACTTCAGATGATATCCAGGTAGGAATGCTTGGTTGCTCCCCCTGGGCGGAATGGAATGATGTAACTTTATGGGTCAGGCAGTGAGGCTTGATAGCCCATTAACAGAAGATGTCACTCAGGAGGGAGTTATCAGGGATGTGTCATGGAAAAGACAGAGAACACTGCCCCACCTGGTTTTAACAGATGGTGACAGAATACATACTTTTGGTTACATCTTACATTGTAACCTAAGACAATTGGTAATGGCTTCAGTAGTTACCAACCCATAATACTGCTGGAAAATAGCAAGCAGAGATGTTCAGTTTAGAAATTCCTGTATCATTACCCCTGACTGGGAAAGCAAATCCCCAAAAGTTTCAAAGGTTTGATAAAATTTTCATGCATTTTAAGAGAAAAAGACAACTGTATTGCTCTAATCTGCTTAACCACAGTGGTATTATCAACTCCTCTCACCAAGAAACATTTCAGTGTTAAAACCCGTTTTTTATTTGGCTGCAAATATCTGTATGCATTAAATAGATGTCTGGATTACAGCAAATGCTGCCCTTTTTCGTCTCCTTGTTTATTAAACTGCTCAGCAGTTCATGTACATTACGTGAACTCTTCCTGGGGGACTTAGTTTTGAATTATACATGACACTTCACATTTCTAGTCAATAATACAATGCTTTTCATTTTTCAGTAGTTGCTTCATTCATTAACTCCCTGCAACCAAGTTGTTTACATTAAAAAGTATAATTTCTGCTCTTGCTATCTTGTATTTTCACAAAATTCATTTCTGCTCTTGCTATTCTATATTTTCATAGAATGACAGAATTATCAAGGTTGGAAAAAACCTCTGAGATCATCAAATACAATTGTTTCCTCATTTTTAGAAAGAAAGAGTTGGTAAAATTAAACTGTAGCTGTCAAAAGTCACCACTTAAACAAACCTGTTACATAAGCAAATAGTATGTATTTTCATACTCATGACAGGCACGCAGCTAATCTTCAAAATGTCTTTGCTTGGCATACAGTATTAGTCAAATGCTCTGAAGGCAAAACCTTGCTGGTTTTATTGGAGTTTCACAAGCCTACTTAGAAGGTACTGGCCCAAAGGAGTCAGAAACTGATCCAAAAGAGGCAGAAACCTGGAACTGTAATGACTTTTGTATCATGTGTCTTGGGCCAAGGCAGACTGACCCTGGGCTACAAAATTAAATAAAATTGGTGCCTGAACCACATGGAGTCCAAGGGGTGCTTAGTTTTGGTGGTGCTTCAGAGCTGCTTGCTGAATAGGAGGGCTGGGATTGAACACCCTGTGGCACAGGACAAGATGTCTCTCCACATCAAATCCCCCAGAATGGGATGAGGGAGGAATGGGATGCTGACTTAGAAACAGACTGACTGACCATGATAATCAAAGAAGACTAAAAAGGTTACAGTTACAACAGGACTAAGGGACAGGAGTCTAGCTGTACATAGGGCAGACCCAAAGAATAACATTGGAAAAGAGCAAACTCAGAGCAAACAGATGAACAGATGATTCAAGAACCCGGGCTGCCCCAGACATGGTTGCTTGCCATCCTTTGGAAATGGAATGGAGAGGACCACCACCTATGATGACACTCTGAGGTTTATCCACGACCCTTCTAGCTATTTGTCTAGAAGCTAAAATTCCACCTGTATTGATGCAGTAGCCCAAAGAGACTCTCTTCTGACTATGGCATCTTCCAGATTACACACAGCCCTGCCATGCCATTTATACACTCTCCATGGACAGAAATATCCAGGTAGCAATAACATGGGTATATAATGAGACAGGATGCTTCCCCACAGTTGTTAGTTCAAGTTTAGCAAGTCCAGCTAAGCAAACACAACATTCCCAAAAGATATACACAAACTATGACCCTGTGACTTCACACTGAGGTTTCTTGTTATCATAGAATTATTTAGGTTGGAAAAGATTTTTGAGTCCAACCATTTAACCAGCACTACCAAGTCCAAGACTAAACCATGGCTCTAAGTGCCACATCTACACATCGTCTGAATACCTCCAGGGAGAATACACAGATTTTAAAATCTCTTACTCCTACCCTCATTGCATGACAGCTAGACATATACCAGAGACACTCACATCTGAGCTTACAGGAACAGGTAAAAACCCCATATTGCATCAAGACACAGAATTGAAAAGTGAGTTTCCCTACATCATTCAACCTGTTTGGAAGCAAGCTGTGGAGGAGCTTTGAGCTGAAGGCACAGGGTTGTCTAGTTCTTGTCTTGTCCCATACTCTATTATTAGTTCAGCCCTGTCTGTACTGGGTGAAATCTCGTATCTGTGATGTCAAAATATGTTCTTACATCATTTTCACAGAGTAAAGCAAAATGCAGTCCTGAAAAGGCAAGATTATCTGTAGTTTTAGTGCCTGTTACAAGCCTTTGACTGTTTCTCAGCACCCCCATCGCACTCACTGCAACTTGTGAGAACATTTTCTTGATTTCATTAGGCTTTCACCTCCTAGCAAATGCAGCGTGCTAGCCAGCGTAATTTGTTTTCCCCTGCGAAGAGGCTTTGTGAAAGCTGGAGCTGCAGAGTCTGGATTCACCCTGCACGAACACACTGCAGTAATCTATACAAATAAAGCACTCGGGGTCTGCACCAGGGTGCCCTTGGGATGTGCTCTTTGGCTGTGGCAGTAATGTGGATAAGAGACAGCAAAGCCTCTGAGCAGCACGTGCAAGACACAGATTCATTCACTCTAATTAGACTTATGTCTTCCCTGCCCCCCTGTATGTCAGGAAAAGTGAGGAAGATGGACACAAGAGGCTTCACCACTCAGACCTGCAACCTACCAAGTACTATATAAACTGGAACTCAGGAGCCATAGCAAGATCTACTGGACTTAACCAAAACAAGAAAAGACAGTGCAATAAATGCACCCCCATTCCCATCTGTCCTCTAGGTGAAAAGGAAACAGTCTTGCTACATATGGATGGTTCCCACACATACACTGAGAAATAATAATAATCTGTCTATAAACAAAGGAGGCTAACAGTAGCATAGATTGATTTCAGCTCATTTCAGGACTATTCTGTATGTTCTGAAAAGAAAATAGGTGATGGGACTGTGAGCTTAACCACCCAGGGTCTGGTCAGTATTAAAAAGTGATGAAAAATGTAATCACATTTTGTAATCACACCACAGAAGCTGGTCAAGGGAGACTGATGGAGAAACTATGGCTCTACTTTTTTTCCATAAGGGAAGTTGAGGAGAAAAGCTAATGTGATGAATATGTTGGCTGTTAATGCCAAGTTCCATAGGCAACAGCCTGAAATTTAATCCTACGAATCACTAAAAGGAAAATGTTTGGTTGAAACAGCTTGCTCTCAGAAGAGCTCCCCCCTCCTGCCCCGAGTCTGCTCCTGAACAAGCTGCTGTTGTTCAGCACATCAACAACACAGATTAACTGTTAGATAATCTGATTTGAGGGGGGAAGCTCCCCACTAGCCAAGCCACACTCTCCTAAAAGCACAGGGTATAAAGAGTCACAAATATTAATAGCACAGTCTGGTCTTTCTTTTGTCTTTGCACAGAGTTTGGAAGCATTTCTTCTCCAGTCAAAAAAGGCAAAGGATTTCATGTGGTGACAGCCTACTCTCTGCTTAAAATGCCCACACAGAGCATTGAAGCTGCTGAGATAAGATACTATTCTAGAACTATAAGCAATGCATATTATGAAAACCTGCCTTTAAAATGACAAATAAACATCATCTAACAACACTTTACTTTTAAATGCATAAAATTTCATGTATGTTTTTTATGTTCCTAAGCAGAGAGTTAAACCCCCATAGTATGTCTTCTTTTTCTTTTGCTTCCAGCAGCTTTTAATTAGTCAGGCCTATTCTCCTCTATCCTGGCAGTGATCCTTTTCAAATGGTTTTATTTCTTGCTGTCAAGTCCATGTAAATGGCTGTTGCTGAATTAGAGAGATCCGCTTTTCTCCACCCAAAGAACTGATTTAAATCATAAAGCACTTACCAGGAAAGAAGCAGGCAGTGAGAAACAGCAGCTGCTGCTTTTTTGAGCAGCTGGACAGCAACAAGCTAACAACATCACAGCAATATTTGGGAATTTTTCAAAATCAGGACCTGTGTATCCTCTGTATAATTTTTTCACATTTACACAGGTTCTAAGAATTTACTTTGTCTGGGCTTCAAAACTGAACCATTATTCTGTGCGACTTTAAGTATTTTGCAAGTATTATACACTACACTAAGGTAAGTAAAGTACATTGCTCACTGCAAAGAGGAAAGGAGATGTGCACATACGTACTAGGAGATACCTGGTTCTGAAAGTCACAACCCAGCCTTAATACTTGCTGGAACTTTCCCAAACATCTAGGACAGCCTTGGACGAACCTGGTCCTTAGGGACTGTGCAGACAAGGGATTTTCACTCTGTAAGCCTGTTTAGTACCTTGAGGGCAAAGGCATGGCTTAGCACAGGTACCTCACCAATCACTGCACCATGGCAGATTAGAGGAGCAATGCGATGGCTGGCCTGGGAAGGGTTATCTGAGGCCTATATTCTGCAAATTTCTTTGCCAGACACAGACTGATTTGTAGAGCACCTCCTTCCTGAGCTCACTTCCCTGCAGAGGCGTTAAATCCATCCAAAGCTAAAAAAGTATCAATCCAGACACTACATTGCCAGTGCACTCTGCTGCCTTTGTTTAGGCTGCAATGTTATGCTGGAGGGCATGGAAGCATCTCAGAATTGCTGAAATTATGAAGAACTGACAAATTCTGACAAAAAGAATTAAACAACTATGTTGTTTAATACAGAGCAATAGTTACAAGAAGAATTTTTAAGTGCAGCCTAAGGGACTGATTTAGTGCGTATGTATAGGGCCACTGGATCACAGCTGAATAACAGCACTGACATCCTGTTGTGCGCATGATGTGCCTAGATGTGTCAAATAAAACGGAGCTGCAGGAAAAGTGATCTTCAAGTTACAGTACAAACAAGCACCCATCACAATGTTGTCCACGCAACACATTTGTGGAGAGGGGAGAACAGGTGCACATTTGGCACTCATTAAGAGTTAGTGCCTGCAATCAGGATCCTTGACCATTAATCCCAGAAATTTCCATTTGTGAAAGATGTTCAGTCATTTGGCCAGATGTTTCTTACACAGCCTTTAAAAGAAACTGCCCTATGTCTGTATCATAAATATTTGACTGCCTTAGTCACTTAACAATGGAAATTTATTTAGCCAACAGCTTGCTAATAAAAAACCAAACATACAGCTTCTCTGGATGTTTTGGTTCTTTGTCACACACAGACTACAGGCAACATAGAATGAAACAGTACAGTTCCAGATTTTTTTTTTAGTAGGGAAGTAATGAAATTTATACTGTCATAAAACCAACTCTGAAATCACAAAAACATTCTCTTGAGTTCTAGCTTAACTTGGGTAAATGACTTTCTGTGCAATGCTTTTAGTGATATAGAAATGTACACTTGCAATTATGTCCGGCTACTAAATAACTCTTTAAAAATTAACCACCACCCTGCCCAGAGTAGCACATATGTTTTTTCTAACGATGCCAATAACAATTTTGACCAACCAAAGAAAAAGATTCAGAAGTGGAAGCAATGATTATACTAAATGAAAAAAAATCTCTAATAATGCTTCTCAGAGTTCAAAAATTGGAGAGACTCACTTCCAGTGTCAAAAGAAAAACAAACCAGATCCTATTCTTCTTGGAATGAAAATGCCTTAACTCCAATGGAAACAGTCAAATTCCACGTGTGAGCTTTTCTTCCACTGCTGTTTAACTAGCAGGAGCCTAGCTGAGTTCTTCATAAACTTATAGCTTAGTTCATGGCTGCAAAGTACCTCCATGGTTCCTGCACTTTTGCACCAATATGGATTCTGAGCCAAATGCTTGAGTCTGAACACAATCAGCCTCTGAGGATTAAGTCTTTATCTAAGCAGGAAGGGGAGATACCACCTACAAGGACAAATTTCCAGAGATTCCTCTAAACTGATTTTAAAAGCTAGTCCAAAAGAGTCATTATTATGATTAAATGTCTCCTGTAGTCAAGATGTTCTTACATAATTTTAGACAAATCTGTAGACCTCCAAAATTTTAGCTGGGGCTGTAGTCCAGCCTCTTCTCACTCAAGAAACATTTTTATGCTAATTTCAGTCTAAGCTGGGAGAAATCCTTTGCGAACTGCTGCCATGGCACATACCATGCCTCAGGCACAAGGCCTCAGACATTCTGCATTTGAGGATCCATTGCCATTACCAAAAAGATCAAGTTGCCAATGTGTGTATGTGTGTGGTCATCACATTCTAGAGTAGTTTTTCTTCAAAACATCAGCATGCACCTTCTCAGATACCTCAAATCTGGTTAAACTACATATAAACTATTTATCAAGTGATTACCCAGCCAAAGCACCCACACTGAAATCAGGACCACCATAGATAGAAAACCTGCCATCCTTCTCTCTTCTAAGCTAGAGATTTATGAGAGTGGTGAGGCAATGGAAGAGGTTGCCCAGAGAAGCTGTGGATGCCCCATCCCTGGAATTGTTCAAGGCCAGGTTCAATGGGGCTTTGAGAAACCTGGTCTAGTGGAAGGTGTACCTGCCCATGGCAGAGGGGCTGGAACTCAATGATCTCTGAAGGTCCCTTCCAACCTAAACCATTCTATGGCTCTACGATTCTATATAAAAGTTACCTTTCCTTAACCTTTTCAGCACTGAGACTCCTTGTAGGTAACTGACAAAGGGAGATTCAAAACCTAATATCAAAGAACCATGTCCCAGTTAATGAGTATTTAGGCAAAGTGTTTAAGTTCCTCACTCTCAGGGCCTTGGTTCGACAGAACAGAAAATTGGGGGCCATCTATTCAGCTTCTCAACCTAACCCTTCAGATTGCTTCTCCTGCCTGAACACTCTAATAGGACAAAGGAGGTAATTAGACTGCAAGCAGCTGGACTGACAAAGGATTGGGACCGCACCTTGTACAAAATGCTTTAGGTTTTCGTCTTTTGTGAATCACTTTGTAATGCATTTCAAGAAAGCAAATGCATGAAGCAGGACAAAGAAACCCCAGAAGTTGTTCCTTCTGTGCCCACGACTACCACACAGAAGTTTGACATCAATAAATGAAGTTATGGTAAAATCAGGAAATGGAAGGCTGTCAGTAGACCTGTTTCCCATAACTACATTGGTATTTGGTGAAGTTTTCAATTTGAATAGCCTGTACTAAACTAGACAGTCTAATTATTCTTTCTCATAACAAACAGTTTTCAAGAAAGAGCCTTGGATGTAGGACGAAAATACCAGATGGATCATCTTCCATTTAAACCATAATGTTGCAGCTAAAGAAAGCATAAGGGTGTCATTCAAATTTTGTGCCCTGTATTCTATGCTCCAGGAGAAACCTGACTGAATGAATAACTACTGAGAATGAGGCAGTAAAATATGATTTTTTTTATGACTAACAAGAATGAATTTGTCCTACCTTTGTGTTTCTCTGCTATGCTATTACTGAGTAATGGAAGATAGTTCTGTACACATTTATTATCCCAGATTTACTGAACAACAGAAATCAGCTTTCTAATGTCCAGTAAACAATGAACAAAGAAAACTTTTAATTCTCATTTGTCTGCCTACTTTCATCTCACCATCCTGTTATTAGTAAGATGGACTTAAAAAGCCAGTTCTCCCTCTTGGGACAAAGCACAAACCAAACATTCTGTACCATCCAGGATTTTTTTCTGTAGTTCATTTATAAACCAAGTCTTACTGCATCCATAAAGGAATACAGAAGAAAAAAAAGCATCATTTTGTGGGCATTATTACAATGACAGGAAGCAACCTCTAATCCAGCTACTGGTACACATGGTATACATGCAGCCAATTACCTTAGATCAGCTTACATTATATTAGAATCACATTCTATAGTAATGTAAAATATAGGTATATTTTAGTAAAACCAACATTTTTTTTCTCCTAAGCAGATTTCAAGTATTAGTATATTTACTTCTCTTTGATGTGTATTCTCATTCTGCATTTAGACATGAGTAACTGTGTTACGGCTCATCTCATAAAATTGTTTAGAACTTTTATCATCATCATCATTGTAGTGTTTTTTCTGAGAACAGTATTATTTCTTCTCTAACTAAAAAGCAGCTAAAATATAGGAGCAGAAACAACTGGTGTGAGGATTCATGGACCTGATGACAGATCATACAACTAAAAAGTTACTCCCTGTAGAATGAGTTATCCATGTAAGTACAGAATGAAAAAAAAAATCAACATTTAATTTCTATAAAAAATATTAATATAATATTGGTGGAAAATGTAAAAATTAAATTTTCTGCAAAAATTTTTATGAAATGTTTTTCCATTTCCATACATCTTCCTTTCCAAATTTGATGTATACTGCTTTTTCATGTAAAAAAAGCCTGAAATCAAAATCTTTTCCATTTCTAGATTAACAGAACATTCGTTCACCTCTTCTCAATCATTTAGCCTTCAGTATAAGATGCAGCAAAACATGGCCTTTTAACATCAGCTCAGATGGGGCTTTTCAGAGTGCACGACACACAAACAAGGAGTGGATCCAAAGAAAACTACTATGGGAACTGTACAACTGATTCTAATGACAAAGATCACTAATCACAATGAACACATATTGTGAACAATATTAAATATACGAAGTAATATTCTAATGGTTCATCACATTATGCTCTAATGACAGAAGATCTCTCCTGAATCTTGAGTGTAGTAACTGAAATACTCAGAAAAGATGGAGCAAACAGAACTCATAAGATGAGAAAGAGAAGGTTTTTATTGTAAAATTACACGCAGAAAGAAATAACTTTCTGCACTGTCTAGAACCAAGTCCTGTGCCAATAATTTTACACCTACTGCAGTGCATTTTTTCAGCAGGAAAAAAGAAAGCAGCCAGGCATGGTCATTTGCAGTGGAATTCAAGAGCAACAGGACTCCCTCTCAGATACTAAAAATTTTCTTCATGATCATCTTGAATAATAGTTAAGAGCCATAAAATTGAAGAGGCCAAATGTATCATTTATGAGCTGAGAGGATTTCACAGGGTTTTTTTCTCTGTTAGAAATAAATTTCTCCATGCCTTTATTTTAATTTCTGAAGCACATTAAAGAAAAAAAAAAAAGAAAGCAGGGTGGTAAAAGTTGACAATTGCCTAAACATCACATGTGAATCTTGCATCAAGACAAAAACCTTACTATTTATTTTATTTTTATTTAGGAATTTTCTTCCACAATAGCTCTATATACTTAAAGAAGTCATGCTACCATCACACATATTTTAAAACAAGAGAGAGAAAATCTTTAAACTCTTTTAAATCCTTTTTTTTCCCCTCCATATTTCCTGACTTCCCAGTTTTAACAAGGTCTTAGAACCATTAGTATAATCTGTGACACAACCAAGCATGAAGTCTCAAATTCTCCATCATCAAGCAAGCTCTTCTGAAATTAATGCTGGATGAGAAGTGTTGTACCAGGAGGACCACAGAGAGATTTTAAGTATGCAGAGTTATTGTCTTTCTATTACTCGCTATCCATTACATCATTAACTATTACAGGTTTCTACAAGCAAGCACCACAAAGCAAGGAATAAAAAAAAAGAAAAAAGACAAGGGAATAAATCAAGGGAAAAGAAAACTGTAAGTTGGCAAAGGTGAAAAACCTAGCTTCTGTTCACAGAATCGTCCCTTTTCAATTCAAAACATGAGGGTTAAGATGGAATACTTATTACAAGTAGCTGTGTTTTTGAAGTCAGTGGATCCTTCACTTAAACACATCTGGATCTTCAAGGATCAAATATATCTCGGTTCGAAAGACAGGTGTCTACTAAGGAAGGCAGAAAAGCCTCCCTTGGAATGGCAGATGCGACCCCCTTTCCCTCTGATTTATTATAATTTTGAAATCAAGGGGGCTTTTAGGCAAAGATGTGGGAAATAGGAATAACAGTTCTTTACTATTATATATATATAACCAGTCAAACAAACAACAATAACTATGGCAGTAACAGCAAACAATCACAAACCCAGTCCCAGCCTTCTTGGCTGTCAGGCCCTTTCCCCTCGGGTGCAGTTCCGCTCACAGCCGGCAGGGGCGCTGGCGGCTCCCGGTGAGCAGGGCAGGTGCGATGGTTCCCCCGCGGCTGCAGGGGGCGCTCCGGAGCGAGCTCGGGGAGCACGCGGCACTGGTGCCCTGGGATACTGGGAAGGGATGGAACAAAAGCTTCAGAAACCCCTGGGCAGCCGATCCCAGTATCCAGCCGGACCCTCAGGAACAGCAGACTGGAACAGCAGACTGGAACAGCAGACTGGAACAGCAGGCTGGAACGGCAGGTTGGAACGGCAGGCTAGAACGGCAGGGACGAGCACAAATCCCGGGTGGCGGACGATATGTATCCAAACAGGGAACCCCCCGGAGGTCTGGGCAGGCAGGGTGAGCAGGGCTACAACGTAGCAAAGGCTCGAAGCAACAATAGGGGCCCGGCCATGGCCCGGCTCCCAGCGGGGCAGGGAAGGTGGGCTGGGGATCCTGGGGTTTCTCCGGCAGAAGGAAAAGCAGCTGATGAAAAACAGCCTCCCTCTCCGGCGTTCAGGGACTGACTGTCCGCACACCCAGATGAAAAAAAAGAATAGCCAGATGCATCCCACCCCATAGCCACCTCTTTTGTTTTTCGTAAGTACCCAGCAATTTGTCCCCCTAGTAACATGTATGGGGAAAATTCCTTTAAGAGAAAAAAAAACAAACCAGGAGAGCTCCTAAAACCCCAACAACATATTATATATTCCACAGTGCCTTTTCAGAGACCCAGATGTAGGTATCACTTCAGCACTTTTTTACTGAAAAGCAGCACAAAATGAAAATCTCAGGGAATTCAGGTACTCTTCCATGCTTTGTCTTCTGAGACTTTTGGATGAATAATTCATTAATGGGTGAGTGAAAGAAAAGAGGGAAAAGGTACAAGAGCTTTCTCCTATCATGTACAAAGTGTAAAAGACTGAGTTTTCAGAATAAAACCTGCTCCTCTAAGTACATGCATATTCATAACAGCACAGAGGGAAAAGACAATGAACAGTACAGGTGGTATCTTATATTTCTGTGGGAATTCTGTAACAAGCATAGCTAATCTTAAGACCTTGAATCATACTGTGGAAATATAATGAAAATCTTAAATGTACCCAGAAATTAATGTATTGGGCTCGATTAACTTCTCATAAACATAACTGAAAAACCTGACTGTGATGGGGGCTCTGATTTGGGCTGGAAACCTCACAGAAGCACTTAGAAAGTTGGTAGCTTTGCCTCTCCCTACTGACTTTGCTATGTGCCTGTCCCTCCCACCCGCAAATGTCACTACAAAGCAGACTGGAAAACACACAGCTCTCCAAGTCTTTCCTGAAACAAAACCCCACCTGTTCGGGATCCTGCTGCAGAAGCTGCACATCCTCACACCTTGCTGAAGCTCTGGGTCGCCACAAAGCACTCAACAACTGTGGGATGTTCCCAGTGTGGCATGCTCCAGCAACGTCTTAAAAGAGTGGGGGTGCTAGGCTTGTCCAAAGGCAGCGGTGAGACTGAGGAGAAGCTATCCCTCTTTTTTCCAGAAACAAGTCCTCATATAAAAATGATCTGAATATCAAGCAGAAGTACTAAGGGAAAGAGAGGAGGAAGGAAAAGTAAGTAACTCTGCATGAACCTCACATTTCCTTGTTTCTAGACCTCATAGCTTTTTTGGGGAATAAAAAACAAAAAAAGCCTTAACAAAAAAAAAAGTGGGAACTTAAAATGATTACACTTCCAAGTTTCACACAGAAAAGTGACAAAGAGGAAACCTACAGCACTTTATGGTCTCATTTGGAAAAACTGACAGGTTGGAAAAACAGGTTAGAAAGAAGAACTTAACTGATGGAAATTTGAATGATGAGGGTTGGAGGCCTGCAATGAAATATGTGAGGATGAACTACATTAGTGTAGGTAAAAAGAGTACTTTGAAATACAACAAAATTCATAGCAGAGGAATGCAGTACTCATGGTGGGTAAGGGAGAGGAACATTAAAAATATGGTTTTCAACTTTTCTCCTTTTACTTTCTGACACAGTTGCAGTCATTCTCCGGGCATAAGCAATGCTACATAAGAAGAGTCATTAAGAACAGCAGTCTTACTCATATTTAATTAAAATTGTATCTCTTACATTTTTTTCTTTATTTAAAGAAATTTAACTACACAGGAACCAGAGCTCTCAATATATTATAAGGAGGATTAATTAACATCACTACTTCTTCCATTTTGGGAGATTATTCAACACAAAAATTCAGAGGACAACTGCAAGTTTTGGCCTCTGTAACACTGATAGTAGTTTCTTAAAAAGTCCCCTAATAGCAGCTTCCCTTAGCAGTGCTGATGGTGAAAAAGGGCTTCTGTAAAGCACTGAAATGAAAGTTCAAAACAATAAGAAAACAGCATATTTTTAAAAACTGAACAAAACCGCCAACATATTAACTAGGAAAAAAAAAAAAAAAAAGGAAAGCAAAACGAAAATTTATGCCACTGGCAGTGGAAATGGAGAGCTCAATATTTAATTAACCTGCTTTCATACCTGGCTATCATTTGTATTCATTGTTTGTTTGTTTGTTTGTTTTCTTTCCTATGGTTAATTACAACATGAACCAGGCATGTCTTTCTTCTAGCAGGTGGATCTCTCCCTCTTCCTTCCAGCTCAGGACAATGTTGGTAAAGATTCACGTGAAAAAACTCTTAGTATATAGGATATGTTGATAAATGAAAGAATAACATTATAACAAATTTAAGGAAATAGTTTTCTTTTTTAAAAGTTATTACATTAAGTAGATCGAGATTTTTATATCACATATGTCACTGACACACAAATATTAGACACCATCTAATATACCTTTTTGTCAAGAAATAACAGCACTCAACAATATCAAAGCTATCCTTGAAAGGAAGATTTAAAACTCAGTCATAGTGCCCTTATATTCCCAGACAGTATTTCCGATATTATATTTTTCCTGTGAGCTCAGTAAGTTTTGTGATACAGCTATTTATGGACCATGACTGCATGCAGATTTAATGTGTTAAGCAATCAATCTTATTAACTGCAGAAGTTTTAATCCACCTTTCTTAAGGCAAAGTCTTAATTATCCTTAAGCCATGGTACTTTGCTAATAACAGCCTTTATCACACCTGTTCCAGGTATGTAATTGTGTCCTGTCAACTTTGCCATTCAGAGCTAAGAAAAGAAAGACAACGACCCCTGGACCTTGTACAGGCATATACTGCACTGTCAGCTAAAATGTCTGATATTTTTTACTTGAAGACATTATTTTGTAGTTGATGCTGCAACTAAAAACTATGAAAGAGGTAAAGGAGACGCTAAGGGATATGGCAGTGCTAAAAAGGAAATTCCGGTTTAGAAGAAACACAGCTTAAACAATATAATCAACTGTTATCTTTCTTTACCAAGTTAAAAATAACAATCCAAATGTACTGACCACATGTTACTGGCTAAGATCTGAGCTCTTGATAACTCATTAAGAATAATAGTGAGTACTTCACTGCGTAACTTGGAGCCAGCTCCAAGCTTAGACAGATCAGGCAGATGCCGGAGACAGCTTTAGGTCAGGGCAGGACAGAGCCCAGCCAGCTGCTGGTGCAGTGCCAGGACTCGGAGCACGTAGCTCTGCAGCCACTGTAGAGACACAGTCCTGCAAACCATTCTCTCCAGGCTCCCCATCTTTTGGTTTTCCCCTGCTCCCTCCTTGCCCCCTTCTTTGGAGGACCCGTGCCCAGGCTAGGCTGCCACAGAGTGCAGGTTTGCCCAGCAGTGGTGCTTGGCTCAGCTCTATCCTGAGCAGCATTCCCAGCCAGCTCCTGGCCACCAGGCTGACTCACTCCCAAGTCAGTCTGTCTACAGCCAGATTTTTAAATGCATGAACTTTTTGTTTAAATTCATAAAACTGGCATTCCTCCGTGGCTTATTCAGATACTGCTTCCCGCTGCAGCACACAAAGGCCACATTTCTTCCCATTTGGTTTTAAGTCTGGCCTAGTTAGTGATATCATTGCTAATGACTCTCCAGTCACGGTTCTGCTGCATATATTTTCTTTACCCTTATTTTTGGGCTTCCTACTTCCTCGAAAATATCTCCTCATGCCAAGACCAATCTACTTCAAAACAATTGCGAACCATCAATTTGGTTCATATTAGTCACCTGCAGTATTGACAAATAAGTGAGTTTGCAGACTGTGAACCCTTTGGAGAAGAATTTTGTCAAGTCCAACCTACAGAACATCAATGTATTTTATACATTAAAGGATCTATGGAAAGACAAATCCAGCCTGAACTACTTTTCTGCTACAGCAGGAGGAAGTTGCTAATGTGATTTTCTGTCAAGAAGCACATGCCAGTGTATAAAAACCAGGCTCTTATATTTTAAGTTTCTTTAATTACCTGCCTGCTCAAAGGACCTACACTCATTATATGCCTCATTCACATCTCCCTTATCATGTGCTCTGGCTGTTCTTCTGCTGTCTAACGCTCCTGGCATTTTTTCCAATAGTCTCCCAAGACACTTCCTCCTGCCAACAAGTTCAATGGCCTGAAGAGAGGTGTGCTGTGCCACTTTCTGCTCCTCAGAGTACGTGAGGAACCTGCTCAGGTTGTATCCTGCAGATACAATGCAGGACCTCTGGGAGCCCAGGGTATGCTACAATGCCTACAAGGGTACTGGAAATCTCTGTTTAAGTGACTGAATCCCGCTCCCAAAGTCAGGTTTTTTTTGCTCTGGACAGCAGACACGTATGATACCCTGGTGGCATGCTTCCCATTTGAGGTTGTGTGCATAAATCACATGTTTTCTGGCAATATCATGTCCTTTAAATGGTTTGTCACCTGTTTTTTCAAGGTGCCTTTTCAAAGCTATGGAATCATACCTCCAGTAAAGGTTTAAATGCCAGCTTTGATGCATAAATTCTCTCTGAGGCAGAGCAGAAGAGCGGATCCTTTTGGTTCAGTGAACAGATGCTGTCCCATCTCATTGGGATCTCTTTTGCGGGTACATATTGCACAATCATGTGTAACTCTGGGATATGCATCTGGAACTTCTGGTCTGTATCTTTCGTCTCCTTCATGCTTTTATCTAAAGCATACCAATAGCAAAACACTTTTAATTATTCTAAACTTACCTATTAAAACGCAGCATTTCCAGATTTGAAGCCTCCTCATTTCTACTTGAGAACGTATTACCACACAAATATACAGGGATTAAAGAGACAGAATGCAAGGAAACAGCAGTATGTTGGAGTCTTGCTATTAATTATTATTCTCTTAAGGAGTACAGAAAAAAACTCATCAAAATGTGCCCGTCAGTGTTAAGCCCTGGGACTGTGGTGGAGATGTGGAATGGGGGTCAGAGACAGCCACTCATCAGCAGGCTCCTGCAACACCAGTGTCTTCAGCAAAAGCAGCAACTCCAAGAAAAGAAATACTGCTCTGTGGGATTCTTTTTAGGGGACAAGAAATGGAAAGATGGAAATAGCGGCAAAGGAGGAGACAGAAAGCCTCAGAATCTCTCATCTTTATGCCCCTCTAAAAGAAAACCATGGAGCTCTGGAACTTGGAGATTTCTCAATATGTGTGTGGACGCATGAGGAGGGAGCAAAGTTACAAGGACAGCTCAAAGACATGAGAAGAATTCAGACAGAAAATTAAAAGAGAGCAAGGAAAAAAAAATCTGATAATCTTCAAATGAAACAAAGCAGTAAAATCAATTTTCACCCCGAGTCATCTCCCTGGTCCCAGGTAATGCAATATTCAGCTTAGACTCAGTTATTTTTCAAAACAGCAGTACTTCGGTGTGAACAGCAAGACAACCTGATTCTTCCAGTCACACACCCATCAGCCTCATCCTTTTTCCTGACCTTCACGGGATTCATCAGCACATCAATCTGCCCACCAGATCACTTTCTGCTTAAGCACAAGAGTATGATTAATAAGCAAAGGTAGGGTCAATGAGAACTCAGTCACAAAAGCAATCAGGAAAATACATCTAAATAAATGTGACTGCTGTGGGAGAGGTGAATTGTTGTGTGCACTACATGACTCTAATCTTCCGTTTGTACCAACTCCCACCACCATGTTCCCCTAGATGGGAACGCAAAAAGCGTGGCCCAGAAACCAGTCAGACACAAGGAGTGTTACCTAGAAGGGCTGTGTTTTATTTCCAAAAGGCTGCAGGCATGCTCCTCATAGAGCTATATATGTGAACAATATTACACAAGGAACAGAGACCAAATTCTGGGACTGAGACTCACCTCATTAGTGAAGCTATATATCAAAGCACAGAAAAAGCAGTTTCATAGACAAGCACATCAATTATATAATTATCCTGCTGGCACCAGTTCAGCCTCTTCTGCTTCTACTGCATTTATATTCAGTTTATGTAAAAATTTTCTGCACACATATTGCTTATTTTTCAATGCATTTCTTATTCATAATTGCTGTTTGCTTTACATTTGTTAGCTCCTGCACTCACTTGCCCTTGACCTTTTTGTTATTTAAAATAAACAACAAACAACAAATCCCACAAAAAGAAACACTTGCAGAGTGTTTAAAGGAGAAACATCTATTCAAGGAAGAGAGAAAACTACCACATATGCAAAGCAGTGTGGTGACAAATACATGAAATGATTAAGTATTCATATTCTGTCCTGTAACTCCCTTTGCATTTAGCTTTTGAAGAAGGGAAGCAAAACAGAAAGGTGATCACTCCTAACAAGGAATAAAAATGAAACAAACCCAGCTTTTGCACACAGATTTTTCTCATCAAGTCCTTTTCTTCCATTAGCTTTGACACATCACTCCTGAACATGCACATCTCAAAGACTCCAGGCACAGGACACGAAGCCTCTCCCTGGTGTTCAGATTTAGGGAACAGTGATGAACCGGCATCTTTCTTCTCTGCCCCTTCATTCCCACTACACTGCATCTGAGCAGATCATTCTTTCAGTTGCTGTTTTTCAGGCAGTGTTTCCCCATGATGCTTTTTTCTGGCAGAGGCAGTGGTCATTTCATCTAAGCGCCAGGAAAACGAACCAGCAAGTTAGGCAAAAATGTGAGTGCAGCTGGCAGAGCAGCAGAAAAAGCAGGCTCATGGCATGCTGTCTGGAAGACAGTCCTCACAGCTTATGCTACTGTCATATTTAGATTACTGATGCATTTTATTTTCTAAACAAGCTAAAATCCCTCCCTTCTTCCCCTCTTGCTCATACACATACAGATGCTCCCATCACACAAATCTCTGTCTCACTATGTACAATTCAGCCACAGCTCACTACAAGCTGATCAAGTTATCTTTGACACTGAAATAGGAATTCAATCTGAAACAGGCTTTCAGAGAAAGGAAGAGTATTGTTATACCTGACCAATCAATCTTTGCTTGTTAAGCAGTACCAAATAATCTCTCTTTAATTCCATCAACTCAGATTAAACCCTCACTCAACGTAAATGCCTTTCCAAGAAATATGCAACATCTTTTTTGACCACAGTCATCTTCATCACAATTTAGAATTCAGACTTGGTTAGAAATACTTTATCTACTTTCAGAACAGTAGAAAAGTAAAACCCAAAAAAAAGATTGTCAAAGGATACCTACTGAAACATTCCAGTAACCCTACTATTGAACTGCTGAATAGACAATGAAATTCAAACATTTCCCAACAGCACAAACACAGAGACAAACCACAGCCAGTATCTGAGTCTATTGTCGCAGTTGCACATCACAGTCTGCCAGGAAAGCCTCCTGATTGCACCAGAAGCTCTGTGGAAGTCTGTGAGCTGTGACATGAAAACAGAGGTCCAGGATGAGAGATACCACTTCACCAACATAATCTAAATTGTATTTTTGGACTCAAAATCTGGGTACTTACCAGAACTACAGCCTGAAATGTCTTGTTCTCTGCGCATCCTCCTGAAGTACTAAGTTCCCATGAGCTATGCAGCACTCAGGACTTCCAACGGATCCACATGCAGCACATTTCCCACTAATAGAGATAATGGAGTGACTTTTTTTTTTTTTAAACTTGAGTGTTAATAAATAAAAGTATGTGTCTGATTTTCCACCCAGTTATCACCACTGGCAACTGTACACTCCCTACTTGCAGCTGGGGAGCGTGTGGAGTACAACTCCAAGTAAGGAATACTGGCTATCCTGAGAACAATCTCCTTGATTTTTGTTGCTTCGTGAGCTTCTGATTACAGGTTGCTGCTGCACTACTGAAACTCTTCAGAGAAATTATCAAAGTGCAAAATTAATCCATTGAGCATATTGAGGATCCAACACTGCAATCAGACAAATTACCCACCAGTTAAAACCTGACAGCATGCCTTCCATGTTTATATGGAACACGCTAGATCATTTACTTCTATATATCCAGTTTAATAATGTTTAAAGGGTGTTACAAAACCAGATTATTAATACACCAAAACCAATTATTCCTGACCATCAATACATCTCTTGTCCAAGTTCTCATCTCATCTGTGTCTGGTCCTGCTGATAATCTTTTCCATATTCATCCTTAATATTACGAAGTATATCTCACGAGGAAGCTCAGTCTTAAGTTTATCCCTCTGGGGGCTTGCGATAACTCAGGCACTTTACATGTTACTCAAATCCTCAGTATGCAACAGAAAGTACTCTGAAAATGGAACGAAGTTATTCCACTGGAAACTCTCCAAAAAGAGATCAGTAAGTATTGGGAAGCTCTTGGTATTCGCTCCACTGGGAAGGGAATGCAGGTCAATTCATTACAACTGCTATGATCTGACAAGTGCTCTTGGTACCCAGGCCTCCATACAAACAAGCCTTGCTGCATCTTAAATAACGGCTCTCACAGACAGAATAGGCACTGCACATTCCATGGACCTGCTAAAGCATATTTGGTCAATATTAAAGAGAAGGGACAACGCAAGGACTCAAACAATCCATGACTTGGTGATTACAGAAACTTTTCCAATAATGACATGCACCTAGTCAAGTTCATTTTCCAGCTTTCTATCCCCATTCTGGTCTACTGTTAACTGCACTCTCTTTTTTTTTTTTTTTTTAAACTTAAGTAAACATAACCATCGTTTATCTGCTATCATCAACTCTTGTTGATATATTTTTTTAGACGCTTCTGCAATGACAGAGGAAGAAAGTGAGTTTTGCTTATTTATAGGTATCTGCATTCACCTCTGAGTAGGTGTTGGAGGTTAGGATTTGTTCCTTTTTTTAATTTTCTTTCTCTTAGAGAATTTTTCTCCCATTTGTTGCCTAAGAGACCGGAACAACGAATATTTAAGAGAGACAAATGATGTGGCCAAGATGGGGGGAGGTGGTGCACCTGGCTGCAGTCTCTTAGATGGGAGGCTTTCTCTTGGGAAAGGCTGTTTGCTCGTAAGAACAGCCATTGTACTGGGACCTTTTCAACACCTGACCTCACTGGGAAGGACCCTCACCATCTGCTTGGGTGCCTCAGGGGAAAATCCAGGACCCCGACCCCCTGCAGAGGGAATGTCTCCTGGTCGCTTGCAGGAGCCCGGCTGCTGCTGCCCAGCCCCGCTGTTTCTGCTGCTGCTTCGGGCATTTTGCTACACTTTAACCTGACATCCCATGTCCCCCCGACCCCCGTGGCTCCTGACACGGCTTTGGTGTTTTCCCTACACTGTGTTTGCCACCCTGGCTGTTCTTGCCTCTGCCATTCCAGCCTGCTGCTCCAAAGTTCCTGCTACAGTCCACTTCATGACCCAGAGGGGCACTGAGACTGGCTGCTTCCTGTGGGTTTGCAAAGGAAAGCCCCTTCTCTCTCTCTCTGTCTCTCCCCTCCCAGTGGCAGAGCTGCCATTGCCATGTGGAGAGAGACGGCCGAAACTCGCACCACAGCGCCCCCTGCAGGCGCGGGGGAATCATCGCAGCTGCCCTGCCCGGCCGGGAGCCACCAGCGCCCCTGCCGGCTGTGAGCGGAACTGCACCCAAGGGGAAAGGGCCCGCGGCCGAGAGAGGCTGGCACTGGCTTCTGGTTCTGCTTGCTGCTGCTGCTGTTGTTGTTTTTGTTTGCCTTGTTTTATATATATATATATGTATGTATGTATATGTATATGTATGTATGTAAGTATGTATATTTTAGTAAAGAACTGTTATTCCTTTTCCCATATCTTTGCCTGAAAGCTCTGTAATTTCAAAGTTATAATAATTTTTAGGGGAGAGGGTCATATTTTCCATTTCAAAGGAAGTTCCCGCCTTCCTTGGCAGGCACCTGTCTTTCAAACCAAGACAGTAGGTTCAAGTGAAAATGATTCCATTGCTGTAATAACCTGCTTAATAGGCCTGAATCAGTGAGTACATCACTATAGTAGTGTTATAGTATAGTAGGTAAGTAGTGCTAAGGAAAAACACGAACAGGGATGGGGAAAAGGTGACGTTCAACCCAAACAGCACAAAGGACCTGCTAGAAAAACTTCAAATTTAAAATGCTTTTGTTGCTCAAGGTTTGATTTTAATAAACTTCATGTGATGCTTTCCAGGAGAAGGCAGCCTGGGAATATGCTATAGCATATTTCAGGGTCAAAATCATTCTGACTGTTGAAACACTCAAAACTATGGCCTAAATTATACACTTAATTTGGCCAGAGATAACCTTTCTTAATAGCTCTGAAATACGCCAAGATATGGGCTTCTGAGGATCAGGGCTATTCTCAAACAGACAGATTTTTGATGTGCCTTTCAGAGGTCCTGAGTAGCCACTGTTACTGCTAATGGAAGAGTTGCAGGTGCTTAGCATTCCTCAAAAAAGACCAAAGTTAAATCCCTGAAGGCCATAGCCATTAACTATTTGCAACTTTTCATATCAAATTGGAGTTTGCATAATGAAGTAAATCTTGTCACCAAAAGGGACACAATCTGCAGCAGTGATATGCAATGAAACAAATTTACAACAAGGTTAAAGTAAGCAAATAAAGATTGCCACCTATGCAAAAGGACGTGTCATTAAAGTGTAAAGTTTGTTGCATTTATTTTTTTCTTTTAAACCAGCATTGAACAAACAGAGAGAACTACCAAACTTTTAGCTGAACTTGGCCACACCAAAACCAAGGTAATTCAAACACCTCATTACTTGACTGCAGTTCCATAGGACAGAGCAGTTCAGCAAAGAGGGTGTTCATGATGATTCAGTTCAGCACTGAACAAAAATAACACTTATTATTAGCATAAGCAGGTTCAGCCCCCAAAATGTACCATTCCGTCACCTGTGGTGATAATGTGTGCTGCATGCATCTTACTTCCCCTTCTAAGGGATAACCAAGGAGCACTGCATTGGGAACAGTATGCCCTGTCAAACTATCCCCATTCTCTAGGAGATTCAAGAATAAATTCTTGCTTCCATGGGTTTTGGTGAGGAACAGCACTTACAAGAACCTACAGTATAACTAGAAAACACAAATTTATGTCATTAAGTATATGATACAGCTTTGGGAGGTTTTTTTTTCCTCCTGAAGCTCTCTGTGCTGAACATAACTCACTGTTATTTCAGCTATTCTTAAAAGACATCGCCAGTAACTTTCTGTGACACATTCTACATTTGACTGGCTCTTTCTTTACTATTTTTTGTTCAAATTCTTCTAGTATATTCATTTCTTGAGAGCCCCAGTTGGGGGTGTAAGAAGGATTGTAAATCTTCAGCAGGTTCTGCCCTCAACTTCACTTGCATTTTTCCCAGTAATTTTAGAGAGACAACACAGTCAAGCCAAGCACTGATTACTATGGGACACGGCAAAAACTCGTTTTGTGAAAAACATATCCTGCTCTCAAATATATTTCTCTATCAATAAAATACTATTTGTCATTAAGTAAACAAAATGAAAAAGCAGTTTCTCCGCCCCAAGCTCTGTTTTAAATGCCCGAAAGGACCATTTCTCAGAGACAGAAGTCACCATGCACTTCAAATTCTGACTGCACTAATCTGAAGCACTGAATTTTGTATCTCACTCCATCAGTGAGCATTTTCTCTACATTCTAGCAATCAACTAAAGTGAAGAGATAGACAGGATCTTTTTATGGCAAGGGAGTGAGTGCACTGGCATTCAGACAGCGAAGCTTAATCTGGAATTAAACTCCGCAAGCGTGCCTTAAATGCCACTTCCACTGCTCATTCACATTATTTTCTCTAAAGGTTTTTCCCCTGAAGCAAATATAATACGATTTTGAATCATCTACCAGAATGTCAGAGCTAGAGTTAAGTGCACTTGTTTTGCATCAGATTTTTTGCTGCTGTTGTGTTCTGATCATTCCAGAGCTCACTAGTGAAACCATCCCAAAATAGCACTGTCAAGAGCTTACAAGGGCAGACAGTCATCTCAGCAATAAAAAGGACCTGTTGAAGAGCATTTTGTGTTGAAACAGAATTCTCAATTTATGCTACACAAAGCACTTAGTTTGATTTGGAGCCACAGGTGCTTAGCACCTGAAAAAATTGTTCCAGTTAAACATATGGGGGAGGGAGATAGCGCATCTTTCATTACCAGATTAAATGGCACACAGGAAAAGATCAACAGTGCTGTCAGACAGCTGAATTTCATTTTAGTTCATGATCAAAATATATCCGACTGTTATTTTTATCACAGAGCCCAGATATGGATTATTTTTTCAGGTCTGGATTTGACGAAATGTCTCATAAATAATACTCTTACATACTTTAATCTATTAGAGCTATGTATTATTTTGTAGGTATTACATCTCATGTATTTTTCAAAAAGTAGATCAGAAGATGGAGATATATGCAATAAACTGTGTTGATTTAATCTACACATATTTAAAATTTTTTTTAATAGAAAATGCTTGGCAAACCATACACTTGCATGAACAAAAGACTGCAAGGCTATAGAAATGTATATGCCATAGTAGGCAGATGAGATTGCAAAATAAATTGCTTTTTTTGGTTATTACAACAGAAATATATCCTAATGCTAATACTAACATTTCCAACTGCAGTGACTGACTTTTTTTTACAGACAGCTTTATTCTGCAAGGCGCTTTCAGAGAGGAGAGACAGATGAAGCTTTAACTAGTTCTTTTCAATAACTTGCATATCAAATATTCTTAATCTGTAAGAAAAATTCTGTGATGTCACATTTAGCAAATAAGCCAAAGAATGAGGTGAGCACTGCTCTAGCTGTTAAGTCTTGGTGCACCTTCAGTATTCTTTCATCTTTACATGAGGCTTCAAAGGACAACTGCTCACTACCACTATAACAGACATGGACTTAAGCACACAGGCAGCCACAAGTGAGCTTAGTACTAACAGACAATTAATACCTCTGTGTTAGCTTTCCAGATCCTTGCAGAAAACCACAATAGGCATGACTTAATTTGACTGTATACAGGGAAGATGTCATTAATAAAAGATATTGCAGCAAAGCAGCTTCACACAACAGAGATTTCCTCTGAAAAGCAAATTAAATACTTCCTCTGCCTATCTGACAGCGAACCCTGCACTCCAGGCACCAGTGTGTTCCTGGGACTGAGCCACAGTTTGTAAAGCTCAGGACTATGATCAAATGGGGATAGAAAATATATTCAAATGCACAGATTTCAAGATAAAAACTTTGTATCTTTAAATTGCATAGATTTGAATGTAACAAATTAGCACATCTGGCTAAAAAAGCAAAGTTTTTGCACAATAATACAGGAAGTTGCATGAGGTCATAAATATAAAAAGATAATGGAATTCAATTGTGATTCCAAATTATTACAACAGGGAATTATAATGGAAATACTTTCTTTTTAGAAACTATATTGTTTAAAATATTTTGATTGTGTTTTTATCTCAATACTAAAACAGATACATAAGACCTGGCAGCGTTTTTTTAAACTTCAGTGCATGAACATTCTCTTGTGAGGACCTATTTGCAAAACAGACTTTTTCAGGGTCACATATACAATGTAGAAAAGTTTACTGACTTTGCCACCAGCTACATAATTTTTTCAGCAAATAATTGCCTTCAGAAACACAAGAAAAATGCCAACTGAAATTTTATTCCTACAATTAGAGCTACCACAATTCTTCCATGATACTCACTACTCTGATCTCATGTATTTCAGAAAAGTTAATACATGGAACAAGACTATTTTTCTTTAGCTAATCATAAACCATCATTTCTAAACAATCATAGAGCTCTAAATTAGCCAGGTGGGACCTTCACCCATCATCAAGAGAAATTGAGTTCTGGACTGACAGTGACAACTTGAAGCTTAAAAGACACATTTTAAAAAGTTACAAAAACCAAATACAGGGGGATTTATGGAAGTCTCTTGTCCACCCTATTGCACAGATAGCACAGTGTTGCAACTAACACTGTCATTCCAGGCAACGTGCAAAGGAGTTTTGTGCCACAGGCTGAATTGATGTTAAACACACTCACCCAGAGTACACTAATTGGAATTGTAAGAGGTTATAATTGGAGTTCTTGTTCATCTAAAATGAAAACCTATTTCACCCTGTTAAATTCTGACAGTATGACATCTGCATGTACAGAGATGCTGACAGCTGTAACATTAGAACACATCTCAGAGCCCTCCACCTCTGCGCTATTGTGTTATTACCTTCATTTTGTATTTCACAGGGAAATTCAATCTCATTTTCATCTTACTAACAAGTGCATGATGTTGTATTTACAAGCACTGCAGAAAATGAGGAGTTTGACATTGCCCTACTCTGGTATTTTACATAGAGAAGCTGCTATTTAGGATTCTGCTTTCACTTCATGGAAATGCAACTTGAACCATTTTTTCCCTCATTGAGGACAATGCCTGCCTTCCAAAGGTTTTTTTGTGAGGACCTGACTGCACCACAGTCCTCAGTGAAGACTTCAGTGGGAGCTAGACAAGATTCTCCTGCGGCATGGAGAGAACTGACAATGCAGAAGGAAAAACACCATAGACAGGATCCACAACGCAGAGTTGCATTACTTGTGTTAAAAGCACACCTCTCTTTTCTAGCTAAGCGCTCCTTGGCTTGTGGGAGGAAGCTTGGCCCTGATTTGTCACTGCGTATTGATTATACAATGTTAACATCTGTACCCACAGAGCAGAACTTCATTACACAGGTCTAAGGAATGAACAGGTACTTCTTTTAAAAATATTGATAAAAATACCACTCAAAATACTTGTAGCAAATACTTACCACAAATTATATTTCAGCTACTCTAGACCATCAGCTTTCCTTTTCTACTGAACATTATCAAACATTACAGTGAGATAGACCTATATGAGGCTATAAACCTATGATATTTTTGCTAGATCACAAGCATTCAGTGGGAAAATAAGAATGAACAGAAGTAAAATTACCCTATCAAATAAAATCAAATAATTAAATCGTGGTGAAACAGAAAAGACCTCAAGAAATACCATAATCTACTCATGGTCTGGTGATGATTCCTGTATTGACAAATATTGCAAGTTTTTTCCCTTCATAACGTTTTCTCCCACATCTCACACTCCTGTATTTCTCATCCACTTCTTTTTCCTGTTATGTGTTCTTTCTTTTGCAGCTCCTGCACTAGTCTTCTGGCTTTCCAAACATCTGTAGCTTTTTGTCATTTCTATTTCCTCTTCTGCAGCACTCATCCTGTTCGGAGCTCTGAATAGCTCCAGAACATGCACGCCTGCCTTTCCAAGAGATTGTTCTCCTGGCATTAACAGACGAAGCACAGTGTTGGCAACCAGCCTCTGATGAGTCAATGAAACTGTGTGAAATGATGGCACAGCACATGTAATTCTGAGACAATGTGCTACACAATGAGGAAACCTGGAAACTTGTTATTAGCCTCCTTCTGAAGGCTTCTTGTCAAAGGCCCTCACACAGTAGTGCACTTGATCAGTGACCAGCTTGACTTGTCTTATGCCCAGCCTTAGAAACAAGTTGTCTTTGACTTGAGGCAGGACCATTTCAATCCCGTTCCAGAGGGAGCCATCCCAAGCCAAGGTATGTGTATTGGACAGTAAACTGCACTCCTCATTAAGTTTAAACAAACAAAATAAACAACTGTCATAAACTGAGCCATAAATTGTTCTCTGACAAGTAGATACCTGAGCTGTACACTATGCCTTTTTTTTTACTAACACTGCTTTCCAGCTGGTGATGGAGAGCCTCACAATAAGCCTATACTGATATTAGAGACTGTATTACCAGCTTTTTAACTCCTCATCCATCTTCACTGACCTAAAAGGCATCTCATCCCACTCTGTAACATCTGATGTATTAAAAGCAATATTTAATGAAGATGTCTGCTGTTCTCCATTGTCCATTACAGACCTTTGTGTAAGTTTTCTGAGTACAAAAAGGTCCCTTCTTAAATGCAATATGAGCACATATTTTAAATCTGAAATATGTACTGGATTCTGTGAGAGACCCAAACAGCCAAAGAAATAACAATCCATGTTTATGCAATACTAAGACCAAGTACTCTGATGCCACACAGATCTTCTGTTTTGCTTGATGACTATTCAAATGAGATGTGGAAGCATATTAAGTTCCATTTTTAGCATATTCCATCTCCCGTCTACAAAATAGAATAAAAACCTTTTCATTTGCTGAGAAAAATGCTTTCCCATTCTTACTGCAATCAGTGAATACCTTCTCATTTTATCTCCCAACTGCTACAATCTTCACCTTTGCCAAGTCTGCTACAAATAATTAGCTATTAATGAATTACAATACAACTGTGACAGGGAGACAACACAGGATTAAAAATGTCCAGAATCCTAACACAGACAGGTTTATTCACCAAGTCTTATTCAAAGAAGTCATATTCAAAGTTGGGTAACTACTTTAGGTTTGAGTTCCTATTTGTTTGCAATGATTTAATATCAGTTCCATTAAGGTACAAGAAAATACACAGAGATGTGAAAAATGATAAGAAGATGCTGTCCACAGCCTAGACAGTGTGAAACAAATGGAAACTTAATTAGATAATTCATTGCCATTGAGAGATGTGCAGTTGGGTACTCATAAACTAGACTTATCAGATAGAACTCCATAAAACAAGGTCTACCTTTATCTTAAAGACTGAACTATACCTGCTTGGGTCTTTGCAGAAGAGAAAGCTAACAATTCCAGGTTAGTACTAACCTGGACTTTGAGTTTCAAGCTCTTCACAATTTGGACATGATTTGCAATGTTCAGTTTCTGTGATTAGGTCTGAAGAGCATCTGATGATCTGAAAGCCTTGTGACTATAGGAGGGTGGAGCAGAAAAGCATAATGGTTCTTTGAAGCTACAATGGTGAAGTAGGTAATTATGTACACAAAAGAAATGTCGAAAAAGCCTGTTTCTGATTTTTCATTGAAGTCATAAAGTACAGAAGGAAGATGCATAGAGAGAAAGATGCAGCTTCTAGCCTTGATGAGAAAAGCTTCCTTGAGAAGACTTGCACATCTAGCTCCTTCACATCTGACAGGAGATGACCAGTCATGCAGCTGTCGCATGAAGAATGAGCATGAACTTTGTATGTGCTCCTGAGAATTATGAACATCCTCACCACCACAAAGAAGCCACAGGCAGATTTACCCAACATGTGTTCACAGATTTTCCAGTGTAAGTAACTGTTCTTCCCTGACCTCAGCTGTCTTTCTTTGAGAATCCTCCCCTGCCCCTTAAAACATTTTGGATAGAGAGACGGACATTCTACATTTAGTTCCACCACATGTCAGAATATTACAGCAGTTTCAAGAAGATGCAGCTAATGAAACTGTGCAAGAAGACCAGAGAGCACCCTTAGGAAAACCACTAATTAAACATGATCAGGCAAGCACATAGCTAAGAAAGAGAAAATGCATGCCCTGGAACAGTGTGGCTGTGACATGACTTGAAATCACAGTCAGAAGAGAGAGGAAAGAGACAAAGTGAGGGTGAACTGCTAACAGGACAGGAAGTCATCAAGGATATGATAGCTATTCTACAGGAAGAAATGGCTCTGTGGGAACAGGGAATATCATTGGGCCAGCCAATCCACAGGGCATGCCAAGACCTGGAGAGTGGGAAGCTGCAGCTGATGTGACAGAAGTGCTGTAAAAAACCAGTATAAACAGCCTAAGGATGTATGGCAGGAAAGGACTGTGTCAACAGTCTGAGGCTGGAAAGCTGGGGCACACACATTACAATGACAATCCCGCTCCCACATGTAAGTTATTTACATTAATTCCAGGCCCTTGGTCCTCTAACAAAGACATCAGATGGTTTTCTTTAGCCCAAACCATTTCAAACAACATTTCAGTGTACAGAGGATTTAGGTACAGGCCCTTCCTCTAAACTGGAAGTTGAACCCAGGAATGGGAATCCTTTCTCATCTGACCTCAGATTAGGAAGCTGCTAAGGGGCTTTTGAGCTTTGCCTGCACACTGCTTGCTCTATTTTGCAGATGGTGTAATAAAAACAGCTGCACTTGATGCTCAACATAAGACTTAATCCATATGCAGTTCCACCCTCCGCTTTTTTTCGGGAACAAGGCCATTTTACAGAGTTTTGGCCCTCCTCACCAAGGGATGCCATTTCTGCCACAGCACTGCCACTCATCAAGCCTTCAGCTAGGCCAGCATGGAACTATTGAACTGCAAGGTGTATCAGGTCTGATAGGGTCTAGAAAACAAACAAGACTAGTTTCTTTTTTAATTTTAAAAGAGTCTTTTTGAAGCCCAACTCATTTTGGAAGAGCTAAAAGGGAAGAAAACAGCAAGATGGGAGTGGGAAACAAGTAGCTTGAAGAAAGACAAGGAAGGAAGAGAACAAGAGAGAATGGGGCACTATTACCATCTTCACTGCTTCTCTGTAGAGCCTCCAAAGTTAGAACCATTAGCTTAAAACTGACAATCAGCACCTCACAGCACCTGGCTCCTTATAGAGGGAAGTTTTATGAAGTGCACGAGAGGCACCTGAGGTGGTTTCATTCACATTACAGAAATATATTAATCTCCCCTCCTTAAACTCAATGGGCTGAGTAGTTCTGATCAGGAAGCAGATTCGTAACGCTAATAATCCTGCAGTTCCTTTGATGTGATCCCAATCTAGTAATTGAACCTGTTACAAGTCACAGAAAATACTTTGTAATCATTGAGCCCAATTAAATCATTGCATTTGTATTTTCAAATGCTTTTAAAGTAACAAACTGCACATGGGAAGCCAGCTTCCTAACACTTGCTGCAGAGGAAAACAAAACCAAACCAAACCAAAAAACCCCTGTACTTTTAACCTGGACTTATTGAGCTTTCATTTATAACCCTCCCAAAGAGACCTGGAGGCATCCTCACACTCAGTCATGATCTCTGTCCCAGCCGGCCTTAAAATTAGCCATCCTAGGTGAGTTCATGTGTACCAGATAAATTGCACAAGTATCAGGATATCAGCAGGTGAAACACCATTCAGTGGCTGGGGATGTAAAAAAAAAAAAAAAGTTTTATTAAAATATTGTATTTAACATGAAATCTATTATTTCACTAGGAGGGAAGGGGCACAGGGAACAACATTTGGTCCAACTACAGTTTGATATAAGCATGTTTAATGTAATTGCCTGGATTATTCTCCCCCTTCAGAGGTATGTTTTCCTTTTTTTTTTTTGAGA
Organism: Corvus cornix cornix; assembly: GCF_000738735.6. NCBI lineage: Eukaryota > Metazoa > Chordata > Aves > Passeriformes > Corvidae > Corvus > Corvus cornix. Next base: position 11,243,211 of record NC_046334.1, read on the forward strand.
TTTACAAAACTATGAATTGGTAGATTAAAGCAGAATTTCAGAATGTATATGAAAATGATAACATTTAAAATATTAAATTACAAGAATAGCTCATGAAAGAAGTGAATACAAATGGACTTCAGTTGAAAATGGAGGAAAATTTCAGTCTTATTAGAAAAGAAAACCAAACCAAACCAGTCTTGGTGGGAGTTCAAGCATATGAAATGAGTAAACATATGGAACCAAAACTAGCAAATAGGAAGCCTGGAGGAGCAACGTGCTGTAGGGATGGGAAGGATCTATTCCTACAGAGTGAAGAAGACGCTGGAAGGTTGGAATTCACTCCTGGCACACGGTAAGGTTTGGCTACTCCACCCTTTTTGCATGTTTCTCCATTCTCAAAATTGAATGTTATTTATTTATCCTTGTAAAGAAAACTATTCAAAACAAAAACAAAATAGCTATTACTAGCAATTTTGAAAGTTACAAATCCTTCTTGCAGAGAGACACCATAAAAAGGTCGTAAGTATTGTATTAATTGTGAAATGTCTACTTAATTAAGTATATTTGTTTGTTACCTGGACTCTTGTCCTGCACTGTGATCTTTAGTGTGAACTGCTGCTCAAACACACAGTCCAGTGAAATTTAAGGAGCACCACCTGGGTAAAAACATACACTGAGTAAAGCTATAAATAGATCAAGCAAATTCATTACATCCATGGTACTTGCCCGCGTAAGTATTTTCAGCATGACGGCCTACAACTGTAAAACTACTCTCTTGTTTTCCTACAAGGAACCTTGTCCTTTTAGATGAGGATTTTAGCTAAGGATCTAAACACGTCTAACAGAATTTTTAAATTTCATATCTGAGTTTACTAGGGAGTACACATGTCCAGACAAAGAAGAACAGAGATTGCTCTCTGACTCATTTCTATTCAAGCAGTTGGAACAAAATGGGAACAACATTTATTTCATTTTTCTTCTCAGAAACTTAGAAACTCTTCTCCAGATGGAATCTCTTGCTTTTAGTATTCTGAAAAGCTAATGAGTAGAAGACAAGTTCCTGTCCCCAATCTGTTACACCTGTGCATATACAAGCTGCAGGATTGCATTATGACTTGTCTGTATCAAATATTTTATTTACATTTCAGGACAACGCATTTTATTTGCATTATAATACCTGAAAGGTTAAGGACTCGAGTTGGCTGAGACACAATTTTTTTCCTCCCTCTCTCCTGAGTCCCCCCAAATCAGAGAATTGCACAGAAGAGGGGTTTCTTAGAACTCTCTAGACATTTTTAAAAGCTCTTTTTCTTTCTTTTTTTTTTTTCACGTCCTCCAGAACTGCAACTGAAATGAACCCCAAAGCAAACCAGCAAAAGTACTACCACCATGCCATGTGCACTCAAAAATAGGGCTGTTTATGTCTATGTAGATCATTCATTGGCCAAATAATGACATGGGATCTCTACACCCTTGGCTCTTCTGTGAGTTCAATACCAGGTGTGGGTTACCTGCTGTAGCTGATCTCCCTGAAGGAAGTTACCATTTTTTTAGATACATGTATGTGAATAAGGACACACAGACAAACATCTGTACCCACAGGCAAAGGATTCATGCTATCTACCCCTAAGTAAAGGTATTTAGATGCCTGCATGGGAGTCATATGCATCAATGAGTCCAAATCTGCTTTAAACAGGCAGAGTCCTTCCTCTGTACTTTTACAAGAACATGGCAATGTAGAAATAAATTCAGAAATAAATTCCTCTTCAGTCAGAAATACATTCCTCTTAGCACATACTTCTCAGGCAAATTCATGATACTCTGCTGAAACAATCTCTTCAGCGTGTGTTGCACGTGCTCACATTTCTACAACAAAGCTTTTGTCAGAGTTACCTGTCAGTATTTTCAGGCTTCACCAAAGAGTACATTTTTGCCCACACTACATTTTGTACAGCTGTTACTGATTTTATGGCTGATTATATCGTTTTCCTCATTTCTCTCCGAGATTTAGGCATGCTTTGAGGATGATGAAAACAAAAGCACTTAACCTAATGCTGATACCATAGTCCATTGCTAATAGATTCTTGCTTTTTAATGCTCAAATGAATACCCATGCAGATCTTTTTACAGTACCTACTGATTATAAGAGTTTTCCATGCTGGATCTATCTGCAATAGATAAGGCAAAGGCTGTATTTCCCTACTGAAATCTCATTATCTGAACATATACCAGAGCCAGAAGGTTCAGAGTTTGAATATGAATTTCCTAACTCTTTAAATGACTTGAAACAAGAATTTAATATGAAACATTTCAGATCTAAGATGTTCAGAAACTACATCTTGCCCCAAATTTACCAAGTTTTAGTATACAAGACAGAGCTGAAGATATCAAGGCATATTTTTAAGTTGCACAGTTGATTCCAAAGCAAGGTTTGTTTTAAGCCAATCTTCAATGGTAGCTTCTAGTTATTCCCTGATGTATCAGATGTTGCATCATGCAGTTTCAGATACTTACATGCTATTTCACATGCCTGTTTCCTCTCATGTTAAAAAAACAAACCGAACCAAACCAACTGAAAAACCAAAACCACCAAACCCAACAAAAAAACCCACCAAACCAAAAACACCCAATAAAGCCCAACAACAAACAAAACACATGCTGGCTCCCAGGGAGGAATGCTAGTCATAACTATTGAAAATTTTTCTCTGCTGGTAATATTAGTGCTGCTCATGTATTTCTGTGTTTGGATTGCATCAGAGATGAATTCAGCCCATATGTGAGAGGACATAAAAGGCAGGTAATTCTATTTACCTTGGTTCTTGTATGACGGCTTATGTTCTCTCTCCTCATTTACTTTTCTGTCTTGGATGACTCAGTGTCTACATATGAGCAGATCAGAACTACAAGCTGAAATAATGAACTTCAGCTACCCTGTTATTTCCATGCTCAATCACCTATCTGAAACCCTCCTTTGATTTCTCATAGTTTTATGTAATTGTAACATTTCTGTTAAGCATTGCTGTGCATTTGGTATTTCTGTCTGAATTCAGCCTCCTACAATTAATCTGGATCAAGAAGATCAAAAGGCAAGATGTCTTTAGGATACAGCAGTGCCTCTACAGAGCGAGAGTCTCTCATTAGCAACCACCTTGATTAGCAGAGAATTTCACTGTAATATGGCATGCTGAAGACTTACAGAGAGGTTAAACAGTTACAGATTTCCAAAATGAAGGTGTAGTGAAAACTGAAAACAACTCATTTTCAGTACAAAACATCCTTCAGTATCTTGTAATCAGACCCTGAAAAAGAGAGGGTGATCTGAAGCATGTTAGAGAACCCAAATGAGATTAACATAGCAGTGGTTTTGAAAATCCCACAAGCTCTCAAAACAGATCGGCATCACTCAAAACACAGTATGTGTGCCAGGATGAAGGCACTGAAATCACCATGTGGTATTGCCTACATCGTGGTGTCTTCAGCTGAATGGTATTTCCAGAAAACTTAAGGAAAAAAAGAAAAAAAAAAGATTACCAACCAGCCATGTATTTGAAGATCTAATAACTAATCCTCTGTCTGGAACAAATTCAGCCCATATTGAATGCCATCTCAACTTGGTCAGACAGGAAACAGTTTAGAAATGACCTCTGCTAGGCTCATTGTGGAGAGACGTTGTCTCTGTAACTATTTCTATGACAACTGTCCACATTTATTTGGTATATAGATGGATGGCATAAAACGCAGATTCCACTCCTTCACTGGAGACTGTGAATGCTAATTTTGAGCACTCTCCTAACAACCAGCACGGAAGCAGTCCCCTCGTGATGAGGCTGTCATCATTGCCATTCCTTCTTAGTATACCAGTTAGTGAAGAAAGGTGTGAAAACCATACTGTTCTCTCTCTCCAAATTTAGAGCAGGTATTTTTGCAGTGCTTCCAGCCAGTACCTGCTTGAGATTCAGGAGATTTTATCTTTACTATGACTTTTGTCAGGCAGCACCCTCTCTCCCTGCCCTTGGAGACAAGCTAGCAGGGATGTGCATCTTGCACACCAAGCTTCTCAGCCTCTTCCAAACACAGCTCTAACAGTACCACACCACCCAATTCCTTTCACTTCATACGAAAGCCATAAGCCTTGTAGGTACCAAATTTTAGCTGTCAGTAGATTTCAGAAAAAAATGTTTTGAAGCCCACTGTCAGAAATACACAGAAGACATGACCTACTATTCTCAAGCTCTTCAAAATGTAAGAAAATTAACTTCTACCTATATAATAAATATAACAATGACTACCTATTTTATACATTCACTTGATGCCAGGTGGACCCTTTTTAAAATGTGCTGGAGAACTACTGCCACTTAATATTTACAGGTTCAAGGCTGACCCATCATTTTACTCAATTACAAAATAATCTTAATGAAGCCCTGGTGTTGTCTACTGTTTTGCCTGGATGGAATCCAACAGATATGTACAATTCATATGAAATGCTGGCTGTTGATACTTCACTGGCAATGCTGGTGAAAGCCTGGTATTATGTTTGCTGGTGGCTCTTCTGTACTTGACAAAGTGTTAAATACTATGAGGGCAGCAGGAGATATTACAATGAGTTCAGGTATTTATTTTCCTGATTTAACTATTTGGCGATGAAATCCTTAGGAAGTTTTGGCATTGACTTCAGCATGGTTAGGATTTCAGAAGTGAGGCTACAAATTAGTGGCATAGGTAAGTGCATTTCTGGAAATCAGCCAGAATCTCAGAATGCTTTTTCTAAGGGAAAGATTAGGGAGTTGGAATTTACAGGACAGTTATTGGAATTCTTTTCATAACATGCAAAAATATAATTAAATTAAATGGGAACGTTGGAGACCCTTAAATAGTGACTAACCTCAAAGTTCAGAAATCAGCACCTGAGCTTGTCTGAAAGCAGTCTGCATATGGAAAGTATGGCCTGTGAAAAGTCAGCTTAGAGCCCGGTCTAATCCCAATTCTCCATGTATGAACTACTGAGATCAGAATATCGTGGGTGGAGAAATTTTTCCTTCCTATGAACTTCTTGTGACTTTTCCAGCCAAGTCATTTATGTGCTTCTTCAAAGTATCAAGGAAAGCGGACCTAAAATTCACCAACCTATTTAAAATTTCATAAATTCTTTCAGTTTTCATGCTACCAAGGCTGTACAGAGCAGCACCCTTTCCCAAAACAAGGTACAATCTCTTCAGTGCTAGAGTCTGGAGGTGCTTGCAGGCTGTGAGTATTATCCATTTCAGTGACAGGGACATTCTCATTATTAAAGATGGAAACGAAAATAAAAATGTAATTTTTTTTTTTTTAAGTTGACTTAATATCATGAACTTTATGAATAAAGACTTAATGCATTTTCTCAGATCCTGAAACTCTTGCCCACAAGTGGAGACAACTGTTGGGTAACAGCATGAACATCAGGTTTATTTACAAATTAATCAAACCTGCAGTAATTCACTGATGGATGGATTCCAATTCTGTTTTATTAAACAAGGAGACACAGGAGAAGGTAAAGTAGGGCCCAGGCCCGTGAAGAGCACAGCATTCACAAACAGATACTAATCACCTCCACTCACAATGCAGGCCATTCACTTTATGGATTATGAAACATCTTTGAGGTTTGTGGTGATAAATACAGGTTTGCAAAGCACTCAAGACACTACTGAGTGTGGAAGGTATCTTTTCATTGGGCGCCAAATGTGGAAGGTATCTTTTCAGCTTTATACCGGCTAGCGCTTGTATTTCAATGCCTTAGAAAGCCTCGAGCAGCCTTGAGAGGTAGCACAGGCGATCTAGCACTTTGGTAGCTCTAAAATCGGTACCTGAATCAGCTGCAGAGCAAATACCATCAGCAGAAGCAAAGAGGGAGAAATATAGCTCCCTGCTCACTCAATTCCCTGCAGTTAGAAGCTTTCAAATGAGACAGACGACCAGAGATGTTCACAGGAAAGTCGCTGAGCTGAGAGACGGCGTTTGCCTCCCCTCGACCATCTTTCTTAGGAGAAGGGGAAAGGGGAGGACTGGGGGCGGACCCGGGGTGAGCGGCCAATCAGACACTGCTAAAGAGTCTGAGTTACATTTGGTTTTGCCCGTGCTTGGAACAAAGGAGCTCAGAGCACATGTCTTTGGGAGGGGGGAGGGGAAGCTCGTAACAGGCAGCAACAACTGAGTCACCTCAGGTATTCATTAGTACTTGTGTATCCTACATTAATATTTGCCTGGTCTAGCAAGTCTTTCTGTGACATTAACACAGTTGTTGTGGGGCACCCGTATGTACTTAAAGGTTATTAAAAGTAATAATTGCATTATTTCCAGGTAGAGCCCTTTAACTAAATATGGCAGTTAGCTTTTTAGGAATGTCTAAAGGAGGAACATCTGTTAATTTTACACTTCCCTCCTCCTTGGTTACAGTTTCCCATCATCTCAACATAACCCAAACAACTGTCTAAATGGCTAAAACTCCTATCCAAAATTGATATGTACCACTGGGAACATTAAGGAAACCTCTCCTGAATTTCTCAAAACAAAATGAAGCTGACAGACTGATAAGGCCACAAGGGAGGATGCAAAATTTTATCTCCTGGAACCAAATCTGAAAAACATTACCATTATTATTCCCAAACTGGAATGGGTGTAAGGTAAGGAGCTGCTGTGTATCAGATTGGCCTCAGATATATATGTATTTCCAAATTAGGCAACTCCCTGATTGGCAAAGAAATGCTGTGTGGCTATTCTAAATTACATAAACTCCCCTAGCTCACCTAGCAAGTACAAATGACTGGTTGATACACATCTTTAAGCCATCTGCAAATATCTAAACAGCTGTCCACGCTTCCCACAGCTGTGATTGTTCCTCTGCATGCAATGGTGACACACAACAAGTAAAACACAGTGGAGAACAGACAGCAGCTGGGTTTTAAAGGGTTTGGGTACCCAGCTTTTCCACAGATGGGAGGGGCACAGTGTTCACTGGAAGTTAAGAGGCACCTTTGCTTCTTAGTCAAACTATGTGGAAAAAGGAAAAATAATTAAATCATCTCTTTTAATAGGTATTTATTAAGCATCTCTTTTATTAAATATATAAAGTGTATGTATCTTATTTTTACAATTCCAAATAGAAGTGCTTATTGTAAGGATCTTGAGTATTCACAGTGCTATAGGAGGGCATAAGCTGCACCTGAGGTGACCACAGTAACATTCTTAATAAAAAGCCTCTGGGCTATGTCAGACACTTCTACATCTTTCACAGATGACATTTCCTCACAGAACCATTTTCAGTGACATTTAGTCAAGGTGCTCAACTTCTAGTCCATTCTCAGCAAGAACTAAATGTGAGCTTAACTATAACCATTTGTGCAAACATTTTCCTCAACTGGGACATGAACTGTTCTCCGAATTAATTTAATGTAATGTATACATAAGAAATAATTTAAAAATACCTACTACTGAGTTTTAAGACAGCCAAATCACTACCTTAGCAAAGTGAGAAGTGGTTTTTAAGTATTGGTCTCATTTGCAAGGAAGACATTTTAGGAGTTGCTGTATCAGTCCAGTTGAGACCCCATTAAAATTGCCTCCTTGCTATTACTACCAAGGAGTCTATTGCTTTACATACGCACAGTAGCTCCTGTTTTGTGGGCTAACCCACAACAGATTTGGCTAGTCAGAGCCAAAGACAACAGCTTTGTGATAGAATTTGTAGAGCTGTCTTTGCACTGGCAAGAAATACTCCTGGTCTGCAGCTAGAAAATGAAAAGACAACAGTAATCATTGTGCTAATTCAACACAACATTGGTTAAGAACTAAGAATAGATTCTACACTTCAAATGTCCAAGGTACTCAACAGGAGATGTTCTACACTAAAAGTTCAGTGCTTGCTTTGTTATTTTCTGCAAGTCTAACAGAAGAAAGATGGCTACATAAATTAGTTAATGGGAATGAAGCCCTTAATTATTGCAGAAAGAAGTGATGTCATGCATATTTAGAAACCAGATAACATAAACTCTCTGGCACCAAAAATTTCTTCGAACTAACAACCCTTAGAAAGCATAATTTTGGAAATAAATAGTTATGCAGTCATATTTTTGTTTTAAAAATTGTCTGTGGACTCTCATAACTTGCATCTCGATAAGTTCTGGTTAGTAGACCAGGACAGGAAAAAAAAAGGGGGGAGAAAAAAGGCTGTCTGGGTATTCAATAAAGAAAAGAGAATGTTTCTAGGTGAAAAAAAAAACCCAAACCAAAACCCCACTAACACTGAACAAAGAAATGTTCCTATGTATCTTCTTAAGCAGGGGTCAGTAGGTCAGGGGAGTAAAGATGACAGAGGAGCTCCCTGAAGAATCAATGTGCACTAGATGATCCCGGCTGCCTTAGACAGAGCTCATGGCTTTCACCTGCACTTCAGCTGTTTGGTAGCTTTCCGTATCTAATTCACCTGTGGATCCAACTGGGCAGCACTCTGGGAGCAGTGCAACCCGCCATTCCCAAACTGCTAATGGCAACGAGAGAAAAACATACAAGCTCAAACCAGAGCTGACCAAGAACCTCGTCATCTCAAGGAATGATCCCACCACCTGTGAAGCCAGCAAGCAAGGACTGGAACAAACAGCAGTGAGGCAGCAGACAAGAAAATGTCAAAGATCATGACAGTGGTTGCCAGTGAGAAATGGGAATCAGTGCAGAACTGAAATGAGGTTTAAGATATATGGGTTAGTCAAAGACATTTCACAGTCTCTGAGAGGAAAACTTCCCACATGATGGGGAGACCACAGGGGTCACCACCTATTTTAACGTCTTTTCTTATCAACATGAATTCACCTCTCCAGGATTCAGGTTCATCCACATGACTTTTATCTAATGGCTATTTCAGCTGTTTCTCTGGCAAAGCAAATGATGGTACTACTGTCTTTTGAACTATTTCATCCTCACCTGTGATAGTTTTGCTGCTCTAGGTTGCATTCCATCACAATATTCCCTTGTGCTGGCATTAAACAGTTAAATAAAAGTTTTAGAATATAAAGGCTTTCACATCTCTCATGCTGCAAGACAAGCTTGGTCAGTTGGTGGAGGCTTATGGACACCTCTCTGCATTTGTTAGCTATCTTCAGACACAAAAAATAGAAGTGGCTTGGACTGTTTTTATTGCAAGTGCCTTTTCTTGCAGTTTCCTCCTCTATGAGCAACAGTCACAAAGAAATATCAAGCTGACTTTGGTTCATCACTGTCACCCAGCTAAGGGCTTTGCAGAGATCCTGTTGTGAAAAGCTGATGTTTCACTCCAGAGGGTTTATCTTTGCCCACAGTGCAGAGCTTCTGCCAGAGCAGTTTTGAGTCTCCAAGCGTGGAAGAGAGCTGGGTCATAGTTCCAGAGAAGTATCCTAAAACCGTAAGAACTACTATGAACACCTTCTCTAACCTTCCTTGTACAGATGCCACCATAATTTTCCCAGAGAATGGGGTATTTTTCCCAGGATTTGACATTTAGAGAACTATCCAGTCCCATGCAAATAACATTAAGGTATGGGCAACCATTTAGGAAATTGCATCATACTACAAGCCTGAATTTATCTCACTTCCATTGACAGCTACTGATCCCTGTTATGCCTTTGTGAGAGCAATCTTTATCTCACACTGAGTGTTGTTCCCGTGTGCATCTAGACACAGTGCTGAAATCTGCTAGTGAAGACACAAAGCAAGGGCTAAAGACTCTACACAGCTTAGGGACTGCACTGTGAGAAGACAGAAAGCTGCTGTCACACAGTCACAGGGAAAAGAAATTCAGCACTGCAAACCTGAGGTCAGTATCTTTAAATAAAACTGATGATGATCAGATGCATGCATTGATTCCTGGAGAAAAGTGAGTTGGGAAAAAGTCAGGTCTGTGCTCTGGATTGGAACTAGTATCTAAAGCTGGTAGAAGCTGATTAAAATGTAATGTATCATCAAAAAAAGGAAAAGGGAAACCAAACTGCTTCTGAAACTGAAATTCAGAAACATAAAATATTTACTAAAATAAAATTTTTATTCAAACCAGACCTGTAAGATCTTTTCCAGAGAACAAAAACTTTCCAAAACAGTTTTCTGTTGAAAATCCATTTCACTACCTAAGAAAAACAGTTCTGATAGAAAAAAATCCCATCAGTTTTTCTAGCATCCGGAGAGGGGGAACTTAATCTTCTTCCATAAAAGCATGAAAGAAAGGGGACCATAATTCAGTCCATTAAGAATTCATGAAAAAGACTTAGGAGTGCTCAGCACAAATGCTTCTATGCACAACAAATGTGCTATGCCTGTCCCTCTTTTGATGACTTCCCAGTTGCTGGTGTCCCACTCCTCTGAGCCCACCCTGAGCAGCAGACAGCAGATGCTCTTTAAAACCAGAGTCAGCTGCAAAGGAAAAACCACCCAAAGAGCATAATCCTGCACTGCTTCCTCTTACAGTCAAGGTTTTTGCAAAGCAAATAGCATTTGGCTCCTTTTGTCAACCTGGTAAGGAGTGGGCAGAAAGGAAAAAAAAAAATTCAAAATAGAAGAGATGAAAAACAGGTGCAGAGCACATAAAGGGAAAGGGAAGAAGGCAAGAAAAAAAAAAAGGGTGAGAAGTCCATGGAAAAGATTTACAGGAAGCAGGGATAATAAACAAAAAAACCCAACAAACCAAAGGAGAGAAAAAATTAGGCAGAAAATAAAGAGGGTATATGATTGAAGGAAAGATAAGGCAAGGCAAATATATCAAAGGCAGCACTATAAAAAGACATAATGTATTTTACTCAGACAGCTCCTCATTTTCCGGCATGAGAAATTTTGATAAAGTGTTTAGTAAAGGTATGAATTTGATGGACAACCAGATGGTACTTCCAAACACATGGACACATGAAGAACAATAAGAGACCAGGCACAGAGATTGTGTAATCTTGCAAAAGCTGCCTCTGTCAAGGAGCATGATAGTGGCAGGTAAAACTAGGAGACAGCAAGCATATAGCAAAAGCTTAAAAAGGCACAAGAGGGGAAAGCATACTCCGTGCAAGTGTAAAAAGCAATCATGAATGTGACTGCAGCATCAGACTGTCCTGTTTTAAAGACTGATTTATTTTTGAGTACAAACAGTGACATGTACTAGAAATATGGCCGAAGATTTAAGATTCTCTAACACAGAGATTTTCAAAAGGGCAAAGGAAAAGCAGAAACAATTTCTGTCTTCTAACAGAAACTACTGAAATGGAAAAGGAAAAAGAATAGGAACATTTTAGCTAGCATCACAGGATGTAACACCAGAGAGATCTTTATCAGATACTGATAGAGAACTCCTGCCTAATTAGAAAATGCAAGAAATCTTTCATAGTGAAACTTGTTAGACACCCAGAGCTTCGATCCTGAGGACCTGGAAATGCTCTGCTGCTATGAGAATAACAATTAGGTGCAAAAGCTTCTGAAGTGCTCCAAAATCAATTTAACCAAAACAATAAAACCATAGAGCTTATCGTGCTGGGTCTGAAACCAGGCAACCCACAACACATATTCAGCTAATGCTGACACATTTTACAGCAATCTTAAGATTAGGCATATACGTTAATTAAAGATTAAATTACCCACTAGGGTCTGGAGTCCATTCTGAACACGGCTGTGTAATGTCAGGCACATTCAGTGTAACATAACAGTGGCCATGCTAAAAAAAATAAGAATTTTTTGACATGGACTGCAAGATGAAAACAACAAATAGAGGAGCACAGTTTAACGATGTGTGATTTATAAAGCTGGAAGCCAGAGATTAATGTGATGTATAATTCCCTTTAAAATACATATATTATCTGGTGAGATATTCTTACAATGACTTTCAGAAAAAAGATGGCTTGTAAGCAGAGTCTGGAACAGTGAGAAGCAAACCAAAGAGCATATAAGAAGGGAGGAAGCCCAAGATACAGAACAAATTACGAGGAAGAGTAAAATCCTGTATCATTAAGTCCATTTCAGTGACAAACGATGATGGTTTGTAGACAAATATGTCAGTAGTAAGGGGTTGTCTTGGCAGAAAACTATACAACAAGAACTGCTTTGTAATGGAGCATCCCACTGCTGAGGTCCTCTCTCAGGATAAAAGCTCACAATACTATGGAATACAAATTAATTTTAAAAAGCTATGTCTCACTAAGTGTGTAGCACAGGAGAGCATTTGCCAACCCACCCTCTTCCATGTATCCCTGGAGGAACTGCATTCCTGTGCAGATGTATCTATGTTGCTTCTATCTGGGTTTAAGAAGTATGCAAGACATACTCAATCCAGGACTCTATGGAGTTACAAGGCTGTAATTTTCGTTTCTGGGGTTTGGGAACTAAAAAGACAAACATTTTTTTCCTTTTAATTTTGTCTCAAGCTGAAAGTACCTCTCCAATTTACAGCAATTTATGTACATAAACACAGTTAAACACATCAAATTCAAGACCAAAGTTCTGACAAGACCCTCAGGTCTAGCAGTATAATTGAATATCACTATGATTATACTGTCAGAGGCAAACGAACAGGCATTTAAATTCATTGACATTATTTATTGGCCACTCTTGAGAGGGAAAAGAAATGAACAATTATTCCTTAAAGCTATTATCTTTGAGTAACACAAAATAAAGTATGCTAGCTTTTCATATTTCAGTGTGGAATAGCAATAAAACAGTTTAATTTTTTCATTGTCTCCTTCATTTCTACTGAGTTCAGTTTTCTAAGGGTTATTTCAAATAATCTATAGGAGTCAGAAAGTAAAGAATGCCCTTGTTAGGCCTCTCCTGTAAAACACAGCTGCATAGTATTGTTGTTTCATATGCAAACGATATTTATAACCTATCTATTAGAACTGGTAAAAGGTGTTTCCCTCCCATCCGTTTTTAAACTAAAAACCATTGTTTCCAGCAGGTGGTAAGAATCTAACTCAGTAATTTTCAGCCTAGCCTGGCTGAAGAATTACTTCTGATTACACTAATATGGCCAGTGCATCAGATAGTAGATATAGAGCTGGTAGATTTAATATGGTGAATTTTTTAAGTTAAGGTTTCACCTAACAGGTTTGGGTTTTCTTCTCCAGGTAACAGAAATTGTAGTTCTCAAGAGAATTACATTCTGAGATACTACATCCAAATGCACTCATGAAAAGCAGGATACTCTGAGGGGTCCTTGATCCCTGCTCATCCACATCGAGGACCTGGTCAAACTGTGCAGTGCCTGACCAGACGCTGAACCATCCAGATTTCTTTTCCAGAGAAACCAAAACACCACACAGTGAAATGAGGAGAGCGCTGGTCATGAACAAAGTCCAGGATCACATCCCACTGAGGAATCAAGACATAGCACTGTAAAGCCTGTTTGGACACAACCAGTTGCAAAATATTTTGCCACTTCCTTCTTCTTACAATTGCCATATAACTCCCCTAGACTGTGCGGCACAATGGATACAGTTGGCTTTAAACCTTATTTATCCTTTAGCAGCTATGCCTTTGTAGAAGGTATGAGAATTTAATATTACTGCAAGGTATAGAATTACTCATTAACATTTTCCTACATTTTGTATCGCTTGCCTCAGAACCATTCTCCTTACACAGACTGCATTTGTTTCTGAAGCACCCCGAAATTCTTTCCTTTGCAAGATGCTAAGCAAAAAGCACTGTGATGATACTGGATGGTAACACTATAGGAAGCAGCCCTGCATTAGTAAGGTGGCAGATTACATGGACTACTCAATCTTTTCCATATCTGATTTCTGTGAGTCAATGATTGTATTGTTCACTCCCTTCTGCACCAAAGGAGTCATCAAGTGACTGTTACTCAAATGTAGCTGAAAGGGCAGAAGTGGGGCTTCTCTTGAAATGAATGCTGTTTCTGTGCAGGTTAGCTATGTAGAAATTATTGGGAAGTGAAGAAGTTGTTGGCCTATCTCTTCATAAATGCCTAACTCTTCACCAGCCTGGCTCGTGGTGTACGGAGGCAGACGTCACTTGAAACTCAGTCATCTCACATGACAAAGCACCATGAGCTCCATCAAACAAGTGCTGCACAATAATGGGTTCTTTTAGGCCTTTGCTTACATGAGAAAAGTAGAAAGTGTCCTCCTCTCTCACCAGGAAAAGACTCTTAGGAGTGCCAACACTGAACTAGTTAGTTTTCTCTCCCTTTTTGCTGAAAATGTTCCTGTCCTCTGTGATGTGGAGTGAAGGGAGGTAGCACAGAAATATATCTGCATCAATTAATGTGTTACACTAAGCCACAGACTGCCACAATATTCTAATAACCCAAGCTAACATTACCATTTTAAAGACAAAATACCAATGGAACTAGGACAAACCACTGCTTTCTCAAAAGCAAGCCATTCTCCTAAGGACTATATATCAAAAGGAGGTGCTCCAGATCACCAGTCAGCAGTTAGTGTGGATATGGACACAGTTTTGTTCCTGAGGAAGATTTTCTTCTTGCTGTGTCACTTCTTACTGCAGAGATCTAAGGACAGCATTTGTATGAATGCCACTGTATACAAATGTTGCCGATAACCAAAGCAGAAATCTAACTGCTTTTGCAATCAATAAGCTTGGAGGATCAATGAAATCTTCAATGAATCAATACTTCACCTCTTTGTAGGGAAAGCTGTACTTTATGACTTGATCCAAAGCTCAGTGGACTCTGTGTCCTTCCACTATCTTTCTTCCCACTGTCTGCAGTGGGCTCCGAAGGAGGTACATGACCCAGCCATGAGGGTGAAAGATGGTAGACTCAACATGACAAAAAAGCATCTCATCTAATGACAAAACTCAGTGCCCCAGCTGAAGTGGCTGTCCCAAGTAGTACCAGGGACTAATGGTATTTTGTTGTTCTAGTCCGTGAAGGTCAAATTCATTCCTTTCAATTCAGTTTAAGCTAAACTAGTTACCTAACAGCAAGTGTCCCCTCCACCTGGCATACCTGAACACATGGGCAGTAAAGCAGTCTAGAACCTCACCAGAGCAGAACTAGCAAGCAGAAGTGTGGCTCACTAGGGAATGCAGTGGGACAGCCTGTCAGCTATAAATCCTGAATTTTGATAAACACAGAGAACTAGGTTTTCAAAAACTGCAGAAAGCCAGGCCTACATGATGGATCCAGGAGCCCTTCTAGTTCCTGAGGATGGCAGCACATCCCAGCAATGCCTCAATGGATAGGGCTCAGAGATGCACTAATCTCCATCTCCCTCCCTCACTGAGTTTCTATTAGGAATCAATCTTGGGTGCCTGGAACAGAAAAAAATTATGGCAGACTCTGGAAGGCTGAAATCTCCAGCCCTCAATTAATTCACACTTATCCATATGTAAATTCAGTGTGAATGCTCTCAGCACATTTTCCTCATTAGAATTCCACAGAAGTTTAGGAAAACAATTGTTTTAATAAGGAAACAAATGTAATGTAGCTACAGTACTGAATCAAGTTTGTAAAGAGAGAAATCTTCAACTCTGGTGTTTAATTTGCACATCACTACAAATCTACAGGGTAGCCCAAAGCCCAAACTATTACCATCTTAAAATATGTAAAAGGTAAGACTAGTCACTGATCAAGGAACAAAAATCTGAGTACAAAGGAAGAAACTCTTATTGAGCTGAATGCTCCCAGGTTGAGGCTGGCCCCTTCACAGCACATGTGGAAGGACACATCTGAATTTGCAGTGGGATGGCCATGCCTTCCTCATGCAGTCTAGGACGCACACACTGCACCTGAGGGCCAGAGAGGGAGGGGAGAAGTCAGAATCATCTTAGACCACTTATGAGATTCATGTCTCAAAGGTACAGCTGCTACTTGCTGCTGTGTATATGAGCCATTACAAAAAAATGAGGCATCTGCCCTTAAGGGGCTGTCATAGGTGAGGCACGTGACTTAAAATTTTTCATGGGATGCACTGGAGAAGCAGAATACAGAGAATGCAAAACTGCCTGACTAACGCATGTTCCTGGTGGAAAATACATAGGATGCAATTTACTTCACATATTAACAGTATCCATTCTGTGAGATAATCTGATGCACCTCAGAATTCCAACTGAATGTTACAAACTACGTAGAATATTATAGATTTGATTTTTACCCATACATGAATCATGTACCGTCACAGTTAACATTCTTCCCTCACCCCAAGCACCTGACAGGTTCCCAGGCTAGAAGTGGTCCATGTAGGTTCCCTCAAATATGAACTGTAGAGAAGGAATTTCTCACCTTGAATCACTTTCTGGAAGGCTCTCTTACTGTCTCTATTCAGAGCTCAGAGGAAATGTTAGGACATGCTACAACAGGTAGTAAGACTACTTCAAATTAATACTAAGTTAATAAATGTAGACACAGTGACTAGGGCCTTTTCAAACCTAGATAATAGCTAATTTGGTCTGAATAAGAAAAAACTTCAATGAGAAACTCCAGCCAACACCATGGATTATTCTTCTGAAGAAAAAAGAACATCCTCTATATTATTAGAGTACTTTTCTGCTAGGGAAGTTGATATTGTAGAAGTGCAAAGCACATGAAATAGAAATACTAGATGCTTTTGTTCCTTCTCTGGTTGGATCCTACTTAGTCAAAAAGCAAACGAAGTCATACTCACAGCTCCTACACCATCCTTCAAGCCAACAGAAATAAAGATGCCAGTTTGCACAGGCTGTAGCAAATGATATACAAGCTAGGGACATCCCAGCAGGGGAATCCCAGAGCTCCGCATTCCCTGTGAATGCAGATGTCAGAACTCCACCTCACCCTTCTGGGTGTGCAAGCAGTGACCTCAGTACAAGCTCCCTGAAAGCAAAGGCTTTCCATGGGGTGATGGAACTGGTTCAAATTGCACACTTTGTGTTGTATGGGGCTCTATAAATAAATCCTGCAGAGTCATATTTTAAGATTTCCGCAACAAGCCTTGATATAATACTACCCTGGTTTTGATCTGGGGGTGGTGGGAGGGAGATCTATGGACCCTCCTTCAACTTCATGCACAGTATCTTGCTAGAGTTGCCTATAGATTTTAAAATCAGGAGGCACCACATGAGCAAAGGGTCATTGGCATGCACTGTAGCAGAAAACAGGAAATATAATTAAACACAGAGCCATGAGGTAAGTTCTTTGGCAGGAGAAAGACACCATGGGGAAGAAAGTGGCAAGGGCAAAGCACTATGAAATGGCAAAGTAACGTGATTAAGGCAGGGAATGAAGCACAGGGGTAGAGATGAAGAAACAAGGGTGAGAGGAGCAGAAAAAGCAGCACAAAGAGGTAAAGTGACAATAAGAGAAAGAAGGCAAAGCATACAGAAGAGAAGAACATATGTAAGGGAAAAAAAACTGTCTTAGGGGTAGTATTACTCTTAGGAGTAACAGTTATTTAGTAAGGGCAGAAGCCACATTGTTATGCAACAGGATACACTTTTCTGTATAGGAAGAGTTTGTTTAAGCATCTATGAAACCTCAAAAAAATCTGTGGGAGGAAAATAAAAAAGTGAGTAACATCATATTTCTTTTGACTTTTAAATTGCTTTTTTGGTCATATTTCACCCTCCTCTCTCAACCTCCAAGTATTTTCCAGGATGGAATTTTCTTCTTCCCACTCCAGGATTTGGCGTGGGCAGAGCACTGCAGATGCTGCTGAACTCAGAAACCAAGAAACTGATTCATTTTTTCCTTGAATCTTGTGCTATCATTTAGACTAGGAACAAGCAAATGTCAAAGGCTGCAAGTTAGAAATTTGCAGCCACAATTTTACACAGCTTGAACATTTGCTTTGTCCCAGAGTAAGAGTCGTACCAGAGGGAGAGTAAAGTTCTGAATCCCTGCTAGATTGCTAAATACCTAAGAATAATTATTTTTCCTTCTGTTCCATCAGACTTGTGCTCTAAAACTCCTCTCAGTTTTGACTATGTGCAGAGGACAGGTCTTCTCTAAGGTAAGCCCAACAACCATTATTCAACTTCGCTGAACAAAAATCCTTAGAATGAGGACAACCTCCTCAAATCAATGAGCAAAGTCCGTCAGTTTCACTGATCATGTTCCACAAGTACAGATTAATTTCTGCAAGTTTCCTTTCATTTCAGCCTCCGGTGCTGTACAAACCCACTGCTAGGTATCAATTCAGTACTCAGAAAGGATTCTCAGAACAAATCCTTTGGAGTCATATGACATAAAAGAAGCTGCTCCCAGGACAACTGATAGTATATTTTTTAAATCGGAGGCCACTTTAGTAAGAAAGTCACCTTCCCTACTTCATCTTAGACTTTAAAACAAACTAAAACTCTAACATTTGAAAAGGTTAGACACATTTTTTACTCCCACTGTTTCTTAATAAAACACCATTTGTGTGGGAAAACAGCTTAGTGCATACTTTAAAAACAGCCAAACCATTAATTGATCCAACATGTTGGCAGTTTTAGAGAAAATTACTAGAGAAGAATAAACTATGCTGCATCTTAAGTTTTAAAACAGCCTGAGCTTTACTTTGAGGGTGCATAAGTATGCCAAGCTCCTCCTGCTTTATACTGTTTAGTATATAATCTGTGATACCTAAAGTAGGAAGAAGTGTAATCTGAATACTGCTAAACCATGGGCAGATAATAAAGCACAGTTTTAAGAAGCTCAAGAGCTTATGAGTTGCTTGTCTCACAAAACCAAAGGAAAACAATACAAAAAACCCCAGCTTCCACCAACCCTACCAAAGAAACACTAATTTGCTCAATACAAATGGTTAAACTCTGAAACAGGCTGGACATAAGAGCTTCCAAAAGTCCTGCTTTTGCATCAGCAGTATTTTAGCATTATAGTTAGGCAACAAATTGCTTCTCAGCACATCCAAGCCAGCTAGTTTACTGTGGAAATTTTACATGTCATTAGAATAACATCCTGTTTTGCAGCATTTCTGTGTTTCAGTTTACTCCAACTCTACTAAGATTCTACTGGCATGAAACAGCTGGGCATGATTAGTTACTGGAGAGAAACCAAACTGAGATTTCACAATAGGTGGCATTTTATCTTCATGGCATAGAGAGCTGGTATAAAAGACAAGTGACCCCTGGCAAAAAACACTGTCCCTAAATATAAATCTGGCGAACTGTTTTTAAGACGTTTTTTCAGATCAAGCGCTGGTACAAAAGCAGTGGGGGTTTTTTTGTGGTCATAAGCCAAGGTTTAGGCTGTTTCAAATGACTGGATTTTGACTGGGTCCTAGTTGACAAGCAGTATTGGGACCCGACCACGCATGTGCTGACACTGCAAGCACAAACTCCACCAGAACATTCACCTGGGAGAGTGAAACACTGTCCCCATCCCAGTCCTGGACGACATATCTCATGTTCTCACCAAATCAGATACTCGACATTCCTACTTGATCTCACAGCTTTTACACTATCGCAGCCAAGACTGTGGACACCGTGTTCTCTACTTTACTGCACCTCCTGATAAGCCTGCACCACAACATTACAACTTCTCCTCTTCCGAAGCCCTCAATCACACTCGATCCCACACGGCACCTGCCAGAGGACTCTCAGGAAACAATGAAACACCGGTGCTTCACAGTGGGATCAGCATCCCATTCTAGACCCAAACTTTACATATTCCAAACTTTTCACCCCTGGAGCACCGGCGTGCATTGCTATGGATGTGCTGCTAGCACATCCATCCTTTGCCACAGCCGCATGGAGAGGAGCTCCATGTCCTCCACAATGGGCACCCACCACTCAGTGACGCCTACAGCCCATCCGCTCCCTGTCAGGAGGTGCGAGGACAGCTTCCCGCAGTAGCTCCCACCCCAAGAATGTGGGACGGCAGAGCGGGCTGGAAAACAGGGTCCATCTGTCTGCCCCTCAGCACACCCCTGGGGGTGGCGCGGCTCACCTGCGTGAGGCATGGTGATGGTCTCGTTGGCGTTGCTGGAGCCCAAGTTATAGATGACGACGGCGGAGGCGTTCTGGGCGGCGGCGTGGCGGATCTTGTCCTTGTAGGTGCAGTTTCCCCGCGGGATTAGGGCCACCCAGCTCTTGCCCGGCGCCGGGGCGTTGAAGCGGGTGCCGGGGTCGCAGGCGTAGCGATCTGCGGGCGAGGCGGAGAGGGCCACCTGCCCGCGGGCGTCCTGCTTGGGCGACTGTTCGCCGTAGCGCCCGCACTCGCTCTTCTCGCTGCGGAGCTCGGCGCTGCCGGCCGCCGGGTCGGCGTAGGTGATGTTGACGAAGGCCGTGTACCACTCTTCCTTCTCGGCCACAGTGAAGTCCAGGCACAGCAGATGCACGAAACAAAAGGACAGCAGCCATGTTGAGAGCGCCAGGCTGCGGCACGCTTGGATCACAGACATTGCCATCTTCATCTGCCGGCCCCCCCGCCCGGCCGCCGCCGGTCCGTGTGTGTGTGCGTGCCCCGAGCCGCCGCTCTGAGCGGGGCGGCGCTGCTCCCGCCGGCACCGTGCGGGGACCAGCGAACGAGGGGGGAGGGGGCCCTCCCCTCTGCAGCCGCTGCCTAATTCATGTCGGGGCCGTTTGATTTCCTCGGGCTGGCCCCGTCTCCGCCCTCCCCTCTCCCTCCTCCCTCCTGCCCCTTCCTCCCCTCCCTCGGCCTGCTCGCACAGCTGCCTCCCCCGCTGCTGGCAGCGCGGCCGGGGACGGCGCGGAGGGGGCGGCGCGGTGCGGGGGGAGGTTCAGACGCGCACACGGTGGCGCGGTTCCCAATACGGACTCGGTCCCGGCCCGGCCCCACGGACAGACGCGCTGCCGGCGGAGGGGGTTCCCGGCGGAAGGGGCTGCCCTCCCCGGCCTTGTGGAGGGGCTGCCGGCGGTGAGGGTTCCTGGCAGAAGGGGCTCCCGGCGGAGGGTGTTCCTGGCGGAGGGGGCTCCTGGCGGAGGGGGCTCCTGGCGGAGGGGCTGCACTGCCCGGCCCCGCGGAGGGGGAAGCGCCGGCGGCGGGAGCGGCGCGGCGGCGCCACCTGGCGGGAGCACGGGGGCCGGTCCCAGGGCCGCCCGTGCCGGGATCCCGGCATCTCCCAGGAGCGCAGCCTGGCACCTGTGAGCGCCCGCTTCAACTGTTTTGCTCTGGTTTTCCCACTTTTCCTGAGTGCTGCAGGCGACGCTAAGGAATTTGCAAATGTCAGTGTTAGAGTGTAACTATGGGGCGCGGCTCAGAGGGGTGCTCGCTTATACAGAGGTTTTTAAATACACACCCAGTGCGTTTCCGGCTGTACTTTCCGGAATGGAAAGGACAGGCGCGTTTAATAAAATCAGGTGTGACTGACAGGAGCACAGAAAGCCTCAAAGAACGATGGAGCTGCTCCCTGGAGGCAGTTAAACTATGTGTTTAATTTTGGTTCGGTGAAAGCCCAGACTTGGGGATTTTTAGTGTATGAAACACCCCAAAAGAATTTTGGCCATGACTTGACACCTTTCAGAAGGATCAAAACACAGCTGGACTCTATGTCTGTCCATACTAGTGCAAATGATGGCCAAAATTCCACTTTCCTATCACTATGTTTCTATCACTTCTGTTCAGTAACAGAAGAATTTCTTACAAGGTTTATAGGTAGTGCCTATTTTAGCCCGTGAGTAAAACCTGCCGCTGGAAATGCCATTCACTTTCATTCAATTGTACCTGAGTATCTCACTGGCGTCAATATTTGCCTCTTTCCAGTTTATGTTCATAGCTGCCCATGATTCAAGCAAACAAGCCTTAACCATGTTTTACACACACACCTGCTGCTTTGAAAAAGTTAATTCCCCAAAGCTGAAAAAAAGTGCATTTGGGAGAAAAATGTGAATAGGGGAAAAAAAAGAGAGAAGTTTACAGGGAAATACGGTAATTTTACATCAAGCAAGAGGAAAACTTTCCTTGAAAGCCCATTCTTGAAAAAGCAAAGTCAGCAAATGAGAAGAAAATATTACCATGTAGAACTAACATTGAAAGGCAAAAGTAGATTGCAATCAACATTTATTAGGAAGTGTTGAGATTTCATCTGGGAAGCAAAAACCCTAAGGGGAAAATCCATGCCTGGAAGGGCTATGGGCAATAAAGCATTTGTATACTTAGAAGTGTAAGGAGTATTATTAGAAGAGAAGGCTAAAAAAAGTTGTACTAGTTTGAAAACAAGCTAGTGGGAGACACAAAGTCAGAATAACAATTTAATAGGAAAACAAAAATAAAGGCAGAAAACACTGGTTCAAACTGACAGAGTCAAGATACAACTTGACTCTCTGTTAATCAGGGTGGTGGTAGCAGTCCGATAGAATGGTGGCTGCAGTCTTCTGAAGTGGTGATCCTGTAGAAAAAGGGTCTGCTCTTCCTCAGAAGGTCCAGTGGTGGCTGTGTAGCTCCTGTCCTCTGGAAATCCAGTGGGAAGGTTGCCTCTGGTGTTCAGAGTCTCAGTTTATATCCACGATGGAATGCTTGATTCCTCCCTCTTCTGGGTGGAGCATCTCACAATGGGGTAATGAGTCATGAGGCCAAGTGTTGATTAGGCTCATTAACAGAAGATAGTCCGGAGGGAGTTATCTCTGAGTCATGTGGCAGGACAATGATGGGCCATTAACAGAAAGATAGTCTGGGGCCAGGAGGCAAGGAAACACTGCCCCACCTGAATTCAATGGCTCATGAGGATGGTAATAGAATACACTGCAACCCAGGACAAAAGTACATATTTTTAATAAATGCTTCAGGATTGTATTTGGAAAGAAAGGGAGGACATGTTTGCTAGATAATGGACTCAGAAGAAGCATCTCCTAGGGACATATGAAAAACAGCAGACCCAGAAAAATGGCACACATGTACCAATACAATACCAAAAGAATGGGCCATGATGATTTTTTGCCTTTTCTTTTATACCCCTTTTATATACCTTTTTATAACTCTTTGTATTCTTAGTGGTTTTTAGCCTACATTCTTAGACTTATTTGTCAAGCTAGGAGACTAAACATCTTGTAGTTAGGGATCAGAAAGCCCCAGACACCAAGGTCCTCTCCAGAACACTTTTTGTTAACTAAGATAGAACCATTGAGGGGAAGGTTCTTTGGGGGGGGGGGGGGGGGGGGGGGTCACTCAAACCTCTCACTGGGGAATCTTTGAGAGATATGCTAATTAGTAAGACCTATAATGTTATACCCGATCTGTTGTGAGTGCGCATTTTGGCGCATTCCACCTGGATGTGGCACACCTGAGGATCCTTAGAATAAATAGAGGTAAATCCCCATTCTCCCTTCTAGTCACGTTTGATTCTTGATTTTAAGACCAGGAAAAGGCATCAGCAGGAAGACTTAGAGAGTAGCTATCTTTCTGACACTACTTTAAGTAAATATTGGCATAACAGGAAAATCTTGAAAGATTTAGTGTTCAGTTTCCTGATAAGATCCAGAAAAACTAATTATGGCGACCAGTTAGTTGCAGGCTGATTAGGCTGACATGAACCAACCCCAAGAAAAACAAGAGAGAAAAAAATCCAATGTATGGACAAAGTGTTTTTATGGGAAGTGGCCTGCCAAGCAAACATGATTCATGTTTTTGTGAGGAAGTTATCAGTGTGGTTAGTAAAGTTACACAGCCATGTCCATAACAAGTTTTTGAAAAGTGTGCTATTAAATGATATGTTCTCATTACACTGTAACCTATTAGGGACCAGATAAGATGAACTTAGTTGAAACAGAATGTGCTTTAATAGAGCTTAATGTAAAAACACATCTCCAGGTGACAAAGTGCCAGCCACTTTGGAGCAGTACTGGAGAGTGCGTGGTTTACTCTGCACACAGGGAAGGGTTTGGGAGTCAGAGTAGGAAAGAAATGTCCTATATTCCTAGGGAAAAGGGGCCTAAAGAGGATACAGCTATCCTTGGATGTTTCAGAGGAGCAACAAGTAGGAAGTAGTAGATTTTTGCTCTCCCTGAAACAGCAGTGAAACAAATATTGAAAGCTGTCCAGTTTTGGTATCTGCATTTTAAAAAAAGATATTGAAATGCTTGAGAAGGTTAAGAAAGGAACCCTAGAAATAATTTGAAGTAGTTCCTCTCTGGGGAGAGATTTCAGGTGCCCAATCTATCCAGCTTTTCAAGAAAAGAGGTGATGTGATTATGTTGTGTAAGTACCATCACAGGGATGTAACAGCAGGTACTAATAGGCTCTTTAAGCTAGTGGATAAAACATAACAGGAAACAAAGTTTAAACTAGACAGTGTAGCTCAGAGAAAAAGTAGCTGATTAAACAGTACTTGTCTACGGGAGAAAATTCAGAAGTGAGATGGTCCTGGGAAGTGAAAGACAAACTGCTCTTACATTCAAATTAAACAAACTAACACCGATCGAAAGCATGCTTCATGTGCAAGATGTGAAATTCTTCACAATCAATCTAGTGATCACGTCTCACCTTGAAAATACTTCTGAATAAAAACCCCAAGAATACTTGATTACTTTTGTTGCTGAAAGCTGAACTACAATTAACTAGGTCAGTGCTTTGCCTTAAAATCACCCAGTGTGGTGTCATAGTTGATGGTGGTTCTTCCCATGTTGTTTCTGTTCATGGAAATACCTGAGGTTCCCCAGAGTTCTGTTCTGGTCCTGGCACAAGAAAACTATGCTTTCAAGAACAGCTGTAAATGTTTCTTCTCAGGTGTACTAGTTTGAAAACAAACTAGTGGGAGACACCAAGTCAGAATAACAATTTAATAGGGAAATAAAAGGAGGGGGGAAAAAAAATAAAGGTGGATAACACTGGGTTAAACTGAGAGTCAAGATACAACTTGACACCCTGTTAGAGTGGTGGTAGCAGTCGGGTAGAATGGTGGCTGCAGTCCTCCTGAAGCGGTGATCCTGTAGAAAAAGGGTCTGCTCTTCCTCAGAAGGTCCAGTGGTGGCTGTGTCGCTCCTGTCCTCTGGAAATCCAGTGGGAAGGTTGCCTCTGGTGTTCAGAGTCTCAGTTTATATCCACGATGGAATGCTTGATTCCTCCCTCTTCTGGGTGGAGCATCTCACAATGGGGTAATGAGTCATGAGGCCAAGTGTTGATTAGGCTCATTAACAGAAGATAGTCCGGAGGGAGTTATCTCTGAGTCATGTGGCAGGACAATGATGGGCAATTAACAGAAAGATAGTCTGGGGCCAGGAGGCAAGGAAACACTGCCCCACCTGAATTCAATGGCTCATGAGGATGGTAATAGAATACACTGCAACCCAGGACATCAGGCCAGCCAGACATTTGCCACCACTCTACCCTATGTTCTCTCCTTCAAAAGAACCCAAACCCATAGAAGCATACAAGGCATTGTCACAAATCTCGTTGCCTGAACACAGAGAAAAGCACAATCTCTACTTTTATGTGCTACTGAAAATAATTTTACAGTATCAGTAGCATTGGTATGAGGGGTGTGTTTCTGGATTTGGAATGTTATCTATGACTTTAACAACATATTACAAATTCTCCTCCCCATTTTCCATGTTTCTGAAGTGACAATAACTCCAGCTGAACTATACCTTGCAGAAAGCTACAAGACCATCATATTCAAACTTGAGTGTGTGAAATAGGGTTAATAAGTAGAACGGAAGTGGCACGTGGGGAACTCCAGCTCCAGATTCTTGATATATAGAAACTCAGAAGCTGGATTTAGGCAACAGCTGATAATGAGCAAAGGACACATTGAAATTCACTGCATGACTACCTCTAGCATATGCCACAACAGTTTGCCCTTTCACAATGTAAAATTTGTTAGTTTATACCCTTTTTGGTTTATACCCTTTTTTCTATGCTTACATTGTGCTGGATTGTGTGCCTGTACCAAATCCCAAATGATCTCAAAGGAAATAGCAGAAATTTCTTCAGTTAAAGTGAGGAATCTCCACCAGGTTACTAAGCCCCTCTGTTATGGAATCCCATAGTGTTTTGTGGACCTCTATCTGAGCTTCTTGGCACAGTCATCACCAAGAGGTAAAATGGCAAAAGGTTTAAAAAGTAGGCATTAAAAGACTAGGCTGCCTAAATTCCGGTGAATTAGCAGTTTACCTGGAATTTAGGATTCTTTATCCAGAAGAATACTGAAGGTGGCATTGCAGGATATTGAAAAAGCCTGTATTAGGTGTGTTGGCTCTCTTTATCACTAGAGGGAAGATAATCCAGGCAGCAATACAGAGCGTGCAAACTTGATGCCTTATTGTATATAGGACCTATATAGTCCCAAAATAGAGTCAGTGATTCTGTGTTGAACTGGGCATAGCAAAATTTATGGAAAATACACACCACAGGGTAGGTGAGAAGTCCCTCCTCTCGCTCCTCTCAGGAGGTTCCGGTCAGTTCCCTCTGTCTTGGGTGTGACAGTCCCCACGCGGTTAGGGGCCTAGCAGGTGTGACTGGGAGAGGCTTGGGGTTAGTGCTAACTTCAGTGCAGCCTGAAGGTTTCTTGATGCTGATGGACAGCAGGAAAGCTGACTGAAATATGATCTCTTTGCAGGTGCTCAGGAAAAGAAGTTCTTTTGCCTTCCCTGGCTATGAGACTGAAATTGATTATTTTTTTACTGGAGAAGAGTAGATGTTAACATTGGGAGACAATGCAAAGGATAAAGCAGTACCATCCCCTCACCCATTTGCTGCCAATACTGTGCTCTGAGTTACAAACCCCACTGTGTCAGTTCATTTAGAGAGTTAATTGAGCAATATATCTTTTCTTGTCCTAACTGACACTGATAATACTCCATCCATCTTCCTATTCATATGCTAATAGCTGTATTACCTGTCACTTTATTCCAGAATCTTGCCTTAGATTGGGATTCTGCTTCATTCTACTGTAATATTCTCTGAATTACTACAGTTGCTACTGTAGTTATGGTTTCATTTACTTAGGTAAATTTGAAGTGTTCTTGAGAATGCTTTGACACTCTAAACAAAGTTTCCGAGTAAAGTCCCAGAAAAAAAAGATCTGTGTTACAGCCAAAATAAACTGCTCACTGGAGCTATAGGAAAACTTCAATAGCATTTATAGGGAAAGTGATATTTTCATTTAGAAACTATGAAAAGAGTTTAAAGGAGCCTTAACTTCTTAGATCTCTATTAGGTTTTCATAGTGAGATAGTGCTCCCTGTGTTCCAAAGGCAAAACCTGCCATGTCTCATCATATTTGTTTAGTGTCTTGCTTTCATTAGAGACTTTTTTGGTGAAGTACAACACCCCAGGAGATGGCTACTGATGAACACTTTTCTGCCTGTTCCTTATACTGTTGTAGCTTCCTAAAAATATACAGCATTTGAAAGAAACAGTCACCTTTCTGCTATTTCTTTCTCTTTGTGATAGCTCATTCAGCTCCCTTAAATTTTCAGCATTTTCCACATTTCTCATTAATCTCATCTAGAGGCTTATTCAGCCCTTAGTCAAAATATTGTCTTTTCCTTTGCAATGTAAAAATATCAAAATGTTAGTTTTCTCCTGTTATTAGATTATTTCCCTTGCTCTCCTATAAAGAGAGGTATTTAAATGTCTCACAGAAAAGGTGAACAGACCCAGGTCTGCAGGGCAGCCAAGGTGGCACTTCCTGCCATCCCGGCCAGGTGGTTTCTCCTGCAGGACACAAGGAACTTGATTATAAGTTCTCACCTTACGTACTGCTCCTTTCCTACTTGTCTCCCTCTAAGGCAGAGCATGTGTAATCAAAAATATCAAAGGTTGACCAGGACCCCCCAAGCTTCTGTTATTAAGCTTAACATCTTCCACAGTCCACAGCATGAAAGAAAATGAGGGAACTACTGTGATGAGCATCTCCCTTAAACAGTCACCCTGACCATCTGAAGACAGCGCTTAGCTTAAGTGTGGAATGGTGCTCAAATTTATATTTCTGAATCTATGCTGACTGCTCTGGTGCTGACAGACACAAAGAGAGTGAAGCACAGTCCTGCTGAGGCAGAATATCTTAACACACAGCTCCAAAATGGTGGCAGTTTCTAGTGTTTTAATCATCTTCCAGGGGAAATATTGTGAAGAACCTAAACCAAAATGTAACCAATAAAAGAGATTCTTTTGTAAAAAACAGACAAATTGGAAATGTATTAATCAAGACTGTGTAATGAGTAGAACCTGCTGCAGAAGCTGCAGAGAAATGTGTGATTAGAGATGATCATGCTGGAAGTTCATGGGATCTGAAAAGAAGAGGGTCATGCTAAGTGCTCATTAGGTGGTAGTACAATGATAAATCTTGGAAACAGAGGTTGCCAGCTTCATGCAATTCTCTAATGCCTAAAACAAACACAGAACTGAGTCTCTGTGCAGAAAAACCACACTGTCTATTGTGGACAATATATATTAAATATTACTGCAGTTTTCAAATTAGTGGCAGAATCGTGCTTTGCACTATTTTTGTTGAAACATATCAGTGAATATGCTGTAGGACACTAGTCACACAGACAAAGCTACTTGCTCAACAGACATCCTGCATCTGGCCCCTTAAGCAATGACCAACAAGCCTCTGAATGCAAAAATGAAAAATAGGTGTATCCAGGATAATGGTGGGAAGGATTTTATGGGGCAGTTCAAATATATGCAGACATTCCTGGTCTTGCTTGAGAAACAGGAAGCATATACCTGAATTAATTGGGCATTCTGTACTAAGTCTGCTTATGACCTTAAACAGAGGATTTAAACAGTGTCACAGACACTTGGCCAAGTGGAAGACAGTAATACGTTCTCCTGAAAACAGATGTGTGAGGTTACTAACAGATTTTCCCAAGAGAGATTCGTGGGACTGATCACCGTTGACATGATTGTAAATGACCACTGTGCCTACAAACAAAATGGAAAATTAATTGACAACATAAAATAAGGTGCCATTGGCAATAGAAAGGTGTGTATGGAATACAGGAAAACCTTATTGATCCAACCGAGAGAGATGTGATGAAATTCAATAGCGCATAATGCCAGGTCATAAATTTACAGACTGAAAACACATATTTCTGCTCTTAACTGGAAGCTTCTTGGTTGGGATACTGGTTCATGAAGACGACAATGTCACAAAGATCCCATTAACACCCCCTCCCCCTTCAAATGTGGCCTTAAAATGCATTAGCAGACAGGATCAGCAGTGATGGGGGGCATGCAAACCTTTTCACGTGAGGCCTCAAGAAAACCCACCTGGAGCTACCCTTGTAGAAGATGCAGAAAAGGGCAGGTAGGAGACTGAGGGAGTAAAGAACTATTTATGAGAAAGTTAAAATCTTGACAACAAGGGGAAAACTGAACAGGATTTGATACTCTCTGTTGGCATATCAGGAAGACTAAATGCAGTGGAAGGAAAACACCAGTTTAGGACTTGGCCCTTAAGAAAAAGACTGCAAGTTAATCATATATAAATGGATACAGAAGAAAAGAAAAAGAGGAAAGCTGTGAAATTTTCTCATTACCTAACTGGAATTAAAGATGATGTGATAAACTGATGTGAAAGAATTATTAAATGATTGCATGCAATAGCAAGGTTTGGACTAGATGATCCAGGAAATCCCCTTTTTCTATATCCAAATTTAGCTTTAAAGGTTGTAAGGATATTTCTTTCCTTCCCCTAAAAACAGCATAAATAGCCTTATTGGAAGACACCAGACGGTGCTGTCACAGAGAGTTTTACAAGCTCTGTACTTCCAGACTTTCACATCTGTAGGTTATGGCCAAAATGCTGTGGCACATTAAGCATAATTTATGATGTTCCCACATATGCTATTAAAGATTGTTTGCTGGTCAGAGCTATGACTGAACAGGTTCTTAGAAGCAGTGCTACTGCTCAAGGGAAGCACTTTCATATGTAGATATTAAAATTCCTCTTCAAATGGTATTTTTACCACCAGTTTGAATGAAAATGGCTCTGAATCCTAGGGATGCCAAGCCCATGAAAAAAATGAGAGCCTACGATTTTGCTGTCTCATTTTCTTATTTCCTTCCTCGGATCTTTCTTTAAATTATGTGGAAGGGTATTTTTTTACCTGGACTGTGGCTCAGACTACAGCCTACGGAGACTTTGAACTGAATTAAAGGAAAAAGCGTGCAGAGTGTTTACTTAAAAATTGATAGAGCTCAGATTTTTGATTTTGGGCTATTGCCACTTCTCATCCTCTTTGTGCTTTAGATTTCTGCCCTCCTGTAAGGCTAGTTTTCAAAAGTAAGTGTTCTGAACTCATCACTCAGATACTTCAGACACTGCATTTTGGGTTTAGATAATAGCCTTATACTTTGTATTGCCTCCTCTTACCTCATACATTTATAAACTGTTTAGCGCAACAATTACAGTGCCAGAGAAATGGTCCATGCTGGAGTGACAGAGAAATGGCCCATGCAGGGGAAGAACTGATGAATGATTTATAAGTACACTTTCAGCAAATAAGTCATTCAAGGAAGTTTGCTATTCAAGTTCTAGTTCTAATCTCTGATGTGGACCTTTTTTTAAATAAAGGATTGAGCACAGCAGTTTGCAGTAACATTGCTGTTTGTCTGACAGAGTTAAATTACTCAAATCCCTTTATTACATTACACCTTTATTTGGCATATGCCTTAGTCAATATCTTGTCTAAAAGCTGCTTTTTGTGAAGAGACTGAAAGTTTTGTTGTCATATGAGTCAATGTAATGGTTCATTATAACATCGCCTTGGGAGAAGAAAAGGCTTTTTTGGAGTCAGTAAGGGTTTGTTTGTTTTTGCTACAGATAGCAAAGACTAATTAGGGTTCCTGTAAGAGAGTCCATTATGATCACCTACTCTGATTTCCTACAACGCTAATGATGTTATTAACATTTAAACTGTTAACATTGTTTTTAATATCAGGTGTCATTCCTAGCTCCATGTTTTATGAGGCATTAAGAAAAAAAAAAAGGTAAATTTTCAACATGTTTGCATCTCAAGAATGTATATAGAGGTTTATATTTCACTATGCTTCTCAAATTTTGCAAACTAATTTTTGATCTTCAAAGTAAGTTTGCAGAAATTCATTAGTTGACTCCTAAGCTACCCACGAACATAGAAAAACTTACTTCCACTATAAATCACTTTCCTCCTGCTATCCGCACCATCAATAAAAACTAGCAAGATATTTCAGTAGGTGGCAAAGCTGCCCCACCTGTACTGTGATTACAAGAAGTAGACACACATGCAAAACATGCCTTTAGTAAAAAACTCTTGTTCTTTTCTCTAGGCACAGCATAGCCTTGTTCTGGTTTCTCTACCTTAAATACTTCAGTTCTAAACAGAGTGCTTGGTTTAGTACTAGTGACAGCTACCTGTCCTGCTGCATGTTAGCCAACAAGAAGTTTTCTCCCCAAATGCCTTCTTGCTTCCAAATAGTCCAGAGAGTTCTAAGAGAAATATTTTACTGTCAAGCCTTCTAGGTTTTAGAAAAGCAGCCTTCAGGCAAGTTTTTGAAGACAAAAGGCTGAAATTATTTTTCATGAAGCCCTCACCCCTTTATCTTGTTAGGACATCCAGAGAAGTCAGAGAAAGCACAGGGACTTCCTCTCCATCTTGAGGCAGGAGAAGCCTCCAGCCTCCTCTCCTCACCACGTGGGGACAAGTCAGGGCTCTGCACTACAGAAGGGAAGGAAGGCTGTGGCTGAGAAACATTACTTTCCACTCTTGAGAGTGGTGGAAGATCCTGTGATTGGAAATCCATATGTTTGCATGCAATTTTTACAGAGATAGATATATATACTTGTGTTTTTCTGCTAATGTTCTGTTTTTATTAATAATAATAGCTATTCTTATTTTTATCATCATCATCATCGTTGAGGAACAGGAGATTAATTGGGCACCTCTCATGTTGCTGAAAGGTCTTCTGGGTAAGTGGCCTCTCTTGGAGCAGGTATCACCTGCATCTTCCTTCTCTTTTTTAAAGCAGAAAGAGAAAGCATACCAAAAAGAAAATGCTCTATTTCCTCTGTAAGCATATGAAAAACTTTATTTATTTATTTAGTTATTTACTTAATTATTTATATTTAAAACTTTTAAGACAGTCTGTGGTACTTGGTAGGTAGCTGTATTGGTTTTGCATGGCCTGGTTTTTGGTAGAGGTGGGGCCACAGAGGTGGCTTCTGTCAGAAGCTCCTGGAAGCTTCCACCATGTCCAGCAGAGTCAGTCTCCGATGGCTCTGAAAGATGGACACTCTGCTGGCCAGAACTGGGCCAATGAGAGAGGTTGGTAACGCCTCTGTGATGACATATTTAAGAAGAAAATCAAAATGAAGTGGGGCACAGTTTTTTTCTAGTCAGAGAAGAGGAGGAGGTGAGAACATGTGAGGGAAACAACATGGAGACACCAAGGTCAGTGAAGAAGGAGGGGGAGGAGGTGCTCCAGACACTGGAGCTGAGATTTCCCTGCAGGCCGTGGTGCAGACCATGGTGCAGCAGCTGTGCCCCTGCAGCCCATGGATCCATGGGGGATGCAGAGATCCACCTGCAGCCCATGGGGGAGGTGCCCGTGCCGGAGCGGGTGGATGCCTGGAGGAGCCTGTGATCCAGTGGGAGTCACAGTGGAGGGAGAGGGTCCTGCTTCCAGGCTGGAGCAGCCTGTCCTTGGAGCACTGCACCCCGTGGAAAGAGAGACCCATGGCGCAGCAGTTTTGGGAGGACTGTTTGCCCATGGGGGGGAATTCACATTGCAGCAGTTTTGGGAGGACTGCTGCTCGTGAGAGTGGACCCACGATGGAGAAGTTCACAGAGAACTGTGTCCCGGGGGAGGCACCCCACAGTCTCACAGGGGAAGGACTCCTCTCCCTCAGCAGTAGCGGAAGAACTCAGGTGATGAACTGACCAAACACCCACACCCCATCTCCCTGCACTGTTGGTGGGAAGGAGGGAGGGGTTGGGGGAAAAAAGGTGTTTTCTTAAGGGCTTATTTTACTTCTCATTATCCTCCTCTGACTCTGTTAGTAATAAATTCACTTTGTACCTCTAAGCTGAGCCTGTTTTGCCCTTGGAGTGTTTTCTCCTGGTCCTTATCTCAACTCATGGACTCTTTGTTATTTTTTTTCTCTCCTCTGCCCAGCTGTGGCAGGGGAGGGTGAGTGAGCAGCTTTCGTGGGTGCCTGGCATTTGGCCAGTGTCAAACCACAACACTAGCCAATCCCTCAGCACAAGGAAGCACTTGATTTTTCCTCCCATTACTGCCTCCAGCTCATACTACACTGCCTGCCAGAAATGACTGGCTTAGATACCAAAGCGTAAGATCTTTGCTTTGTGCTAACATCAACCATCAGATGAACGCAGCCTGAAACACCTCACACTGCAGTCTCTGAGTTTTCCAAGACTCTCAGTTACAATGACATCTCATGGTAATGAAGTCTCTCTGTTTTTAATCAAGCCTTCCCAAGGTTATTGAGAAGTTTAGATGTGCTCCTTCACTGATATAGTGAGTTTAGAAATTTTTTTTGTACTGACTTCCCAATCTTCAAGATACAGATTTGACAGTAACATTGGCAACACATACCCAAAGAGAGCAACAAACCACAGGTTTGTCCACAGGCACTGAGGACTTCTTGCACATCACATTTCACAGCATTCTGCACTACCTAGCAGAAGCAAAAAGGAGGTCTAGCAAAGATTTTGATGTTCTACAAAAGACAAATTGTTCCCTCTCTCAAACGCGCAAGCAGGTCAGTCAATAGATTTTGAATTTCCAGACTATGGTCAAACATAAACAATACAACCTTTAAGTTTTTACATGACTAGAGATAGTGGTAACTTTAGAAGAACCTTTTCAGCATGCAGTATCATTGAAAACACTAGCCAGTGTGAAAGCAAATTAGATTACTTATAAGCAAGACATTTTAGAAATAAATTTTTCTCCAGCTGATGCAGAATATTTAGTCTCTCCCTCAGCATAAACAGTGAAAATATGATACTTTCCTGTATAGCACTACAGTGCCACAACTTCTGTGTTGTACCCATTTAGACTGACAGGAACATTTACCTGGAAGGCTTTAATTACACAAAGTTTATTTACTTTTTTGTTTCATTTTTATGGATTATTAAAAAAAAAAGCCATTTCAGCTTGGAACATTAACCTCAACATGACTGAAATTCCAGCAAAGAGGCAAAACCACCCTCTCTGACAGTATGTTCATACTCCCCACTTAAATAAAAGATTGCTATAGGAATAGTTAGTGTATGTTGTAACTCTCCCTCATTCAATAGAATCCAAACTCCTTTAGGCATGGGCCAAGTCTGAATCCTTACCAGGGAACTAACCACAAGAGGTCATCCTTGCTCCATGAGAACCCTTTCTCTGCAGTCTAGGAGAAAAATTGTCTTCACTTATGTACTGGATTTACCCAATATTTTCAGGAGTTATAGAACTGAGCATAAAACTGACACAACTGAGATAGTTTGCTTTCTTTATTAAAAAAAAAAAAAAATCAAGTAAATTCAAAGCAATTTAAAAAAATATGTGCCTTTAATACATCTTTTCTCACTTTCCTTAAATGTCTTTCTTGAACCTTTCTACACGCTCATAGTTCAGCTTTAACACAGGGATCAAGGAAGGGGATATTGTTTGGGACATTTTTCTTGCTAGGAGAAACAGCTACTTATCAGTCCAAAAAAAGAGATAGTACAAATCACAGCTCGCATCCTTCCTTAAGAGATCTTTTGACCTTCAACAATCAATCTTGTCCCTTGTCTTGTTCTCAACTTCAAAAGACTGTTGAAATATTACAAAAATGCTTCTTACCTACTGTTATCTGATCCAAGACTGTCTCACTGGAATAAGAAGGTAGAAAAGTTTGAAAACTGTTTTTTACTTCAAAGATTCTCTTACCCTGATTACTTCCAAAACTTGCTATTTCTTTTCACATAATGTCTTGAAAATGATAGACTTTCTTAACCACACTTGCACATTAAAAGTCTTACCTAGGAACCCATCTCATGTCCTAACAGGAGCTTCACCCATGTCATATAGCTTCATCACCCATCTCATCAGCTTCCTTTTGTCTTGTCCTGGCACTTGCCATGTTTAGGCCAATTCAGAGTACTGTTAAAATGAGATCATCATCTTATCTTGGCCCCTTTCCTCCGTTTCTCTATATTCATCCACTAGCTCTTCCTTATTGTTCATGCCATACTTTTGCTTCCAACTTCCCCTTAAAATGAGCACTGCAATCCCTCTCAAGTTTGCCACTGCTGCATCCTCACCCACCGTGCCACCCTCTGCCTGCTCAATTCCCAAAAAGCACTGCCACGCTTTCTTCCACCTGCTTCACACAGAAGAGCAAATCCTTTTGTCTTCCTTCAAAAGCCTCCTTAAAACCAGTGTCAATTATTCAACTGGCAACATATCAACCTCAATGTAGCCAGGCAACCGATTTGCTTTGATCGCTGCCAATTCTCCTTTCCCTCTTCTTTCCCAGTCTTTCTCAGAAGCCCATCCATATCAAGATGCAAGCTCTTTGAAAAGAGAACCATCTTCTGTACTTTCATGATCCATTACACCATATTGTCCCACTCCATTCAGAGGGCTTCCATGCAACTGAATCAAATTATCCCAGAGGGCTTAAGTTGTGAGGGAAATGGCTTGCATAGCTTATTTAATGTGGAGGGATGGTCAGTCTGGGAGTGGGTTTGAATGCCAGCAAATCCCATCTGGTTTCAAGCAACACAGTGAACAGTTGAAACCAGAAGTATTATCTTGACTACAGACTGCCTTCACTTGTGACCTGTATGATTCCAGAGTGGTTTCCAGACCCAGTCACGATAGAGACAACACAAAATTCACTGAAGTCAACAGCAAACTCACACTGATTCAGCAGAGCTGGGATTTCATCCTCAGCTAGGTGGGCACTTCAGAATCACATCAGCACAAATAAATTGTAGTGGCCATAGTATCATCTGCAGATGTCACCATGGAAACTTCATCACAGATCAAACCTAACAATCCAGGAACATTCAATTAGCACCAGTTGCAGGCTATCCTCATAACCAGCTACAGTTTATTGAAATACTAGAAGCTTGCAGGACAAATACTGCAAAAGGAAAGAAACCCAATTCAATTACTTCATGGAAATATTACATGCCAATCTTCTAGATATAGAGTTTATATGTCACTGTACTTTAAATTAATTTTTAAATAAAGAATTCCACAATTAATATTTACTTCATGTTTTATCCACAACTGTCCTCATCTCACTTTTTGTTAGCAGCATTGATGTTAATTAACATTAGAGAAGCAGACTGTCAAACTGAAAAAAGAATTATGTTGGGAGAATAAAGACAAAATATGTTAAATATTCTTAATAATTGCACACAAGTACTGTATAAGGAAATCACTGTACTGTGGCTTACACTTGGACACTGCAATACACTGAGTATCTCTACCAAACAGATGACTTTCTGCTCGTGTAGAAAGTTATTTTTTTATACTACATGAATCATAGTCCAATTTTCAACTACTCTGAGTATTCTAACTAGATTACTAGGCCTGACAAAATCCATTTTTATGTTGTATCTAGAGGAAAGTGATAAAAATATACCATATAAAATTTTTGAACTTATTATGGCTACTTTGTGTAGAGTAAAAAACCAACTCTGATTGTTTTACATTTCTATTGTATTTCCCATGAAAATTGCAACATACTTTATGCAGGCAAAGTTCTCTTAATTCTTATACCAAATATTAGCCTTAATGTAAGATTTCATATCTTCCATCAAATGAACTTCGTCTGCTAAATAATATTATGCATATGCACAGATATTCTATTAATTAATGCCCACAGGTTACACCAGCATGCCAGCTTTCATTTGTCTGCTGAATCAGTTATTTTATAGCCAGACAGATGAATCCAGCATAACTGGGCAATCAGTAGCAAATCCAGGCCCTTTTAGGAAGCTCAAAGTTCAACATACCCTGTAACTTTCATGAAATTAGGAAAAATTGATGAAAGAATTTTCACTCCTTTTTATCCACAAACTTCGTACAAAACCTATTACAGTATCCCGCAGCTGTAGGGAGGAGAGGAGAGATCCAACAGGCAGGAATTGTGCAGCAAGATTGAGTTATTTAATTATTTTACAAACTCTTTTATAGACTTTTTTCTTCATCGTCTAATTGGTCAAAGGATCAGCCACCCCTTGGGGTGATTGGCTAAAATCCTAAAACATCCATTGTCAAAATATTTTCCTACTGTACCATAAACAAAGGTTTGCAAGGTCGCCGGTGTTCATAGTTTATAGAACTCTGCTATTATCTTCGTGAGAGAGAAAAATATCTCACGGGACGGGAAAGAAGCAAGAGAAATTCTTGCTAACAGCAATATTGTATCCACAAAAACCTTGATTCCATCTGTGTTCATGGGAATCTCCTTTCCCCAAATTTCTCTGCTCATGGTTTCAACCCAGCATTTCAGCCCTACCCAAAGTCACTGCCTTTCCTGTAACTGTGTGTAGTAATCCTTTGTGATATCTTCTCTCAGCTTACCTGTTCTGACTGCTGATTCCCCACAGATGGCCAGGTAAAGAGCCAAAAAGCATAGCTGGGGTTCTCTCTTTAAGCTACACAAGCTTTTCCTGCACTATACAGTTTTACAGGTGTAACCACACCAGGGAATGTGTTACAGCCATACTGCACTAAACCACCTAGAATATTCTTGGGACTTCCTTCTCTCCCCTCCTGCTCCCCCTCCTCTCACAGTTTTATTTTGCTCACTTTTGTTGAACGAGATCCTATTTCAAAGCAAAATAATACTAATATGAGATATTTAGCAATTTGAATTTCTGGCATAATAAGGACTGCAATTTTACTTTTTCTCCAGTTTATAGGAAGCAGCTCCGAAACAGCATGAAAGGTATGAAAAACTACAAGAGGAAAGGCAAGTGCCAAAAACACAGAAAAAAGATTAGGTGTGCAGGCCAACAATTCTGACCAACAAGGGACCAGGGACTACAACCCTGTGATATGTGGGCTGAGAGGGGATTGAAGAGCCGACCTTAAGCTGTGCAACCATCTTGGCTCATCTCAAGGTCCTTGTCCACTTGTCCACTTGTTAGGGCCAAGGGCTGGAGCAAGGATGTATCTCTGAGGACCAGAAACAAGGTAACAGTCAACTCCCACAAGCTCAGGACAGACACCAGAATGTGAGCCAAGAGATATGTCACAGCCACCACCAGCTCCAGCAGCTGCCCAGCCAGGACATCCCTACAGCCTGCCCTGTAAGAGCCAGACACAGGGGGGACACTCCAGGATTACCTAGGGCTGGCCAAGAGGCTTTTCTTATCCATCAATTGCCAACAAGCCTCCACCAGGGCAAACCTTGCAGCCTTGCCCGTCAGTGATCGAGTGGGCAGCAAGGATGCTGTCTTTCAGTTCATAATGAACAAAAACTTGTGAGGGCTCCTAATGTGTATGAGACTATGGAAGGTGCCACCTTCTATCACAGGATGAAAGTGGAAAGTCTGTGTCTGCAAAATTCCTCAAAGGAAAGGCAGTAAGAGCTGTGTAGCAACCTATTTCCAAGCTGGATAATTGTAGTTTATGTTTGCCTGCATTTATCTCCTCATCCTTCTTTCCCAAGGATTTCTGTAGTACTCCCACTCCCTATTTATGAGCTGCAATTGCTCCACAAGAGGGGTAGCTGCACAACAGAGATAGGGAAACAAACTCTCTGAGGATAATATTTGACTAGCTTCCAATAACTGCTTTTATTTTAGCACCTTGGCTCCAGCTCTGTTCTTAGATGGGCTGTATCACACTGCATTTGTTGTGAGCCTCTGGTGGGCATTGCTACACAGCAAGGATAAAATATCAGCAATTAAAAATCACTCCAAACTTTACATCCACTTCACCTCAGATGCAAACAATGCTATCTGCTACATACCCACCCGTTTGGGTGAGATCAGCACCAGGCTGAAGAGCAACTGTTGAAGCTGAATCCAGAGAAGTCTGATGTAATGGCAGATTGGGTTAATCAGAGGGAAGAATGTGTAATTTCTCTAGCTTTCTTTCAGAACAACTTTCCAGTGCTTCCACTGCTCTTTAAGAGATGCAGGGCACAGATATTCCCTGAGACTCCTTATGGTTGTGACTGTCCAACTGTGAAATGAAGAAATTGTACCACTATCTAACAAGGACCATTGCCCCATTCTGTTCAAGACCTTCTCAAGGTCAAACTCAGGCTCATTCACCAACTTCGTGGTGAAAAAAATAGCCTTTTAGAAAAGTCCTGGTAACTCCATAGCATTCCTGGAATGTCTTTATATTCATTCAGAGAACGACACACTCACCTCATTTGCCTTCGTTTGTGCCCCACCGGGGGTGTGGCAGCAGACCTGCAAGGGGGGGAGGCTGTAACACAAATGTTCCCCTGGGTGCCAGCATGGAGCAGAGGTAGGGTGAGGCCAGGGTGACAGTGGGGGCAGTGGGACGCAGGGGCAGCCCAGGTGAGTGTCTTGCTGAAAGTGCCAGACTCAGCAGGTCCATGTGAAAATGTGTACCTTTACCTTATGTTCAATGAGGAAGCTCCAAAATTCTGTCCCTTCCCTTCTCCCAGCACCTTCAGCAAGTACGTTCAGGCTGTCTTTCCCATTTTACACGCTCTCTCCTCATTGCCAAGTACCTTCAATCCCCAGCTCACTGATGGATGAATGTTGCAGTCAACACCCGCTGCTGTGCAAAACTTGACAGATCCACCAGTGACCACAGAGGCACTTGTTGAGCTTGAAAGCATCCCACAAGAGGGGAAATGTGCACAGCACTCTGAACACATCACTTCCACCTTTCACACAAGTGATCCCATTTGGGCTTCACATTTTCAAAGATCTTAATTAGAGGTCTTCCTTTGATCTTTCTGGGAACTTTAAAAGACCCAGGAGAAACTGCTGGGATGCTGAATTTACTTTAGTCCCTGAAACCTCATGAATAAATGCAGCAAGTTATGTTTTTTGACAATCCAGTTATTTAATAGCCTTGATTAAACCTTTTAAGAATGACTAGAGGCTCTGAGTGTTATTTGTTCATATCCGAGCAGAGAAACAGTCACTCATGCATCGAAATCCTCAGTGACTCATGAAATGACAGCAATGCATTCGATATGTGCAGCAATCCTCAGTCAGTGACACACTCCTGCCCAGATATACTTGGTAACATGCACAGTGACAGCCTGGCTGAGAGCACTGATTTTGGAGGTCCTTGCAGGCTCCCACAAGGGCCTCCTCTCCCTTGAAGCTGAAAACAAAACTCCCCAATGACTCCAGCCAATGGTGTCAAAAGAGGCTCATCCACCTTCTCCTCTGAGCTAAGCCTTTTCTCACCACTGTGGCATTTCCCTACTGAGGGTTCCCCTACGGTCACTAATGCAGTTATGAAACGAAATCTCATTTTCATTACCTTCACATTTTAGTATCTGAATGGAAAAGAGCTGCTGTTCGGCATTTCGGGTTTTATTTTGTTTGGCTTTATATGGAAATTTTACATTAAACAAACATTACACAACAGTAAAGGGGATGAGATGGCTCAGGGGATCAGTAATGGGCTGCGAAGTCTTTCCTTTCTAGGCCAGTGCTCCAGTTCATTCTAGGCTGTTTTAGCTGGATTTAACATAGGAAAACAGTGAGCTCATTTAAAAGGTCTGAGCTCTCTAAAACAAAATAGATTTTAAATTAACTGACCAGTGACAAAAATACCACTACGCAAATAAACTCCACCAGGCAGCCACTTGCAAAGAACAAATGCAAGCAGCATTTTACTTTACCTGGGTAATGATACAAATGAAAATGCTCTGGAAACATACTGGCTGCCAGGGGCATCCCATCCATCTTCCAGCCCAAATCTGTTACACAACTAGCTTTTGTAGGATGCCTGGAAGGTCTTCAGGCTCAGAGTGGGTCAGACCAAGAGAAGCAGGCAGTGACCAAAAATTATTCCTTTCTAACTTCACTCATCATCATGCAAATTGCAAATTCATAGCCTCAAGGCCCTTGTAGACAAATATTTAACTTCATATAAAATACATAGGCACATCCTAGCTGCAGATGACAAGTCTGCCCAGAGACATGACACCAACAAGAAACATAATAAAACACACTTCAAACATCTTGGTACTTCCAGTGACCCATCAGACACACACTCAATGCAGGGACTGCACATCTACAGTGAGTTAGAGAGAACTCTATCTTGTCAAAAAGAGATATAGCCTAGTAAAAATGAGCAACAAAACCAGCTCCCAGCCCAGAATGCTGTTTTCAGAAACTGCTTGCTTTTTTTCTGTCCTTAGGTACAATGGTGTTGCAGTTTTCACTAGTGTTTTAAATAACATGTAAATACAGTAAAATAACTGGAACAAACTCTTCAATTCCCCCTCATACTCCATCAAAAAAGCTTTTGCTCAGCTTTTTAACAGCACTATGCTTGAAACAGCTATTATAAAAATGGAAATGTATTTCACAATACATCACCAGTTGATAAGCTCTAGCTCAGAGTAGGACTACAGATTCATTACTCCACAACAAATAAAATAAGGAGTTTAGTGAACATGGTGAGCACATGTCTATTTATAGTGACATTTCAATAAGTCTAAATGTACAGGTACTTGAGAAGCAATAGAACTGTTATTACAACTTTGCACTATAAATGAAATCTAATAAAACACAGATGAGAATGAATAGAAACTATTTTCAGAACATCAACTAACAGTAGTGGAACATAAACAAATGGGTTTTCTAAATCAATCACAATACTGAGGACTGATGCCCACACCTAGAAATGGTTCTAAGTGTCATTTTTCATAGTGCCATAAGCATCTGATTTGACACTCGATTACCTGCATTCAAACATCTTATTTATAATACAGGTATTATATCACCTACACTGTGAAATTCAGTATATGATGAATTGCTGCACGATGCTATGCTACACTGGGTGCAATCCTGTTCTTTATCCACAATGCTTTTCAAAAACACAGTGAGGGCAAATAAGATGGGAGCTCGTTAATTTTGTGAAAGAGATGACAAGAGAGA
This sequence comes from Corvus cornix cornix, assembly GCF_000738735.6. Taxonomy (NCBI): domain Eukaryota; kingdom Metazoa; phylum Chordata; class Aves; order Passeriformes; family Corvidae; genus Corvus; species Corvus cornix. The sequence continues at coordinate 11,285,136 of NC_046334.1, forward strand.
GCTCCTTACAATGTCAGGGAAGAGAACACTTGATGCAAAAATTCTCTTTCAGTCCTCTGAATCAACAGCTAAGCCACCCATGTTGTATGCCATAAAACAAACGACTGTCCTTCAGCTTTCATTAGCTGAATAAATTCAGTATTTAATTCAGCCAGTGCTCAGTGCCACTGATATTAATGCCATCTAAATGGAGCTGTAATTAGACAGGAAAACCATTCAGTTCATATTTGCATAAGATTTCTACAAACAAATTCTACTGAACAAGGAAAAGCCATAATTAAAGGAGAAAAATTGCTACCTAGATAAGAAGTGACACCAAAGAGGAACATGTCACACAGCTTGATAACAGAAGAAAAACATGGAACAGCTGAAATGTTGAATTTGTTAGAACAGTTATTTCAGAAAAATATGGCAAACAAATATTCTACCTCATCTAGGACACAGTCCAGCTGCCTTTGAAATCAGTAGGATCCTCCTCTTCAGGATCTTTGCAGGCAGGGTTGTTAATCCTGGGAAAAGGGTGTCCAGAGCAGTTGCACAATCCCCATCCATGGCAACATTTAAGATTAGACAAGGCCTTGACCAGCTTTATTTGATGTGGAAACTTGCTTCAGGACGCTTGGATAGGTGACCTCTAGAGGTCCCTTTCTACTTAATTCATTATTTTAATAATGTCCATTCTATACACAAGAGAGTTTCTTGACATCAATGCTTGGGGCTCCAGCACAGATTTTCCATTGCTTAACCACTCTCGCTTCAAATAACTTTTTTCTGTATATCAGCTGTAATTCCTCTTGCTGCAGCTTGTGACTGTTGCCTGTCATGTTGTCACTGGGTACCCTTGAGAAGAGCCTGGCTCTGTTTTCTCTATAAATTCCCTTTAGGTCCTCGAAGACAGCAATTAGATCTTCTCAGCCTTCCCTTCTCCAGATTAATCTGTGTCAGCTCTCTTCATACATCACAAAACTATGTCCCCTGAACCTTGAAGCTCTCCCACTGTTGTTCTCTCTCTCTCCCCATGTGGCCCCAGGCTATAAAGTTTCATACCCATTTGCTCTTGTGCCACAATAGGCATTTTGCTCACCGCCCCCCTCCCCCCCCCAACTGGGCACACTGATAGAAACCCCACTCTCCCATTCTAACCTTTCATTTAGCCAGATGCAGCACATCCTTTTGGCCTCCTCCTATGGGACTGGCTCCTCAGTTTCCTGATCACCTTGGCAGTCTCCTGATCACCTATGTGAATTACTCTCATATCCTGTGACCAATTAAAACAATCACATTTTTCATTCTCCTCTGCCACTTCCACCTGACAAGCCTCCAGCACTGAGAGAGAAAATCTTGTCATCAGTCATCCTCTGTCTGACCTTGTTTTTTTTTTCTTTTTACCTTTTTCATTTTTGTCACACAGGTGCTGCCATTTAGCAGGCATCTCCCTCCTCTTCTTCACAAATGATGCCTCCCAGTGTCACCTATGCAGCAAATATATCACTGTGTGCCAGCCTTTTGATGGGATCAGAGGGATGAGAAACAAGGTAATTTATAATATTACAATCTCATCATGGAAAAACAATACTAATAACTTGCCACCAGACAAAAAGTTCTTTCTCCATAACAAAAATTTATAGCTTCCCCCTTTTGTTATCAAATGAGTAACTGATCAGTTTTGCACTATCCCCTCACCTCAGCAATCTTAATTAATATATGGTAATTAACATATGATGACACATTAATTGTGCACATAAATAAAGTATTACCTTTACTGCATATCTTTCATCTCAAAAAACAAAATGAAAAAGCCCCAGTAAAATACCATGATAAAAATGCTCTTCAGTATTTTGTTGAAGTCATGGAAGAAATGTGAAAAAATGCAACTTGAATATCATAGGAAAGATTAATAGATTTTAATGAAGAAGATGACAACTGAGTGAGCTCCCTGAATCAAGACTCTAATCACTTAACAGAAGAATCTCTCTTTTTGTTTTATCTCTTATGTTTCTTTTCTCTCTTGATACATTCCACAAACATTGACCAGACAAAATAACCATCTAGAAACTTCTTGGGGAATGACTTTCCAGGGCTAAGATTAATGACTGCAAGTATCAGGTATAATAGCAGGGGGAAACAAAAACACACACACAAAAAATCTTTACAACATCTAATTCTAGGAGGCCTACTTTAAAATATTATATTTGAACGTGCCAATTCAGGAGACGTCAGTAAAGATTTTTGCCTCAAGTTATTTTCTTTGCTTCCCATTTCTTTATGTAGTTAAATCATCAAGTATAAATGTCTTCAGACAAAATTATCTTACATCAAACAAATATTGACATGACTTTTAAGGTCAGTTGCTGCAAGGCCAGGATTTAAAAACAAATTAAATTTGATGTATGCTGTTTCAAAGGTCATTTAGAAAGGTATATGCTGCACCTATTTTACAATGCAATCCCCATGGAGGCAAACATATTGAATGCTGCAAGGAGACATTGCAATAAGGAAGATAATTATGGTAAAAGGCAGGTAGGTAATAGAGGCTTAATTAGATCAGAACAAGCGTATTATTTAGAGAAAAAGAAATTTCAGTTCATTCAATTGAAAGTAAATGACAACAACTCAGGTCAGTATTTATTTCAAGTTGAGAGATAATATGCTTTCTTGTATCTTTAAAGGGACTGAGACATCACAGCAAAAGGCAGTAAAAATATTTCATTGCCATCCAGCATAGCCCAGTGTCACTGCATATGAAGGTCTTATCTGCCCCAGAATATTGCCATTCTGATAGAGGCTGTGCACACACCTAATTTCCTGATTTTGCTTTCTGATCTCAATAATTTTCAGTAGTAGAAGTGAGAAGGCATGAATCCTTTGTTATTACGTGAATAGCTGAAGGAATAAATAAATATCCATTCCTGAAATGTCCCCTCGCAGCAAAGGAAGAATTTTTATGACATGAGCAGGGGAAGAAGTGAGCACAACAACTCTGAAGATGGTCAGTGTCCATGTGAGCTGGTACACGGTGCTGCAGTGGCACTACTCAGCTTTGCCACTGGAAAAAGCAGGCCCACCTTCCATCAGACAACTGTTCGCAACACTCTTTTGCTGAATTATTCCCATATGTGAATTAACTGCCTTAAAAACATATGTCTGACCAGCAACCAGTATGTAATCCATAGTGCCACTGCTCTGCCTTGCCACATGACTCTGAAAGGTGAACAAAAAAGAGAGTGAGGTGGAAAGATATTGCTCAAAATTTCATTGTTCTGTACCCCAGACATCCATTTATTTTTGAGAGATTCTGATTTATTGGTATCCTCTGGCCCTTTGTATAGGCAAAACTAACTTTATGAGATGTATGATGACACTGCAGAGTGGAACAGAAGAGAAGACCAGTACATGCTGCTGCAGGGTTATGCCTTTAGCATGGGAAGACTATTACCGCAGGCCTGGTTCCTACGGTATATCACCGTGTCCCGCAGCCATAGGGAGGAGGAGGAGAGAAGATCCAGCAGGCAGGAACTGTGCAGCAAGATTGAGTTATTTAATTATTTTACAAACTCTTTTATAGACTTTTTTCTTCATAGTCTAATTGGACAAAGGACCAGCCACCCCTTGGGGGTGATTGGCTAAAATCCTAAAACGTCCATTGTCAAAATATTTTCTACTATACCATAAACAAGACTTTTCAAGGTTGCAGGTGGCTTGGTTGTTTACATTCCCTGCTACCTCTTCTGTGAGAGAGAAAAGTCTCTCACGGACTTAGAAAATAGCAAGAAAATCCTTGCTAGCAGCATTTTTGTATCTACAGAAGACCAACAGCTCTGCTGTCATTGCATCATTTACTTTACGGAAGTGACTTTCACTTTTCTCTCTAGTGTCATCTGAAGGTAGCTCAGCTTAGAGTTAAGACAGTCACCAATAAATGTGCTGTCTTGAAAGCTCTTGACTAGACAAACACCGTTTTCAGGCAGTGAAGGGCGGCACTCACAGAGTCTTGTCCTGTTATCTTGGCCAGCCAGACAGTAGGCATTAAGCAAAGACATGACAGTTCTGGTCCTCTGTAAGGTAATGTGGAATGATAACAGTTCAGAGACACACTCACTGTCCTTCCACTGCTTCTCTCACAAAGGTAACTGAAAATTCCTCTAAAAATGAGGCTGACTCTTGTAACTTTCTGCATTTTCTTTGAAACAAGTCTGCAACAACTCCCCAGAGACTAGTTCAGTACTGCTAATGGAAATTCTGTAAGCTCTAAATTGGCTATTCTCATCTAATTTTTTTTTTTAAATTCACTTGTATTACAGCCCTAGGCCACTCTATTGGTTCTGAAAATAAGATGTTTACTGTTTTACTGCTCATGAATGAAGTGACAGACTCCTGCCATCTAGAGGGTGGTTCCTGGAACATATTCGAGGCAGATACTGTTTCACAGGGTAAAATAAACCTAAGATAAATATCTTAGTGTCCACATATCTCCTTGGGGTTTTTCCAGATTTCTCCTTCTTTTTCATTCATGAGGTTGTGTAAAAATGCCCAGTTACATCTGTGTATGTATACTAGTCCTTCAACAGCTCCATTCATTCATGAGAGCAGGTTAGCTGATGAGGCTAATGATTATAAAATAGATTAAGACTTTCTGTTCGTATTTTTTTCCAATGCTACAACATTTATCCTCATTGTCTTCTTGCATTCATGGCTGCCTAAAACAGACTATGATGGTCACAAGCAGAATACAAGAATATTGGTGATAAGTGGCATTCATTAAGAAAAGTGAGGCTTACACAAAACCCCTTCTAACATCTCTGAAAAGATGGTATTTTCTACTTAGGTTGTTAGTTAAACAGTGTGTGGCCATGGCTACTGACAATAATTAAAAATTACTTCTCCCCACACTTTCGCACGAAGAAGTGTCCCATTAAGTGACCACAATGATTTTTTTGTCTCTAAACAATAATGCTGTTTTCTGTGCATCCCACTAACCTGCTGTGAAGATCACTTCTTGAAGGAAAAGTGTGACAAGAAAACAAATTGTTGTGGGAGAGTCAACAGTGGCCTCACGAAAGTTAAGTGTGTCTTCCTGGAGAGGCAATGATGGCCCATGAAAACCTGTGTCTCTCATTAAGCCAAAATCACATTCCATAACCAGCAGCCAACTTTCAGGAAGAATTACATGACCAAGTACAATGTGAAGCAACACAACCTCCTCACTCGAGTGAATCGGTGATCAAAGCACACAAAGCAATGCCCTAGGTCTTACTTATAGGAAATAATGTATCAAACCCTTCCTAGGTGAAAGACTACGAAATACACTGGAATGCGATCCATGCACTCATCTTCCATTAAATATATCTATACAATACATCTTATAATGATTTTCACAGAGTGAAATATTTCTAGGCAATATACATCTGTGACAGTGACTTGCATAACCTCAGATGAGACAGAGCTGTGTGCAGGGTTTTTTAATAGCTCGGGTATAATTTCCCTTTTTAAGCTATATTGTATTCCTACCATTAAGATTAATCAATACTTCATTTTAAAAACAGCTCAAGCCACAGATGGAAAGATTTCAGAGATAACTTTGCAGGTGCCAATTACAATCACAACTAATTGTTGCAATTACTCTGCCCAAAATTTGGTCTCTTGACAAGTGAAAGCTGAGGTGCAGTTGCCTCGAAAGCAAACAAAATTTGAGGATGGGCCATCCGCTGAGCAGTAGCACCCATGCAGACAGCTCGTAAAAGACCTTTCTTGATGCCCACGCCGCAGCTCCCTGAGGAGAAAGGGGCAGAATCGTGCTCGGAACGTTCCCGTCGGGCGGCGCGGGCCGGGCGGGCAGCGCACTGCGGCGCATCGCCGCTTCCGGCTTCCGCGCGGCCGCCCGAGCCAGGTGGGAGCGGGGGCGGGCATGGGGGGGGGGGGGGGGGGGGGGGGAAGCGGGGGCGGGCCCGGGGCGCTGAAGGGGCGGCGGTGCCTCAAGGGGGCCGGGTTGGGGTGCTGGGGGTCCCTGTCCCTTGCGGCTTCCGTGCCCGAGCAACCGAAGCGGTGTCCAGCTTCCCCCATAGCCAAGTGCCGGGAAACGCGGAGCACGGCGATCCAGGTTGGCAGCGTGATGCGGCACGGTTTGGGGGGCGAAAATACTGAAGATGAGGGAAAGCGCTAAAAGCTGAACACTGGCAGTGTGCGTGTGCACGCGAAGAGCAGCCCTGCTGTCGGCGCTTCACCTTACAGCCTCGGAGCAGGTGTCGTCCGGCTCCCGGCGGGACGAGGTGCCGTTCCTGAGGAGGGAGTGGGTCAGAGGGGCGCCTGAGGAAAGCCCCGCACACCTGGGCACTTACAGCACAGCAGCTCTCAGATGCTGCGGGTCCACAGTGCAGTTCTTAGCCACCTTACTTCCAAAAGATGGAGTAAGTCACGGGCATCACAGTGCCTGGAAACTGATTATTGCATAATTAGGGCGTTCAGTCCATGATCCTTTTAAGTATGAACTACTGTTAATACAGTTGGTTGGTTTTGGTTTTTTGGTTTTTTTTTAAGTTGTGGTTTTGTACGAGTGGTGAAACAGATTTTGAATACACGTAGGGTAGAAGCTGTTTGATGGTCAAGCACAAGAAACCTTGAAATATGGAAAGCCTCTTCTGGGTGTTGGTATCTGTGGCCTGACAAGGGTAGCCCTACAGTTCCCTGCCCTGCAGTGAATAGCTCGTTCCAGCTGTTGACGATGTCTGTGACAGCAGGGTGGGCTGTGTACCAGCTAATAAGGCAAGGCACTGTCCTGCTCAGCACAGAAGATCCAGGAACCTGCTGGTGCAGTCAGGGTGGGTCTTTGGGACCTCACCAAGGACAAGAAGCTGTGACTTCAGCAGAACTTAGATGCCAGGCATTGTTAATGCACTTCACATAGCACAACCACCAGTTAAAATCCACCAGCAGTCTTTGGAGCTCTGGTGGGAAGTTTGTGGTCTTTTCCCATAGTTGCCTTAACAAATAATGCAGCAGGAGACGAACAGGAGGTGAAAATTTACAGAATGGAATGCAGTGGTGCTGACCCAGTACTCACATAACATGTTTTAGGGCTTTTCCTTTGAACTGCTGTTCACCTCATTCCTCCACAGCCTCCTGATATCTGAACTCTGCTTCCTTGTGCCACAGCGTCAGCCATTAAGTTGGAGAGCCACGCTCACTCCTGCTGCTGTGACCCAGGCATGCTGCAGCATTTCACTCCTGAGTAGGAAACTTCAAATGGAGAAACAGCCCTCATGCAGAATGGTCCCAGTTCAGGAGCTCCAGTGCTCTGGAGGGCAGCACAGTTGTACCCTCTGGGGCTGAGGAGGGAACCAGGCATGGACCTACAACCTCTTATTTTAAGTCCTCCAGGTGCATTTTTCTCTCCCACACACCCTTCAGGCAAGCTGGACTGCAGGCAGATTCCACTGGGTCTTTCCTGCCTGAGCATTTGGTAACAGTGTGCCAAAGGTGGAGGTAGAACACACTGCAGAGGCATTTGAATACTAATTAGTGGTTTCAAAGGGGGTGATACTCTGATTTGAAAGGAATTGAAGGTAGACAGGGTTTATGCTGTCGTAATTTCTGGAATCATAACTGTTAAACTGTAATCCAAAAATTAAAAAGATGGTAAATTTCTTAAAAAATTTGAGCTGAGGATGGAGACAACAAACAATTTAAATGAAAGCCCAGAGGGAAAGAGTGATAAGAATATTGATCTCTAGGATGTTGTTATTATTGGATGGTGTTTGAAAGCATGGAGTTACTCAACAGCTTTGCTAAAAGGACCTGACATTGCAGTTCTGTCGTTACTTAGTTTAGTGTGACTTTCTGAAAACTGCCATCTAAAATTACTCGTAATCTGTGTCCTCAGTAGGCACTGGGGCAGTGCTTTTCCTGAAAACAGTTTGTCATTTTGGTGCTTTCCATTATGAGGGAATGTGAAGAAGTCAAGGTATAAATACTAATCATTAGATTCTGCTGTTAAATCAGCATTTGAGTGGTTTGAAAATTAGTGTGGAGCCTCATATTGGACTCCCAGTGTCAGAAATGTCACACTCTAGAATAATGACCGTTGCCAGTAGGCAGCACAGCAATACAATTTTGACTACAAAATATGACACTAATACAATTTAAACGGTGCAAAATGCTGCAGGATAAAAGAACTGATTTATGTGTGCTATCAAAAGCAAATTTTAGTATCTGGTCAGGACAATATATTTGTGTTCAGAAAAGTCAGGATTCTTTGATTTTTAAGACCTTTTGAATGAAGATACAAATTTTTCTTCTAAGTTGAAGCTGCTAGAATTGACTGCTAGAATTGATGCTGCAATTGTCCTTACAGATGCTTATTAAACAGGCAAGGCAGACCAAAACCAGAGGTCCATCACAAATAAACCTACAGATGTAATGGTTTCATTTTTTAAAGGCAAAACGCTTCAAAGATCGTTAAACACAAAGTTCAGGACAGCAAAGTTTTCCAGATCACAAGATTCTTTATGGTTCATCACATGGCTCTTCCTCGTGGATTGTCCCCTTATTCTACATTTCAAAAGAAACTTTCAGGCAAGGTGATGAATGGAGATGAAGGACAATTAGCGTAAGATCCAGGTTTAGTGCTGGATGTGTCATGTGTATCCATGTATTTACACACAGTTTTGTGTGCATTCATTCCATACCTACTTTTCTCCCCACAGATAGTGAAATATGCCTAAAAAAAAGACTGGTGCTCGTAAGAAAGCTGAGAACCGTCGGGAACGTGAGAAGCAGATAAGGGCTTCAAGAGCCAACATAGACTTGGCCAAACATCCTTGTAATGCTTCAATGGTAAATGAACCTAAAGTATTCTGTATTAAAATACCTAATTTTCAATTATGTAAAACCAGTGGTAATACCTTGACTGCATTTAATGCCGCTAAAATATCATTCTTCCCACTATCCTTCCTTTATATTTAAGGTTATGTTTGCACCAGACAGAATATTGATTAAAAGGTTTGGATCCTAATTGTAACTCCCTGTGGAGGTCTGTGAATTTTATATATTTTACCTAGAATGAAAATAATTACCAGTGTTTTATTTCTTCTCTTTAGGAATGTGATAAGTGCCAAAGGTAAGATTTTTTTACCCTTCTAAAAACCAGAAGTTTAATATTTGTTTCAGACATTTTATAGGTCTTCTTCTTAATACTTTCTTTTAAGCTTAATACTTTCTTTTTGTTTTTTCCCCTCCATGTGCCTAGACGACAGAAGAATAGAGCTTTTTGTTACTTCTGTAATTCTGTTCAGAAATTGCCCATTTGTGCACAATGTGGTGAGTAGAAATAATGAATGAAAACAAGCTGTCCTCAGTCCTGTTTGTGGTGTTAAACTCGCAGTACCCGTGTTACCATAGCTTTATCTTAAAGTACCTCTGTGATGTGGAGCAGGTTCTTTTGAATCTGCTGTGAATATCCTCCTTGAGAAGTGATCTTACTTGAGCAGTATATATGTCTCTAACCCCCACAGGTTTGCAAGCCTGGATCATGGCTTGTCTTCTTTGGAAAACTTTGTCTCACTTCCTTTTAGGTTTGAGAAATCTGACTTTTTCCGTAGATTGACCATGTGAAGCGTTGTTTCATAACAGCAGCAAAACTAAAAATGCTCTGACTGCTAGCAAGGCACTAATAAACACTCCTTTTTTAGGGATTATATAATTTCTGATCAATATCAATTAAAGCAACAATATATTATTCACCTTGCATGGGGTTGTAATGTAATCTGCAATATTGTTATTTATGTGAGCTAGAGGGCTGATGCTTTGAAATTAGTAGAGAAGGACTCCTAGTGACAGAACTTCTCTGAATCAGGCTAAAATGCCCTTTTTTTTAAACAGCTGCTGGCTTGCAGGATATTCATTTCATACTGAGGTGAATTTTGTTCCACTGTTTCAACACATCATTGCAGATTTTCACTTTGTCATTAAGCAGTTTGGCTGTTTTGGAGTTTGACTCTCAGAGCTGCTGACATGCAGCTTCCAGTGCCTTTGTTGTGACCCACAGATACTGAGCATTTCTGGAAGCCAGGCTGTTAGTGTGCAGTGGCAGTGTGTCACCCTTCATAAGTCTCCCTTCTGTCACCATGCAGTGAAGTACTAAAAACATGCTCTCTATCTTATGGTTCATATCTCTGCTGAATTTATCTTAATCTGGAGTATGTTTCTAGAGGAAAAGCATTCCTATCAACAACCATACTATATTGAGACCCAGGGTTTTCCAAACAAAGACTGTTAGAGCTGTTTGATGCTTAATCAAGCATTGGGGATTATAAACCAACAGCATCTTTCTTAGAGGAGCCTGTTAGGGATGGGAGCAAGGTAGCTGTGTTCCTGTGCTCCACACCCAGTAATGCCCCCACCACTTCTCACTGCCCAGCTCAGCTGCTTTTATGGTGGGACAGAACTAGCAGCAGTTTTAAACACAACTCTTTAAGGTGTCATTGCTGGACTTTGACCTTAGTTTTGTTCTTTGTTTTGACATCTGAAATTTTTGCCAGTGCCTCAAAACACAGAGCAAGACCAACATATTGTCTTACTATCAGTCCAGGGGTAAGAGATTTGACTGAAAACAGACAATAATTAATTTAACCTAAGAGAGGTGTGAAGATGGGTTGCAGAATGCAGGAATAATGCAAACATCTTTGTTTGCATTATTTTTACCTAGATTTATGGCTGAGCACAGGCATTTAGTTGAAGTGTTGTTCTTACATGAACATGCATTCTATTTTTTTCTATTTTTACATAGTTTTCTTATGGTTGCTTGCCTTTTTATTTTCAACAGGAAAAACCAAATGCATGATGAAGTCTTCAGACTGTGTTATAAAACATGCTGGTGTGTACAGTACTGGACTAGCTATGGTGGTATGTATAGAAAATTACAGCCTTTTGCACTATGAGGATATTCTGTGCAAATCTTCCTGGAAAAAAGGATAAAACAGATTTATGGAATGACAGCATGTCATTGCCAAGTTTGTTTTTTTCCTTGTTTTTCTGTAAGAAACTGATTTTTCCCTTATACTGAAACCCCCAAGTTTTTCGATTTTGCATTCAGCTCCTGCAAACTCCAACACATGTCCTGGATGCTAATGGATCTGTGTTGGTGGCAGGCCCTAAGCACATGCATGAACAGCACTGGACCCTTACATGTCCCATAGACAATTCTCATGATAATAAGCCTTCATTAAAATGGATTATTCTGCAGAAAGCTGCAGACTTTTGTTGCTGTTGTCTCAGTTACTTCAGAGATCATCAGCATCACAGAGAGGAATCTATTCCATTAGGGGAGAATTTTAATGAACAAAACCCCTCATTTGGGCTCTTAATTAGAAATAATCATAGCGTCAGGCCTTTGAAGTTTTGCCCTTAGAAGGACAAGTTAGTGTCTGCATTCTGGAAAGCAAGGTGTGATATGTCACAGCCTCTGGATTAAATGGACTAAACCTCTGTCCTGTTTCTGCCTGTAGCGGGCTGTCAGCTGTTCTCAGTAACACACCCAGCCTTTACATGCTGGCATTCCCAAACTCATCCCATGCATTCACTGGTGCAAGAGTGAATGCATCAACAGTTAAATTAGGATTCATCATTGTTTTCTAAGCTTTGTGTGCATGTAGTGCTCATGCTAATTAGTTACCTATGGGCTGAGAAGGCTTCTTAAATGCTACAGTTAAGGATAGCTTATATGGAGATCTTGTAATTTAAACAAAGTAAAAGAGTCTAACTTACTTCTAATGAGTTACTCGATCTTTGCTCTCTGCAGAGCTTGTCCTCTAATATAGCAGAGTTTAAAATCCAAATGAGTGATTTCAGCTGTAAGAGTCTAGAGGCATTTTTCAGGTCTTCTTTGAAATTTCATTTTTGTTAGAACATTGTTATTGTTTATGGATCTCAGATTTCAACTGGAGAACACAACTTTCCATATGCATAATGTGAGATAAGAAATGTAAAAAACCAGAATTGAGATAGATAACTGAATTATTTTGCGTCATACTTAATCCTGCAGAAATGGATAGCAAACAAACATGAACTGTGGAGGAGTTTGGTCAGAACACAAGTTTGGTTCAATATTCTCTCACTCAATCAAAATGAGCCCACTGAGAGAATGCATGCTAGGATACATTGAGGATTATGGGATAAATCTCTCTCTTGGTATTGCAGAAGTCCTGAGATGGTATCTTGCTGTGATTGCAGGGTGCAATCTGTGATTTCTGTGAAGCCTGGGTGTGTCACGGGAGGAAGTGTCTCAGCACCCATGCGTGTATGTGCCCTCTGGCAGACGCAGAATGCATTGAGTGTGAAAGAAGTGTCTGGGACCATGGTAGGTTGCTCACATTTAAAAATAAGAAAATATAAATTACACTTCTTTCCTTGCATTGCTTAAGTTAGTGCACCTGTATTGTTAACACAGCCTTTTTAGTCTTCACTGATTAGTCCTTACAGTATGTTTGTTCAAAGCAAGGATTCTCCCTGTTTTAAAAACAGACATTACGCAGTGGGAAAGTAAATGACCTGCTCAAGAACATACAGTGCTCAATTTAGGGATGATTTTGTAATCTAAATTATAATGGTTCTATCAGCTTAACTATTCACATAATTAAGCACTGCATCAAATTGCTAACACAGTTTTCTGCCATTCTCACTCCATTCTTCTGCACTAGCACAGGTATTTGGACTCCCAGTTGCTTAGTGAAACCATACTGGTCTCCATTTGTGGAATCCTTTAAAGTGTTTACTTCAAGTGTGTATCAGAGGTGAGGGGACAAGACTGGATGAGAATGTGATCTGATTTAAGAAAAATACTTAAGGCTACAGTCAAAATGAAGAAAAGTACTAGAAGTAATACTTGCTTTATAGTTATGCTTCTGTTGTAGGATAGCAGGTATTCAGTGTAAAAATGGATGGCATTGTCTAATTTAGGAGTTTGAAGCATTTGTGACAGAAGGGAGAGCTGGTCTTCAGTCAAAACTACTGCCTAAATTGTTTGCAGAGCAGGACTTGATGTCTGTGCCCATTGTTGATTATTTTGCCTTGATAAATCTTTCAGGAGGCAGAATATTCGCCTGCTCTTTTTGCCATGATTTCCTCTGTGAAGATGATCAGTTTGAACATCAAGCCAGCTGCCAAGTTCTGGAAGCAGAGACATTTAAATGTAAGTTAGTTATTCATACTCCCTTTCACCACAGCCAAGCAGACTTTCTACTTGCCTGCTCTGTGCTCCAGAATACTCTCCATCACCTTTCCCAGGTAGATTTTGCCACTGCTAGAGGGAAGCGCCTGTTTCCTGTGTACTGGCTTTTGGTATCCAGTTACCCAGACTAGAACTTCTTTCTCTTTCATGGACCTTCCTCCATGCCAGAGCTTACATGGCAGTTGTTTTCCTGCCAGGCTCCTACAGGCCTTTCATGGGAAGCTGCCCTTGCAGGAGACAGCATTCTCCAAAGCTGCAGTGTTGGCAGTGGCCAGGACTGCAGCAAAACAACTGGAATTGCTGATGCTGCTTTTTCACTCCACAAAGCTCTGCCGGCAGAAGGAGCTGTCTTACATTCTTCTGACCCAATGATGAGCTAGTTCTAGATACATGTTCCTCCTGGAAAACAGCTGCCCTAAACAATGCCACCTGTCTTAGTCTGGCTAAACTTTCCCACGTTGCTGTGGAAGGGCCTGTATGCTGGTGAAAGGTTAGCAGCTGCTTAAGTCCTGAGGAAAGCCATGACTCAGTCGTTATCTGATTCAGTGAGATAGGGTGAGCACAGAAGGAAGTGACAAAAATAGTCCAGAGCATGATTTCAGTGTTCATTTCCTCACTGACCAGTGAACTGTGGACATGTGTGTAAGTAATGTATCAAATGCTCACTCTTTCTGAGTAAAGAACAGGTAGCTGAAGACTTTATGTCCTTTTGAACTTTGATTAATTGTGTGGACAAAACTGAAACTGGTATTTGTAAGAGGGTGTGATGCCTGTGCCTGACTTTGCTCACCTGCTACTCATCTCTGGTTGAAAAACGGAAACTTCAAGGGAAGTTAAAAAAAACCCCAACAACAAAACAAAACAAGCCAAGACTATGCATATTTGAAATAACTAAATTTTTGTAGCAGTATTTCTTGCCTAGCCACCATTAACTACGATTTAGTTATCACAAGACAAGCATTTGTTTGTCCTTCCCAAAACTTGTATTTATGTATTTTGACTATTACAACATTTTCAGTCCTTATTGTAGAAATTTGAGGTGCTCTTTATCATAAGGCTGTTTTCCTTTGAACTGACTAATCTCTTGTCCTAATAGATTTCTCCTGGTCCAGAATATTTGTGATTTCAATGTTATAATCGGTGTCTTTAGACATCTCTTACCTCCTTTTCATCTCCCAGCCAGCTATTTTTTACACCTTGCTTAGCTTCCCTTGACATATTCTGCCAGAATATCTTCCTGTGTGGCAATATTGAAGCAGCAAGAGCTGTTCCGAAAGAATGTTTTTTCAATGATTGTTGGAAGCTCTCAATTCACAGATGTGATATCACACCCTGAATTAGAGAGTTTTTTTCAGGGTTTTCATTGTGTTTTGTGGCACAGTGCAGACTTGGTAGAGACAAGATTTTTGTCAGTGGGAGGTAACAAGGTAATAAAACCTGTGCTTTTACAGAATACGTGGACTTTAAATGAAGTCATGCAATTGTAGTCTAAATCCATTCTAGCTGTGAAAAAGATAGCTACTTTCTATCACTGTCTGAGAGAGGTTTTTTGAAGTGCAGATACTCAAAAAATCATGAATATATATGCCTCAGCATTTCCAGTTCCATCTTTAAACATGTGTCAGAGCTCTAAATCCCATGTCTGTCCTGCTCATGTGGAGAACTCATGATATTTATTACTTCAGATTCAAAAACTTTGCTGTCACAGGGGTTAGGCAAGGAGGAAAGGAATGAGTACTTGCACAGAAACTGGTAAAGTACATATTACATAGCTTCTTGAGGAGTAGCTATTCACTAAACTTTGTGTTGCTGCCAATTCCTGAGTGTTTGCCTTTACTGTACTCCCTCTAGTGGAATAATAAAAACAATTTGAAGCTCAAGACAAGTTAAATTTTGGGCACTGATTCTGCTCTTTACAGCTTGTGTGCCAGCTCCAGTTCTTTAACACAGGTAGACTCTCTTTTGAATGTTGTGAGAAACGGAAAAGCAAGATGAAACCTTAATACCAAGTTGGTTCTGAAACTTCAGGTTTTAAAAGTTTGAAAACTCAAGAAATAGTTAAACATTTTTCCCCTCTTGAAATTTCATTTTTTGTGTCAAAGTGAGGTTTAGAGTTGAAAAAATCTAGTAAAATGGTACTGTGAGGTAAAATGACTGATTCACATTGCCATACTTGTGTCAGGGAATTAAAAAGAAGTGCCTCAATTATGGTATTGTATACTTTTACAAGGTTTTGAAAACATGACAGGTCTGCAGTTTCCAAGTTCTGAATTTGTCATACTGCTTTTCTCCAACAGGTGTCTCCTGTAACAGACTGGGGCAGCATTCCTGCCTGCGTTGTAAGGTAAAGAGTAAAAACAGTTGTGAGGAGCTGATTTTAGGCTCGTTCTCCTTGGCCTCTAAATCTGGCATCAGGCCTTGTCATGCCTTCCTCTGCATGATTAAAAGGAAATTCATACTTCTGTAGCCTGGGGTCAGACCTGTGAGGGACAAAAGGTCTTGTATCTGTGCTCGCCTGTTGACCACAAGACAGTGTGAGGTGATCTTTGCCCAGCGCTTTAGTTTAAGTTGGGCTTGCACCATGTTGGGGCTTTAAAAAAAACCAAAACAACAAAATAAATCCTTGGTCTTGAACAGAATCTAAGGCTTTGGAATATGCTTTGATCCAATGTGGAACTACAACAATTAGAAAAGTTGTTCTTTTAAACAGTCAGGTGATGATCTGACCAGAAATCTTTGCATCCAAAGGAATAATCTCCACAGCTAATCGTTTTACATATGAACAGGCTGATTTGTTGTCATCAGGCTTATGGTTTTACACACTCAAAAGTAATTTTGTATAAAAAGTTCCACCTGCTTCATCGTCAGCATTGCCCAGATTTCTCCAGGTGCTGGTTCATTGCCTGCTCTTACTCTTTTTACCCTCCATATGTTTTCCCTGCACTCTCCTGTGGTATCTATGGCCTGTTCCAAATCTTTCCTTTTCCCAGGTATTTTCACTGCACCCTGGTGCTCAGCATGTGAACTTCCCACCTCTAATTCTTGCCTTCAGGCCCTGCATAGTTATGTTCTGGCATACATCTCATTATGTGTATTTAAGCTTGTCAACACAAACCCAAGTTTGCCAGGCTCCTTGTGGGCAGCTCTGCAATCCAGCCCTGGAGTATGTTACTTTCTCTGCTTGTTTATTGGCACTTTTATCCAGCCTCTTCCTCAGAAACCCTGGAACCACATTGAATACCAAGTGGTTCCTCTGTGCACAGACCCCAAGTCCACTGCAAGAGAGACCTCATTAAATTTTAATCCCAGCCAGAAAACCCTGCTGCTGTTAGACACATTTTTGCTTGCTTTCCTGCTGAAGAATGTGCTTCAATGATTAAAACATTTGGCCTTTGTATTCTCCCTTCAACACACAGGCTTGTTTTTGTGATGATCATGTGCGGAGTAAGGTTTTCAAGCAGGAAAAAGGAAAAAAGCCTCCTTGCCCTAAATGTGGCCATGAAACTCAGCAGACAAAGGATCTGAGCATGTCAAGTAAGCCAGTTTCTCTAGCTAACTAGCCATACAAGTGCCATTAGTGACTAATTTCTGCCTAGGAGCACTGAGAAAAGTCTGGTTACATTCAATTGTTTTGCACAGTTTTGCTTCATTTATTTTGAGAAAAACTTTGTGTTTCTGAGTTCTGGAATTGAGCAGTTTCATTCTTAACCATTAATTGATTCCAAGAGAGTGAAAGCTTTTGTTTAGTTTGAGATTTTAGTTGTGGAAAAAATGAAAAATAATTGCCATTTAAACTACTCTTCAAGTAGTGAAAGAAAGATAGAAATGAAATGTTGGATTGGTGGGAACATGATGATTTTTCTTTGCCTGCAGCTCGCTCTTTGAAGTTTGGCCGACAGACTGGAGAAGATGCAGATGGAGCTTCTGGTTATGATGCCTACTGGAAAAATCTTTCTTCCAGCAAGACAGGGGATGCAGGTGACCGTGAGGATGAATATGATGAGTATGAAGCAGAAGATGATGATGAAGATGACAATGATGAGCGAGGGAAGGATTCTGATTCTGAGGCCACGGATATATTCAGCAATTTGAATTTAGGAAGGACCTATGCTAGTGGGTATGCACATTATGAGGAATCAGAAGATTAAGCTTAGTATGCTGGCAAGCTAAAAACATTTGGAAGGAGCCAAGCAATGCTTCACTGAGTTGTGTACATGCCAGTAGGATAGCTCTATCAGGTACTTACATATCAGAGTTAGAGAATAAAGAGTGTGGGACTTCTGCAGTAATTTTTCCTATAGATGAACTGATGTTGGGTTTGGGACTGGGGGAGAAAATCAGGATATTTTTATTCCCCTAAACAACAGAATTGTTTTGTCCCCGAGTTACTGAGTATAATGGTTCAATGCCGTTTTCTCCTATCAACACAGGAATGTGGGAAAGCTGTAGAACTTGCTTCCATTTGCCCATCAGAAATTATTTTTTACAGTAATTTTGTTAACTGATTTCATACATTAAGGCAGTGTTGGGTTGGTGACTGCATTTTTTGTTGTCTGCGCAATAAAAGTCAACTTCATTCTCTAATAAACTGTCATAAATATTGATCTCCCTTGAATAGTTGGAAAGCAGGTTGTATACAAAGTGTAAATTGACACTGAAATGACTTCCTTGTTTATGTCAGTATGGCAGATCAATGTAGTTCTCTGTGTATTTGCACATCACCTTTTCAGCATTTTTGTTATTAGATATTAATTGGTGGGGCTATATATAGTCACTATAAGAGCACCCCAGATAATCAAAACTTTTATGGAAATAAAATATTGGTATCATCTTCTCTGCCACAAAAATCTGTAAGGCAGTTTCCCATTAGATAAAAAGGAGACTAGGCACAGAAGAAACCAGCCTTCAACTCTTTTCCTTGCATATGATATAAAAAAATTAGATAGGAACAATACTGTATCTGAACTGAGAAGGTGAGAAAACATAGGGGGTTCAAAATGCTGGGTCCAAATACTGTTCTGTGGAAGTCTGCTGGTACAGGGCAAGTGGTCAGCACATCTGAGCTGAGGAGGTGGCACTTGCAGAAGTGTTCGCAGTGGTTCTGATTTGAAAGTGAATATGTTAATTATCCATCTACAGATCTAAGTGATGGCCTTTATTTTCCCTCTGTAGGGGAATGTTTTACAGCAGACAAATCATGATACAAGGGCAGCTACCTAAAGTGTTGCTGCAGCTTTCTAAATGTCATCCTTTAATGCAAGGGAGCCTTTTTTGTTATCTGTTAAATACCTGATTATATCACTACTTGTTTCTGCGGTGTTTGACTCCTCTTTCAGAGCGTACCCTATTGAGAATCATTTTTAATGATGGTATGCTTGCCAATTGAACATGTCCTAGCAAAACAGGATTGGAAAACCTGGTCTTGATACTTCCCTCCTAAACTCATCTCCTACCAAATGCATGAAAGACAAGAGCTGGGATCCATCCAGGACAAAAACAAACTGCCAAAGAGGACAATTTGGTTATGGCAGCTGAGGGAGAAACTCTGTAGGAGAAAGGCGCACAACTGGTCAGTGCATGCCTTCAGAACTGGAGAGGAAACAAATTAATGCACTGTCTGAAAGCCAGATCCCCTTCAAACATTGAAACATCCAGTATCGCATGCAAAAGCCTATCTCAAATTATGTACCTTAGAGGTGTCTTGATTAGTCTTTTGCATAACCAAACTTGAAGTGGTGGAAGTGGGACACTGATTATTTATTTGTGAAATTGGTGCCTGTGAGAGAATTTCTGCTCAGCTTCATGTGGTCCAAAAACTTCCATGTTGAGTCCATCTGTGGCTGGTCAATTCCAGCAACAATGCCAGTTTTTAAATCTTGGCTGATGTTTCAAATGCAGGACACTTATACATCAGTACCAAGTCCTGTACAGAACTGAGGAAAATACATGTGTTTCTGCATATATGTAAAATTCTAACTGCTTGTATATCATTCATTAATATTATTACTGAGCCACACAAAACCCCTCTTTAAGGTTCTTGGCTCTTGAGTTAGGTTTTTCCCCTCTGAAATCTGCTGCTGTCACTGGCTGTGCCAAAGGCTGCTGACATAAAAGAATTAATCATCATAATCAGAGTAAAGAATTATTCATTTTCTCATTGAAGTGCCCTTGCACTGATCCTTGCTAGATCAATACTCCAGAGCTAATGTGTGTTACTATGGCACATTGGAAGTGAGGGCCACAGCAGTGCCTGCAGCAGATGCTCAAGGTACCTGCCATAAGTCAGCAAGGTCACTACTCAGTGGGCATCGATTTGCTTTTCTTTTGTGCTGCTGTTCAGACCACTGAAAATGCTTGTGCTGTCAGCCTGTCTGGAAATGGGGATCAGAAATTAGCCCTGCAGTGCCTGGCCTTCCAGGGGTCAAAACAGGCAAGCTTAAGCTGTTTTAAGGTAATCTGGTGGATTCAGGCTGGAACAGACAAATGTGTCAATCTGTGCCAGCACAGGCCGGATAGAATGCGATGTGTTGCATTTTCTCTGCTTATTCAGTACAGCTACAAGCACGTGCTCTGTTTGGGATAGGCCTTCAGAGCTTGCTGTCAGAGAAAGTGCATCATTGTGGTTATCTTAAGGTAAATTGCAGGAACAGGATGGAACAAAATTGAACATGTATTCTCACTTCATGAAAACAGGTCAGGGACAAAATCATATTGGCTCCATTTTTCTTCATTGCTGTACATTTCCTTTGAAAACCTTGTCCCTGGTTAAAAGAAGTTCTGATTTGAGAGAGGGACAGTTCTAACATGTAAACAGGAATACCCATGATTTACATGTACTCCAGGAAACCAAGACCTTGATAAAGTATTAACCTTAGGTTTTTTAACCTCTGTGATGACCATTTAAACAAAGCTTAAGTAGGACTTGAATTAAAATCACAGCAATACTTATTGTGCCTGTAGAACCTAAAAAAAAAGCTCTGGCCACCTCTGTAAGCTCTCTTCTTGCATTTGTTTATGATGATGACAGCACCAGCTGAATTCATTGGTGCTCCTGTAGATTTAATGCATTTTCCTTTATACTCAAGTGTAATTTAGCACCTCTGAGTGGGAGTCTTTTGATCAATCCAGTATTGCTGGTTTTCTTTCCAGAAAATTAATGGGAAGATCATTATAATGTACTGAGCAGCTAAAAAAGTAGCAGGCATGTCACAGAGAGCTAGAGGACAAACTTAGAAGTGCTCAGAGTCCTATTTGTTCAGGCAGAAAGACATTAGCCTGTCTTACAAGATACTACATGCATCTGTCCAGGTCCTGATCGTATTTCCAGAGGAGCCAATGGCAAAGTTCCCATTTACTCAAGTGGGAACAATTCAATAATCTTCAGTATCTACAGTTCATCGTAAATATCAGGAGGTGTTATGGAACACAACATGAGCATAAGCAGAAGAGGGGAAAATGAAGCAAAGCTTTTACATGAGGTTAATATGTTACCCATTAGCATGAAAATATTTGTTCTAAATTTCAACAGTTTCACTGGGAAGTGCTCTCAAGACTGAAAGATGAAGCTGCTTAAAGCAGGAAGAGATAAGATTCTACAAGATGCAGAAATGTAATTACTGTAATCTCCTGAAAGTCATCACGTAATTAATAAATATTTGCTAAAAACTCAAAGCACTTGGGACACAGACAAATTTTATTGTCTCTTCTTTGTAGGTACATAAATAGAAAACACGGTAGTTGACAAAATCACGTCCTGAATAGTCCAGTTGGCAGCAGCCCTCTGCACCTTGGACTCTCCATCTCCTACCCATGAAGCTCCAGACTAAACATATTTTATAACTAAGGACAGTTCTTTTTTAAGATAAGTGTGCTGTAATTGGCTACCACACATGGGAAATTTGAAGCAGGGCCTAGCTTTTGGCTTCCATGAGCAGGACAGACAAAAACCAGCAAGACAGTATCACAGATGTGAAGAATAATCCATGGAAAAGCCACTGGTTTCCCTTTGCTAAACAAACAGTAGGTTCACAAGCCTGTACTTCAATACGGAAGGGGGAAAAATAAATTGCATTTCTGTGTCTCACCAAATTAAGCTGCTACAGATAAGCAGGTTTGCTGAGAAACAACTGCAAAGCATGAGAAAACCTGTTGTAGCTATCCATACTCCTACTATTTTCTAACACTAAGGTAAGCTAAAATGTTTGCTGCATTCTTTTACACCTCACTTCTGCAGCCTGTGATTCTCTCACAGTGTTCCCCAAACTTAACTGTAATTTGAAATTCACTTTGGTTTCCTTCTGAAATGAGAAATACTGAGTGCCTCAGGGCTTGTTTTCATCTTGATGTTACATCACATCTGTTGAAGATTTTCACATTACAAAACCACTAAGTTTTTAAAAAAAAATTATTAGTGTTAGAATGCCAAACCTCCGCAATTTCTTTAACAGGTAATACAAGTATTTTGCTGCTATAGTTGCCTGTTGCTGTTCCTACTGTTTTATTTTTGGCCTAGAGAAAGAGGTTGATTATTTTGGAAGTGATTCCCTGCTAGTCAGGCACATAAACCCTTGGGATGCCTCCAGTCTGATTTAAATTCAGCACCTTATTTTGATGGCAGAGACAAGGATGAGGCCCTTTGAGATTTTCCCACCATCAGGAGAGGTGTACAGAGACCTCACCCTGGATGTCAACAACAGTTCACAGGGTGTGCCAGCTCAAGGTGGTAACAACTGAAACGTGACCTTTCACTAGACTACTTTGGAAGCCTGCAGAAACCCAAATGCATCCTGCCTGGAAAAACAACTACTGCAAAGCTTCATCCCTTGAGAAGGTATTTGCACTCTGCTTCTTCCTCAGGAATAACAGAATGTGTGCACAAGCTTGTACAGAACTCATTATTACCATTTTTACCTTATTTAAAAAATAATAGTCTATTGAGTACAGATTAAAGCGAGAAAAAGATGTAGGAAGTTCAATAAAGATGTTCCCCTATCTAGAGCTGAACAACAAAGCTATACTGGGCGCTTTGAAGGAAGGGTATGCAGAGGACAACACCATATGCTCACAGTTGCCTTTTTCAGCACCCTCCTCTTAAGTCTGGCAGAGCAGGCCAAGAAAGCATTATGCAGAGCTTAACCTTGGGGCTTTTGTTTGCCAAAGCATTCACAGTTCCTGTGGAGCACCGTGCAATTCCTTACCAGGCATTTAGCGCATACAACTGCTGCTGCCAGATTTGGAACATTAAGAATAATCCAGAAGTTAGATAATAAATTGCATTCCTTCCACATTCTCCCCACTTTCTTGATGTTACATGCTTTTCAAAGATCCCCTCCTGACATTTACCTGCTAGTACTGCACAAGAACACTGCTGTGATCTACTGTCGAAAGCATTTCTGAGCAGACAGGGCCAACATAAAATGTAGCAGGTTCCATCTACACCTTCAGAGAAACACTGCTCTGTTGCTCAACAGTTCACAAAGTCATCAGCAAATTAACAGCTTAAGAAACCTTTTCTGCAAGCAACATTTCTGACCTTGGTTTAAGTCAGTAAGTTTTAGTCAACCAAGGGTAGACCTGTGCCCAACATCCTGCTGGTGTGGGAGCATGGATTCCCGCTATTCCCTGGGCTCTGTCAGGACTGCTGCAGCCTGTGTAGCCACCCCTGCAAGCACCAGAACTCACTCCCAAAGGAAACCACTCACTGCCACAAGCTTTCCCCCTCCTCTCCTTGTCACCAGCTGCGCCTGACCATCACATTTCCCTTGTAGAGAAACCCAAGCTGTCACTCACCCCCAGGTCAAGTGACTCCAGGCCGGCCAAAGCTCCTTGAAACCTCACAGTTCACTCACTGCCTGCTCCCCTTGGTATAACCTCTTTCTACCTGCACCCCTTCAGCAGGGCCCATCTGACTCTGTGTGGGGCAGGTGAGCGTGGCTTCTCTCCTCAGATGGCCTCCAGCATTCCCACACATGGCAATTCCTGCAGCCCTGGACTGTTGCTGTTGGATGAGCTGCTGTGGCCGCTCTGCACATTTGCAGATGCTGCATGATCAAGTACTGAATCCTGCTGTACCTTCCCATTTCTTCAGAAGATAAAATGTTGCAGCATAAAGTATAAATAACATTTATCCTATTTAAGATGTGACAGATCTCCTATGCTATGCTATTTTATTATATCTAAAATGAATTTGCAGATGATGATATATACTTTCTGCTGACCCTGAATGTTTTATCATTAAAATCCTAGCACCCTTATTACAATGCCTTCATAATATATTAATATGACTATCTCAGCTTCTAGAAAAATAAAATATAACCTCATGGTCTTTTATATGCTGTAATTTTTTCTTGGGTATTTAAAAAAATATTACAGCTATATCAGATTATTAACATTGAAAATGAGCCAGAGTCCCTAAAGTGCGATATAAAAATATCTGAAAGTCTTTGTCCTTTTGGAGATGTTTGGTTCTCAGATAATAACTTGCTTCCAGGTTTGTAGAGAAAGTTAAGAGGTCTTCCCGCTTGCTCCACAGCTGCTCTCATAAGCTGCAGCCCAGCAGGAGAGCATGCCCTGGGGTGACAGGCATTGCTGCAGCTGACAGAGAATTAGTGTCAGCCCAAGCAGTGATCTGACCTGTTAAGTTGCAGGACATGGTGTTTTGTTTGCAACTAAGCTCAGGTCCTTTGGTGAAATACCCTAAGGTGAGAACAAAAGCCAAATGATCTGTCATGTTCTTTAGTGGACTAAGTCTAGCATCTGCTTTTTGTTCTAATACATGGAATATTGCCAAAATACATTACTAATGAACCTGAGGGTTGTTTTTCTTGTACTTGTCTCTCGTAGCCCTTCAGATCCCCAGGTGCTGAACAGTGCTCTGTGGGCTGTGGTCCTTTGCTCAGCATAATTTCAGCCCTTTTCCCTCCTTCCAAAGCCCCACTGTTGCCCACTCACCTTTAGGGTTAACTGAACTGCAGGAGTTGATGTCTAGTCCAGTAAGCCATGACTGTGTTAGGATGGGCTGTGTGCCAGTGAAATGCAGACTGTGGACTGTCCTTGGACAACCTCCCCCTTGTTCTGAGCCTGCAGGACCTAAGGGGAAACTGCCTGGGTCCTTTCAGAGTTGCTCAGACACACTTGCAACTGTGGCAGGGTCTGCACCATTGTGTTGCCCTTTTCCCAATATTAGAGTTCCTTCTGTCACTAATATTGGCCATTTGGTGTGTGAGATCAAGCCCATGAAGCCTTGGAAGTTGCTTTTGTAGTATGGTAAGTTATGGAGAGCCCAAGCACAACTCACTTCTATTTACCCAGAACTGGCAGCTGGGAACAGCAGTTCTTGTCTCAGGAATCCTAGCCCAGCACCACACACTGATTTGCAGGGAGCCATGTCTGCCTAAAGAATCATGTCTAATCAAGAACCAAGGCAACGAGCACAAGCTCCAGCTGCTTGCAGAGCCCATGCTCCCTCGAGCAATGCCTCTGCTCAGAGCCTTGCACACCCAAGCTAACAGCACACAACATTTCATTCTGAAGCTGAACAAAAAGACCAGCACAGAAAGCTGTTTGTGTGCTTTGGTTCTCTGCAGACAACAGGACTCTCCAATTTCTGAGATTCAAAATTAATGAATACATATATAGAATTAGTGTCTGTAGTTTAAAAAACCCTCACTGAAGACTCAGGTCAAATTGTCTGTGTTAAGTATAGCAAATCAGTAAACAATAATTTCCTGTCACTTAAATTACAGGAGTTGTTCAATTGATCTTGGGAAAGTTAGAAATGTGCTGAGATAACAAGTATCCACTTGCAATCACAGAATCACAGAATTAATTAGGTTGGAAAAGACCTCTGAGATCATCAAGTCCAACCTTTGACCTTGTCAACCACACCGTGGCACTGAGTGACGTGTCCAGTCATTTTGTGAACACCTCCAGGGATGGTGATTGCACCACCTCCCTGGGCAGCCCGGTCCAATGTTAAACAACTCTTTCTGTTAAGAAATTCCTCCTGATGTCCAACTTGAACCTTTCCTGGTGCAGCCTGAAGCTATTTCCTCTTATCCTGTTGCTTGCTGCCTGGAAGAAGAAACTGACCCCCATCTGGCCACAACCTCCTGTCAGGGAGTGATAAGGTCCCCCCTGAGCCTCCATTTCTCCAGACTGAACATCCCCAGCTCCCTCAGCTGCCACTCACAGGACTTGTACTCCCTCAGACCCTTCCCAGCTCCATTGCCCTTCTCTGGACACGCTCCAGCACCTCAATGTCTTTCTTGTCGTGAGGGTCCCAGAACTGGACACAGCACTCGAGGTGTGGCCTCATCAGTGCTGAGTACAGAGGGACAATCACGGCCCTGGTCCTGCTGGCCACGCTATTGCTGATCCAGGCCAGGATGCCATTGGCCTTCTTGGCCACCTGGGCACAGCTGGCTCATGTTCAACTGGCTGTAGACCAATTGTTACTACATGAAAAATCAAACACCTTATCTTGATTTTAAGAGCCCAGTTTGAAAACAGTTTTTCCAAACTCAGCTTTCACATATCCTGAGATCTCTCTTGCCATCTTAATTGGAAATTTATGGCACACTGGATCAACTGTTTGCTGCTACAGCCACACTCTGCAGGGAAGAGAAAACCAATATAACACTTGAATACCTTTTGAAGGTGTGGAAGATGAAGTAGAAGTTCCAGGAGATGGAATTCCTGGGTCTACTGTATACTGCAATATATTCTGAGGCATTGGAATTGCATGCTATCAGTCACTTCAGATTGATCCTGAGATCTAGTTCCACCAGAAATCTGTGGTCATCATTCTTATTTCTGCCGTGGAAAGAGAAGTCTTTAATTTCACTCTTGCATTTTGTTAGCCACCATGAAATATTCCATCAGGGCTGAAATGGTAAAAGCTGTTTCTTCATCTGTGCCTGTAAGCCACAAAAGCACTAGTTTTTCAATCCGAGTTCTATAACTCTTTGGAGATCCAGAAAGTTTGTAAAATTCTCTGCTTTTACTAATGCCACTACTCCAAATATTTGGATTCCAGGTTTATCCCATTGTGCCTTTATCAGTAGAAAAGTAGCTTCTGACCAGATGGTCTTAAATTTGTGCTTCTAAATATTACAGAACTTGTCAGGAAAAAAGGTCCTTCTGTCACTCGTCCATTTTACACAGAGAACAGTCAGTTACATGATAAATAAACTGTGTCACTGACCAGTTGTCTTGGTTTTGAAAGACAGGTGTCTGCTAAGGAAGGCAGAAGCCTCCCCTGAAGTGGCAGATGTAACCCCTTCCCCTCCGAGTTATTATAATTTTGAAATCAAGGGCCTTTAGGCAAAGATGTGGGAAATAAGAATAACAGGTCTTTACTATATATATATAACCAGTCAAACAAAACAACAATAACTATGGCAGTAACAGCAAACAATCACAAACCCAGTCCCAGCCTTCTCGGCGGTCAGACCCTTTTCCCCTCGGGTGCAGTTCTGCTCGTGGCCAGCAGGGATCTCCTCCTTCACCTTACCTTTCCCTTCCCTTTACAGTATGGTCCCATTTCATCCCTTGCCTTTAAAGGAAATTGATTTTATTTTTTGGCTGCTGGGGAGGCAGGGGTTGGGGGCAGAACAACAGTGAGGAGAAGGAAAAGCTGAGTTTGTAGGGGAAACAGGACTGCTTTCGTGTCTTCCTCTTCTGTCTGCGCATATAAAATTTAGGCAACGAGTAAACCTTCCCCATCTGTGACTATGCAGAAGTAGGTTACACTGCCTAAAGCAAGTGAAATAACTCATTTGCCACTTTTACAGAACTCTCTGCTTTATTAGTTTTTTGCTGATAACTTTTCTTTCCAGGCATATAAAAGGTAGGTAATTGAAATCACAAAGGCAGCTTAATACCTGAGCTATCCTATCATCAGTTGGATGGATCTGAAACCAGATTAATACTGTGTTAGTTCTTTCAACTGGTGTTGGGGTTTTAGTTTAGTCCTAGTTTTTTTCCTGTTAAAGGAATTTTTTCCCATATGCATGTTGCTAGGGGACAAATGGCTGTACTTAAGGAAGACAAAAGAGCTGCCCACTGGAGGTAGGGTGGGCCTGGCTACTCCTTTGTTTCACCTGGGTGTGGGGTCAGTTCGCTCTCTGAGTCGGAGAGAGAGAGAAGTCCGCCTGCTTCGGCTACTTTGCTTTCTGCTGGAAACAGAGCCGGGATCCCAAGGCCGCCCTCCCTGCCCCGCTGGAGGCCGGGCTGTGGCCGCCCTGCTCCGCTGTTGCTTCGAGCTTTCGCTGCGTTGTAGCCCTGCTTGCCCTGCCTGCCTGGGACTCCGGGGGGGGTTCTCCGTTTGGATACATCTCGTCTGTTCTCCAAGATTTGTGCTCATCCCTGCTGCTCCAGCCTGCCGCTCCAGCCTGCTGTTCCCGAAGCTCCAGCCGGACACCGGGGCCAGCTGTCCAGGGTTTGTGAAGCCTTTGTTCCATCCTTCCCCGGTATCCCAGGGCACCAGTGCCACGTGCTCCCTGAGCTCGCTCCAGAGCGCCCCCTGCAGCCGCGGGGGAACCATCGCACCTGCCCTGCTCACCGGGAGCTACCAGCGATCCCTGCTGGCTGCGAGCAGAACTGCACCCGAGGGGAAAAGGGTCTGACCACCAAGAGAGTCCTTATGCTGGGCAACTGCAGCTTCGTAATTCTGCTGTTTTTTAGATTCCAGCATACCAAATGCAAAGGGAAGGATGGAGAAGCACCTGACTTCAAATGTGTTTCACCTCACCTGCCACTCACAGAACCTGAAGACAGAATACCATGAAAAGTGTGTTTGAGGATTGAGTTGACTTTCTTTTCAGCTGCTGCTTTTAATGTTTTACTGCCTGCTTTTAATGTTTGCAAAGCTTTTGGCTATAGAAGATGTATATGGCTGAGAGGTTTCTCTTGGTCTGTAGTCACTGCCACAAAGGACTTCCTCCGGGCTCCTTTGCCTTCCTTCCTTAGCTCCTCAGAGACCTCTGCTGCTGTCCCAGGCAGCAGACCAAGGGGAAGCAGCTTCAGTTAAAGCTCCCCTTGTAGCAACAAAAACCATTGATCAGCCACGTCTGTCAGTGCCAACAACTTTTTGAAGCTGGCACTCTTTTAATGCCTGGCTTCCCTCTGTATTTAAGGTTCAGGTATGCAGTGTAAAGAACCCCCCTGCAGAGTTATTTTCTTTATTTCATCCTATTGAAAAGAAAACCTGCTGCAGCTGACCAGCCCTGAAAACATCTGTTCAGATCCATTTCAGGCAAGGCACGGGAGGTCGTATTCCTCCCCTCCAGTGCGCTGCTCCTGGCAGGTGCAGAGCATTGGAAACACTAGCTTGGAGACATCCAGGCTGGGATTAGAGGCCCTGGGTTGTCCTCAGCTGCATTGGTACTTATTCAGGGCAGTCCCTTTAAGTAAACCAGAGTTATTTTGTATTTATACCTAGGTACTTACTGGGCTGTTGCATTGAAAGATACTAATCTTGCTTTCACCCCTGTAGGATATTGATTTTAGGAAAATACTCAATGCTTCATTTCTCAGGGATGCAACAAAACTTAATGGATCATATACTTAGGGATACACTACCATTAATTTCTAGCTTACATTCTCACTCTTTCACAACACCAAAATGTCAGTGGCTTTATGTTGGGGAGGATGAAAGTTTGGTAAGGTATGTAGGTTTGGCAGAAAGGTCTGTGAATGTAGAAGCTGGGGATGAGGTAGAAATGAAAGCAAGTTTTGATATAGAATAAAAGATGTTTTGCTGAAACAGTGATTGCTGAGTAACTGAGAAGGCAAAGGTTGGAGATGAGTTGGAAGGAGATTTTTAGGAGCAGGACAAAGGTATGTGATTACAAACAAAGACATGTTTTTCACCAAGTAAATAAGTCTCAAAAAGAGGATAAGTCAATAGAAAACATGTCTTTACCAAAAAGAAAGATATGGCAGGCAAACAAGAAATGTTGATGTAGCAAGAAGAAGAAAGGTCTAAGAATTTTCCACTGTAAGCTTAAATTGTAACTTACTCTTGTGATTGGATAATAATGACTATAATATGGTGATGGTAGTAGCTATGTTAGGCTATAGGCAAATGTAAAGGTATTGTGTATGGTGCTTATTGGTTATGTGTTAAGATACTCTGCAAAGGAAAGTATATAATGCTTTGTAACTTGAACAGAAGGTGGCTTCAGGTATGCCTACAGCTGGAGCTGGCAGCTGTAGGGCTGGCTCTGGATACCCACTCCCTGAAATGCTGTAACTTCGCCTATGCAAGAAACAGCTTTCAAGAGAGCCGCCTGAAGTCCAGACATCCTTCGTGAAACTTTCTCCTATAGCTTTAGCCTTTTCAATATAATTTCCTCTGAGAGCACACAAGGAAAAAAGAAGGCAAAAAATAAGCTTTTCTCTAAATAACACCCTCCACCTTTGAGCATGGAAGAAGAGTCATATAAAGCTCCTTCCACTTACCTTTTCTTTGAGCAGGCTAAAAGCCCCACTTATTCCTTGATGATTGACTTTTGTTTGTTTAGTGTGGCCCTTATTCCCTTCTTGTTCACACATTTAGCAAGCATGAAGGTTTGCTGTAGTTGACATCAGTGGAATTTATCAGGAGAAAAGCAGACAAAAATGTAAGTACTACTGGCAGAAGAGGCAGCATCTGAAAGCAAAAATATGCATTTGCTGTTACTGAAATGAAAGAAATTAAACTGATACTTGTCTATTTGCAGCTATATTCCTTTGAAGCATTACAAAACCCCCTGAAAATCTAGATGTTAGAGACTGTATAATCACTTATAAAGTTAATGTGCATAAACATACATAAAATGATTGTTTGCCTTTTTCCTGCACAGCCCTTTTACTGTATTACTGTATAAATCAGACCTACTTTATTGTCACTTGCTTAGCTTTGTACTCTTTTTAAAGCATCTCAATGAATGAATACATATTTCTAGATCCTTACAGCCTTAAACCCCAAATTTATTATTGTATTTTCACAGCAAAAAAGGCCTTCCAGACATTTTTCTATGAAGCATATTACTGGAGACAGGACTGGGGGATTTAATGGCTCAAAATATGATTTCCAACCTGGGAGGTGTGTGACAAATCTGAGTGCAAAACGTCATGTCACAGAAGAGTAGAAAGTCTCCACAGGAGAACTGGAAGCTCCCCAGCCCTGTCCTGTTGTGGTGGCGACTGGCATAATGATGGACACAGTTCCCTGAAGATTGTAATATATTTTTTCTTGCTCCTGCTGGTACCCAAGAGCATATGGCCACAGTTGTATGGATGAGACAGCTACAAGTCATAGCCACGCAGAAACCAGGGGAAAAATCACCCTGATCGTTGGAAACGTATGGATCCAGTTGAGGCTTGAAAGCTGGACTACAGCATGCCCTGCTGGCAGTGCATCCCTGCGTGCCTCAGAAAGGGTGATCCTGCAACACAGGGATGGAAAATGATGTTTCTCCCATGCCAAATGAAGTGCTGGTTTAGAGAGAGCAGGACAAACCAGAAAGGGTGGTATGGGAGGTGCTGCCTCAGGATTATGCTCTGAATTTAGCAATCTCACAGGAGAAAAAACACAGACAGGTTAGAGAAATGTTGCAGGGCAGAGGAGAGACGTGCTTACCAATTTTTTCTTCTAATTGATCAGATAGATCTGTTAGATAGCAAAGCCCTGGTTTTCTGTGCTGGATGTTGTACACTCAGAGAGATGTTTTGCAGGCACACAGTGTCTCTTGTTGCAGCAATGCCTTTGGCTGTAGTCACATGTGGGACAGGTTCTGGATGCTCAGAAGGGGAAGAAGTATCACCTCCCTCCATGTAAGACAGACAGCCTGATAGGTTTTCCTTGCTGCTCTTACATCAGTCACAGCTTTCTCTGTTGGCCCCTATTTGCATTTTATTACTTACCCAAAAGCCCTGCATGTGCACATTCTGCCCTCAGGGACCACGGAGGTTATGAGCACGAGTGGTGCTGGGACGCAGGGAGCCCACCAGTGTCCAAAAGTGGTCAGTCCTACTTCCGAAAGGGGACTTCAGTGAGAATATGTGTCACAGTGGTCCTTGCCAATGGCGTGATGGCTCTGCCTGTAATGTAGATGTCTGTCTAATGGGCACTGAGCTAAGACCAACAAAATACTACTCATACAGGCCATTGAACAGCTTCTGATGTTAATGATTCTTGATTACCACTGGCCCAAGCTGCATCTGTATTTTATTAACACTGTGTACAGAGTGAGTAGAATTCCAGGTGGAGTACAAAGTACCTTTTCTCTTGTTTTGCCCATAATAGCAAAAGCTTAAGTTGTACTTGTAGCTGTTTTATGATTGACCTTAAACAGCGCATTTGCTATAGTGGAACATCGCAATTTCTAGGGAGTGGAAAGATCACACAGAACTGGTCGATGAGCTCTATGATGCAAATAAAAATAGTGCCATGAATGTTCAAATAAATATTTCTTTTCATTTTGTCTTTTCATTTTTATTGCTTCCCCAGGTCAGTTGAAATGAAATTGTCCTTCACGGGTCAAGCTATGGCTGCTTTACAGACAGCAAAAAAGACAGTGCTTTAGATCATTAGAGCCCTGGAGATGTTACAGCAATCCAAATGATTTGCATTTCTGAAGGAAAGGCTTTTATTTCTGAACTGTTCACCTCTTATTGATATAAAAATGTTCCTTTTTTTTCCTCATGAAAATGCCTGTCCTCAGAACTGAAAAAAAAGACATTCCTAACCTTGATGGGCCACCTCTCCATCAGCTCCCTGAGGAGCTGTCCACTGCACTTTCAGTGCAAGTGATGCTGATGGAGGAAATGAGCACTTTGGGCAGTGGAGCTGCACTGGGACTCAACGGATAAAGTGGAGGGAAAGGAGGTGGAAGACTCAGCCCTGGCTCAGGGGCCAGATAGGCCACTTCCTCTCACAGGGAGGGGGCTGCTCCTGCTCTGGCAGCTCCGGAGACCCGGACCTTTTTATGAACTGCCTGCTAGCAGGCAAAGCTGTGCAGCCTTGGCAGAGTTTGAGTCTGAAGTGGATGTTTAGATGAGACGCTCTCACGACCCCATCAGATGGGAGACATGATACCCCCACACCTTGACTCCCTCCTCCGCCACCCTTCAGCGGGGCTGACACAGTGCCACTTCAGGACGTGATGGGGACAGAGCAGATGCTCAAGCTGTGAACAAGAACCGCAGATATCAGACTGGTGGCACTTGTAGGGGCTATGCCTCCACTGCATTTTCTTGCTTGAGTCATCTGTGTACCATGTTTTGCTTTCCTGCTTGGTTCCCTTTTGTCCAAGAGGGATCCCTGCCTCTGGGAAGAGGGTGGCTGAGGCTGGATGCTGCCTTTGAGAAGGCTTCCCTTCCCTGGGGTGTCTTTACATGGCTCTTATGTTCAGCCCTTGTGGTGGCTGTCACTGGTGCTGCCAAGAGAGGCCAGGGCCCTGCCTTGGGCAGTGCTGGCCCGTGAAGTTGAAGTCAGGCTCAGGAGACGAATGAGGATGCATGAAAATAGTGTATGACAAAAGTTAATAGAAAAGAATGCCTCATTGCCCACAGAGAGGTTATTACATTTTTAAGGTATTTATGAACAAATAAAATGCATCTACAACTGGAGAAAGAGCTTACCCTGCACCTGCCATGTTCCCCTCCCCACCTTCCAGCAATCCTCTCACTTATTAGCATTTCAACACTTCTTTTATTTGAAGTACAAACTGTATTTTACTAATATTATTTCCATTCATGCTGTGGAAATGAAACTTATGACAGTGTTGATTTCTCAGATCTCCTCAGAGTCTTTGAAATTTGCATTAGATTATTCTAATCACTTAGCCTTGTTGTATATATTTACTCAAGTACTTTTGATGTTTAAACAGATCAGGCTGTGATGAGATGTGCAGGGGGAAATATATACCCCAAAGAAAAGGAATGCTCTTTTTTCTCAGAGCACATCTTCAACTAGAAGTTTT
Source organism: Corvus cornix cornix (assembly GCF_000738735.6). Classification (NCBI taxonomy): domain Eukaryota; kingdom Metazoa; phylum Chordata; class Aves; order Passeriformes; family Corvidae; genus Corvus; species Corvus cornix. The sequence continues at coordinate 11,318,325 of NC_046334.1, forward strand.
CAGATAAAACAGTGGGTCAGTGCCTTCAGGACCTGAGGGAATGACTGCAAGACTGGGAAGATGGAGGGATTGGCTCCGCCTTCAGCAGCAGGCAGCAGAGATGGAGTGGGACTGGGTCCCTGCAAGTAAGAGAAAGGTGGTGAGGACTCGTCCTCTCGCATCCTTTATCACCAATGTAACCTGTGCTCCCGGCCATTTGGCAGAAGAGATTGTCCAGCCTAAATCCATGATGAATGAACCCATACCTACAGACACAAGGTTCTGGGGACTGAGCAGAAGGAGCAGCTGCCAAATCCCAGCTCCACTGAATTCAGTGGGAATAGTAAAATGTCCATTTTTAGGGACAGCAAAAAGCCTGGGACTGTGGTGCAGTTGTGGTAGCTCTGACCATGACATCCAGGCAAGTCCTGTAGGACCTGTGCTGCTGTGGGCAGAAGGCAGGGGATCTGGGGAGCATTGCAGACGTATGTTCAAGTTAATTAATTTGTTTTCAGGGCTGGCTCTGTGAGATCCAGAATGAGAGGCAACAGGAGGAGCCTTTACACAGCAAATGTGACCAGGAAAAAGTGGTGGAGCAGGCCAGACAAAGGAGAAACAGATCCCTTGAGGGTTGAAGGAGATAATCTTTCTGGAAGATACAGGATATTGCCAGCTATCTCACATGAAGTTTAGCTTCACAAACAGTGGCGATCATATTTCTATTTGCAATCCTTAAAAGTATTGTAAAGGAAGAATATTCTGGATTATTATCTTAACTTTATTTACAATGAGATCCAGAGAAAATCATCCATTACAATCCCTGTATGGCCATTCAATGAAGAGTTGGACTTTATGATCCTTGTGGGTTCCTTCCAACTGAGAATATTCTGTGATTTTTTGATTCTGTGATTATCCAACATATTACCCTAAAAACTGTAAAACCCATGACAAACTGTTTCAACACAGTTTTGATTCTGTAAATTGAGATGGTGAAGTTTGTGTGTATGTACCCCGCCCCAAAAAAGAGGAGCCTGGTCCAAGAATATGCACTTCCATAAACACAATGAGAGATGAGAGCGGACTTTCTCACTCACACACTGAAATGGATCTATCCACTTAGACATGAAAATAACACGTTTTGAAAGAGTCTAACAGTTTGAATTGTCACCAATGAAGACAGCTTTCTCCAAAGGCAGAAAAGATCTTTTAGCTCTCCTAAGCTTGTAAACCATGTAGAGTCAAGTAAAAAAATACAGAACAAAATTTTAATACTCTGCTTTATGAGGATTCAGAGATCTAAAGAGGTTTTAAAGACAACATTTTCAACTTCATAACCATTTCACAAGCAAAAATTTCTAGAAGCAGTTCTCCCTCCCTTCCTAGGACTACCTAAAACAGGGCGGCCAAGCCTGAGCTGGAAGAGGAACGAGCTCATTGCCAGTGCTGAATGGGCAGTCATAAACTTCCTACTTGTCCTCCGAGGATGCAGCAGAAGTGTTGGGGAAGATGAAACAGGAAAGCCTTATAAATATGATTGCCTGACAAAAGATTTTGGGAATATGAAAACTACAGGCAACATCGAAATGAAAGCCACTTTTGAAATACCAAGTCTTAGTTACTGAACAACTAGAAAACAATGGTATGGCCGACTGAAGGTAATCCCCTTTTGATTGAACAATACCCTCTGCTTGCAGGCAGGTCCAAGGGTCAGAGCAGACCCTACTAGCTCAGCAGAAGGGGTCCAAAGAGTAGTTTTTAGGAGTTAAGATGTAACACTCTATGGTAATATAACAATTCTTATAGGCTGTATGTAAATGCTATAGGATTTGTATCTTGTATTAGATTGGTTAGTGGAAATTAGAATATTCAGTACAGAAGATGATTTATTGTATTGTAACCAGGACTTCACAATCCACTCTACTTACTCCCTTACCCGCTTACTCTCTTACTTACCTCCCCTTCGCTCACTCTTACTCCACTCTTACCTACTTGCTCTTACTTTTACACTCTTGCTCTCTTGGGCCTGCTCCGAGCTGAGTCTGGCAGCTCTAAGCAGTGCCCCTGTACCCACGCCCTTTGCAATAAACCGCATGTTCCAAGATCTGACTTCAGAGATCTCTCGTCTCCGTCCGTCCCGACCGTCCAACCCACCCAAGCTCCTACAAGAAGGAACACCTCAGGGCTTTAATTCTGGCTGATTTATTTTGTCCTTCTTCGTAACTCACAAGTTACATGCCTTGCTGCACTGGTAAAGAGATACTGTGGCCCATGTGAGACAGACAGGAGAGAGAGAGAGGCTAATGGCCATTTCTCACCTTAAGGAACAGGAATTTGTGAAGCAATCAGAAACACAATGAGATTCATAACTTTCCTCCCCCACAAAAGTATGTTAGCACACACAGCAATACTCACATGGGGGTTTTTAGTCCCAGAGGAAACCAATTTCAACAGGGGCATTTTGACTAACACCCCAGGTACTGCTTCAGCTCCTCTCCATCTGTAGAGGAAGAAATGCATATTGGTGCCTATCCAACATTAGTAGAACCTCCCAAGATGGGCAGGCTCATAACATGCATTTGAGATCTAGTTCTATTTGAAGCAAATTCTTTAAACAAATATTTATGAATAGGAGTGAAAGATGTAATGAATGTGCTATGAAAATGGTGCTATGAAATGGCTTCTGAAGTTAGTTTTGCTCAAGTTGCACATTCCTAATGAGGGAACAGATAATGCCTATGCTAAGGAAGAGTGAACAGAATGGTTTGCTTGTGAAGTTTCCAAAAGCATTTTTACTTTTTCCTTAAATAACCTAGACTGATAGAAAAAACTCCTCTCTTCTCTTAAAAAGAAACATATCCAAAGTCCATATTTCAGCATGCTTTCTCCCTCAGGATTTCTCAGTCTAGAAAAAAAAGGATGTTTTTTCTAATGGCTTTCAACATGCTTGTGTGTTGCCAAGTGTTTTGCATCTGACAGTCAAATACTGCTGGTGAGAACTATCTGTTCCTGCAAGGACTTGACACTGCTGCCAGTTTGTATCCCAAGTGACTATAAAAGGAGGTGACTGCAGCCATTATTTTGTTAGATTTAGTCAAAACATTCCCAGAAGAGGCAAGAGGGCATGCTGGGAATTGTCTGATGAGCCTGCTGGGAGAGTAATTATGTGGCCGGCAGTTTGTTCGCATCATCTTTTGTAGCACTTTCTTAGTGGGTTTTGTGTCATTTGAGCACTCAGCTTTTTGAATTAAAGAATCTTTACTGCCATTGTCTCTTTAGCTAATTCCCAGATTATGCAGTCTTGAATGTGCACTCCAGGGCTGCTTCTCTATTACAGGAGGTATTAGAAAACTAAAATACATTTTTCAATATTCCCATTCTTACTTGTGATGAAATTTTCAGCACCATAGCTGTGATTGAATTACAAAGAGTTCCCTGTTCTGAATCCAATGCTTACACAGACATTAGGCCCATTTGTGTTTTAATCCTGCTTCTTTGAGCAGGATGAATATCAAAATTTTCAATACCTTTTTTTTTGTTGTTAAAAATTGCACATATAAACTTTGCCCTTTTTTGTTTGTTTTTTGTTTTGTTTTTTTGTAATGTAACAAATTACTGGTTAAAAAGCTTGAAAAGCTTTTCAAGAGCAACTTAGGTATCTGGGAAGCAAAGTTCTATTAGAATTTTAATATAACTCAGCATCTTTTGAAAAAAATAAATGGGTATGAGCCCCTGGAAGAGAGTGTGTGAAAGTATTACCAAATATCAATTCTGAGTTGACAGGAAAATGGAAAGCTGTGAAAGGAGCCATGTTAGAACCTGCACTTATTCAACAGACTACAAGGGGTCCATCATAGCTATGAGTGCCTTTTACAGAGCAGCTAGGCAATTAAAGAACCAGCAGTAACAGCAAACCCAATTTAGCAAAACATCCTGCTGAGAGCAGCCTGTCTGATCCTCTCCAGACCAGCTCCCATGCCAGCTGCTGTTCCTGATAAAACAGACCAGCCTCAGAATATCCCGAGCCAGCCCTAGACTCCAGTTTTCTCTGGTGGGTGTAGCACAGGGCCTTCCAGCTCTGGGTTATGAATGCAGATGTACAGCCATGTGTCTCTAGATTTAAATATGTCGAGGGGAATGTGAAGGAAGGAGGAGAAAAGGAAGTAAAGGAGGTGAAAATTACCACATCAGAGCCTTTTGCTCCTGTATATGGATAAAAATGTATTGCTTGTGACTCCACTGAAATGAGAATCTGTAGTTAGAGAGTTTAGTACAGTCTGTCTTGTTTGGGCACTTAGGGGACTTCAGAAGACTTTATTGGAATGGAGCTGAAAAAAAATTGGATCATTGGCCAAAGCTTAAAAGACCCATTTTCTTGCTATGGAAAGATTATTAGCATTCTCACAAAGATGACTGAATTGAAACAAGAAACTCCTCTTAAAAGCAAAACTACCTTTGATGAGAATCCTACACAAAGCACAATAAATCATAAAAGGGCCTGTGGGATCCTATTTTCTTCTGTGTGTGCTTCCCAATTCCTCTCTTTGCTAATGAGTCACCTGGGATGTGTCTTCTTTCCAGTAGCTGAACTAGGGCATCTTAGGAGGACAGCAGGGATCCAAAGATTTCCTAAAAGACGTGCTGGTGCTGTAACCGATTTCTTGAAGGGGGAAATCACACCATATCTACTTCACCTTGTGGTCACTTGCACTGCACAAATATAATTTGACCCACCAGCCAGAAGCAGCCTCAGCAACCTGGGCCTGACAGAAGTTAGCCCTGGAGAAAAATCCCAAGAAATTACCTTATGGACAATGAAGAAATGATAACTTTATGTAGTGAAAGTTGCTCTTCTTCATTCCATTCATTTGAAATTTGACTTAGCTCTGAAGCATGAGGATTTAAATCCCTTTTAAGTGTTTAGTAAATTAAGGTAATCCATATCTTTTTGAATACCAAATGTCTGTCAGAGGTCAATTGTGTGTTTTGTGATCCTTGCATGATTATTTTCTCTTATGATTTTAACTCCTGACCTTTTGAGCTTCCTTTAATTTTACTTTCCATTAAAAAACCCATTCTGGCGCAGGCCTACATTATTTAAAAGTAAATTTCATTATCATTTTATCTAACTTCCTTTATATTGAAGCAAGGCTCACTGATCTTCAATTTGCAGTGATTTTAATTTAAAAATCCCCACCCTAAGTACAACAAAAAGAACCTTTAAAATCGTCTTGTAAATAATAGCTATCCATAGCAGGATTGCAAAGAAAGGTTTGGTGGTGGAAACAAGGATAAATAACCTGGGAGGAATACAGAGAGATTATCTGAGCAGTCCAGTGAAGTTCCCACTAAGAGAAAAAGGAGAAATATAACCCCTTCCCTCCCTCCCTTCTCCGTTTCCTCTGTGAAACCTGCCAATGCAGTGCCACACTCTTAAGAGACTATTGCATATCGGGGGCGCTAAGTTGACTTCCTACAGCTCAGTCTTTCCATGTGCTGTGGAGACTCAGTAAGTTACAAAAAGGACACCAATAGGATATGTTTCTCTCAGAAGGCACCATAAACACGTGAAGGAGTGACTTTATCATCTTAACTGTCCTGGGGACAACTTTTCTCTTTCTAAATTCAAAGTTTTTCCAATAAAAGAAGAAAAAATCACAACAGGATAACTTGCATTAATTTTTACTGTATATTTTTCCTAACATTGCCTGACTTATATTACAAATAGCTTTTCTTGGGCTCCAGGCAGAAGAGCTCAGGAGCTCCTAACACATCCCAGATCCAGCGGGCTTCACAAATTATTCATATCTACACACCTCCTCCTATCAAACCAACTAAACACCACCACAGACATACTGAAGAAAGTGAATTAAATTGAAAAAGTTTAACTGTAGCACACAAAATCCATGCTCACTCATACTCTGTTGTTCTGCAGATGCTTTCTTTTACTGCTGGTTTCTTTGTATTATTGTGGCTTGGTCTACGCAAGAGACAAAAGGTCCTTCATACATCAAAGTTGTTTTGAAGTGAATCTATGAAAATCTGTGTGCACATATCACCTCCTGATCTGCAATTAGACTTGGGCACAAAGTCTGGATTTATAAATCTGGTGGTTAAATTTATGGCAGCACTCAAAAATGACAGGGTTTTAATAAAATGAAAGATGCTAGGGTGGATTCTGCCTCCCCCCCTCCCTCCCCAGCTTCTTATAGTTTTGTGGCCAGACTGCTGTAATAATTGAGGACTCAGTATCATGATCTTCATCAAAATTATTTTTCTTTTTTTATTGTTCAAACAGCATTTTGTTTCCATCTTCCATTTCATTTTACAGATTTTGATCTTACTTGCAGGCTGGAAAGCCTTGTTTAGTTCTCCTACATGTTGGGACCAAAGAAGAGAACTAATTAAAGAAAAAATGGGAAGTACAAAGAAGATTCGGTGTGGGGAGGTTGGGAATGGGGAGAAGCAGCACAACAACAATAATTGCCAATAAATACACAGCTCGACAGCAAGCAGAGTTATTGAGGTATTATTCCAAGCAGGATTCTCTTACCCCAGTAGTTCTGCCTTTCCTTACTTGGGTTTGGAAAAGAGTTTCTAACTGTATTCTCATGAGGCCCTGATTCATCTAAATTTCCTGTGTGGTAACTTTAGGATATATTGTGCCTGAAAGGAATCCTCACATTATGAATTTGTCCAAACACAGGAATTATTTATGTCACAGATTCCTCTCTTTCCCCCTTTTCACTGAAACTTTTCACCCAGCTTTACAGTATCTTGCAAGACTAAATCCTTATCATTTAAGGCACTGTGGGAAAGTAAGTGATGCATTAGCAGCTCACGTGTCCCATTCACTTCTTTGCATTCATCTTGTACTAAGAGGGAAAATGATGTTGTATCCAGAGATTTGTTGGTTTTATTTCAATATAAAACAATTCATTTTAAAACAAGCATAAGTTTACTCATTATTTCTCTGAAAATTAAATGGAGTTATTTCCTTTGACTGCACAAAGGCACAAATGATCATGTTGGCCATGCACTTAAACCCCTCTGTGGCAGACAGTTGTTCTTGGCCAGTACTTAACTATTATACAGGTATAAGGTAACCTTATGACCTTTTTTCTGTACCATAACTTTTACATTTTTATCAGCTGTAGCAGCCGTCATTTTACAAGACAGATTTGATACAACATGGAACCAGAGCTGTCTGTTTAAACCACTTCTTACTAAGATGTTTTCCTATTTGTTCACTCACACTCATCTTAAGAAAAGACACAGACCAATTTAAAGAGTGTATAGTCCCTTTTTCTGAACTGAAAACCAATATGAAAGCATTGGTTTCCAGTATAGTATTTTCAATATGAAAATCTATTTATTACAGAAATTACGAATAGCCTGAGTTATCGGAAATAGCACAATCTCTGAGAAATCATGTGCTGCTCAAGGAGAGTGAAGGTAGCAAAAGCAGAAACTTAAGGTTTCTTTTAAGCAAAGTAAAACTTTGTTTTACTAAAATGCGCCCCAGCCTCTGATTAAATAAGTCAGCAGATGATATCCTATTTGTTGAGTTAGAGCTTTCACAGCTCCACCCTTGATTGTTTTCTTGCCTATTCTCACATCTACACTGAAGCGAGAGACATGCACAGCCTTTCTCTAGATACTTCCAAGAAGTTTGAGGACATTTGTTCTGACCTGCAGTAATAGGGAAAGAAATTGGTAACAAAGCCTAGCTGCAAAAATTAACTCTCTCGAGATTAGACACCCCATTTATCACCGTGGTCTGACAGTGATTTCCCAGTAGGTGAGAAGACTAGACCCTGTAAATTGTGAGCTGCATGGTCCTTGGTGAGATCAACAGGACAGAGAGGCAAAGAAAAAGTGAGGGAGACCCTTGTTTAATGCTCCGTTCTCTGCTACAAAGGGCCTCGAGCCCACATGTTCTGTTATCCCTGACAGGCAAGTTTTTCCACTGAGAACCAAGAAAAATTAAATAGAATGAGAGAGGTGAGAGTGGGAAATCAAGAAAAGGAAAATTACTTTCTTGCCTGGGGTTAGGGAGTTACTATGCTAAGACTGTTTTTCCTAATATAAAACTAATTGCAAAAATCAAACAGGGAGAAGGAACAAGAGGTTCCCAGAAATTTACCTCTGGCAGGACAAGGAACAACATTTCCCTTGTTTTTCCTTCTGATCAAATCCAGATGGACAATGGGTGAGGATGGTGTGAGTAACCCTGTGCTGCTGGTTCCCATGCAGCATTTTTCACATATTTTGGTCTATAGGGTACCCATATTCATAAGCACTCAAATGACCTAAAAGTAAAAGCAATGAAAATTTCTTTAGAAATATTCCTTTTACCCACAGACAATGTCTGGATTCCAGTAAATCAAACCCATGCCACACTGTAACTAGGGCACATTTCACTTTGACTGGCAGCTTTTTTATTTTTCACTTTCGGAGATTGTTAGATTTTTTTTTTCTTTTTTATGATCTTGGATGTTTTTTATTAGTAACTAAGGAAAAACTTATAATAAAAGCATTATTTATCTTCATTTCATTATGAATTAACTCCTGATTTTTTTGTGAAATCTCCCAAGAGGTATTCTTATGTAGTGGGTTACACCAGAAAGCTCTGATTTAGATTCGTATGTGATTAAACACTACATTATATAAACAGAGAAACACAACTTCATTAAAAATATTATTAATAAAATTTCATTATGGAAATTAATTCTCATAGGCATAAAAATCAGATTTTATTGCCACTTAATGAGGATTTCTGCAGACAAAAATTTGTCATCATTCAGCAGTATAAAAGATCACATTTTCTTTCTTGCAAATATAATTTTGAAAACAATGCTGTAGAAATCACTGTCTCATCCAGGATAAGAAACACACTGCATCCAGGGGAAGAAATATCATGCATGTAGCAAAGACAAATATACTTAGCCAAAGGTCAAATCAAAAGGAATAGGGTGGAAATATTCCCTGCTTACCAGCAGAAAGTAAGTTTAATTATTTCATGCCACTGCTCATCTCATTGGAGGTAATGAGCCCAATGACAATTCAGTGGCAGCAAGTGGAAATTCTTTCTTCCAGACAGAAAATTCAGAATGGATAAAAAAGAAATTGCATATATCTGACAAAAAAGAAAAAAAAATGCAGAGAAATATTGATATTAATATTAAATCTTCACCTCAAATGATATTTACTATTTCCTTTGAGAATTTACAAATAAAGTTATTTCAGACTGAAAGTATTAGATTTATTCTCAAATCATAACCTTGCCAGAAATCCTGCACCAGGAACTAAACTGTAACTCCACATCCTCTAGGTTGATACAAGGTGGGGTGGGACTGGATGTGCACACATCCTGTGAGCACAGGACGATGGCCAAGTGCTGCCATTCAGGGAGGACAGCCTCATTCTGTAACAGCAACACAGCAAATATGAAAAAGGTGATTTCAGGTAAAGCGAACTGTGAAATAAGCTTTACAAAAAGCAATGTCTGCTTCAGGAGTGTTTGTTTTCAGAGTTTGTTTCAACATACACACTGTTCATTATTGCCAATCACCCTGTACCAATTACTGCCTAGCCCAAAACCCTGCATATTTCTATATACATACACACTATATATATCTATAATAGACCCAAAAAGAAGATATGCAGCAAGAGAGTTTTGTGCTGTGACTGCAGCTGAAAACACAATCAGCAAAGTGGTTCTATATTCTTCAGTTCTGCTGTTGCTCTCCACAGGACTTCCTGAATACTTGGGACTGTGTTACCATCTTGCCTTTATACTAAATAGGAGCATGCCCAGATACCACTTAGCAGACACTACCATTTCCATGGCTTTGATTCCTGATAGAGTCTACTTTTTTTTTTTTTGTGGAGTCTTTCCTGCATAATTTAGAAGCATGACCTCCATGAAATATTTAGAAAGGAGCAAAAGAAACTGTGCTTTCAAATGGAGTAGGTTCTTTTGAAATGGAAACTAACCTGGAGTAGGTTGGTTAGAAAAATTACAGGCAGTGGTACAATGCTCTACACCCAGAAAATTGGAAGAATTTGTAGCATAAGAAAAGTTTTTAAAGCTCCTATAGAACTGCACCACTAAGAAGATAAGAAACCCAGATTTTTTTCTTTTTCTTTTTTCTTTTTTTTTTTCTTTCTGATGTGAAAATAATAAAAAGAAAAGGTCAGGTATAAGAATGCAATATAAAAGCACTGGAAACACACTTTAGGACCTTTAAATGGACAGCACATTTTTTCCAACCTTCCTAAAAGAGAGTGCTGTAAAGAACACATTCTAAATTCCCCCCAGAATTAATTTCCACATGGCTGTGATATATGAGACAAGTCAAGATAGCATCATAATTGTGAGGCAGACAAACATTCTGTTCTCATAACGGAAAATTCCAATAGCCTGAAACTCTTTAATTAGAGCACTGAATCTCTGCTGCGGTACCAAGTTCCTCCTGCCAGTGCACAGCTGATTTGGTGACTACCCAGGCCCTTCCTGCATTCGTTAAATCAAAGGTAAAGGAATTTTCAGGATTATTACTGAAATTTGATCTATTTAAGGAAAGTAATGGCATTTTCTTCCTCCTCTTTTATTGAATACGGTTTTATAGGTAATTAAATTGAAGTATGATTTTGGACACATTTATGTTACAGTGCTGCTGGCTGCTGTTGTTGCACACAGTGCAAGTGCTGTAGAGGGGAAAGAGATGCAGCTGCTCTATCCACAGAAGCGCTGCGGGGGTGATGACAAATGGGGAATTTTCTCCTAGCCATGGCACAGAACCTGTACATCAATGGCTGCCACGCATTCAAGGAAAGGTTATGCTCAGATGTTTCCTGGATAGTCCCTACCAAACCCAAATCTGTCTAAGAAAGATAAAAAGATTCTATTATTATTTACTTGATTGATTATTCCATTGCCAGTTAAGCAGCCAGAAACCACAAAACACTTGCCTATCTCCCCAGCATTTTCTCGATTAGCCTTGCAGACTATGAGCCAGAGTGACCCTTTTCTCCCATTTCTGCATGTGAAACCTGAAGCACATTCTCATGGAGAAAAACAAATCCTTCAGCATCCTCTAAATGTAGGTTTAATTGCTTCAATGATTGCCTTCTAATGGAACTATTTCTGAGAAGCTGGGGAAAAACTGGAGTCAGCAAGATCCCATTTTACTTCCTCTAGATTTTTCTTCCAAGAAAGCTTGGGAGGACGAGAGTGACTTATTATAGACTGAAGTAGGTTTTTATGAGGATGGTTGTTTGGGGCATCCTCATCACAGTCTTGGCTACAGATGCATTCAGATTTTATATGAAGCGCTGTAATTCCAGAAACATGGATCTGACTTAACATGAAGAAGCAAAGTAAAAATGTCTTGAATTCACACTTAGGAAAGAACAGGCTTTGTACAAATGTTTGCTTTTCTACATTGCCCTCAGTTAGCAGAATGATGTATTACTGTCTACAGCCTAGTAAGACAGCCTTACTTTTGCTCTGTGGTCTGTTTTACACTTTGCACACCACTTGCAATGGTATCATCGCAGTTTTGTTTTTCCTTAAGTGGAAATTTTTAGCTTAGAATATCTGGAAGTAAAACATAAGTCATGGCTCTGGTATTTCTCAGTTCCTGCCTTCATGATTCTGAACCTCGGCCCAGCTGCAATTCACACACAAGGTCTCTTGTATGTTATCTTTCTGCATGTTTCATGGAAGTATGTAGGCAGGAAGAAGAGAGGAATGCTATCTGTGCACCAGCTGAGCATCATCTTTCTTCAGACACTGCAGAAATTGTGTGCTAATTCTCCCTGTGGACACTACTGAACAAAAAACTGTGCTCCAGGAACTCCATGTTATTACCGAGGAGTTTGATAGTAAGAGCTGGTCACAGATCAAAGCTGTACTCTGTTGGGTTCTGCACACATTTAATCTCTGCTTCACAACTTTTATAAAGCACAAATCAACAGAGGGTGAGAACAAGGGGCAGCAGAGATGAGCAAGGTGGGCAGTACCATGGAACGTGGCCTGCTATCAGTGCTCCTTCAGGCATCATCACTAAAGAAAATGTTTAAAGGGGGTCAAAACCATTTTATTCTCCTTTATAGATGGAAAAAGTTCTGGATAGTTAGCAATAGGGTGCACTCCTACATCTGTCCTTTGCAGTCTCTGGATGTTTTGTATGTTGAGAGGCTGTTCCCAAAAAAGCACATCAGCTGGAGACATCACTTCAGGCATTGCCTGAAGAAGCTGGTCAAAGGACTACCATCAAAGAGGTCTGGACATCACCACAAAAAGTGAAAGGGCAGGTGAGGGGTGTGTAGAGATTAGAAGGAAACCAGTTGTCTGAAACTCTCTGAAAGTGACTGAGTTTCAAGAAAGAAAAAAACTGCAAGTAGGGATCAGAAGAACAAATACTTTCCTCAGTTTGATTTAAATTTACTGAATTACTTACAGTGAATAAAAAACTCATGCAAGGCAGTACATAAAAGCAATCTGGAATGATTTCAGATAGTTTCTCTGGATTTGTACCTCTCCTATGCTAATTAGAGAATAATTAGTTGCTGTACCTCTCCTGAAATCTGTGCATCTGTCTGAGCTGGTGGCATCATGCTCATGAAGATGCGACCTTTGGAGTAAGCACAGTAACAGGACACTTTGGAATCATCAGCAGTGAACAAAGCTGAAGTTCTTTATCCCTATTTCCTGCAGACGGAGCATTCCTACTAAGAAAGGGAGAAAGGCTGGAACTTGCCCCTCAACTGGGTCCTACTGCCAGAGCACAGCAGGGATGGAGGCATGTGGTACCACCACCACGTCCAGGCACTTGGTGTTCTCCAAAATACTCTGGTGTTATGATGGCTGATGTTTATCATCAAATTTATGCAAAAATTGGGTGTAGCGGGTAAGATAAGATTGTCTCAAACACCCTAGTGCTTTGGAAAAAATTAAACTTAGAAGAGAAATTTAACCTATGTACTTAGGGAGTCATACATTACCTTTGTAGCTTTTGCTGCTTTTTACATGCAAGCCAGAGTAATACCCCATTTCCTATCAACGAGTAAGCCTGGACTAACAGAATTAACTAAGGTGGGGAGACCTCATTGCAGGCTGCAATTTCCTCAACAGGGGAAGAGAAGGGGCAGGCACTGATCTCTTCTTTGTGGTAATAGTTACAGGACCTGAGGGAATAGCCTGAAGTTGTCTCAGAGGAGGTTTAGGTAGGATAGCCGGAAAAGATTTTTCAGCCGGGGCACTGAAACAGGCTCCCCAGGGAAGTGGTCACAGCACCAGCCTCAGAGAGTTCAAGGAGTGTTTGGACAACACTCTCAGGCACATAGTGGGATTCTTGGAGTGTCCTGTGCAGGGCCAGGACCTGGACTTTGATGATCATTGTGGGTCCCTTCCAACTCAGGGTATTCTGTAATTCCATGACTCTAAATATAAGGGCAGCCTGTTGTCAACATGTGCCTCTCCATGTCTTTGGCAGCAGCCTGTGCTCGTGTCAGTGCAGAGACTGCAGAGTCACAGCCTCAGCTTTACTCGCGTTCCCCCTTGTATTGTTGGCGAAGAGTAAAAAAGAAACTTCAGCCCATGGCTTGAAGGCATGCCCTCCTATGTCACCTTCACCTCCATAGGCCCACGTGTCAGATTGATGGAAAATATTGAATATTTTAATTAATACTATCATAACATCATAATTTGGATCCTCAGTCTCAAGAGCCTATAACAATAAGAGCAGCAAGGCTGTCTTGTACCATCTTTTCCCTTCCCCAGGTTAGTCTGGTAGCCACTGGGTTTCCATACCTATGCTTTCTGCCAACAAAAATATCAGCACAACCTGGATAATTTCCTTTCTGCCTGAGAGTGAAAAATAACACAAAATACTCTTTTTTTTTTTTCTTTTCATTCATGGCCTAAAGTTGACTTCTGTTTTCATCTTGTTAAGGAAACAAACAACTAAACCAAATAAAAGCCAAAGGCATCTTACCTTTCTTCCCTAGGCCAACTTGAGTGTTGACTCCTCTCAGCACTGACTCCTCCAGAAGAAACAAATGGCTCCAGGTGCTTACAATTCCTCTGGCTAATCATCTCCCTCTGGCATGGCATGTGCTATCACCACTCCTGTCCTTTCAATCCAGAGGGGTTATATCTTTCATCATTGGTTACATATCAAAAGCATGAATCTAACACATCTACAGTTTATGCTAAAGAGAGATCCTCAGTAATGTGTGCTGTACAGGAAAACATTACCTCTGTGCAGTATATTGAAATATGCATTCACAGAATCACAGAATTGTTGGGTTTGGAAGGGACCTCTGGAGATCATCCAGTCCAACCCTCCTGCCAAGGCAAAGACACCCACAGCAGGTGACACAGGAACACACCCAGGTTGGAATGTATCCAGAGAGGGAGACTCCAAAACCTTCCTGGGCAGCCTATTCCAGTGCTCTGCCATCCTCAGTGTAAAGAAGTTCTTCCTCACATTGAGGTGGAACATCTTGTGTTTTAGTTTATGGCCTTTGCTCCTTGTCCTGTTGCTGGGGACTACTGAAAAGAGTCTGGCACCATCTTGTCACCAGTTTTGAGATATTTATGTGCATTAATGAGATCCCCTCTCAGTCTTCTCCAGACTAACCAGGCTCAGCTCCCACAGTCTCTCCTCATAAGAGAGATGCTCCAGACCCCTCATCATATTTGTGCCCCTCCTCTGGACCTTCTTCAGTAGCTCCTTGTCTTTCTTGTCCTAAGGAGCCCAGAAACAAACACAGTACTGCAGGTTGAGCCTCACCAGGGCTGAGTAGAGGGGCAGGATCACCTCCCTGGCCACACTCTTCCTGATGCACCCCAGGGTACCATTGGCCCTCCTGGCCCCAAGAAGGACAATGCTGGCTCATGGTCAGCTTGTCACCCACCAAGATTCACAGGTGCTTTTCCGCAGAGCTGCTTTCCAGCAGGTCAGCCCCCAAACTGTGCTAGGACTTGGGGTTATTCCTCCCCACATGCTGGGACTTGAGTTTATTCCTCCCCACATGCTGGGACTTGCATTTCCCTTTGTTGAACCTCATTAAGTTTCTCTCCACGCAACTCCCCAGTTTATCAAGGTCCCACAGAACAGCAGCAGAGCTTTCATGTATATCAGCCACTCCCGTAGTTTTGCATCACCAGGAAACTTCCTGAGTATTGATCTTTGGTCATATTACAACAATCCTTAATATTCCTGAAGTAATATTGGTATTATCTAGGCTTTAACTTTACTCAGATCATGTTCATTGACATGAAAGGAAGTATTTCTGTGAACATGAGTGGGAGTTAGATGAGGGTTAATTAAAGAACATCCTAGAGTTGTGTGAGCTTTTGCTTTTAGTAGTGACATAAAAAAGAAGATAAAAATTCAGAAACACAGTTTGCATAGTCTTAAAGTTTTAGTCTCCTGAACAAAAATCTTCTCACAGGATTTCAGAACTCTAGAAAAGCGCTGTGCAAGCTGGGAGGATTTTTATGCTGACATAATGGTTACATCGGGAATAACGAGTAAAACAGAAGTTGCAGATTCTAGCAGAGGAACTAATTTCAACAATAAGAGGAACCAAACCAAAGGGAACTGAAATAATTGGATTTCCTTAATTGCAGCTCTTTCTAAATAAGGACAGGCATGGAAATTTTCAGTAATTTTGTAAGAGGAGTAACCTGTGAATGGCAAAAGCAGTGTTCTCTTTAATGCACACAGCTGGAAAGAGAAGAGGCAACCTGTTCAACACAAATCATGTTCATTCTACCTGCAAACTGCCTTAAAATCCACCCCTTTTCCTTTGGTAAAACTCTGGTTCAGGTTTTCATTGTCTCATCTCTCTACATCTGAAGCTTCGTCTTCCTCGTTTCAACACATCCACTTTCTCTCCCTAGAAAACAGTTTAACACATTGCATAAAAACATATCTTGCTGACTTAGGACCTCTTCAGCATTTTCATACTCTACATCCCTCATCTACCTCTATTGGATCAAATCTGTTCCATGCTATTAACCCCTTCTATCAAAGCACACACTGCTCAGTGCTTGCTTGCAGCTGACCAAGAAGATAAGAGGTCACTCTCTAGCTGCTGGTGCTCTCCAGTACTGCACTACTGCCTTCTTCCTCCTTTATCATATTCCTTTTGGAAATGAGAAGCTTCCTGTAAAGAGAATCTACAGTCACTTCAAATTTCTGCTTAAGTCTTAGTCATGCCTTCCCATAAGCCTAACAGCTGACTCATTGCCCCTGTGTTGTGGTTACCCCCTTCACACTTATCCCAAACTCTCAAGCTCAGCTGGATGCTACCTTTGGTTTTACACCTGCTCATTTTCTTATCACGTACTAAGGTTACAAGATCTGTGAGGTGGGGGCAGGGCTTTATTTCCTACAGCTTCAGACACTCCATTACCAGATGAGCAGTTTAAGCTTTTCAGAGGTGTGTGCACAAGATCTCAGTTTATGTAAAGCCTGGGACATACATGGCTGAAATCCAGCTTCCTCCTGTGTCCCAGAGACTGCTGAACCTGTATTTAGTTTTGAAAACATCCCTGGTTTTCCCCTTCAGCTGGGATAAAGTGGTATGCTTCCTGGCCAGCTGCCTGGGGGAGGCGGGAACAGATAACTGTGGTGCCTTCTGCACGCAGTCACTCTTTGATATCCTTTGGCTCATTCTGTGAAGAAAAAAAATAAAGTACTTAAAAGGACCAGGGACCAAAAGTGACAGTACTGCATTACAATCCACTTGATTAAGCTGGTATGTCTAAGGTTTGGTTCCCTTCGACTGTCTTCTGTCATCAGCTGCAGCACTGCAGGGTTCATCACAGTGAGAATGTCTTCAATGCACCTTTTTATTCAGGAAGAATTGTCACAGGGCAACTACGTGGAAAATAAACAGTTGCATAGCTGTACACAGAATACAGGTGTGTGCACCTGGTTTTCTTCCCAAAGCCAAACTGCAGTCCTCAATCTTGTCACCAAGGAAGACAGCTGCGCTGTGGAGTGTGACAGCAGGAACAAAGACATCAATTTGTGGGGTACAGGGGACTAAATTTCTGGGTAGCTTCAGCTTCTCCCTTTGCAGTGTTTTCAATTTGGCATGCATATTAAAGGTTGCCTGTAGACATATATAGATATAAATATTGGATTTGTCACCAGGTGAAAATTCTTATGTGACCAAGGCAAATTTCCTAATAAAAGTCAAGATTTTTAATTTAAGTATTCTCACTGTTATTTGTGGGAGGCTCAGTGCAGCTGCACAGCAAACCACTACTCATACATCATCCCCTGACATCAACAGTTTTCAAAGAAACTGTCCCTTGGAAGGTGCTCTCATATCTTTAGGAAAGGAAATAACAAATACACACAACTAAATAAAAAATAATAGGATGAGTGTGTGCATGCTGCTTTGGTGTCATGATCATTTTAATTAGTCAGAGACCAACAGTAGACCACACAACATAGTGAAATCATCAAGAAAAAAGTAGGTCTCTAGCTGTCTACTGGAAGTAGATTTTTCTATTTACTAAAGTTCTCTGTGTGTGTGCATGCACAAATATGTAAAGCCATAACCTGTAAAGAAGGAAAGAGTTAAGCAGAGAGCAGAAAATAGCAGAAAAGGGCAGGAGAAGAGGGATGGAGCAAGGCATCACTGCAGAAATGAAAAAGAGGTTCAAAAGCAAGAGAAGAAAGCCCAGAAAGAAAGGACTTGGACATCAACAAGCAAAGGCCACTTCTCAACAAGCAGTGACAAATTGCTCAATCTCCTTCCTTTCAGACTGAAAGGAACTGATGACAGGAAGCACTGGGGAGTAGAAGATACAGCCTGTACAGACCTGACAGAGGCCACAAGATCTTAGTCCAGAGCACTTGCACATGCAGGTCACTGCACAGTGACACACCACTGACAGTCAACAAAAAGAAAACTATTTACTGTAGAGATTAGCCCTGGAAAATGGGAATAACCATCCAGGGACCCAAGGGCCTTTGACAAAAGCAATGTAATTTCTCATTACTTGACTCCACAGAGTAATTAATCTTTTCAGAAAG
The DNA here is from genome assembly GCF_000738735.6 of Corvus cornix cornix. NCBI lineage: Eukaryota > Metazoa > Chordata > Aves > Passeriformes > Corvidae > Corvus > Corvus cornix. The sequence goes on from NC_046334.1 coordinate 11,336,375, forward strand.
CTTCTAGGCAGGAAACTCTTAGATTCATCTCCCCTTGTCCTCACTGGGCAGATTTTCACTGGGCAAGGAGCCCAAGTGATCTGAAAGAGTGCAGCCCCTCAGAAATCACAGGCTGCTCAAGGTGACTGAAGGTGGCAGAAGAAAGGTCTTTCTATGCTGAATCCTGCCTGACCTCAGAGAAGCCTCTTCCTTTATAACAGCCTCCTCTTCATTTTCTGAGGCTTAAATTATCACCGTGTCTTTCTTGTTTATGAACATTTTAACACTGACATTATATGACAATGTTAAAATTGGAATGTCATTTCAGGAAAACCTATAGCCAGCCATGAAAGAAAAATATAAACTACTACAAATAAAGAAGTCAACATGAAAAACTCCTTGGGAATAACACAGAGGTGCCTGTAAATAATGCAAATAAAGGTTTAATAGAAAATAGCCACAGAGAAAGTAACTATGAGAAAGCTGATAAGGAAAAAAATTGCAAGGCTATATGTGTAAATACTGAGGAAGCACAAGGACCTTATGATGTGACATGCTTAGATAATATGGATTCCAAGCATACTTCTATAGCAGTGAATTCAGTAGCATCTATATTAAACCACTAAGGAGTTTCCCTCTTTACCAACATCTACCCAGTAGCTGCCATTTCACACAAATCTGTTGGTTTCAATGATCTAAATACTAATCAAAACAGTATTATGTTACTTCCTGGAACTGCCCCAAATACCACAAATACACAGTATTTGGAAAAAGATTTTGTTAGGAAAATCTCCTTTCCTCCATCCTCTTTTTCCACTCAGTTTTACCTTTCATGTTTAGTTAGATTTTCTGAAGATCTCTTTTCTCTTGCTGTCAAAAGAACCAACAAAATATTGCATGTAATTTTTCAAAAGACTTTATCAAAGGATATTTCATGTAATTTCTTAGGGAAAAGTGGACTCTTCTCTTCATGCCCGTAAACACTGGGCACCTGGCAGGACATGGCTGAACACCTGGGCTGCAGTCAGTGCAATCACTTTGCACTTTGAACCAGTTACGTTTCCAGGGCAGGTTGAGGGGCAGTGCTTGGGTGCAGCCCTTGGTTCTCAGGCAAGCGTTGTGTGTTGGGCTCTGCTGAGCAGGTACATTTACTCCTCTGTGTCCCACTATAACAGAGTCTGTAGCTGTGCTGCTGAAGTGTTCCACATAAAATAAGGCACCATATATGGGACAAAATTCAGGAGTTGCTGAGGTCAAGACCACCTTTTGTCATCTTTTCAAGTCACCTGGAAAAACCGCCAGAATTCCCTCTGCTGCATGACACAGACTGAAGATTTCAGCATCAGTGACAATTAATCCCACTTTTACCTGTTTCCTTTAAAGACTGCATCAACTAACATTCCTTGATTCCTTGGCATTTCTTTCTCACAATTAGAGTTCGTCTTTTTCTTTCTTTTTTTTTTTTTTTTTTTAACAAGATAAGCTGGAGAGAGGGCTCCATTTTAAAACACAGCTACCATTGGGGCAGCGTTTCAGTGTAGGAAGATATAACACACCTCTGCACTGTCCCCCTGTGTATTATTTAATTCTTCAAAAGACCAAAAGGCAGACAGCAGTTGTCTTGGTTTGAAAGACAGGTGTCTGCTAAGGAAGGCAGTAGCCTCCCTTGGAATGGCAGATGCAACCGTCTTCCCTCCAAGTTATTATAACTTTGAAATCAAGGAGCTTTTAGGCAAAGATGTGGGAAATAGGAATAACAGTTCTTTACTACTATATATCTCTATGTGTAGAACCAGTCAAACAAAACAACAATAACTATGGCAGTACCAGCAAACAATCACAAACCCAGTCCCAGCCTTCTCGGCTGTCAGGCCCTTTCCCCTCGGGTGCAGTTCCGCTCGCAGCCGGCAGGGGCGCTGGCGGCTCCCGGTGAGCAGGGCAGGTGCGATGGTTCCCCCGCGGCTGCAGGGGGCGCTCCGGAGCGAGCTCAGGGAGTACACGGCACCAGTGGTCTGGGAGCTTCACAAACCCCTGGGCAGCCGATCCCGGTGTCCAGCCGGACCCTCGGGAACAGCAGGCTGGAACGGCAGGCTGGAGCGGCAGGGATGAGCACAAATCTCGGGTGGCAGACGAGATGTATCCAAGCGGGGAACCCCCCAGAGGTCTGGGCAGGCAGGGCGAGCACGGCTACAACGCAGCGAAGGCTCGAAGCAGCGGCGGGGCAGGGTGGCCACAGCCCGGCCTCCAGCGGGGCAGGGAAGGTGGGCCCCCCGGGGATCCTGGGGACTTTCTCCGCAGAAAGAGAAAACGGCCGCAAAGAACAAGCAGCTTCTCTCTCTCGAACCCAGAGAGCGACTGACCCCACACCCAGGTGAAACAAAGGAGTAGCCAAGCCCACCCCACCTCTAGTGGGTAGCTCTTTGTCTTCCTTAAATACCCCAGCGATTTGTTGTCTTAGTAACAGTATGGGGGGAAAATTCCTTTAACAGAAAAAAAAACTAGAACTCTTAAAACCCCAACAGCAGTATAAGAAGATCAGCTGCACAAACCCATTAGTGACACAAGTTGCTTAGGTGGAGCACTTCTGAGCAATATTTTTTTATGCTCTCTGATTTTGCCTGTTGCCCGGGACAGGCATCTTAATAGTACAGATGCACTTTAATATGATATAATCCATGTCCTCCAAATTGTCCCCTGGAGCTATCCAGGAGGCTAATAAGTGATATGATCATTGAAAGTGTGGGACAGCCTCATTCAAGACAGAATGTTGGGGAATATCAAGACTTGGGGACTGTCTCAACATCCCCCCTGACTTAAAAAGCACAGAGCAGGTGGGTGGAGAAAGGGAAACTAAAGAATCTCCCAGATTTTAATCTTCCTTATTTTGGTCTTTTTAGTTGAATCACTTCTACACATTTTTTATTTACCACCTTAGCTGTTGGCCAGGCCTGGTAAACAAGCCAGGTGACTCCTTTATATATACAAGTGGAAATTAGATGGTTGAAACAAAATTTGAAAAAAATGAACAAATTGCTCTGGCTTAGAGGTTGCCAGAAGAAACCTGGGTGCTCTCAGCAGCACAGAATGCAGCATGGGTGAGGTACCAGCAAGCAGCTCAGGGGAGAATTAAACAGCCTCTTCACTGTGCTTGGGATACAGGTTTTGCCCATCTTACAGGGGTTCTTTCTGCCAGACAAGGCACTTGTATCCCAGATTGGTTCTTCGTAACAGTTTGTACTGATAGATCCAACACAGAAAAATCCTGTGCTTCACGGTGGGCACAGCTATTATGGCTTCAGAACAAAAGGCAAAATAAAAGCTGGAAGAAAGTGAAACAAGTTCACCCTAAATGAGATTAATCACATCCACTGCTGATACAATTATTTTCTTACTGTAAGTGCAGCTTTCAAACTTAAAGGCCATCCTTTCTAAACGCTGAGCCATGTATCCTGAGAGCCACTGGACAGGCTTCTGTTCCTTGGAGTGCCTAGAGGAAAAGGAGGACATGGCTCTGTTACAGATCTCAGCTCCATATGTAGCCGGGATCTAAGGTGGCTTTCCATTACTGACCTTCAGTTGCTCCCTTTCTCCTACAAACAGTGGGACTCACCCAGCAGACCCTTTTGACACTGCCCCACTGCATTTGAACTGCATGAGACATTACCAAAAAGCTCTCTCAGCTTTGGAATGAGTCAAAATCACTTTGATTGCTCCAGAAAATTAGCAGCAGGTGTGCAAAGAGATAATACTTTATAATGCATAGCCAAAACTAGGGGGTTTGTAAGATTGACAAAACAGGGTGGCTACATCCTGTGGATTCAAATATCTCTTCCCAACACATAAAACAGAGGAGTAGCCAAAGTAAGGACAGTGCTTATATTTTCACTCTGCAGTGGCACTCAAATTACACCTGTCATTAACATTTGATAATGACTGCTAAATTGTGAAAAATGAAACTTTGAACACATAATAGGTTGTAGGGTTTTGTTTTGTTCTGCTGGGGGTTTTTTTGTTAAAAATTTTTTTTGTTAAAATTTGCTCAGAGTACTGGGCTACGCTGAGGTTTGGCTCTAGTAAAAAAAGAATCTCTTCTCCTCAAAGGATATAGTCAAGGGATTCTTACCATGGGAAAATATAGTTTGAGGGGTTTTTTTGGGGAACAGATTCAGCAGCACACAGTGAGTTAAAATGGAACTATGCGATGTGAGGATGAGAAATGGGGTTGCCTAAGCAATGTTACCTCCTGTGTCTTGTCTTGAGATACTCTTCACTGTAAACAGCGCCTATACATAATGTAAGAATCTCATCTTAACTTTGGTCTGCTCCTCACATGTTCCATCACATGCTCATGAGTGATGCCTGGGAAAAGCTCAGCAACAGGAGCCATTCTTGGAGTGAATTGGTCTTCAAGCGCTGGAAACAGTTAAAGCTACAGAAACAGGAAGGAACAAGCAAGACTCTCCCACAGAGACTAGAGCCAAACAGTCGGCTGGCAAAGCCTGAAGAACAAAGATGTTAATTTATGTAGCCTCAAAGATTTTTGTGGATGTCCAGCTTCCCTTTGTGGCATTAGTCAAGGCTCAGGCAGACTGAAGAGTAACACCTAGAGCCTGAGCTCTGCCAAGAGCTCGAGATAACTTACTGTGTGATCACCCAGATGTAGTGCTTTGATCTGAATGAGGCCATGGTGGTTTTGGCAGATTAACCAGAGTACACAGCCCAGGTTTTTATGCTGGTTTTGTGAGAATAAACAATGCTTGATCTGACAGCATGCTAATACACCAGCAGGCTGTTATACCTACTGCTTTTGGACAAATCTGAATCTTCAGGGTGAGTTTACACTGGATCAATGCTGTGTTTCATGCAATCAGGAGCTCTCAGATTCCAATTTAGAAGTTTGAAAGTTGGATTTACTATATAATCAATAGATGGCCTCAGCTGAACTCTTGAAAATGAATCTGCTCAATGTACTGCACACCACCTAGTACACTTCTATTAACTATACCGGTAGAGAAGTATGTTTCAATGACAGCTGGAATTTCCCTAGCCCCTCTCCCTCTTGCTTCAGCAGTAGACAGAATCCCAGTAGGCTGAAAAAGGATGAGCATATGGCTAAATCCATTACTGTTGTTATTACAGCATTTAACTTCTGTCCCTGGGCTTGTTTAAATGCAATTTGTGATGCACCTTCTCTTTTTCCCAGCAAGGACCACTGATATGGAACATGTACACAGGCTAAAGCTAAAAGAGATCCAGTGTAAAAGAGGATGCATGTATCAAGGGCCAGGAAATATTCTATGGAAACATCATGCCTCATAGGAAGATAAACATGCAGCTGAGAGGCAATTTTGTAAGAGCTGTGGGAAACAACAGTTCTGGGGCCTGTACCACAACTACCTCAAGAAAAAAAAAGAGTGCTCCATATTATGAAACAGTGATAGAAAGGGGACGTTGCTCCTAGTGTGAGTAATGCTTGCAGACACAGTCGGTTCACAAGCAGCCAGGCTGCAGAAGTGTCCTGCTGTTCCTGCAGCTGGGATGGATAAACAATGGGCAGCTGATTGCAGCTGACACTCAATCTCAGGAGACTGGGAGATTCACTGGAAAAGCAGTGGGATTAGAGTACATAAGTACACGGATGAATTAGCCTCATTTTGAGGCTAAACAACAAGTGTGGTTGCCAATAAAAGCAAGAAAAAGCAAGTCGTGTATCACTGAGAACATATGGCTGATGTACAGAATGTCAGTCGTGGCTGACCAGCAGGGCAGAACAAGCCATAGGCTTGAAAAATGAATTAAGTACCAGATTTCATTTGAAATACAAGAGGGAAGAGAACAGTAATCAGGAAGTCTCCATTTTGTCCCAAAAAGGATCGCTCTAAAGAGCCTCTATAATTTTAAGGAGTTTCCAGGACAGTAGACTGAGTTTAGAAGAAGTCCCCTCCGTGCCTGCCAACCAGACCATCCCAGCCTGCCCAAGCACAGGATTCATGACATGGAAGCTGGCCAAGGCCAGGCAGAGCTGCAAGGAAAATGCACCACAACCTCTTCTCCAAAGCTGGTGTAAACCCAAAGCCACTGAGCTGTGTAATATAAAAAACTGAGGCCATTCAACCTGGCCAAATAAGCCCTCCTACTTTAAAAATCTGTGGCTTCTTTGATGTCAGGGAGAGTTTCCACTGTGACAGAAGATACAAATCAGACATTCGAACCTTTGCCACATCTCCAGGTACAATTATTAATGGAAGACAGAACCTCAGCTGCCTGCCAAGGGACCCTGTGTCAACTGAACCAGATCCAGAGAGACTCATTGTCTCAAACATCATGACACTCCCACCTGAAAAGAGAAGAGGTAAAAAAAAAAGGATGCTGAAGTGCGACAACTATTAAATGTGCTGGGAATGGAATATTAGACTGAATATTTACAGGCTGAAGCCAAGAAGAAATTAAATCCCCTAAACACTAGATATCCATTGAAGAAATAAGAGCCATTATTTATATACCTACAAGACCAGCTACTGCATAAGGCTCACACAACTTGTAAAGCTTTTAAAACAATTGGTTCATGATGAATGCTGTAAGGTGAGGATAGACTCAAGAACTGGAATTTGTAAAACAAAGTAAAAAAACATGCTATGAGCAAGACACTGATTTTGAAATACTACATGCTTTGCAACAAGAGCAGCAAAAGTTCTGTGTCCCAATAGGAGTCTGAGGAACAGCAGCACTGTTTTAAAACTAGTGGTCTATAGCATACACGAAAGGCCAGACACACAGGGGTAGAAATGCAGATATAATCTATGCTCTTGGGCATGGAGCAATTCTTTTGCAGCCTAAAGTGGATACACAGTCTGCCCACAACAAAACATCACAAGTGCACCAGGCAGAGACTGTTCATGTCAGAGCACTGTATAGAGCACAGTGGCAACAGATCTCTGACTGCAGCAGACACAATGGCAGGCACATTTCCAGGGACAAGCACTGCATCCAGGTGCACTGCTGAAGGCCCTGCAACAATATTTCCCCACTGGACTTTCACTGAGCCAAAACACTCTCAGGAATCATAGTTTAAGGTTGGAAGTGACCACAGTGGGTTGAATTTCAGATGGCTTTTCTCTGCCCATCTCTCCAGCCTGTTGAGGCATTTCTGAAGGGCTGCACAGCCCTTGGAGGTATCAGTCACTCCTCCCAGCTTTGTGTCGTCAGTGAACCTGCTGAGGAGGCCTCTACACCTTCATACAAGTCATTGATGAGCAGGTTAAACAATACTGGGCCCAGTGTTGAACCTTGGGGGGCTCCACTAGTGACAGGCCTCCAGAGAGACCCTGTGCCACTGATCAGAGTGGGATCTGTCATTCAGTTCTCTATCCACCTCACTGTCCACTCATCTAACCCACTCTCCTTGATTTTTCCTATGTGGATGCTGTGAGAGACAGTGCTGAAAGCCTTGCTAAAGCTGGGGCAGACAATCACAGTCCAGGGCTGGCCATGTGGTCAGGAGTAATTGCCACACAGGCTGCTTTCTAGGGTGTAAGTAGCTGTCTAAGCAAGGTCAAATTTTCCATTAAAGAGATAAAGTATAATCCAGAAAATTAAAAGTTGGTTACTTCCCCCTTGGCACACCAGCAATTTCTAGGCACACCACCAACAATACGGGACTCAAGACTAATTACTACTTCTTCTCAAAGGAGCAAGGTATTTACTTATAAGGTATATACTTGAAGGATTACTGCTAGCTCTTCAGCTTCATTGTTTTGAAGTTCACATTATCTCAAATATAATTTATCTGAAGAGGCAATCCATTTCCCTCCTGTATTTCTCATAAAGAATCATCAAAAGATTAACACAGAATATCTCAGTTTTAGCAGCTGTTGGCACACGTGTAACCAAAAGAGGACTAAACCCCAGACAAACTTTCCTCTGTCCTTTCAGGTTTCTCACATGATTTTTGAAGTACATTTTTCCTAGTGGATCCCAGCAAGGTATGACACTAATGTTTTTAAAAAGCTTTCCCAACAGCATTTTATGGCAGAGCTGTCCAAGACAAGAAATGGCACATTAGTGATACAAGAAGTTTCTAACTAGGTGAAGTGCTGTTCTACAAAAAATTCCTTTTTTTTCCCCCTTCAGAGAATAGTCTCTGTATCCTTTCTGACTTTTTAGCAGTCTTTTCTTTTTCAAAGTCCATTTATGCAAGGTATTTTTCTAAGCTTGTTTACTTGCTTGCAATCCATGGAAATACAACATTATTAAAATGAGGTCAACACTGATTTAATAGTCTCTCAGGGAAGTTTTATGTTTGGTATTAATCTCCACCACTGTCTGGCAATAGTAGCCTTATTTAAGATCAGTGCCTGAGGCCAAAAAGGAAGGGAAAGCTCTTTACTCTGGAGACATCTGGAGTGGAGCCTCCCCCATCCTCTACAGAGAGCTTTGCAGTGATATTGAGGAGAGATAAATGAAAGGGCCTAATGAAATGTTAAGGAGAGAATTTTTTTTTGCTTATATAGTTTTGGCAGTCTTTCAGTTTAAATTAGAGCAAACCACCTATTGCCAAAATGGAGACTTACCTTTGAAGAGTCCCTGGGACAATGTGCTGCAATGTAAGTATCTCTTCAAAAAGCATAAAGTTGCTGAATTGATGCTTAAAATATTTTAAGTGGGAAAGACGTTACACTCTGCATACTCTTGTGATTAAATATACATTGACGACGTACAATAGACTTGGAGAGGGGTGTATGGATACTATAGCTGCTTTTGTGGGTTTCTTCAAAACAGGAAAAATTTGAAATAACTACATTTCATAAATCAAACATTTATCCCAGTCATCTCCTTGGTTGGTGTTTTTCTGGTTTTGCTTAGCAAGACGTTATTGAGCCGACTGACTCCTGTTTGCATGTTGGAAACATTAACCTATTGCACACCAGGAAATTTGGTTTAATATTACAAAGCTTATGGTTGGAGAGGTTTCAACTCATTTTTCTCTCTTCTCTCTTCAATATGGTATCACCTGCTATTACCAACTGATCTGTTGCTGTCAAAAAAGAGAATCAGCTCATTATGACCAGAAAGCTTAGACTGATTTTCTACATTTCTCAAATTGTGTTTCAGTAATGGCTCATTTAAATTTGCAACTGGTCCCTGTTGTTGCCAGTCTAGTCACACAAGAACAGTTTTTCTTAACTATGCCATTGGCAGCAAGAATAGAAGTGTGTTTCCCAGTGTAAAAATGATCCTATGTAGGCTTCAATGGTCTGGCAACAAAAGTCAGGATCCTGTAGAGAGGCAAACTTCTCAACAAAGAGGCTCCAAAGACAGGGGAAACAGAGAAAGAAAAGGGAATGGCTCAGAAAAAACATCAAGATTATACACTACTCAGTCATGTCTATAAATTGTGTCTGAAACACCTTTGTAAATAGGCCATGACTTCATACCTTCAGTCAGCTCATCTGTAGGTGTGATTGAGACCATCAGATGGGAAGCTTGGCCTGTGTAAAACACACATACATGGGTTTCAATTTGTTTCAAGTATATACAATCTCAATTTTTATTATACCTGGTCCTGCCTATCACTTCTAGCCCTTCAGAGCCATTGACGTCCCCCTTCCTTCTGTTCTCCACATTTTCTTTTTGGCTTTAGCTGAGTGTAGGAAACTATAAAATGGATAGTGGAATAAGTGAAACATAGATACCCAAAGCAGTCCAAGCTGACTGTGCTTCAGCAGCTGAACTGCAGTTTGTTGAACTCCTGCTGAATTTTGTGCAAGGGACTGCTGGAAGTGTGTTTTCTTGCCAAGGAAGGAATATTTTACATGAACCAGATTAACTGCTTATGATGAAATGCAACCATTGTCACACTTGGAAGCATCTTGCTTCTAATGCACCTTGAAGGAAAATTGTTTGAGTTTGAGCTGTGGAGAACTCTATAAGCAAAGCTTTTGCACATGCTTTATCTCAGTTACCTCTTCAGGAATGCAGCTAAACACGGAGACATATCTAAGAATAAAAAAAATCTCCATTTGTAATAGGATTCTTCAGTGGCTCTGACCATTTGCCTCTGATGAAGCAACATTTGGAAAACACTAAGGAATGCCTCAGGGAAAAAGCTCCCTTTCTGGTAACCTTAATTTTCAAAGGGCACAAAAGAGACTCAGGGACTGCCAGAATTTGTTACCTTCAGTGTCTCTGTTCCTCTTAGACTGCTATTGGTTTTTGAAGGTTATATTAAAATGAAGACTCCTTTTGGGGGAAAGCATTCCAATACTTCAGAACTTTAAGCAAACACATGGCAGGGCCTCCCTTGGAGTGGACAGGGCTACCTGAAAGTACAGATGCCACTGTAAAGGAGCTTATTAAAACATTTCAATATGCAACACAGTAGACTGAGAACGACCCAGTTCAGGAAAATGATTCAGTAGTTAGTTCATTACCCTTTTTTCCCACTGAATAGCAACATAAATGCTGTCCTAATGTATAAATAAGACTTATAACATCTGTTTTGAAAGCCACATCCCATATCAATTTTTGCCTGGAATGAGATTAAGATTCACAGGGCTCAAAAGCTCTTGTTATGAGTCAATGAATGTTACCAGTGGCATTTTCTCTATTGTTTTTTCATTTGACAGTTTCCCCTTTTAGGGATGACTTCTCACTGAGACATCAGCCCTTACATTATTATCAAATTGTTAAATGGTTGAGGACATAGTAGACCAACTATGAAAGTGAAAGAGCTATTTTGTTAAGCAGGAAAAATTTGCAAAAAAATCTTAGACTGTTTCCATGGTCTTTGAGACTGCATTAGTGGTTACTATATTAATCTTGGAAAACATTAAAGTATTGTTACTAAACTAACATCTTTAGAATGCAGTACATTTCCTCTAGAAATGAAAATTTTCTCCCAAAATATCATAATTTTTCTTCTTTAGCTTTTTCTTCAGACAGCAAGCAAACAAACTACATTGCAGTAATTGGAAAAGAAGAAATCCAAATACTCCATTTCTGCATCCTGAAGAAATGTAAGCCAAAATTCCTCAAACTTCATCCCGTGGCAGAGTTTGCCAAGAAAATGCAACACAGTGAGGGTTGCAAGATGGGAACCCATAGCTCAGGAAAAATCAGAAAGGTAAGTTCATTTGCTTCAGACTACCAGAAAGTCTTTGGGGTTGTTTTTGGTTTGTTTGTTTTATTTTTTTTTATTTATTTTTTAAGAGCCTGGTAGTAATAGACTCCCTGATATATTTGATTTGCAAGAGTAAAAGCTCTTGTACTGTGATAGTAAGTTCCTCATTACTAAAATGAATTTGCCTCAAACCCATTAAAATAAGAAAGAAAGGGTGGGGGTGACAAGAGGCAGGCATTCGATCAATTAGGCAGAGAGAAGGCATTGAACTATTAACCAGTAGTCAAGCAATTTTGCTACTTTTACTAATTTCAAGGGCATATTGTCACAACTAGTCTCAGCTTTTACCACCTGCAAGGTAGACTGGACACTTAATCTCCATTCTGGCCTGTACAGAATAAACTAACAGACTACACATTAAATTGCATAATTATGTGCCAAGAGAATTGTGCAAACCTGCTGTAATGTTGGTTTCTTGGAGGATGATAGGGAATGGTGTCTGATTTTGCAGATGCACTGGAATCAGCTGGGCTGATAACACCAGCCAAGGGTCTGGCTGTATGTATGAAGAATACATCTGACTTTGACTTCTGTGAGGGCAGATGTCTCCTTATTCACTCTCACAAGGACTAAAGTTTGTATTATAGTTCTAATAAGAGAAGTGAAAGGGAAGATATCACCAGTACTGTTGATAATAACTGTTCTGTTCACATATTGGGTCAAGTTAATTTCTGAGATAATTCTAGCTGAAGCTGTTCAGCCTACAACAGGCATTAATTTAATCCATTAGATTTGTCCATTACTTGCTGTCTTGGGACATTCTTACATTCAGACTGACCAGCATGAGATGTAACACACACTGTTAGGAGAATAGCTGCTAATAACAATGACTTCAGTGAAGTGAAAACACATGCTAACTGAATTCCAAAGCATGCAAGAAAATATGCTGGCAATTGCAGCAAATAAAACACCACAGTAACTGTGCTACTGGCATCCTGCAATGGCTAGGAATATAAAGAAAAATTATAGATGCCATCCCTGAAGAGGAAATCTAAAGAACAATCCAACTACCTCCATAATGTCATTTTACATCAAAAGCACACAAAAATATCAGAGAAGTAGCACCAGGTACCTCATGTCACCATTTTTTCTCTCAGGCATTGAGAAAAACACTTATAAAGCTCAGGTCATCCATCTGATGAAAGGTCAGAGAGAACTCTGCTCTGAAGGATGGGTGAGGCTTTGAACACGGCACATGTGTACTACGGAAACCATGAGGCAAAAGGATAAAATGGCACTAAATTTTATCTCTAATTGTCATATTCCACCCTAAACTGAAACTTTAATAAACAATTCTTAAAGAACTCCAAGCTATGCTAGAAAGACAAGCACATGGTAAAAGAATTTTGCCCATAAATATCTCTCCTAGGCTTTAAATAAAGCTCGGAAACTTGGTTGACCTGGTCACCAGTAGCAAATTTACTTTAGGTCATTGGTGCTGGCAATCACATCGGCCAAATTTCCGAGCTTTATTTATTGATTTAATTCAGGTCATTTTTGTTGAAACTTTCAAACTATTGGTGCCAGTTTTTTAACATTTTTGTCAAACTTTATAGAAGTAGCTACAAACTACTGGTTTATTCTCACAAATGCTATCAGAACAGGAACAGTAATTGCTAGTAGTGATTATCAGAAAGAGTAGGAACATAGAACTCTAGACTCGGGGCGCAACACTGGAAAAGTAAAAAAAAAAGTTTTTATTATCTGCTCTGAGAATATGTAAAATATGTAAATTTAAAGCAGCTGGAGATGTAGTATCTGTTCTTTCATCTTTGGTACCTGAAAATGGAATCAGCTTTCCCATTAAAAAATGGAAAAATCCAACATACTATATTTCAGCCCTGTTTTGAAAGCACAGACATTTAACCTGTGCTGATTTAGTCTGCTAACCCTTTCCTTGTGGGCATTTGCTCAGCACTTGCACTTGAGTACAAAAGTGCTTATTATATTCTATCACATTTCTAGTACTTGTATTAAAGTGCTTTTTTCTCAAATACAGTAGCATCTATTGTCCTTTTGATCAGAGACATTTGCACGGCATGACCCACTTAGGCCTGCAGCTAATACTGTCAAGTATTTTATTTTTTCAACTCTCCAGGGTAAGCAGTTACAGAAGGGCAAGGCTGCCTATACCCCGAAACACTTGCCATGATACTGCAGAACCACCATCTCTCAAGACACTAGGCTGAAGAAAGCAGCAGTAAACATGCAGCATGAAACTGCTCAGAATTGACTGAAAAGCAGTTAAGAAAACATTTCCATCTGTCCTCTCCCTGACACTTGGATTATTGCTAAAGCTTAGAATTCTGAGACTCAGACTTTGCAATCAGTAGCACTATACAGGCTGCACCAGCTCAGCACTTTAACACATCTCCAGTCTTGCCAAGGGAATGCCATCTAGGGCTAAATATCTCTCAGATTTCTTTAAGGTATGTATGAACAGTGAGACAGTGAAAGAGTGAAATAACTTCCAAAAAGGATTCCATTTCGTTTGTCGAGACAGACATAAAATAGCCAGAGCCATATCATGTCACGTTAGTCGTTCCAAAGCCTATTCCCAGAAACGTTGCCACTAGATTGCAAGACTGCTCAGCTTTGTTAGATCTTGGCCAACTTAATGCTATCATGAAAATCTGTCAGCAGGACAAAGTAAATGCAGTACCAATACTCTGATGTCCCATCCCAGAGCTGCAAGGTCATTCACCGCTGTGCTTTCTTAGTTTCCAGTACTTTGGTGACACCAAATCTTCCTGAAAAGCTGCTTCTGGCCAACACAAAGAACCAAGATAATACAATGGATGGCTTCTTGGTGCACAAAGGAAACCTGATGGTAAGAGCAGTGTTTTGGTGTTATTTTTAATGCAGTAATTCCTCTGTTCCAGTGTGCTGGTTCTCATTGCTTCTGAGAAAATAATGGAAGTGCTTTAGGATCAAGACTCCATTCAAGAAAAGTGGCAAGAGTAGAGTTGCTTCAGTCAAGGTGGCCTAACACTGCCTTCCTTTTCTCCTTTTTATTATCCCACTGTTCTCTGCAAGTGCAAAGTTCACTTTTCTTATAAATTACTTCCTCTGGCTCTGGGAGCTGTTTGACTCCCAGGACTTGCTCCTGATCTCTGCTAAGTTGTGTTTGCTGCCTCTGCTTCAGAAGAAAGTGCCTGGAAGCTTGCCCCATCCTTTTACCAGCGGATCTAAGAGGAGATACTGCTCCTTCATGCAAACCTTCCTTCTTTTATTCTGCAATAAGAGTTTCAAACAGGAACTCCTAGGGAAACAGCTTAGACAAGACATGTTCTACAGGATCCCTGGCAAATTATTATAGATTGACTATTTAAAATTAATGATTTATATGTGCAAACTTAGATAGAGATTTTTTAAAGAGGTCTTTTGGTATTAGTTATGCAATAAAATCAAAGACTGCTATTAGTCAATGAAGAAAGCAAAACCCATTACGTAGTTTCTAATTATATTCTATTTAAACAGATCATGATGACAAAATCAGAGGGTCAATTTCTATCTAATCAAGTAAATAAAAATACCCCCTTCCTAAACACAGGAAAACAGTATTTTGTCAGCACAAATATGTCAAAAATAGATGAAAACTTTAGACCTTATTGACTAATATCCATGTTTGTATATCCATTTTTCAGTAGTGATTTCAGACAGTATTTCCAAGAGTAGTGAAATTTTTAAATATATTTTCACCTTGTACCTGTAGCTTTATTTTCCTTTTAGGATGAAAAACAGGAGAAATGTTTTCAAGTGACTAAATAGTTCCTGTGAAACAGCACAAATTGCAAAAATCTTCCAGAGTTTTTCAAGAGAAGAACTAAGTAGGTCAGTACTTATACTTTTCTGAAAATTTGATTTTCTGAAAAAACAGTAGAACAATTGCTCTGTATAAAGGGACAGCATAAGGCAGGCTGAAATTGCATAGAAATAATGAAAGAGAAAAATATTGTCAAGATTTTGGTGGGTGTCTGACAGCTATCATTCCAAACCATTAAATGAGCATCCACTTTGAGAAAGAAGGAGGAACATTTCCTATAGGAAATAGCTTATTCTGAAGCAGCAATATATTTTGTTTGCATTGTTAAAACCCCACCCAGGGACTCCTACTTGAAGGCTGCATTGCAAAGGGATGCTTGAGGCATTTATTTCCAACAGTTGCAGTTCCATACTTGCTAAAATGTCGAAATATCTGAAAGCACAGAAGTTATTAAGCCAGATATGGGTGACAGCAGGAAAGGAAGTCAAAATTTGTTGAGAAGTATGTGCTACCTGTATCCTGTCTCAAACCAGCAGTGTAGCAGCTGATCATGGAGTCTCATCACATAGAAATTTAAAGCCAGTCGTCTGGAAAGACTAGGGGGAAAAAAATTAAGGCACTATTTGTTGTAGCTAGAAGATAATAAGCAACTTATCAGTGATGGACAGT
Organism: Corvus cornix cornix; assembly: GCF_000738735.6. Taxonomy (NCBI): domain Eukaryota; kingdom Metazoa; phylum Chordata; class Aves; order Passeriformes; family Corvidae; genus Corvus; species Corvus cornix. The sequence goes on from NC_046334.1 coordinate 11,351,968, forward strand.
TTCTCGTCAGCATTTAGACAGAAGAATTCTTCCAATTTTACATGTTATCAAAAAGTGCATGGAGATATTGCTACAATCCTTGAAAAAGGATTTATGAGCAATAAAAAACTAATTTATCTTAAAAAAAAAATCCAAACAAACCCTCACCTTTTATTGCTGCATTGAGTTAATATTGTGCAAGTTCGAGCTGCGATTCACAGAGAGTGATCCGATCCCTGCCCATGGCAAGGGGGTTGGACTAAATGACCTTTAAAGGTCCCTCCCAACACAAACTATCTTATCATTGTATGATGAACAACAATTCTGGTTTTTTTCTGTACAGAGATGTTTTAAAAGTTTTCAAATATACTTGCAGCTAAGCTTTTGCTTTTTCATTTTTTCACCATTTGGGGTTTTTTTCTTTCTTTTTCAAGTATGAAGATGTATTTCCTAAAATCTTTTCAGCCAGCAGGTTGTACATTGCCCAAAGTTGTCTCCATATGTCTTATTGCTCTGGCTTTGTAGCATCTGGCTTTACAACCATTTCAAAGGTAGCAGAAATAGGTGTTGTGAAAAACCTCAGGTAATTAAAGGAATAGCAAAGAAAGTTCATTTTAAAAAGTCCCATTGCACATCAAATAACAACAGCAACAAATGTAGGACAATTTCTCCTGCTGAATCTGAAAATTATGTTACTATTTCTGCACTGGAAAGTCCCAACATTCTTGGATTAGAGCTGTTGTTTTTTTTGAAAAGTCTAAACAAGCTAACCTGTATTTTAAAAGATCCTACAAATCTTGGCATTTTGTTATACCCCTACTCTTGTCTCTAAGTTTTCCTTCTGACCTATGAATTGTCAGCATCTTTCCTTGAGCTTGATTGTCAGTGCAGTAGCATCCTAAATAATCTGACTAAATTTTCTCCCCAGTGCTCCTGTATTTATGAAGCTGGATTCAAGAAAAGGCTAACATGAACAAGAATGATATGGCAATGTACGTGTTTATGCTCAAAACTGTAATTAATACTTCCCACCCCTCCTCTTTCCCCCTGCAGGCATGCTGCTGCCAACCAGTATGTTAAACACTAAACTTCACACCTCCTTCTTTTCTTGACTAGACTCGACATTACATTTCTCCAGGCATCTGTAATTAGATTTCCAGACAAACACGAAATTGCCATTCCTAATTCACTCTCTGAGTCGGGTGGGATTTCAAAAGCAAGATGGAAAGTCTCCATCCAGTAGGTGTTCTCCCAGAATTCCCACACCACAAAACCCAGGCCTCTGCAAGATGCTGTGTTAACATCATCCTTTTGAAATTGTACATTTGAGGCTCCCAGCTCTGAGAAGCTCAGGGTTTTTTGCTGTGCTTCCCCTGGCCAGTAGCAGACAGGTTATTTAAGCAAACAGTCTTCCCTCAGTCTGTGCCAAGAGCTGTAGGCAGCAAGGGCATGGGATCAGAAGCAGTCCGTTTTATTCCAGGCATATTCTATTTTCCTCCTTCAGGCAAGAGTCACAAACAATGCCGGACCTCATTTACCCATTAAAATATTCCAGTAGAGCTATTATACCTGTTTCTGGTTACATATTGTAACATATTGCCTTCTAGGAAGGATACAATCAAATGGCAACAGTCTCACAAGGAAAAGGGTCACCTTGATCCCTAACCAGTCCACAGCCAGACCATTAGGCATATTACTCAGAGGCCCAGGAATTCAGCTGAGGGCTCACACTGTACTCTGCATCTGGAGCTACAGTATTAACAGAAATGACAACCAACTGATTTTTAATAGGAAGGTGGGACACTGTGGTTTCTACTGAAAGGAAGGATGTAATTTAACTCTGTAGGGTTCTAGGCTGTGGATTTGAACAGACAGAGATTTTGGGAAGGCCAGAATCTTAAAATTCCCAGTTAGTACCTCAACATATGTCCATGCCCAAGAAACCGAAACCAGGAAAAGACATAGATACAAAAAGCCCCTCTGATTCGCAGAGGTTATCCAAACATGGACAGCCCTATTTATACTTAGAGAATCAAAGAGAAGTTATTAGCTGAAAGTTGAGTAAGACTGGGTATCTGCACAGAATTTAGGTACACTTGTTGCAACCAAACAGCTTCAGATCTTTGAGGACACCTTTGCTCTGTGCTCCCAAAAAAAGCACAGTTCAGAAGAAATTATAAATGCTTTAATACAATTTCTTTGAACCATTCAGCTGCAAGTTAGAAAGGTCTTGTAGCATCTAGTAAAAATCCCTGTAAAAAAGGGTTTTGGAGAGGAATGTTTCTGATCCTTTATTCTACTATTTGTATTAGAAGTCAAAAGGAGAAGAAAAAAACTTCTCCTCTAGCTTGTGTTGAAGGAGCTGCCTTTGTAGTAGTGACAGTGAATTTTTTACAGAAAATGTGTTTACAGTCAGTGGAATTTCTCCACGTCAACATTCATCCAGAAGAGAGAACAGGTGAAGCCACATACAAGCTATGCATATGGAAAGGGTTGTGGTAGGCCTGCTTTTACTTATGTTCATTTATAAATCCTAGATTTAAGCCATTTCCATGTCCTCAGTATTTCTCTTGGTAACCAAGGAGGTTCCCCATGAGAGGCAGAGATGCAGAGAATTCTACTTTTAGTTTCCTAGCTTGTTATAATGTCTGTACAGGTGCACTGCATTATCATGCTGCATTGCATGGTCCTCACTGTTCTTGGCTGTCACATCATTAATTGGAATTTAGGGTACTTAACACCTTGAAATACCTGTTTTTCAAAGTATCAATTCTCTTAATGAGTCTGTTTGAAAGACTACACACAATCTGTGTCACCTCAGAATTACACTCTAAAAACCTCAGTTAAATATTCTATTAAATAAGACTGCTTCTGGGCACGCTCCACATTAAGAAACAGAAAGAGAAGGGACACTGCAATAAATTTCACGAAAACATACTTCAGGGAGGATTACCCACATTAAACATTTACTGTCCAGTTCTCTGTCCACTTGCATCCCTTGGCTGCAGCTGTTTTACACTCCAGTGTTCTGTGGACTGAACTCCAACTAGATAATGTTCAATTTTTTGCTGCAAACTGTGACAAGTCCTTTGACTCTGTCCTTTAACTGTCAAGCTGTCCTTCATGCACACTCTCATTTCTTTTTAGAAACAGAGGAAAAAAACCATCTAACCGTCTATCTGAAAAATTATTCTGAGGGCTGGGTAAAAAATGCCAGAGGTTTCCTAGGCTGGCCAAAACCCCCAAATCTTACAATATACGCAAGACAGAGATAGTGATCCATCTTCACATTTTGATTTTGAAGTTTTAAGCAATAAAACGTGTTTATAAAACTAGTATGGTTCAAACTGTTCTATTACTTATTGAGTTCAGGCAAACTTAACAGATAGGTATCTATCAAACTGACATCATATTGTAGGATTTTCTTCCCTGCCTGCTTTTTTACAATCCCCAATTCACCTTTATTCCTTCCTTTCATTTGTAATCCTGAAATGTCCTTTTCATTTGCCTCTGAGTTGTACTGAGAATTATTTAAACCTCATCTTAGTTTCTATCTGTCTTTAACTTTCTCAGCTAATTTTCACTTCAATGTGCCTAAAAGCACGTTCTTGTCTCCTGATCCCAGGAAAGGCTTCTGCAATCCCAACTGTCATTTGAAGGCACTTAGTTGTGCAAGATACCAACAGCACCTACAAGTACACTGAGAAACTGCTGCAGTCACAAAGTCGTTCCTCATGAGCCTTTGCTAGGCAAATTTTTCTTAAATGTGCTCCCTTTGGCAGTTAGTGATCTTAAAGGCCTTTTCCAAGCTAAATTTTTCTATGACTACTCACAGGGTCTACTGCAGAGACACATTTTCTTTATTACTGTAAGTTAAGAGAAAACACTCAGTGTTGCAACATGAAAGATCTACTGGGAAGAGGCACTGTAGTAAGATGAGTTTTTCTGTGAAGAAAACATAGAATTACAATTCATATTTAGAATAAATATTGGATGAAAAACTAGTAACCCAAGAGTCTGTGAAGAAAAATTTATTGAAATGGAAATTGCTACAGAACTAAGAGAAAACACAGAATAAGTAGAAGGAACTAAGCCTGTTTAAGGACAGGGTTGGAAGCACAGGGGAGTGATCCATCTGGGTTTTAATGCTTTTGTCCTGCTGCAGCTGCACAGGCAAGCACAGAAAGGATATTCACATTGTTAGTCCTGGACAGCTGACTTAGGGGTAACTCTGACTCATAATTTTCACCCTGCCAGATTCCTACATAGTGCAGGGATACCACTGCAGAAGGATAAGGACACAGATGAATGCTTAGCTTGGGTTTTAATAGACAGAATTTATGAGGACAACTCCCTGTGGAAAAGACTATGGAGCAATGATACTTCAGCCCGCCTTCACAATCCAACAGGAGTGATGCAGCTGTGCCAGCTTCCCAGACAGATAAAGTGAGCCCAGGGAGAGCTATGGAATAATTGTGTCTGGTACGTGAGTCAGCCCACTTAGCGCAGGACCCGCATTGGTGCCACGCAGCCACATTCCTGAGCCTTCCCTGCCTATCTGTCAAAGGTAATAGGCACCCCCTTTGCACAACAGCCACAACACTACTGCCCAGTGCACCCCTCCTCCTTCAGCCCTTTTCAGCCTTATTTTCAGGCAGATAAAAAGGAAGGCATAATAATTTCATACTAGGACTAAAGGTATGAAACTTATGAGATGCTCTTCTCATTATCCACCCATTCCATTTTACTTTCAGGTGACAAAATTTCAAAGTATTCCTATTACCTCAGTAGTCAAGAATAGTTTCTTCTAGTGGTCATCCAAATTATCTTGGTTGTCATATATAATCTATAAAAAGGAGAGCTATAGGTCCTACTTTAAAAATGGTGTGATCTAATAATGGGATCATTGTCTGTCAGCATTGGGTGAATTTCTGGTGACCAAATAGATGGAAGAGTGTGCACTGAGATATCCACTGAAACTACTGGTGGAGCATACAGAATGGAGTCTTCTCATCTGGTCACTCCTGTGTAAACTGGTACTGTCCTGCATCCTGCCCCTTTCACCATTTGATGCTGCAACTTGGACCAGAAAAGTCCATGGCCCTGCCAAGGTTCTGCTACTTCAGGGTAAGGAAGTCTCTCCTAAGATTTTCTGCATACCAGCTAACCCCGCACAGTCCAAAAATCTATATTTGCGCAGACAAATTATTCCTGTAGCTTCAATTTTATACAGAACAAAAAGCAGTAACCCATTTTCCCGTGATTTTCAGGAAGTTACGTAGGAAAAACCAGATGGGAAAAATTTCAGGTGCAGAGAAAGGATACACCCTGCATTCAGGCCTGCAATGATGAAAAATTCTTGTTACCCCCACTCAGTTACTTCTGCTAGTGGGAAGGCTTCATGTTCTTGAAGAAAATCATAGCTTAAGTGAAAGCAGAGTAGCACAAAGGACACTTCACAGTTCTGTGAGAGCAAACAGCAAAGTCCTTTCAGTAATAGAGGAAGATGCAAGAAACTTAACCCATCACAGCTGATATACACGAGCTACAAACACAGGGCTAAGCTCATAATTTCCAAAGAGGAAATTCATTAATTGTGTGAAGCTGAGAAGAAGCCAGACACATGGCAATACTTGCAAGACTGAGGGTTTTCGGCATCTTATATTAGGAAAGCAAGAGTTGTTGTTGTGTCTATTTAGAGAAACAGAACTTTTTTGTAAAAATGGGTCTGAGGGAGCAAAAGTCTGAAGTGGAGCATCTGAGGGAGCTGGGCTTGTTCAGTCTGGAGAAAAGGAGGCTCAGGGGCGACCTTATCACTCTCTACAATTCCCTGAAAGGAGGTTATGTCTGGGTGGAGGTTGGTCTCTTCTCCCACCTAATAAGCAAAATAAGTGGAAAGCGGTTCAAGTTGCACCAGGAAAGATTTAGACTGGATGTTAGGAATTTTTGTTTCACTAAAAATGTGGTCAAGCATTGGAACAGGCTGCCCGGGGAAGTGGTTAAATCACCATCCCTGTAGGTATTTGAAAGATGTGTTGATGTGGCACTTGGGGACCTGGTTTAGCGGTGGATTGGCAGTGTTGGATTAATGGTTGGACTCGATGCTTTAAAGACCTTTTCCAACCTAAATGATTCCATGATTCTATGAAACTCTTGTCCAGATCTAACGGTGAGTTATGACCCTAATGGCAAGGTTTAGAGAAGTTGGTAAAGCTGAGCAGAAGCTGCCTGTTACACCTTTGTGGTGTGTAATAAACACACAAATTCTTATCATAATAGGACTGTAAGGTCTAGCAAACTTTTATTCAGAAATGGTATTGGTTTAGACAGACTTCTTGAGAAGGAGGATGGACTAGGTGACTGTAGCGGGTTCGGTTTGTAACCGGGCAGAAACACCAATTTAGTGTAGTGGTTTGGTCCAAAATACTCATTACTATTTACCTTCTGTAAGATAAGAATTAGGAGAAAAACAAAGTAGGCACTAAACTTGAAAGAATAAAAAGAAGTTTATTAAGACCTAAAAGAGGGAAAAAGAAAAAAATAAAATCATACCACACCTTCAGAACTCTTCTCCTCCCCCCACCTTTCTCCCTTCTCCCACTGCCAATGTAAAAAGACAACCCTTGAGATGTTCAGTCTGTTTACCACTGCCATAATAGCCTTGTTCAGTTCATTTAGGAAGAGGAGTCTCTCTTGCTCATGCTATGGAGAAACTATCACAACGAGACAGCCGCCCAGGTCGGTTCTCTGCTTGCATCATGTGAAAGTCCCTTCCCACGACTTGCAGCTTTTCCCACAACTGCTTTTGAAGGTCCAATCTTGAGCTACTGGAGTACCATTTTAAGGTTGAGCCGTTCAGAAACAAAAGTTCTCTTCACCCATCTCTGGAAGCATTTCATCTCTAAGAATAGAGGCCCTTCTCCTTCCCTGGGAGCAAAGAGTCCTCCTCATCTTCATCTCTAGGACTATCTCTGGGAGCACCTCTAGGAACTGAGGTCTTCTCCTTTCCATTTGAAGCAAAAGTCCTCATCGCTTCCATCTTTCCCTGTTCAAACTTCTCATGAAATTACAGCTGCTTCAGCATCTGCCTATCTCAGCGCAGGTGCTTTTGCTCACAAGTATGAGTTGAACGCTCCACCCCCCATGCCTTCATGAAATTACAACAGGTACTCTGATACATCATAGCTTTACAACAGAATTTCAGCTTTAAGCATCTCCTCTCTCTTCCCTCAGGTTTTCAGCTCTTCACAGCACTAAAAGGGTTAACCTCACCCAGGCCTTGCAGCTAGAATGTCGCTTATCGCTGTTGCTCACATGATCTTTGCTGGGCAGTGGTGGGCAGCTTTCAGCTGAATCTTGGCCACACTGGAGAGGGGGAGCCGGGCTGCTCTGGCTGCCCACAGAGCAGGGCTGGGGGCGGGGGGGGGGGGGTCCACGGGTGGAACAGGGCCCATCGGCTCCAAGATGGCCGTGGCCCAGCCCGGCCTGGCCTGAGCAGGGCCTGGGTCGGGCCCGCTGGCCCCCGCACGGGGCCCGCAGTCACCTGTCCCAGTGCCGGAAATGAGACAGAGCCTCTGCCTCGGGGTTTGTCTATTCTTAAATGTGGACCACAGAGGCAGTCACAATTTTAAGTGGCTTAAAGAATTGTCCATATTCAAACTGGCCAGCTGATAGGTTCTGTCAGGTCATAGAGGAGCTGTAAGAACCCCTTTGCAAGAACATCACTTCCGGGACTATGCTTGCTAACCCATGACAGTGACCTCTAGCATCTCTTTCAATCTATTTTTCTGTCATTTTCTGTAATCTCCTGGAAAGATTCTCTGAAGTGCTTTAAATTTACATAGGCTAAAAAGATAATTATTTTTAATGAGAACCATGATTTTAGTCTCACGGTGCAACTTCAAGGGTGCTGCATAATGTTAAGCATATTATTCAGGCCCTGTGGAGCTTTCCCAAGATAAAAAATGCCGCAACCATTCCCTACCTGAAATTTGGTCTGAATGGCAATACTGAGTCACTAATGACACTGACAGCTTTTTCACCCTTTCCTCCTCTATTAAAACAAACAAAAGTTATGGCTTCCTTCTTTATATTAGTGCTTTAGCGTTTCTTGATATTGTTGATTTTTTAATGTATCTTCATTGTACTTAGAAAACCCCCTAATGTTTCTACATATTTGCACAGGTAGGGAGTTTGACCTTTCATGGCGATTTTGCCTTAATTAAAATAATCTGAAAAGTGAAGTTTGCTCCTTTTAAAAGTAATTGGATTAATGCAAACATTTTCAGTGCCCACTTCAAACTAGTATAAATGGTCTGACATTAAATGAGGTTAAAAAGTCCCCTATAAACTACCACTACTGTTATTAAATTTAATTAAGATAGAACAGCAGGCAGTTTGAATGGGAAAGTGTTGCACAAAAATGGCAGCACAGAAAAATTATTCTGATGTTGTCATTAAAGCTAATTGGAAGCAAGGGTTTCTAAATGACAATATAATTAACAGGCTAATGAATACCAGATTAAGATTGTTATTAACAATGAAATTTGCAAATATACTTGGAAAACTAGTTAGGGGTATCACACCATTAGAGCTATTACAAGGTAAAACTCTACAAATTATACAGCACTTCATCTGATGATGGTACAGAGCTCCAGCCATGTATCAGCAATTAAACCTTTTGCCCTCACACCCTCTTCTTCTCCAAATTAAGTTATAATTATCACAGATTAGCTATAAAATGTGTGTTTTGAGAAATTACGCTAAAACCGTGCATAGAGCTCATGAAAATAGCATTGTTTGATAAGGCAATGATCAAAGTCGGGAGAAGGCCAATGGTTATGTGCAGCCTATGGCCTGAGGCTAAAAACCAGCCACTGCTGGGATTCACCACTGAACAAAGTCTCCACACATTGAGGAACAAGGGGTCTGCTAAATAAGGCTAATGTGGTTTTACGCAGAAATGAAATTATTTCTACTTTTAATAGGAGCATTTGGGCTGCCCCCTTTTCCATGAACCCCTGCTAAACAGCAGATGGAACCGTGCTGGCTCAGATCTAGGAGACTGTCCTTTGTGTGTCAGTTTGTCACCATTTCAGTGCTTGAAGTGAAACCTCAAGGACAGGGCAGGAATGATGAGGGCTCTTAGTGAGGAGGACACCATAATAAACAACATAAAAGGTGACAAAGTGAACAAATTACAGAAGAGCCTGATGGTCGCTTTCCTTGTTCCAAAAGATTTTGGCTGTGTTTGCAGTGCTGTAAGGATCCCGGTATTCTTGCCGGCTTGAGATAGTATCTGTAGAAGATATTATAGTTGAACAGGTATTAGGTATAATATACTCTTCTCACCAGGCATGGTTTAGGTTTCATTCTGTTGCTGAAGAATGTGTCACAATTTTTTTGCACGTTAAAACCACATTTGCAAGTTTGGGCTCAGGCATGAACTTGCTTGTCCTGAGTCTAATTGTTAACAACTGCTATTATTACTTTCAGTAAGGAACGCAGGCTCTAGAAAGCAGTGTATTGTTTTTATAGGTTTTTCAATAATGCAAAGAGAATCGGTGAATAAGAGAGTAATTAAGCAGACTTGTGACAGATCTTTGCCTCTGGTTAGTTTCTGCAACATTGTCATTTGTATATGTATTTTACAATACCTCCATAGCAAGATGGGTTTGTCTTCTGCAAAATTTGTTAACATGAAGGACAGAGCTAAAAGAGCTGACAGACAAATATAACCTCAAATGGCCTAGCATGTTCAAATAAGTGAATGTTATTTTCTCAGAAGCTGCAAAAGGACAAAAAAAGGCCTGAAAAGAATACAGAGTATGCCACAAAACAAAAAAAATTGCTGGATTTGGGTTATGGTGGTACATGTGCCAAAATTGCAGGAGTTTTTAAGAAATCTGAGAGGGAAAAAGTGAAGTGCTGAATAAAAACTTAAAAGCAGAATTTTAAAGAAAGATTTTACTTAACTAGCAACTACTAGATGAGAAAATATTCTACATGAGTAAAGGTATGAGTAAAAAAAGGAAGGAAGAAAATTATAAGAAGCACTTTACTGCAACTGTACCAGACTGATTTTCTTAGAAGACTTTGCAAACTTCTGTTTATAAGCATTTTTACAGGTCAGAAAGGTTCAGCTTTTGTCATGGAAGAGAATTGTTCAAATCTGAAGATTCAGGCTTCTAAGCTAGAATATAAAACAGTATCATAAACAACAAACTACACATTTTCCTTTGCCTCTACAACTAAGCATATCTAGATAAACACATATTTCACCCTTAACTGGGGCATCCAAACAAAATGAAGTGCATTCAAAAAATTCATCCCAAAACTATTTAGTGAAAAACTAAAAACATCTGGAGGAGACAACATAAGAACAAGCACAATGACAAACTGTAAGAAGAGATGATCTGAAAAAACCCAAGATTGATCTCATATCCGTTGACTCAAAAATTAAATTTCCCTAGAAGTCAAGATTCTTTTCTTCACAGTAACCATTGGGAACCAAAGAAAATTTTTCATCAACTACTCTTTTGCCAAGACTGAAATAATTCACATCCTTTAAATACAACTCTTTATGTAATCCTTGCTTCACAGTACTTGGCAGAGCCAATAAGGTCCAAGTCATACACAGTTGTGTGGACAGAATGAAACTCTTAAAACATCAGTAAAATTGATCATATTGAACCCTGACAGGGACTGCATCTTGCAAGATAAAAAGTGGATTATTTCAGCAGTTACCAAAATGACATCATATCAAAAGATGAAAATCTTTGTCTGGAAGAGACATTTCTTACCTGTAATCCCTTGGAAGGGAAAGGTACACCTTTACTTTTAGGTTGGCATTGAAATGACCTCAGCTAAAGTCACTTTATTCCCAAATGAAGGCAACACAACACAGATGTTAAAACTGTTCTTTATACATATCACTCTTTTTGCTTGGCCTGAGTTCTTCTAAATTGTTTTGTGTGGAAAAGCTCTTACATGAGTTAACATTAAAGTTGTTATGATATGTTCACACTTATGTAACACACTTTTCAGTTGTTGATGGGAATATTATAAAAAAACACATTCATGCTAGTGTGAAACATGGCCTTAGAGAATCTTCCTGAAATTGGCAGCAAAAGCAGAACTCATAACTGAAAGAACAATGTTTTGTTATTGAGTCTTGAAGCTCCTCAAAACAAGCAGGGAAAAAATCACTACTTGTTTCATCAGACTATTAAAAAATACTCCCTATCTTTACCCTTGAGTAAAGCACCAGCATAATCATGCTATTGATAGAAACAAGATAAGGTTTTATTTGAAGTAATCCATCCTGTTTCTGTTCTGCTGCTGGTTGTTTTCATTTTCTGTGAGAGGATGCCTTCTGTGTGGTCCAGAAAATACATGCACACATTGTTTTTAGATGCTGTAGTTGCTGAAGTCCAGCTGGCTTTCTGGCAGACATGGCACTTCTTAGCAAATTTCTGTCTACATTGGGTTATAAGCATTATATCATATCTACAGGAAGAGTGGTGCTGGTTTTCAAATCACAGTATGCCCCACTACTGATGGCAGTGTTTGTCTTGGGAATGAACACAGCATTATGTTGAGAGATTGAGCTCTTCCAAAGGGTCACTGGGTGGGAATTGCCCTGTGCAACTTCAGTTTCCACAGCTCTTGAGTGTGTAAAGCCCCTGGCTTTTAAGCATGGTGAGAAAGGGTCGGGGGGGATGGAAAAGGGACTAAGTCAGTGCTCTGCAGCCAGAAACCTTTCCCTGTATGAGTCAGCAAATAGACACAGTAGTGAGTTCTGGACCTCACCAGTACAACAGTTAATGTTTACACTTTCTTCACACTGTTGACTGGCTTGAAAAATCACTATTAAAAAAGTAGAGGTCACACAATTATTATTTTGTTCAGAACACTTTAGCTGCTGAACAATATCCTATAAGTCACATCTAATAATGAAAAGTTCTCCACACAAACCTTTGGGCTTTAAAGGATGGGGGGAAAAAAAAGCTTAAATTCTGTAGAATAAATCTCCATTTACTGCAGAAAAATATCCCCAGTGTATGGATGTAAGCTGAGCAAGCAGTGAATTTTTCAACTATGTACTTTTTTGGTTTAGTATTCATTAATATTCTCCATCTGACAGTGGTTTCATTTACAGGTGTGTAAGAGAAAACTGAATTCTAAGATTTATTTAGTTGAGAAGAGAAAGCTTATAAAGGTCAGCTCATGCAAAGAGGAGACATTTTCACATAATTTCACATACTGCTCACTATGAATATCATACAGTAAATAAATAGTAATTCCTAGCTTTTATATAGTGCTTTTCAGTTACATATAAAACAAAGCTAACACTTGAATTTGCATTGCTAACTCCAAGTGCATAAAAGAATGCAATTTTAACAAAGCCAAGATTTGTTCACAAACTGCAGAATAATTGATTTATGATGCTGGTCTTCCATGGCCATTATAAATTAATTTTTCATTCAAAAGGTTAAGAAACAATTTGCTCCATCTCCATAATAAACATACCACTTTCTAACTTTAATTAGTTGGAGAGTTTTTGTCCGTGAATACCGGGCTTTTTAACGATTCATACCCATGTGCTTCTGGCCAGTGGATGGCAGGCAGGCTGCATCCTGGGATAACAGGTCTTTGGTTTGACTCAGTGAGGACTTCCTATTGCCTTCCTGAAGATCTGACTGATGTGTTGGGGTCCAAGCTGATAAAAAACAGGCTCAGAATGACTGTCCTTGAGATATGGGGGCAGAAAGAGTGAGTGCATCAGTCTAGATAGGTAATCTCCCATGCCTGAAAACCTACCACCAGAAGCACTTGCAGAAAATGGAAATTGGAGGAGGAATAAGCCCACATATTTCATTGTGGACAAATTATGACAAATTATTACTTTTGTGACAGGATAAAAAGTCTAAATTATACAGGAGAAGCAGTAGCTGTCACATCATCCTGACTTCAGTAAGATTTTTGACATCGTGTCCTGTGAAATTAATATAAGCAACCAAGGAACCTGCCAGCATGAGGGGGCACAACTTGTTGGAGAGGTGGACTCAGGAGTGCTGCGCACTCATGTAATTGAGAGAGGAACTCATGTAATTGAGAGAAAGGAAAATGGGTAGGTCATCCAGGATTGTTCAAGCAGTTTCGCTTCTGATGCAGCTATCAAATGAAAGCTCTGTTCACAAATCCTCAGGCAGTACTAAACAGAAGGAATGAAATGTTTTGGAAGGGAAAAGCAGACCACAAAATAATATTGAAACACTTTTTCATGCATTTGCCACAGGATCCCCCCTTTACTGTTCACCTTCCTTGCATGTCCTATTATGCCATATTCCTGTAAAGTTCTTCAGCACACTGAACATTTTGAAGAGAACTTCAATAAAATATCCACCAGGTATGGTTTAGGCACACGTGCTCACACTTTAGGGCGGAAGGATAGACTAGCCATTATCAAGAATCCTTTTCAACTCAGTTTTTGATCTATTTTAACAAAGGTAACTCCCAAATTGTATTATCCACACAACTGAAGAACACTCCATATAAACACTAGAACATATAAACAACAAGAAATCATAATGATGACAAGAAAAACAGCTTTTCTCCTTCTCAAGTGAGGAAGTAGTATTCTTTAATTATCAGATAAAAATAATAATATTTCTAGTACTTTTAAAACCTCAGGTTATACTACCTGTCTCTCAGGAATCACACAGTGGCTATTTATATTCCTGAAGCAGCCTTGAGAAGTTCACCAGTTTCATATATTCACCCTACTTCTGAGAAATGTACAAATTAGCCCAAAACCCTCATTTTAAGCTAAACTTGTTACTTCAGCCAGAGCACAGAGGACTTGATTTAAAGTTGCTGAATATAGCTTTTGCTAATTGCGGTGACTGGCAATGAAAAAGGCCTCCAAGACCTTGTAGTTTAGGATAATATGAACTTGCACCATCATCAGTTTCAATTCACTTTTTCATACATTCAGTGCAAAGACATATTCCTTCCCGCTTGCCAAAGATTAAATGGCTCTCTTGCTCCTCTGGGATGCCAGAAGACTGTGTTTATCAGATTCTTAGGTCTAAGATTCTATTGACACGTGTATGAGAGTAAGTTAGATTTCATGCAGTCACCCAGAAATGAAACAAGTAAATGCAATTTTAAGGACCAGCTCCATGTAATGTAAATCTTAGAAATCACAGAGTCTCCACCAGTATAAATACATGGAAGGGTTTGCAAGAAAGTGTTATATCAGCATGAATTCAATTCTATCCCTCCCCTAAGCCACACAACATTGATTTTTAAAGATGGGAAACTAGCTACCATGGGAGCTGTACAAAAATAGATGCTCTCTGGTACACAGTGGGAGTCACTTCAGAAGGAATCCTGTGGTTAGAAAAAGCAAATGACAAGATGTTGCCAGTAATGTAGGTATCTGGGAAGTGACAAGAAATACCATGGTCTTTCATATCTGAGGTTTTGGACAGGTTTTATTATTATTTATTTCTCAGGGGACATCACATCCACTGTCTTCTGGACCATGCCTACCAGTCATCCATGCCTTGCAAGTTCACTATGTACTGTCTTCATTACACAGGAATAGACTAGCATTACTATGTGTAGTTGCACTCTAACAAACTGAAATCTTTTTGAGGAAATGTATTTTCCTGAGTTTAAACTTGATTTAATTCCTTGATTTGCTTTCTTTCCGAAGAGCCACCTATCAATACTTGAATTCTCACTTGTCCTCTACAATCTCTTTAGCTCTTTCATAGTGCTAAAGTCTCAACTTTGTTCCAGTGAATAAACATCTTTGCCTCTATTGATTAAAATTCACAATATGTGATTTTTATTTGTATTTCAAATATTTCTGGATGCTACTCTTTGGTTATATTTGACAAAGTACTGTACAAGTACACAAGACAAAAAAAGGCAAAGCAACCATGGGTGCTTTGAGTCTCACCTCTTCAATAACATATTTTTACAAAAACCTGCTTTTTTCCCCCACAATTTCAACTCTTCAGAGAATATAATAATCTGTTGACATCGTTCATCTATTATTTTAATACACACAAACTCTGATCCAACCATAGGGACAAAAAGTTTTAGTTTATTGTGTTTCCCTCATTTTGCCAGAGTTGCCGCAGCAATTTAAAGAGCTGCTGCTGCTTTACACTCCATGCTAGGACACAGCCCAGAAGTTTGTCTTTTGTTTTTCTCTATTTGGAACAATCTGGAGCAGATTTCAAAGCCCATAGAAGAGTAACAAGAACATCAAGTCATATATTGAATTGTTAAAAACCCGATATTCACGGACAAAAACTCTAACTAAATAAAGTTAGAAAGTGGTATGTTTATTATGCAGGTGGGCAGCATGGGAGTCACCTCCTAGAGATGTGCCAGCCCCTTACACGGTTATTTGCCCACTGTTTATTTCACAAAGTGCTACATATTAATCATATACGTACCTCCAGCACCTCCCATTGCTGCTTCCTGTTAAAATGAGGTTACTAGTCCTTTGCACATGCACAATTCTTTTCTTGATTTGGGTCGGTGGTCTTGAAAGATTAAGTCAGGGATCTCTTCATCACCATGAACTTCCTACCTTCTATTGTGGCAAGCCTCGGGAAGCCTTCTGGAGACGGTCCGTACCTCCTGCCTGTATTTGATCATGCAATCTAGGTGCTGGCTATAATTCTATCTGCTTCTTTTGTCCTTATGGCAGTTCATTTACTATAAGCAAAGTTGCAGACAGGTGCATAATGGTGAATAGCACTGAACTTCTTGGCTAAATTTCTAACTCTTCGTTGACTTGTCTTTTGGTTCAATCAGTACAAATTGCTTCTAACTCCCAGCTAAAGTTTAACTTCATAATCTTGACTCAATATCAGGGATAGCTAGTCATACCAGTATTAGTAAACACTGTTTGCACCTGCAAGCCAGCCCCATTTTGGACATTCATATAGACAATTCACGGAAGCTGCTCACTGGACAAGCAGGGTTCAGTGGTGTGATACTAGAGAGCCTGCCTATAAACACTTTGTCTGGTTTTGGGGTACATGAAGTACACAGAGATAAATTATCAGGGTAACAGAGAGGACTGGAAACGCTCTGTACATTTCTCCTGCTCCTTGCTACTGTGTGATCCTACAATGAATTTCAGTCACCTAGCCTAGACAGTCACAAGGCAGAGGGTGGGAGAGTTCAGAGTGAGCAGGGGAGGTTAAAAATGGGGAATCTCCATTCCTGTGCATGTTGAACATTTCTGTGTCCCTTGTGGCCCCACTGAAAGCAAAGGCACAGCATTCAGAGGAAGCTGCTGCTCCTGAATAACAAGTGCTCTGGGGAGAGGTAAGAAGAAGCAGATGGGGAAAATCACTGGTCTGAGGACAATAAACTATGGTAAAACCCAGGTCTGAAATCAAAAATGAGCAATTATTGATGGTAAATTTCAAACTACCACCTTTTCATCAACTCCTCAAAATTTTGCCGGCTCCCAGAGCATTCACTCCTTCTGTACATAGTGTGCCACATGTTAAGATTACCTACAGAAAGCACATTGATTTTTTTATGTAAAGGAGTGATCCTGTGGGGTGAGGGAGTTCAATATTCCACAAGTGTCATAATATATAAAAAGTCTCTTTATGTACCCTAGAAATCTGAAAGCAATGTGACAAAACTAAAGACAACTTTGAATTTGGTATGACTCCTAATTTAAACTAGTTGGAGAAATACCTTTCCTCCCTTTTGGCTAAATACACTATGTTGTGCAGAGTCTCTTAAATTTTTAGGGTTTAAAATACATTCTGTCCACGTGGTAGCTAAATATCTTGTTTTCTCTGTTTATTCAGAAATTACTTTTCAAGAAGTGTTTTATACTTTTGTCACAAAAGCTCTCAGCATTAAAGAGACAGTTGTATTACAGCATAAAGGAACCATAAAACAGTAATATGAGAAAATTGATACATATATCACGGTTATTTTATTTTAGTATTAAAGAGAAAAAAAAAAAGAAATGATCTTGATGGAATGCACATCATTACTCAGTTGCATTCCTCTTTCATCTCTCCAGTTTATCAATCTCTCTCATGTTATTTCTTTCTAGTAGGACTTACTTGTATCATCATATGGGTCAGGATCAAATTTTCCTGTGTTTCTTAAAGCTTCAACTACAAATGGCAAAGTGAGCCACAAAGCAGGCTGCTAACCTCAGAGAGGGTGTCTACATGGACTGAGACTGAGAGATCTTGGGAAAATGTGTTAACAAATAGTTAGCTGAGAGGAAAGGAATCCATCCTCCCTCTCCCAGGAGACTCAGTTTCACTGTTATAATGTAAAATTTTGATTCTTCAACTCACTGTTCTGGAATTTCTGCTGAGAAACACTTACAAAATGCTTGTTTAGAAAAAAAAGAAAATAATTGACTGACATGTTTTGGATGCTGTGCTTTATAGTGCATAAAGGCACTGCTTTCAGGGGAGGATGCTGAGCTACAGACCCTGGTTGGAGGCAGTACCAGTGCAACCAAGGCCATTTAAACCCTCAAAAGGCCCTTCTCAGCCCTGCTGCTTGGCTAATTTAGACATTGCTCTGTTCAGCATTTGCAACCTAACACGGAAACGTGCCTGCTTCCCCAAGGCACTGCTTTGGGCTCCAGGTACCCAGTGCAGAAGGTGTCCAGGCACCTGAGGTCAAGTAGCACAGCACCTAATTTCAAAGAAGCGCTTGAGTAGAGAACTGTTCCTGTGGGAACTATCTCGGAATGTAAGGATTAGAGTCATCAACAGTTTTGTGGATTTGGCATGTAGTTCGCTGTATCAGAGAGTGTGAACTGCAAGAGCTTTGTGCTCTGGCCACTCCACTCAAGGCTGATTAACAGAGAGAGAAATAACACAAGTGTAATCTGAGAAAACCTCTACAGTGAAGACATTCCTTTTGGGATGTTAGCCAGCTTTTTAAAAATTCATATAATTATTTTATATGTAGAATTTTCCTATCGTGCAATTTGAAGAGCAACTTCCTTAGGAAAACTTGTAGGCTGTAATACTACAAGTATTTTGTCTCAGTAGAGTAGAACTTGTCCACCAGGCATTTAGAATTATATGCTCCTCACACAACTCCAGCTAAGCACATTTCTCTGTGCTAACTTTTTTCCCAGACTCAGGAACACACTTCTACACATTTTATGCATTAAATGCCTTTCCCTTTGTTTTGCTTTTGCTGACTTAGCAATTGATCTGGTTTTGCTTGGAAACACTGTCTCTTTAAATAGGAATAGCTCATTCTTAGTGGCTACAGTTGGTAAATTATAACATGCCAGAAATATTGTGCATGCTTCTGAAAGGTGTAATAATAATGTCTCTCCAGATGTGTCTAGAAATTAAATAGCAGTTTTGCAATGCCAGTTTTTAATAAGCAATCTGAAGAGTCTATAATTTAGGGAACATTATAATTTAGTATGAAAAAAAGAGAGACAGATTATAGCCCTGTATGAGCCATGAAGCAGAAGTTGTCTAGATTTTCAGAGGGCACACATTCCCAACTAGTAAACATGTTTAGTACATTACATGTTCTGTTACAGCAGTAATTCCTCCATAGAATTATTTCTGTCCTGAATAATGGTGTGTGTGGTTACAGCACTGGTGCAGAACAGGTACCAAGTTCAGTTCTGTGTATGAAGATCATAATTTCCAGAAATGCACCTTCCTACCTTATCTGAAAGAAAGATTTACATGACTCCCTCATCATACAAGCTCCCCTCTGTCCTGTCCTTCTCAGTAGTAAGGTACTCACTATCACTAGAATCAAGGCCCCTATCACTAGAATCAAGGCTCACCTTTGCTGAACTGCCATGGAGTAATGGTGAATGCTGATGGGATGACTGGGATGTCACTTCTCACAGGCAGAAGGCTGTTTCCCCTGGAACTACCTCCTCTGGCTGCAACACTGGCAATGGTGGAGGGAGCCAGAGGTGTACATCCTTATCAGCACTTTATATCCACTCTGTCACCTAGAGGAAGAAAACAACAGTTCTTTCATTTTCCTATGCAGAAATTCATAGGGTTGGTAATTGATGGTGTCATAGTTCAGCTCTGCAGCAAAAATTCAAAGACAGCAGGAACACTAAAGCAAAAAAAAATGTACTTGGGAAGAGGTACATTTTAAATTGCAATTATTGTCTTCTGCATGCGCCTGTATATTTGGGTTCAGCTTCTCTAAAATTTTTGGAATTCATTTAAAGAAAATTAAAATCATTATAGACCATAATGTCTTATCAGAGTTGATAATTTATCAGTGAAGACGTCCATTTCAAGACCTTTTACTAAAATGACTGATACTGAGACAGTAGGTGACAAGAGCATAGTGCACTCCCTTCTTTAAGCATTCAGAAATTTAGCAAAGGAAGTTGGATTTGGGCTGAGTCAGCTGGGGCCATCCTAAAGGGGTCTGTGTTTGCTAGAACTGCTGGTGTTTGTGTACCCACCCAATCACACAGACTGCTCTGAAAAAGCCTTCTTCCCTCCCATTTCTTCACTCCTGCTCCTGTAGTAATACTTCCTCTCCTGGTGTTCAGCAACAAAACTAACACCAGTTCCAAAGGAATTCCATGAGAATATGGACAGACTTCTAGGAGCAGAGGAAGCACAAGCTTGTTGTTGAGTCACACACCTGCACAAAACATTTGGGTGATATTGCTTCAAATCAGGATGGTCATGTTTGAGTTCTCAGTTTTCCTGCTTTATTTCCAAAATGACAGTAATGCATTTGTTTTCACTTCACTGTTTGCATTCACATTCTTTGTCACTGCACTTAAAACACTGAGTTACAATTTAGCTGCTCTTTAGTGAGAATAATTGCCAATATCTTGCCAAACAGCGTGTGTCCACTATAAATGAAACCTGCATAAATTAGAAAGGAGTATTTTGCTTGTTAAGAGACTCTGAGAATAATTTATGCTATAAAAAAACACCCTGATATGGCTAGTAGCAAGTAGATGATTATAAAATTATAAAATTAGGGAGCACATTTTTGTGTAATTAAGAAAATGAATGAGAACTAAATTTTGAGGAGTGCTGATGGTATTGCCACCATACTGTAATATAGTACATACTGGCACATGCATTACTTTTATATACAACTACTGTAATTTTTAGGAATAGTTATTATATTAAGTTAGAAATATATCTTAAACTTCAGAAATGCCAACAAAACACAGTGCTTAAAAAAAGAAAAAACCCAAACACTCAGAGAGATAGTGTCATACATGAAATCCCTATTTGTGCTTGGTCTTTGCATATTAAGTGCTTTAATTAATTAATTCTGAGTTAAATATTTTTAAATTGAATGTTAAAATCAACCCATCAGCCCAGGTACAAAAATCAAGTTCTATTATCAGTGTTTTCAGTTGTTCAAAGTAGTTTATTAAGAGAGTTGCACCCTTCCCAGTTAAAAATTCCCCAGTTAAAAATCCCCAACTTATGCTCCCTTTTCAAACTTCAAACCACCTGTGCACCATAAGAGTTATCTTTCCTGTGTTTACTGTATACTTTTACAAGTGTTTTAAGATGGGTTGGATGTATTTTAATACTTTTTTAGGTGTTTTTACTTGCACTTTGGTTCCAAGGCTAACTCCAAAAACCCCAGTTCTAACAGCCAGCAGCTATTTTTAGCCCCATAGCCGTTACCCTGTAGGCAAGCTCCATGGCAACCCGAATTTTAATGAAGGCATTTTAGCACCCTTATCTCAACTGATACCACCCCTCTGACAACGACGAGCTATTGGTGGACGGAGATGATCTGTCAAAGGGAAAGCACCAATCACTTTAAACTGAAGGGGCGGGCTGTGGGTGGCTGTGGGTGGGCTGTGGGCGGACTGGGGCGGAGCAAAGGCACTATAAAAAAACGAGACAGGCTTCAAAAAAACAGATCGAGAGAGTGTCCCCTGCCGGTTAGCTGTGGTGGATGTCAGTGCTGGGCATTAAAAGCCTTACTCCTATTAAGGAGCCTTTAGTAACTTTGCTTTTGGACCAGCCAAAAGCCAGCCCAGCACTGCAAGTCCTTTTTCTCTACCTGAGGTCCAGTGCTGTCTCAGCTGGAAGATCTCAAATCCCTGCGCTCCTGGGGCATACCATCTACTGAGCCATAGGATCCCAAATTTTTATATTTTTCTAATTTCTGTAATTTTTCAATTTTTCTGTTTTCAATAAATTTTTTTAATTTTTTTTAACTAGGAGTTGTCTCATTTCTCACAGATAGCGAAAAAAAATCCACTGTATATGTAATGATTCCATTTTGCTGTGTTCAGAGGAAACTGTTGGGAAAGTGATTTTTCAAAAAAAAGTAAGCAAGTTATTCTTTCCCTCTTCTAACATAATTACTTAATACCTAGAGCTTGGGTGCTTGTTTTTTGTCTGTTCGCTTATAAATTTCTCCTAGTTTAGAAAATTCTGTCAAATTTAGCATAGCAAAGGTATCACATGAAAGAGAAAAACAAATGGAAAACACTCCATTTTTTTTCAGATTGAAACAGTGGCAAATATGAGAGACTTTGGGATCCAAGTTCAAGTACATACGTGTACACACATGTACACCTGATACCATTTATTCTCACTCTTTGAGCTGGAGTGAGCTGAAGAAACAGATCTTTATGACCAATTTTGTCTGAAAATAAGTGTTCTGATCATAAGACAGTTAATGAATGGGTATGTTCGTTTGGACTAAATATTTATTCAATCTAATGTTTTTCCTGCAATGCTGGTACTTCTTTTTATAATCTGTCACTAGCTGTGGAAAATCTGTATTTTTATTTTTGCTTTTAAATGCTGCCCAGGTTTCTAACAGTTGCCAGGTGAAGCAGATTTCACCTCTCATGTCTGTACACCTGCTTAAAAAGTGACAATCACCGCGTGCATTGAGGCAAAGTACAGGGCATGCAAGTAGCTGCTTTTCGGGAGGCACAGGTAAGGTATCATGTGAGAGAGCCAAGAGTCCCTGGCAAGCATGAAATTGTGAGTTCTGTATTTTTTTTTAGTTCTTTGCAGTGGCAGTGACTGCAAACCTGATCCCATGCAGGAGGTAATTAACATGGTAGTTTTTCATTCCAGTGCCTTCTCTGCAGAATGGATGCTGGACCCAATGTTGGACCTCAGGACACTGGGGTGCTAAGAAATGGCAGCAAGCTGTCCCATGCAATGAATTTGTCATGCAGCCACCTGTAACTACTCTCTGGAAACATTCAGTCCCAGGCCCTGTTTCTCTCACTTGTACAACTACTGTTGAATATACGGAAATCTTAACTTACCTTCATAAATAAATTTTTGGAATCTCTCTGTAAGAGAATATGCCAGCACAGTGAACTGACTGGTATTGTTTTATAAGTAGTGTTGCTGAAAAAATGTTATTTCACTGAGAAACAAGAAGGAAATGCCCAACTCCACATACTCATCTCTTCTTCAGTAAGGAGACAGTGTAATGTCTAAAACCCTGTCATTTAGCTGCAGAATATTTTTACCGCCTTTTAGTGTAACATGCACAGAATAACAACCAGCACCCAGAACAGCACAGATGAGGACATAAAGAAGATTACACAGAGATCAAGTACTGTTTACGCTGCTGTCTCTTGAGTGCATGAACCTTACACAGGTAAGTGACGGTTCCTGGAAACCTGACAGTACTCCTGGGGAGCTGCTCGGTCTCATCTTCAAGACATTCAAGTTTATCTCAAGGAAGAAAAGTTTTTATTATGAGGTGTCTAAGCAGGACTTTAGGATTACAGCTGGCATTCCTGGTGATTATTATAGACACTAAACTTTCACTTTTCTTAACAGCTGAAAATCCCAAACTACTGATTTCAATGCAATTTTCAGGTTATTCTTTTCAGCTCCTTTATAAGGATCCCCTTCTGCCGGCCTATGCCACCTCTCTGCACTGTTGTTCCACAGCAAGCCAGATGTGGAAGCCTCTTTTCTGTCTTCACAACCCTCTTCCACGGCTTCTTTGTGTTGTCATGAAAGGCCACTGTTTTTTCCATCTGGAGGTGGCTGCCCCAGTAAAAAAACACTGTTTGGGCTGCAAAGAGGAGGAGTCACAGCTACAGTGTCTGCTACCAAGGTAAACAACTCTGCCGAGCCCTGGCTGGGAGGTTACACAAGCTACAAGATGCAGCAACAAGGGCACAAAACATGAGCTTTCTTGCCTTTAGGGAATGGTAAAAGGGAATGTCCAGGAATGTCCATGCTTTGGATAGCAAGCAGTCAGCTGCCTTTCGTGTTTGGCAGTCACTTGCCTGCCTTCTAAATTGTAGGCATATGTATTTCCCCACAGGGTTTTTTTGTGTTGTTTTGTTTAGGTTTTTTTCCCCCAAGTTTGAAAGTTGCTGGAAATGGCATCAGGAAATCCCTACTGTCTGCTGTCATGAGAATGATTTCCACGTTATCAGGTTCAAATTTATTTATACAACAACTGAAAGTAAAACAGAATGGAGGAGGGGGTGGAGCATTTGCTACTGTCACTCGTGCAAACCTTATCCTAACTTCTGTGTCGACGTGCTGCTCAGCATTCTGAGACTTGTGAGTATTTCAGAACTTTTGACATGCTCTTGTTTTTCTTTTCTCTTCATTGTATTAAAAAGATGAGGGAACTTAGAGATTAGCTTCAAATTATTGAATACGTTCAAAAACTGTCTCATAAGATTTCTTATAAAAGATACAGTTTATGTCTTGTGTTTAACGTTGCACTGGGATCTTGTTTCTCTGTTTCTATTGTGTTAGAGAAATCAGCAAATAGAGAAAACTGGTGCTAGCTCTTGAAAATCTGTCATTGTTTGGCAACAAATTCACACAGCAAAAATGAGGAGAAAACAAAGCTACTGCTCTGAGCCTAGTTAACACACTAAGGACAGAGACAAAAAACTAAGAGAAAAGTTATTTACATACTAGTGTATACAGTTGAAAGAGCATTAAATGCAGGCAGAGAACAGAAAATCTGCGGTCAGTGGAATCCTACTGAAAACAGTGACAGAGTTTCTGTACATGATAGCAGTGTAATAGGAAGGTTTTAATCAGTAGCAAACAAGAGTAAACAAATGCATTGATGAGTCTTGTTAAAAATAACACTTTCTACCTAGTCATGGAATCACATATTCATTTAGGTTGGAAAAGAGGGAAAAGATGTGTAGGACAGAAACTTGTCAAGGATTGTATTGTCAAAATCTGCAAGATATATCTGTGTAAGTCTAACAGGAAGTCCCCATTCCTGTGCATAACCACTACCTTGTGATTCCTTCTGTATACAGAAGATATTTTTAGGCAGCTTACTTTTAAGAGAGTCTGATGCTGCAGAACAAACTCCTGATGATAATTATCACAACACGTTTGGCTATACTTTCCAAGTAGTAAATCGTGCAGCCCTTCCTTTTTCTCTCAGGATTGTGTTTATTTCCATTTACAGTTAGTTATCAGTTTATTTGACATGTACCAGTTAAATGGAAAGGTAACACTTGGTTATTTTGTCTTGGAAGGAGATAATTATAGATCAACATAGTGTAAACAAACAATATTTATACCTCAATAGAGGTGTTAAATTTGGGCATCTACTGGGCTGTTCTAAGCTTAAGAGTATGACTTTATAGCTGTGCCCTGCTCTGCACCCGCACCAGAGGGCAGCAGTAGGAAACACCTGGTACAAGAACCAGCACTCTGGGAATGGGGATATCCGGGAACGTGAGAGAGGCAGACTGCGGGAATTACACCCTGTGCCAGAGTTTCAGGAACGAGGATATCCAGGGGTGTGAGAGAGACAAGCTACTGGAATTGTACCCCAAGACCGTCCCTGTATGACACAGGGGATTCCTGGTCCTCTCTCTGCCTGGCTCAGCACAGTGACTGAAGGGCTAGAGGAATGCTGTCATGCTCCTGCATGTCCCACCTGTGACTGCCCCAGCACTCCTGGTGACCTGGCACATTAGGTGGGAGGTTCTGCAACTGGAATGGAACAATAACAAGGAGGATGGTCCATCTGGCTTGGAGCTGTCACTGAGGTTAATTCAGTCTATACCCTGTCTCAAAAATTTCTTCCATAAAGAGAAAGAAGATGCTTTCCTAAGGGAACAGAAAGCCCCATATGCAGATCAGGCATGCTTCTTCAGGAAGTCGACTTCCTTCCTGGGGCATGGGTTAAAGATGTGAAGTGTCCTCCTGTGGCACAACCCTCCGATTATTATCCATTTTCTGTTTCTTCAGGTAGGCAGTGATAAAGTTGCAACAAGAAGTTCAAGGGCAATTAAGAGACTCCAGGGCCTTGGGTAACTGTTAAGGGGTCAGGAGCACAGCTGTTGCTCTCCTCTATCCATCCAGTTGCAGGGAAGGACTGGTACAATCCAGCAGACCCATACCTGGCTCCAAGCCTGGTGTCACCTGCAGAATGTAGGGATTTTGATCATGATTTGGCCTGCACAACACCAGACCTGCTGGCAATGGATGGGATACACTTGTCCCAAAGGAGGAAAAGCATCTTTGCACAGAACTTAGCAGGGCTTAGCGAAACAACTTTAAACTAAAATGGAGAGAGGGGTAAAACCAGGCTCACTAGAGGCAAACTTGAAGGTAGCTCACCAGTTTCTGAGTGACTATGTGCTAGCAAGTTTTTTCTGTCTTCCACTAGAGGTGGGGGATGGAGATCTACATGGCAACAAAGACACAAGGGTCAGTGATGTTTTAGAAACCATGGAAGTACCTGAGAATGGTCGTGTAGGAATTAGAGCTTCTTTCCCAAGGAGGTGGTAGAATCAACAGCTCAACTGAAGTGCATCTACACCAATGCACACAACATGAGCAACAAACAGGAGGTTAAGCAGGAAGAAAATTAGGAGGGCTAAAGCCCAACTGAAGCTTTATCTGGCTACTGCCCTAAAAGACACAGAAAATTTTTTCTTTGAATACATAAGCAATGGGACCAGGGCTGTCAGCCTGACTGTGCTGCTGGGTGAAGGTCATGGAGCAGATCATCTTGAGTGCTATCCCATGGCAAGTACAGAACAACCAGAGGATCAGGCCCAGTCAGCAAGGGCATAAGGCAAGTCCTGCTTGTCTTATCTGATTTCCCTCCACAGCACTCTTCTGGAGAAACTGGATGGTCATGTGGACTGGTGTACTCTTTGCTGGGTGAAAAACTGGCTGCTTACCCAAGCCCAGAGTGGTGGTGAATGGAGTTAAATCCAGCTGGCAGCCAGTCACCAGTGGTGTTCCCCAGGGTTCAGTGCTGGGGCCAGCCTTGTTCAGTGTCTTTATCAATGATCTGGATGAAGGTGTCAAGTGCACCCTCAGTCAGTTTGCAGATGACAAGTCGGGTGGGAGTGCTGACCTCTCCTGAAGGCTGGGAAGGCTCTGCAGAGATCTGGACAGGCTGGACAGGCCCAAGGACAACTGTTTGACTTTCAACAAGGCCAAGTGCCGAAGTTCAACCCCATGCAAAGCTACAAACTTGGGGCAGAGTGGCTGGAGAACTTCCCAGTGGAAAAGGACCTGGGGGTGCTGGTCAACAGCAGCTGAACATGAGCCAGCTGTGCCCAGGTGGCCAAGAAGGCCGATGGCATCCTGGACTGGATCAGCAATAGTGTGGCCAGCAGGACCAGGGCCGTGATTGTCCCTCTGTACTCAGCACTGATGAGGCCACACCTCGAGTGCTGTGTCCTGTTCCGGGCCCCTCATGACAAGAAAGACATTGAGGTGCTGGAGCGTGTCCAGAGAAGGGCAATGGAGCTGGAGAAGAGTCTGGAGCACAAATCCTGTGAGGAGCAGCTGAAAGAGCTGGAGAAATTTAGTCTGGAGAAATGGAGGCTCGGGCATGACCCTATCACTCTCTAGAAGTCCCTGAATTGAGGTTGTAGCCAGGTGGAGATTGATTTTTTTCCCCAAGTAACAAGTGATAAGACAAGATGAAATAGCCTCATGCTGTGCCAGGAAAAGTTTAGATTGCATACTACAAAAAATTTCTTCACTGAAAGAGTGCTCCAGCATTGGAACAGGCTGTCCAGGGAAGTGGTAGAGTTACCAACACTGAAGATTTTTAAAGGACACATAGGTGTGGTGCTCAGGTTAATGGCTGGACTCAATGATCCTGAAGGTCTTTTCCAACCTAAAAAATTCGGTGATGTCATTATGAATGTTTGAATTCTCTGGGAAAAATAAGATTATGGTCAGATCCATTCTAAGGCTGCCTAAGTGTTCACTGAAAGGGGTCACAGGGAACAGATGTACAGGCTGATGCGGAGTAGTTGGACAGTATAGATAATATAATAGATTTTTTCTTATAAGTGAAGAGTTCATTCTCAGCTTGCAGTGTCTTTCAGGCCATGGACAGTGATACATTTGACACAAACCTGCCAATGTCAGGTTCAGGGTTCTGTCAGAACAATGTTTCTCTTCTCTGTGCTCGGAGAGTTCAGCTTGTGCAGCCAGCAGGGAACAAAGCAGTCTGGAACAGCTCACTGTGAGACATTCTGTTCTGTCCAAACAGTGTGGTTGGTGGCATAGAGTGGGTCACTGCAGGCCAGCACAGTGCTGCTGCTTGCAGGGATCAGGGAAGCACAGCAGCCCATACTCAGTTTTTGGAACAAACTTGTTAGTCTGCACAAAAGTACAGATTTTATTCCTCTTGCTTTTTTACATGACTCAGTCTTGTTGCTATACTATTTCAACACTGCACCATCAGTAGGAGCTAAAACCCAGGAGAGTGAATACTCATGCATTCCTGGTTTTTATGAGGCTTTTCTGTGCACTTAAACACTTATAATGGAAAATAGTGACTTTAAAGGTTATTTTAATACAGGATGGTAATTCACTGCCAATTCTCATTATTATAATACATTCCCAATTCTTTACACCGAATTATAGTGTTAGGCAAAACAAGAACATCCCAAACATGTCCATTTGCTCTCCCTGCATGCTAAAATCTTTCTAATTTTCAGAAGTGTTTTAAAAGTAATTGCTTAGAAATTGAGGGAGGAAATCCCTACTATCAGTTACTTATTATCAGCTACTTATTTCTCAGAGAAACATGTATGAAGCAAAATCTCATTTTCTTCAAGCAGTTCCCAAATTTAAAGACATGTTCTCACTCAGCTGAGGTGTCTGATTCCCATTTTACAGGTTTTGATAGGACAGAAATTAATTCCAAGAATGAATGCTGACATATTAACAAACAAGGTGATAGAGTTTGTCTCTGCAAAGAGCAAACTCTTGTGGAAAGCACTATTAATAGTTCCTCATGGGAGTATATGCTCAGAACTCCTTTTTGAGCTGATGTTTAATGGGACAGAGCCATGTTGGAGGTCCCTGGTACCTACACAAACAGATCATTCTTTCACAGAGGAAAGGAGTTCTGGTTTCGTATCATTAATCCCAGATCAGTTTACCTTATCACTGCCTCTGTGCCCAACAGAGAAGGTTCCTGCACACTGAAGGTTCCTCTGCTCTTGCTGGTCCACTGCTGTTCCCAAGATCCCATGCTCAGAATGAACCTGGAGGTAGGACCAGAAGAGAAAGACATTTCATGCAAGCTGCCTGTACTATATCAGTGTAAACAGAGATCCATCCCACTTGTCCAGGGCTGTGTCACCTTTGAGATAATATTCTGCACAACTCTCTGAGAAGTCTGGTCTAGGATTTCATCCACATCCTTTAAACAACTAGGGGCCTGTTCTCCATCATCTATCAGGATTTATGGATGGCTGGGGCTAGATTTTTATGTCATGGTGAGAACACAAAGAATTTAGGCACCTCGGCATCTAATAAAAGCTTTCTGTCTTCCATTCATGAATTAATGTACTATTGTAAAATAAGAAAACTGATTCCTATTTATTTATTATTTACCTTAGAAATTAGTGACAAACAGCAGAAACATTTGGAAGTCAGCAGGAGATGTACTATATAATTAAGCTGTTGTCCCTGCTGGTAAGTTATTATAAGCAGGTAACAGATACATGCATCATTACAAATTATCATGCAGTATTTCCTGGTATAACAAATGAGGTATGCCCTTAGCAGCAGCATAGGGTGATCATTCAGACATTGTTGATACAGCTGCTATAAATTACAACTGAACAGTTTAATAGTTTACCAATTAACTCAAGTGTTAATGCTTAAATATTCTTTACCAAAAAATGGCTAATGGAGTTTTTTTGCCCACCAAGGAACTGCTTTTAAAAGCCTCTTTTATAAAAATACATGTAGACTAAATGGGTTGCACTCTGTCATAGTTAAAAAAATCTTATACCAAAGTTGGTAATCCAGCCCACTCATGACTAAAATTTATCAAATGTATTAGGATGATATAATTTAAGAGAAGAAAATTTACTGACTGCAGTTTATTTTTGAGTAGATGGATCACCATATTCTAAACAGCTAGTCAGAAATGATGCCCTGCAGTCTCTGCCAGAAGGCTGTGAATGTCAGGTGTTGGTAATTTTCTTCCCTAGAGTTTAAGCTGCAAATAAGTACAGTGTGGGAAAGTTTATTGTCTCTGCTGGAGAAAGGACCTGATCTCATTGACAATGTCGGGTCACCATCTGCCACAGACTGTGTTTGTGCAGATACAAATTGGACAATGCAGTTGTCGAGCTAAAGATCTTGTGAACAACGTGTACAGTAGAAGACCCATTTTTTGTAAAAGAATAACAACAGTGACAAGGTTTTACTTCACATATCTTAAAACGAATTTTAGCTGTTAATATGTTGTTAACATATTATTAACATTGGTTCTTGTTGGTTGATAAACAATATGATAGAAAGTTGGGCATGAACTCTTTCGATGCTGCATTGGCTAATTAAGAGTTATGGCACTTCTACCAGTGGGGCCTGCATATATTCTGGCAAATGACAAAGCTGCTGTCTGTCTTCCTGTAAGGGGAAGTGGGACCCTTACCTGCCCTTCCAGGACTAAGGAGAGGTTTTGCCGGGACTCTATGGAAATCTATGTGCCTGACTTCTGAAAGCTGCAGCTGGTTACTGCCATCAACCTACTTGTAAGAGGAGAAGCTGTCAACATGAGCACACTTGCTCAAAAATAACCGATTATATCTGTTAGTATAAGCCATACAGTCAAGTAACCTTGGGCTGAATGTCATATTAACCTCAGGCTGAATGCCATGAAAATAATAGACACAGAAGAGGCATACCTATAAGAACCAAGGGTTTGTAGTGTGCTTGTAAGAACACAGGAGTGGGAGTCACAGTGGCTCTCGAAGGCTCATCTACTGTAACCTGTGGCAGAAAAACAAGGAGTACAGTTTGTTCAGCAATGGTGTAGTTCCTAGAGTGTTGCGGTGGGGATTTCTGCAACATGTATAGGCAGCGAGGCCCTTGGACAAGAAATAGGGAGCGATTCTTGATAGATGTTTCGGAGATGTTTATTTTCCAGCCACATGGCTGGGGTCCTGCTGAAGAACTCTGCAGTCACGGCACCAGCAGGGTCCTTCCCAGGCAGGGAACACAAAACAACCAATGGGGAATGAGGTTGATCAGGGGGTAGGGAAAGCTTGTAGGCTGTGTCTCTACTCCAGGGTCCCCTCCCCCTGGACCCCATGCCAGGGGGGAGGAACCCCAATACTAGAGTTTTTCTTTATGCTGCTTCTTGGCAGAGTAAATAGGTCAATTGGTGTTTCACATTCCTGAGGTTTAATTAATGCTGATACTATGATCAGTTGTACTCAGGGCTGTCATGTGCAGTGGAGAGGCTGGGCAGCAGAGGGGATGGGAGGAGGGTAGCACTGGGAGCCCACCTGGGATTGCACTGGTGCCTGTTCTCAGCCTGGGAATTCCAAGGGTAAACCTGTCCTGCAAAGACCAAAACTGGATACTGGTGATGGCCAAAGTCATCAGATTGGGGTTCACGTATGCTGCCTCACTGCTTACAGCTTTCTTTCACTAATTTTATTTTATTTTCGGCCATTTTTATTGAATAAAAAAACGTCTACAGCCTTAGCTACACTATCTTATAGTAATTACTTACATGGCCACAAGACATGTGATTTTATACTGGCTGGAATATATATATATGTATATCTATGTGTGTATGTATACATATATATATATACACACATATATATGTATATATATATATATATATGCCGCTTACCAGTATATTATCCAGTTTTTTCTTGATCATGGATTAGTTAATTTTTCTCAAAAGTTCTGAAGGATAAGAAAAGAGGAATTTCACTCTACAAATGCAAAAATATTGGAAGAACCTAAGTATTTTGGGCCCAGTATGTGATATCTGGAGATGAATTTTTATTTTTGTTTTAACTGATTGTTCAGTGTTCTCTAGGATTGTCTGTGTTCACTTTAGCCCCCAGTGTGTTCCTGTGCAGCTGTAAGGACTCGCAGCCATTTTGAACTAAGCCCTGCAAGGGCACTTTTTCTTCAAGCTGTAGCATCTACCCTGGAGAAACCTGAGCTAGCATCTGACCTAGCTGACTATAGCAACTAGAAATATTTACTTGGGTAGCATGAAGCATCCCATCTTAGGGGCAGATATGCAAAGCAACCAAAAGGTAGGATTTCTTGTAAGAGGGAACTCAGAAAATTATTGTTGCTTGTGAAAAAATCTGTGTTAAGGAGCTTGCCCAAATCACAGGGAGTTGGTGAGATGAAGGCAAGGACAAGACTCAGGGCTGCATCCTGCTGCCTTTGTCGTTGAACCCAAGTTTTCTTTCTGTGATCTTGTGTCTCCTTTTCTACACATCTTTTTTTCAAACAAGGACATTTATACAGGGGTTTGCTTTGGTTTGTTTGTTTTCCAGGAGCTTGGTCCACTCAGTGAAAACAATCCATCTGGCTCACA
This sequence comes from Corvus cornix cornix, assembly GCF_000738735.6. Taxonomy (NCBI): domain Eukaryota; kingdom Metazoa; phylum Chordata; class Aves; order Passeriformes; family Corvidae; genus Corvus; species Corvus cornix. Next base: position 11,383,798 of record NC_046334.1, read on the forward strand.
AACTCTGTAAAAGAAAAAGGAAATCATTACATCATACTTTGAATAAAGATGTAATACCTTTTTATAATTATGAATTCATGGGAAGGTAGTGAGCATGGGATTGAGTTTCAAGTTCTTGAATACAGTATGCTTTAGTGTTCATAAATCCTTCTACTTCTGCTACACTCAACCTTTCTCCTACCTTTCACCTCCACCATGTCTTAATTCTTTGCTGTGCTCTCCATCCAGTCATACAACTCAAATTCCACTGCTGTGCACCAGCAGCATCACTGATTTCTGTTCCTAAGCCTTCACAATGCTGTTCCTGTAGAAAGCCTTTTTTATATCTATATACACATATACAAAAAGTTCTGCTTGCCTTGGAAGCTCTGAGATGGAATATGTCCGCGAAGAGACTGCTGGAGACCATCTACGCAATGCCAAAAAATCTATTCTGCAATTATGTAAATAAATTAAGTCACTCAGGACTTGGCCAGGTTTATGCAGGTTTTCTAGGCTGCCAAACTTGAAAACACTACCAAAAAGCACAGCTTTAATTAAATACTTAAAAACATTATATGAAAGAAAGGCATATTTTCTGCTAATTTGTTTCTGGAAATGAGTGAATTACTCTTAAGGGGACTTAAAAGAAAATCACTCGCCTGAGTAAATGACTCGGTGCAGGAAATTCCAGCTCCAACAAGTGCATTGTGACCAAAATAAAGGTAACTGAAAACTGTCTTATTGTTTGAGACCCAGCTGCTGAAGGGCTACAAAACTGGCAACAGTGCCTTTACACATTACAGAAACAACACTATTCTCAGCCCATATCTCTGAAATTCTCGATACTTAATTTTCTATGAAGACAGTGCTTATGCAATCACACATCTGTATTTTCGTATTTCCATCCTCCACCACATTTCTTTTAATTCAAGGCCTAATTTCATTCTATAATTCACATTGGAAGAGGCACCTACAGGACCCTTCTTCAAGCCTCCCACCTAAAGCAGGGCTAACTTTGACATCACAGCGGGTTGCTCCAGGCTTGGTTGATTTTTCAATATCTCTGAGGATGGAGCTTCTACAGCTTCTGTAGGCAGCCTCCTTCACAAACTGATTTTCTTGCAGATTATGTTGGGACTGCTTTTATAAAAAAATGCTAATATTAATGTCCAAATAAACTGTTCTGTCAACATGCTTTTGTTTTCTGCTGTATCTCTTCAAGGTCTTGCTATGAGTACAAAACCAGTTGCTTGAACGAAAATTTGCTTGTTTCTTCAACCACAACCCTTGCAAGATTTGAACAAAAATCTAGGGAAAAAAATTTATAGAAGGGAAGTTAAACATTCCAATTGTATTTTATTGTGTTACCTGTAGAAAGGTAACAAAAAGGGCAAAAAGAACTGGTTAGACAGTCACCATGACTGTCATGAGAAATCACAAAAAATTATCCTTTGCTGAGAATATGCATTTTCCAGGGACCCCCCCTTTATCCTGCAAAATTCAAAGATGGGATTCTATTATCTAAATAAAAGTAACCTTTTCAGAAAGTCTGTCTTGTGTTTTCCATTAATTTAGAATATGTACAGGGGAATTGGAAAAGTTACTCATGAAATTTCAGCAGCTTCCTGCTTTCAATGATCTTAAGGATGGGCTAAGAGACACTCAGAAATCTACTGTGGCTTTATACTTGCATGTTTTTTCCCCACATGTAGGTCCTGAAATGTAGTTTCCTGATCAGATGCAGTGCTTCTCTTCTGAGTAATGGTCCAGCGGGCAGGATGCTGGGGACGGCACGGCCAACACAAAACTCTGCTGGAACATTGAGCAGCCTGCAAAGACAGGTAACAGTCACTTACTGTGACATGTGGAGGGCTGGGAGCCCTTGGTACAAGAGCCCTCTGCACTCCCTTGGAGGAGAGAGGGCTGAGGGCAAAAAGACTTTCCCCAGAGATAAGCAACCTTCCTCTGGGTCATGGTGAGAAAGTGAACCACCCCCAGCATGCCTTGTTTCTATATGGTAATAGCCTGTACCCAGTTGGCTAGTTGGTTTCTATCCCACCCTCTGCCTTCCCCATATAACCTCCGTCCTCAAGCCGTGATGGGAGGGAGTCTTTGTCCCTGGCCTTCCCTTCACAGAGGCTGCGGGACAATAAAAGCCACCTCTGTGGAATTGCCATACGAGGCTGCTGTCTCTCTGTCCCCGAGTTCGCCTTGGGTGGTTTCACAAAGAGCTGAATCACACGAGCTGGAATCACTTGAAGCTGAGAAATGCTGAAATCACTTGCTGCCCAGGGAGGCTTGCCACGCCTCTGGAAGAGACACTCTCTCTAGGAAGGCTGTGGCACTCCGGGTTGTCCCCCCCCCCAGCCTCCTGAATAGCAACAAAGACATTTTTGGAAATTTCAGCAAAGCTCTTAATGTTATTTTGCAACCCAGCATGAGAAGTAGGTAACAGAGCAAATTTAAGGCTTGGAAACATCTCCAGTATTTTAGATTAAATCCCTACACTCTGTTATTTTCTACTTTGATTTTCCCACTCCTTGTTGTTCAGTTGTACAGAATTACATCATAAATACATCTGGGGTTTTTTTCACTTTCATATTTTTCAGTTGATTTGTGGCACAGCAAGTTCTAGCCAACTTTTCTGCTTGGACCTAATCCCTATATCTGGCTGATATTTCACAACACTGGAGGTCAAAACCCCTGATTCTCAAGGGTGTTTAGTACAGGGGGAAAGTCCTTTAAAATGTCCAGCCTCTGTATCACTCTTCAGAGCTCCCCACACATCTCCTAGATGACTCAGTAGCAGTTGCATTTCCAGTAGGCACTGTGGCCAGGTGACCTTTTTATAACCCCAAAGTCATTAGCATTTGGTGTCATCCCAAAACAGGTTGTGCAAGAGGCAGATCCGCGAACAGAGCTGAGGTATTTGACTAATTTACAGTTCTGCCCAGAAATGGAGGCTGGATGGCACCTCCACAAAGCCAGAACAACGGTTAGCAAAACTTTTCACTATTTATAAAATTTTAGTGAACAAAGGCATTAATGTTCATTGGCTACAAGTCACATAGTTCTCTTACTCATATTAATTCTTCTACTGGTTGATGATTCTTATGTTAATGAGTCTCATGCTCGGTCTTTCTCATCTTTTCTGCTGGCTTTCCAGTTGTTTTTCTGCAGAAGTCACAGAACAAATTAATCATCTCAAATTTGAGTTAATTATTGATTGCCCCAATAGCTTTGTAGGATTTATGCAAAGTGCCAGAGTGATTGCATCAGTCTTAGCTTTTATTAAAAGCAAGAAAATAAAGACCCCCTGATTTTGGAGAAAAATTTGGAACTCAAGTGTCACCAGTGAAGGCTATGGAAAACTGGGAGCAGGTCATGAATCAGTCTTGAGCATGCCAGTTCTTCCACAGTGATTGTCAGTAGTACATGTGAGTCAACCTAAGGTTATTTACTCTTCCAAGGCTATGAAAAAATCAAGTGCACCACAAGCAAGTCTTTATTTATGCTGAGCATTTCAAATACAAATTCAGCCAATGTTGTTTTGACTACAGATTTTCCTCAACAGCTCTTAAAAGAATATAAAAAGCCATTACTCTTGTAGCAAGAGGCAGACACAGGATTATGCGACCATCAGTAAGCAAGCTTGTTTTGCCCTCTGGTCATACTAATGTTGCTGCTGTTGTGACTTACCTATTTAAAAGCCTTCACTCTTCACGATAACTTAAAGTAATTCTCATATGTTCTGGAAGAAATTCTGTTTGCTTCCAAAGCCAGTGAACATTTTTAAATACAACTGTACCACTACCTCTTTTAAAGATATATATAAGTTTAGTCATCTGTTATTTTTGCTATTACTTTATCATCTCTTAAATTAATAATTTTATTCTGTTTCTTGTGTTTATACACAGTGAATGGTGTAGCTATGAAGGTGCAAATGAAAAGTCAACATCCTTCTCTATAAGGCTTAGTATCTAAAAACAGGTGTAACATACAGCCAGGTGTAACATACAGGTGTAACATCTATATTGGGCCCCTCGAAAGGATTAAAAAGTGCAGATAAGTTGAAAATATAAATCATAGTAGAATAATCTACTATTAGGAATAAAGCTGAGGGGATTCCAGCCACTAAGAATAAATATATTGTTGTGCACTCTGTGATTGTTTTCTACAGGTTCTTTTCCTTTAAATCTTTAATAATCATTAAGGACTTGAACTATATGATGCTTTTCTAGATAAGCTATGTTTTCGCTTGTTTTTAACAGAGATTGTTTATAAAATAGTCTTAAAAACTACTGCACAAAAGCTAACTTAAGCACATTCTGCTCATGTCAGAAGTTTCAGAACAGTTTCCAGAGGTCAGCTCAAAGAGGTATCACTCTCTGCAGAACAGACAGGTAGTTACAACATAACCAGAAATTTAGGAACCAAGGTTCACAGTCAGTTTCCCAGAAATCAGATCAGCCTTCCATTACCACAATTACTGAGTAACAGAATCTCTGTCTGTTGGCCACTTTACTATGAGTTGTCTTCATATACCTGAAGAAAAGAGGCTATAAACAAAAAGTTAGTAAGTAGCTAGTCCTTGGGAACTTGACAGGGAAGCAGTCAAAGAAGATACTAATCTATAGGCTCACAAATAACCCCTTACCCTTAGCATATGCAGGGCACTGAAGAAGCTCCTGTTCAGTGCCAGTCTGTGAGCTGTGATGCTCTTCAGTGGTTCTAGAACGTCATTGTTAAGGATATTGCTGAATGAAAGTTTTCCCCTGACATGTTTTAGTATAAACCACCAAACTAACACAAAAATGAGACCAAATTTTAAAAAGAGTGAGGAGATGTATGTTTCACCTGGTGTCTTGCTTCACTGATTCTAAGAGCCACTAGTGCAAGGATTTTTCTCCTGTCCATGTTCCAATGACTTCAGTCCTCTGACATCCCTGGCCTAAGCTGGAATCAGACCTTTTTTGCAAAGCTGAATGAAAATGTGTTCTGTCTCCAAGTTTTCCAGATGGTAGTGGGAACAAGGGGAAGACCATGAAACAACCATTCCAAAACTTACGAAAAATACAATTTTCATTATTGGCACAAAGGAGAAATGGATGTTATATTTTCTGTTCCCTAGCTCCCAAGTGAGGATAATAAACAAAGTCTCTTCCATTGGTCATTCTACAATTTCTCGAGATTCTCCTGCCTAGGCATTTTGTCTGGTGACTGAATCACAGGCAGGGTAGTGGAGTGACACCACATCAGTGTCCAGCACAGACTTGTGAATCACTGTTCTTTCACAGCATTCAATAGTGGTTTCCTAAGCCAAGAAATAATACTTTCCTGAATGAAGTTATTCTGGGAAAAGTTTATTCACAGCTGGTTTTTCTTTTTTTTTCCCTGGAGGAAAGAGAGAAAAATGTCAGTATGGCAACTTACTTTCAAATGAAAGTGTCTTTGAGTGGCAGTATATTAGTATACTTTTTTTTAAATTAAGAAAAGCTCTTCCTCTAAATACAATCTAGAAGTTTCACTTCACCTCAAGACAGGTGATTCATTAAGTCCTTTCAGAGGGAATGTGGAATTTTGTTGAACTGACTACAATCAAAATCCCCCAGTAGTTTCTAACAGAGATTCTGGGGAGGTCGGGCAGCAGTTGAGGGAGAAAAAGACCTCACAATGCCATTTGTATGTACTGATTTAAGGAATGCAGGTACAGAAATAACAGTTATTCTGATGAATTCTGTTAGTTATAAAAAACGTGCAGTTTATATTAAAAAAATATTTTTCATGCAATTCTCTTTTCTGTGCTATCAGACAGCTTCCAACTAAACTTATAAAGAAAAGGCTGCTATAAATGCAGCTGTTTCTCCTGCAACATAACACAATGCACCAGATGATTTCTGTCCCACAATACTCTTTGCAAAGTGGAGTTGCTAACCTTTATGTTGACATTGACATGGCTGAATTCTTGTGTAGGTATCTCCCCTCTCTCTTGAATCCTAAGTATGCTTTTCTTCACATCTCCTTGTCTTACTTTCAAGCAAACTTTTCAGCAGAGAGCCTTGATTTGCATGATTTGTACTCTTTGCTTCTCTGTCCTTAATTGCTCTGCAATTTTTGTCATTTAACCAGTTGTTTGTGTTCCCCAGAAATCCTACATACATACAAGTAGCTGTGACTTCCCATTTTCTACAGAAAACAAGATAATGACATGATTTTACTTTTTAATTTTGTTTTATTACAATTCCAGACAAACACAGTATTATTTAATGGACTATGGCTTTGCGCCTGCAGTTATGCTCATTTTGTTTCATACAAAAGAGATGTTTCTCACCTCATTATCCTGTTCTACACAGTTAGAGACTAACCCCATTTGCCTGTTCCCTTGCTTCTATTCAGAATGAGAGGTTGTACCATAATTTGCCTTATCTTAGACTTTTCAAGCATATTTTGGTGGATTTAGTTGTTCAAAGCTACAACTCTCTGGGCTTCTAAAGAGGCCTTATTTTAAAGTTTTCTGTAGTAGGTGATGTGAATTTCATTTTGCATTGCGATACCAATGCAAAGGGGAGATGATAAAACAATATAGCTACATTAAGGTCTGGAATCATATGAATCAGCTACAAAATTTCTCATTCTTATCTGCTGTTGATTTGAAAGTCCATTTAGCTTGAGAGGTATGCTATGGCATTTTAGACTTAAGTTTCTGTCTTCATGTCCTTCTCACTGGGATAGAGTTTTCTTCCTAGTACCTGGTACAATGGTGTTTTGGAATTGAGATGAGAATAATGATGATAACACTCAGGTTTTAGTTGTTGCAAAGTAGAGCTTATGCTAATATGAGGACATTTTATCCTAAGATTGGCCATTCTTGCTACCAGTCTTTAATAAAAAAGTTCTCGAAGTGCCAAATAAATTAGGACCAAATTTTTGTTTAGTCTGTAGAAAACAACTGATTCAACCAAGGTCAGGCATAATCCAAATTCAGTGGTATCTTTTACTTGCCCATTCTGACCAGCAGCTCCCCCTTCAGAGGCTCTTACAAATATGATGGCAAAAGGCAGTATTCAGATGTCCTGAAAGGTCTTTCCTCTTCTTTTCCATATCCTTTTCCATTTTGAGAAGAGTCCACATGCTGTTACTACAAGAGATTAGGCTGTGATATGCAGTTGCAGATGTGTTGTGAGACAAATAGCTCCCCCAAAATGTTGAAGAATCTTTTTAGAAGCATAATATAAGTAGCACTGAAGTTCTAAGTGCAAAGTATGTGGTTTAGTAGCCAATCTCTCAAGAACAATTTCACGGTGTAGGCACAGAGGAGAAACTAAGGGAACTTCTAAGGAGGAGGATGGTTGTTTACCTGAAAATCTACACTGGCATTCAGAAGCGTGGGTATAAACCCAGTTGAAAACTGCTGTGGGTACCTGCTGCTACCATTTGCATTGTCTCTAGATGATCAGAACACAAAGTGTAGCTCGCATGTATAGCATTTAAATTCAACTTTTCTCATGTTTTACTTTTGAAAGAGATCAAACTCACAAAGACGTTTTCAGTCTTTTTTACTCTTGTGGTTTTTTTTTTGAAGGACAAAAGCCGCACTCATCTCCTGCCGGCATATAACGGAAAATGTCTCTCAGATTCATAAGATTTTATGGTTGCTGTAGATTATTTTGCATAATTTAAACGACACATGAATATTTCAGGTCTCATTTTAAACTGTGAGCAATTTCAGGATATATGGGTCACAGTGAGGACAAAGTAGTTTTCTAGTAGTTTTCATCCAGCTAAAGACGAACAATTTGACAATAATGCACATTTATGTGCTGTGAATGTGTGATAACTTTTAATGAGAAAATAATAATTTCACTAACACTCAGAGAAAGAGAGTGTTGAGAGTGAATCCTAACCCTAACCCAACCCTAACCCTAACCTGAACCCTAACCCTAACCCTAACCTCTGTATTACCCTTAGTAAAAGTGACTTTTCAACAACAACGTGGTTCAATAAGATGAAGGGCTACAAGTGATACTCAGCCCTCTTTAGGATGTGAGGGGTTTTGCCAGTACCTTTCCTAACAGCTTAGTGCTCAAGCCAATATCGAAAGTATGGAGCAGCCAAACACTGGGACTGAGTGATTTATCTCAAAGCAACCTATGACACCTGTTTTGTCCTGACTAAAATATCAGAAAATAAAATATCCTTCATTTAAGTCATGAAAATTAATTTTTATTTCTGTTTATACTTATTTCCTAAGGATCATTTTCTCTAATTCATATAACCAATTAAAATTTTTGCAAATGAAAAAACCTCTATTTAAACATCCTACTTGGTGTTTCTAACCAGTAAGAAACCATAATGCCATATTTTAAGCAATTTTTAAAGTTATACATTCAGGTTCTCAAAATTGTAAATGACAACTTTTTGCTTTCTGGTTTGTTTTCTAGTTTACTTACAGTTTTTGTCAGTCTGGATGCCAAAGAAATGGGACTGGAAATAACATGATCAAAGAATATTTGAATCTTGTGTGAGTTAAATGTGACTACCTAAACTATTTCTGACACAGAAGAAAAAAAGGAGCATTCTCAAAGTAACAGTTACTCTTTTTGTTTGCTGTTCTTCAGATTTTCTGAAGGACAGGGAAGCACCTTTGGGAAAAACATGCTAAGCATTCGAGTAGTATAAATGCTTCCCTCTTACTGAAATCAATAGAATGAACTGGTATTTATCATCCCTTCAGCTGACCACAAACTTGGGTTGGTGGGGTGCAACTTTGCTATGTGCTCTGAAAAATTCTACACATTCCTGCCTTGGTGTAAAATGTAATCTTGAATGTATGCTACATAGTCCCATGTATTTAGAATTAATAAACAGAAGCCTATGTTTTTTGTAATTCATAGTTTAAAACTAAGAGAGAAGAAATTTGTTTTCTCTTTCTCAGCTAGATTGTTCAGTTTTGAAATGATGAAAATGTTCCCAGAGTGCCTGGTGAACTGAAAGAAAAATAAAGAGATCAAACTCACAAAGAAATAAAACACCTCTTTTCAGAAAAAGGGTATCAGTATTTGCTCCATTGTAATGTCTGAAAGTAATATGTATGTTTATTCAAGACATTGTGACATTGTGACTTACAGAAAACTCAATCTGACCTAAAACCCAAAAGCTATGTTCTCTTAGGTTACATATGCTTGTAAAACCAGTGCTCTTCAGAAAATAACATTATGAAGAGGCCTCCTTAATGTAACATTTTGCATTTTTAAATTACTTGCCATCATATTTTATGTTTAGAACTCAACAGTGGCTGTAAAAATTGAAACATAAGCTGAAAATATATTTGCACAGAAGAAATTTTTACATAAAATTCCAAGAAATTAATTAAAAAGCAGATATTTATCTATGCTGTAAACAGCAGGGGGAAAAGGGCTAGAGAAGTTATAAACTTGAAAATGCTAGCCCCAAATGTTACAAGCTTCATTATCAGTCTCTTTTGTTGGAAAACAGGGATATACGAGGGAGGTATCAATAAGCTAGCTCTTCCCTTGGTATTCTCAGCTGGAAGCAGCTGGAGACATCAGGCCTTTACTTGCAGTCAGCTCTGCTATTCCTAAATTTTGTGTGCTTCTCTAATTCATATCAGCAGCATGTACCTATTTTAACCATAAGGAATATAACCTCATCCTATTACCCATAAGGTATATACTACAGGAGACCAGCACAGGCTAATGAAATGTCATTATATGGGAAATAATTCATCCAGCAGGGTTTTCTGCAGGCCTTTGAATGTGCAGAAGCTGTGTAAAGAAGTTATAATAGGAAACAGGTCATCAGCAAGATGACTTCTGTGGCCACTCTGATGCAAAACTGTTGCTGGCTGTTCATACAGATACAAGATAACGATCAGTAATGTCCTTCAGGCTCTAAAAGCAAAAGGTCGAAAACCCAGTGGGACAAGAGCAGACACAGCAACTTGCAGGCTCAATGTCCAAGTGTAAAACAAATAATAGCATTAAATCTGGCCTTATCAATTTGCAACAATGACTTTCTGAGACAGCATACAGTAGTGACAGGAAAGCCTAATGAAAAAATCAAGCACGTAAAATTTTGAAAATGAATTAGGAAGAACATTTTGTTTCCTGGGTCTGAAATGCTGCTGGACCTGTTCTTGCAAAACCTGGGAAAACTTCAAGGTGTGTGTTCTCAGGAGGAGGAGTCTAGTGCAATAGTTTGGAAATTCAGCTGCTGGAGAGTGGGAGCAAAATCAGTAAGCTTAGAAATGTAGAAGTTCCTGGTTTTAGGGAAGGAAAGTATTAAATTCTTCAGCATGCTCATTTCAGCCATACTCTCTGCTATGCTGATTACCCAGTTTACATGTCCTATGGAGAGGGCACAAGTAACATTGGAGAAAGTTTGTGCTCTCTTGTGCCTTAAAATAAATGTTTTTTTTGCCTTGACAACAGCTCTGGTTTTCATTTGGGAGTTGGTGTAATCTATCAAAGTAGCAAGAATGTGCTGATGTGTTCACTCTGACCCAAAACAGATGCAAGACAACTACATTTTGTTCTGATTTTGTTCCCCTTGTGGAAACAGGCAACCAATGCTATCAGTTAAGTCTTAAAAAAACCCTCAAAGAATAATGCTCACATGGACAGAGTCAGCTGGCTCCTTGGCCCCTAGAGGTCCCACACTGAAATGCGCAGAGATTTATTATGAGCAGCATGTCATAGAGAATGCAGTCATAAGACTCTGGTATAGAGCTAAGTCTAAACATTCTCCAGCATACAGTCAGGGAAGTTTCAGGAGCCAGGTGGCAGGTTGGGACTCATCTGTGATAGTTCCCATGAATTTTCCCTGCTGCCTTCAGTTGTGTTTTGGCATGTGTCTCTATGGGCATGATGCCTATTTTGGCTTTCCACCAAAAGGTGCCAGGCTGTATGTGAATGGCCAAATATATTTGGTGACTTTTGATTACCAACCATGAGGACCTTACATGGTATTTGGGTAAGTATCTGCCAAAATCCAACTCTGTTAGCTGTTCTTTGCAAGACAGGAAAGTAAATTAGTTTGCAATGTTGGGCTTCCATTCAGGATGAGCAGATACCTTGCTGTGGTGGCAGGGAAGCGGTAAGCTGTTGGGAAAGCAAAAAAAGCCTATATAAGACAGCAGGGTTGTATTGCCTTCAGCAAACTGAGTTGTGTTCAGGCACGCAGTATGACACACAGTTATTAATATCACCAGTAATTTTTTTATTCTTAAATAGAGACCATGACTGTGAGACAGATAAAACACTGTATCAGTCCTTGTTTAGAATGACGTAAGTGTGATTTCTAGCTTTACTATTCAAAAGTGATGAAAAAACTTGCTTGAAAGAAAATATTATGGAGAAATCTGATCTTTAACTTAACCCATTCATATGCCTTACCACAATGTGGATGTGGCGCATACACTAAACCAGTTACCTACAGCTGAATCCAGCATTTGTGTCAGTGGGAGCTATGGAAAGCAGTCTGATTTGAAAATGAGGGTTTTTTTATTATAGATGCTAATCTGAAGATGTGCACTTTCCAATTTATAAGAAGTATCAATTTTTGTGGCAGATTACATTATACCCCAAATTTTTCTTTTACTTATCAAGACTAATCATGATTCTGTAAGTAATAGACACATATATGGGTAGAAAACTAATAGAATTGATTGGCTTTTTGCAGTGTGGTCATGGTTTATACTTACAATGTGTATTTCATCTCTTACAGTTTATCTTGCTTCTTGTATGAGCACATCAGAATCATGAATTTTCTCTGAATTACTCTCAATGAAGTGAGTTGCTTCTGGCTTGACATTTTGTATGTTAAACCCATGAAGTAAGCAATCCTACAGTGCAGACCTGTAATTTTAGCCAAGAGTTTCCCCTGTTTCAATAGTATCAGTCCACACAGCTTTAGAATACAAAGGCATCCAGGGATTCATTTGTGCTTTGCAGTGTTGCCAATTATTTTATATACTGCTACATTTAACACCCTTTTCCCAATCTTTTTAAAAATACTTTTGTTTAAATGAATGTTCTCACTTGTACCGTCATGTCACCCCTTCTGAAAGAAAATTTAAAGTTTTCTGGATGAGTGCTGTGCTGCACTGGTAAGAACTATGACTACCACTTACGGTTTTTTGAGAGCTACAGTACAGAAACCAGCTTAATATAATTTAGTGTTGCATTAGGTCTCATTATTTTGCAAACACGCAGCTTCTTCCATTCCTCTATTCATTTTGGGTTTGGCTGCCAGGAAGTAAAGGGAAAATCATCATCCATATAAATTGAAGAAATCTCAAATATTGAGACCTACTGTATTGCACTCAGCCCCTGTTACATATAGAAAAAAGTGGACCAGTGTGCAAGCTCACAGTGGCTACATTCCACAAAAATACATTCAAAATTTACATGAAAGGGGGAGGTTTCTGTAGCACACACACTAAAGCTTTTCCAATAATAGTTTCTCCTGTATCCAAAGACAAGAGACTAAGAATGATTGTCCTGTTGCTGTAAATCCTATTACATTGTTATTTGTACGTGATTTAAAGTAACATAAAGCAGAAATAATTGGTTTTCCAAATTTTCTTCTCTTTTCTCTGCCTATCCTATGAAATAAATCTGTAGTAGTGATACTTTGTTCTTCTTAGAATCCTGATTCTGGTTTTTTCTGCCTGTTGATCTGCTAACAGTGGTTTGTGTGCTGCTTCCTCAGTTGTTCAATGAATCTGTTTTTCTTTGGTTAATATTTTGGTCAAATTCTCAACAACTCTGGAAATTAAAATTTCATTGGTTTCAGGAAAGCTATGGCAATTGTCACATATTAGGATTCCATTCTGTTCTTTAAAGAAGATTAAGAGCGGAAGAAAAAGTAGAGTGTTTCAAACTGCATCCTGCCTCTTTAATTCAGGATCCAGCAAATTCCAGTAGAAGTATCACTGTAAGAGAGGGCCACAGATTATAATTCTTGTTTTTAAAAAAGCTCTGAAAATACTGCCTTACTTCACAATTTTGAGAATTCCATTTGCTATTTTTAGTCTTTTATCTATTACAAGTGTGTTATGGACCTCTATTAGTATATGGTATTATTCACAGTGTTTAAGCTGAGTATTTTGCTAAGGATGAAATATTATTTGTCTGTAGAGGGATTCCTTGTGGAATATAGGATACCCCAGGAGAGCTTGGGCATCCCAGGGCTGTTGCAGAAGTACCCCTGACAGGGCCTCAGGCTGAAAGCAGGCTTGCAAGGCACCTGCTAGCCGGCAGCCTTGAACAGCCTTGGGAAAAGGTATACACTGGTCAGGTCCCCCGCTGCTTAGAGGCTTTCTCATGGGAAAGGGGCGTGAACTTTGGAAAAAGTATAACTTGGTGTAACCGAATAATAAAATGGGGGCACGATGCTCAAATCGTATCGGTGTTCGTATCGTGACTCTGGCTGGATTCTCCTGCTCCTGGGACTCCCCCCCCCGCCTCCCCCGCTACATTTGTCCAGCAGTTGTTCCTGTAATAACTATTTTTATGGTCTCAGAGTTTCCAATTATATGCATCAGTATGACATCATTTATATTTTTTTGCTGTTTAAGTTTCCATGTTTAATACTGTTTTAGATGTTAACATGTTACCCCTAAAGGCACAAAAATTTCCTCCATAATTGTGTGCTCATTCCCTGTTGGGTATTTGTTGTTACGATAAAAATATCACAAATAATATTTACAAGGAGTGCCTAATAGCAAACATATAGATCAGGACACATTTTGCTAAACAAACTTTAGTTCTGGCTCTATTTTGTGTGTTTTATTAATGTCCTTTACACTTTGAATCTCCTGTTATTTTCACTGCTTATCAATCTGTGAGAACTTATTCTGAAAGGCCTTTTAACTAATTATTGCATATTGCATCCTGAAGGGTATAATTTGGGGATAAATGGTCAAATCTAACCATCTGTGCCCTACAAATGAGTTTTTTGCTATGTACGTTTTCTTTACTGTGTGTTTGAGCTAAATTAATTTTTCCTCTAGAAAAACTTGGGGAGTCTTCTGTGTCAATCATCGTGTTTGTCAAGCTAACCTAGCATTAATATCAAATATCCTTGCATCAAGAAAACATTAAATTGATCTTTCACAATTTGAGGAGTGATTGATACCTTGAAAAGACTGACATTGCATGGAAGGAGGTAAAGAGAAAGAAGCATTCTTTTCTGGCTGTATTTTGCCATCTGGCAAATATAAGGTCTATAGCCAGGTACCGGACACACCTTCACTAGGCAATGGTCTGAGCTCTGGGCCTGAAGCCTGTTTTGCAGGAAAAAAAAGGCCAAAGGAAATATTTAACTTCTTAAATTTTAGGTTCTGATGTTTAAGTTACTGAGTGGAATAGCAATGACTCTGTGACCTTTTGGCAAAATTTTCAAACAGGCATTGTAAACTTTACTCTCTAGTGTAAATGCCAATTAGCAAGAGCATACAGGAGAAGGAAGGACTGTCAGGAGGAAGAACTACATAAGCAAACAAAGAACATATAAATACAAAATGTGATTAAACTGAGAGAGTCTCCTGCCATGCTGACTACTGAGAATACTCTTGAAGGTTAGCACTACTCTAATACAAGCAGAATAAACCATGTAGGATAGTACTCCACAAGACAGTCACCACTATACAACAAAAACAAGGAAAGCTGTAGTTCTCGGGGGAGGGAGGTGAAAGGGAAGTAACCGAATAGGAATCATATTTAAAGAATAACCAGTTTTAATGCTGAGAAAAATGCTTTAGCCAGCCTAACTCTAGCTAAATACAAAACTTCTAAAAAAGCACTTAATGTCATAAAAGCTTGAAGACTTAACAATCCAAGGCATGGTTTGGCTCTTAGCCAGACAAGCATGCAGCCATATGATTCAGTTTAAGACCTAGTAATTCCACTGTCTTCCTTTCTGGATCAGTAAGTAAAAGCCAGACAGAAGCATGGAAAGCTCACTCTTCGCCTTCAAACCTTGAGGCGAAGAGCTGCTGATAACACCTGGTGGAGCTTGAGGGCAGATTTCCTAGGCTTCTGTGCAAAGATTGGTAGGAAGAGAGAAGAGGAACTAAATGGATTCAGGCACCATGATAGCATAGAAGCAACTCTTTAGTAGCTGTGGCATCAAATGGTATTCAGAAGTAACCAGAGATGTAAAATAAGTTTCTTTGGTAGATGGAACTAATCTGTAGAAATTGGAAAAGAATTTAAGGTCCTGGTACTAGATCCCATCATAAGTAAATATTACTTGTATTACTTCTTTCTGTTGATATAAAAAATTCCTGATACGCAAATAAATTCACCCTCAAAGTGTGTTTGAGGGCTGTACCTATAGGTAGCATCTGTGCCAGAGTTTCTCATTGTCTCAGAGAACATTAGTGTGGTTCTCTGTCTTTATCTCTGAATTCAATTTGAATAATTACATTCTGATACTAATTCACATTCAGGGCTTTTCTTGTTTGTTTCTCTTTGGTTGTTTCCTGTAAGAAGCCTAAAGGAACTTAGGAATGAAAGAGCAGAGAGATTCTTCAGTGAGTCTGCTCCTTTGACTTTCAGTGTTTTCCAGCATTTACTCCGTGACAAGGCACTAAGAACATGTCTTTCCTCTAAAACTTACCCATGAAAATTTGATTTCAAAATTACTTATTTAAGAGCTCAATATGGAAACATCTGTCTACTTCGGAAGTACTGCTTTTTCTTTATGGGCTCCATTCCTCTTCCAGTCACTTCCATTAGTTTATGAAATCTTTTCTCTCCATGGCTTCTCCCCTGAAAAAAAGTAAAAAAGAATGTTCTTTTGGTACAAGACTAGGGAAAAAAAGTCTGATTTTCTTCACAGTCTTATGGACTCTGACATTCTGTATGCTTCTGAGCAGAGAGAATGTGCTCTAGTATTAAGCACAATGCACAACCTTAAACAGATACAGTGCTCTAGTTGTGCAGCTACTTGGCACTTGTCCCCTTGAAGGTAATTAATTGTACTAGAGCAAGACGACAGAACAATTAGTTAGTAGAGCCAACAAGCAGAGGACAGCAGAACAAGAGCCACAGGGTGAGATTTTGATGGGGGAGGAGGCAGAGTTCTCTAAAGGAGGTTCTAATTATTGTGACAAAAGAAACACTGAAGAAGAATTGCTGCAACAATTCAAATGAGTGGGTGTAAAACTCAGCTCTGCATGATGTAGACAGTACTTGAATAGGGATCTAAAAAGACCCCTACTTTATGCATGAGATGTTGCTCAGTAAAATGTCAAAGGACTGGAGAGAGCTGGAGGTGAGGGTACAATTTTAGAGGGAAATTTGCAGCAGTAACAGAGAAAAGAAGATTTGAAGTACTTTGCTGCACAAGAGGCCGAAGAGAAAATGCTGAGGACACGTATTTGTAGAACAGGGGAGAAGACGAGACTGACTAAAATGGGGTAAATAATGTGTAAGAAGTCTATTGCACTACAGAATGAAGACAAGAAATGGGAAAATAGGTTGTTACGAGAGAGGTTTTTGAGAAGGCTGATTTGCCCATGGGAACAAGGAAAGGAAAGGGCTGATCAAGGAAAAAAGCTGTGTGCTAGAAGTCAGGACGTTACAGAAAATCTGAGAGTAGCCAAAAATTAAGAAGGTTAGACTTCAGGGCTCTGGAGTTTTTTATAGGCGAGAGTTTTCTGCAAATAGTGAAAGGTTGTCAGGACATACCAGGATTTTGAAGGAAGTGGACATAAAGTTCTAGCAGGGGAACATATTGAGGTCTGAGCCACGTGTGTGATACAGTCATGAAGAAAACACTGGCAGTAGATAGTTCCCTTTTTCCCATAGAAACTGAAAATATTATCACCAGTTTCTAAATCCCTCATAAGATCTAAGTACATTGTATGTTTCCGCTCACTTGTTTTCAAGAACAAGGAAGCAGATGAGGAATAAAGATATAAATAAAGAATAAAAATCAGTTCAAAATAAGGAGAGAAAAGAGAAGACCTTTGCCAATAGCACCAAATGGCATGGCCAGGAAATAAACTTTCTTACTTATGAATATCTCATCTCAAGGATTCAAGGAGAAATTTATAAGCAAATATTAATAAAGAAGTTTAGACATGTGGTGTATAGGCAGAAACATGTAATTTTAACTGTCTCTATTTTCCATCACATGTGACTTAAATACTGTAAAAAGCCATGAGTATTTTCTTTTGACTAACTTAGATTATTGTTTCTGTGACAGCTAAACCAGCAAAATCATTGGCTGTTTTCTGCTTTGTTAAAGAAAAGTTTTTTCATTTGCTTATACATTTGCTTCTTTAAAGAGAAGAACAATAGCACTGTATCTTAGATATCACTCAGAGGTAACTGCTCTTAAAGTGCTTAATTTAAATTAGTTATTAAAAACCAGCATTCCTTTCCCAAACATTACTGTGTATATCATAATTGATTTTTTTGGAAGAGCATATATTCATTTCCAAAGGCTTTAATCTTTAGAGTAGCAAGTAATCAGGACACAAGCTACAGATAAAAATATTTATGTCCATAAATATGAGCTACTCCCTTTTCCAATGTTCACATGGGTAAATACCAGAGGTGTAATGAAGACAGAGAGTAATTGGTTAATGATTACACAGAGTAAGAAATCAAAACCAGACATTATGCAAAGAGAATTTTTACATTACAACATTATGTTTTCAAGGCAGGAGAGCAATTTGTCAAAGCTTCTAAGCCGGCTGGCAATGCTTCTGTAGTTGAATAATAGTTTGGATGAAAGAATCAAGAAATTCAAGTAGAAAATGGCCCTGCATTTATGAAAGGAATGTGTTGGGGGATGTAGTTGAAATTAAAGCCTCTTTATGAACAAATGGAGTACCCTTTAGAGTATGCATGTGGTATATTTTTCACATATTTATAATCAGTACAAGATTTCTATTACTCCTAAAAACTAAGCATCTATTTTACGTTAGCAATTATAATTTTATTAGTTACCTACCACATTTAAGAAACCAAAGATGCAGACAATGACATTTAATCATTAAGAACACAGTGTTCTGGTGTCATTACAATGAACAATTATTAAAAACAGGACAGAAATAACAAACTACTGATAACCCTGGTACGTTATTCACTAGATATTATAATATATTATTTCCTCACCATGAACACTTTGTTCTGCAGCATAAACTTGACAATGCATTTGGACTGGGACTCCCTCTCAAAGCTGCTTTTTAAGGACCCATAACACTAATTATAAATTACAAAGTTGGTTTGTGTTTATGGACCCATCTTTCATATTTTAATTTGTTGCCACCTCATCTCATTTGATAAAAACTGGCTTGTAGAATGATAAAAATGTTTAGCTACTGTAAAATATTTCTAGTATACTTAAAAGCATTTTCGTAGAATTGGGGTTAAAACATGTTTTCTTCAGCTGTGTCCACCAACCAGGTGTAAAATTTCTTTAAATGCACTTGGAGTTTCCCCATAGGGCTATTTCTGAACTTCACTTAAATAATAATAATAAAAAATACCCCAAATCCAACAAAAATAGGATATTTTCTAAGGATGAGCGTATCAAATCAAAGCAGTTAGTATGCATATTTAACAAAAAAACCCAAACAAAACCCAAACCCAAAAGAAATAACATGGCAATTTCAAATCAATTTTAACTGTAGAAAGGTTAAAGCCTTTCTGTCATACTGTAGCAAAATGATTTAGCTCTTTTGACCATATCCAAGAAGTTAATAATTACTTTCCATTGCTTTCCTGTACATTTGAAAAATATATGTGTATAAGTACTTAATATTTTGAGTTTAGTACTCACATATTTTCAATTTCCTTTCATTGTGGAAGCAGTGACAGGTTTAGCCTTGCTTGTGGACCTACTTTGGCTGACCATAACACAGCATCCTCCATATGGAAATTGTTCAGAAGATGTAGGAGGTGTTACTTGCTCCGTCCTTACTGCAGTTTAGATTGTCATACAATCATTCATTTACATAGCTCTTATTTAACAGATTTTGGACAAGCAAAGGGGATAAAAGGGGCTGACACTGCTTCGCATTATGGGATGTGGAAATTTATGTAGGATTAGGTAATTATGCTATTTCAGCTATATCTTTGGGACGTGGAAACACAATAATTACAATGTATTTAAAGCATTTTCTGTTTAAAAGAGTAGCAAATATTTGTTACAAATACTCTCCAGATGTCCTGTCACACATGATCATTATTCTCCTGGGTCTGCTTTACTAAGGTGGCTTTCAGCAAGTGAGCTGCAATACTGACAGTGCATGGATCAACCTCCCATTTGGATATTTTTACCACTACAGAGTGCTAGCTCTTGTTTTATTATGTTCTCTGGTCCATTTAAAAATATTTACTTGCAAGTTTGCATGTAAATAAACAGCTGCTAAAGAACTTTGAGTCAGTTATAAAGTATTGCGTGTATATTAAGGAATAAAATCTTATCCACTGCAGTAGATAATTAACCTAAGCCTGTGAGGGAACTTAATCAGCTTAAATCAAAGGGCTTGTGACTTTGCAACAAAGGTTACCAGGCTGTGCACAGGGAAATGTTTCTTGGTGGACAATGCACAGCTTCTCACAGCTTCTCCTTATTTCCAGTTGCCAAACTCCACTGAGGAAATTCTTAAATGCATCACTGCCCACTATTAGACACACATACACTGTGTAAAGAAATGTAAGTATATACTCTATCTAAATATTATATTTAATAATTATACACATAACTATAGCATTTGATGCATTCAATGCAGAGTCTCACATATATGCAACCACAATATTGGAATTAATGTTGTAGGTAATTCATTGAATTTGGGTGACAAATGGTAGCCAGGGGAGAGGTGGAAAACAAAAGTTCTTTAATACTGCCTCTGCATTGAACTGCAGCCTGCAGTATGAACAGACAAATAAATAGGGAGCCCAGAATGAGTTCAGGTTTTCGCAGTGTGCCTTCAGCATGATTTTCTACCAGCTCTTTGGTAGAGATTATGTATTTCTCCAAGCTACAAATCACTTGGTCTTTCCAGCTACACACAACAGTGTCTTGTCTCTATTGGATGTCTTGGCAAATTGGTTAATTAAGTCAGTACTAAAGCAAAATTCTGTGCAATCAGATTGTGACAAGGTATCACCTTGGTTGTGTCTTTCAGAATACACACCTGAAAAGTAGTTGTCTGCAGTATCAGCTGTATCGGCTTCTGAACAGCCATTGCTTTTGCCTTTTAAAGAATGGGATGGGACTAATCATCTTCTTCCTGTGGTAACTACAAAGTCAATGTCAATCAGACAGTAACTACAAATGATTTATGTTTACTATCACAGCTGTCATTTGTCTCCAGTCACTTCAGAGAGTGGATTTAGAATTTTATTTTTACACTTTAAAAAAATTTTAGGTATTTTACATCACGTAATTGAACTTTTCTCTTGCATTATGTTCTATAAATCTGGCATTTTAAAAACCCCACATTGTTTATACAGTGTGTGACGTGAGATGCAGTTTTTATGTATCTATGTGATTTTATGATTTGTCAAATATGCTTGCTTGCCCCAAACATTTACCATATGTATCTACACATGTAAACAATGTATCTGTAGTACCTTAGAATGCTGACTCTCTTTTTCAGCATAAACATGGTAGACACCTCCTGTTTAGCCTAATGGTCACTGTTTCTTTTCTGTTCTAGTGCTTATGTACCAAAGACAGAAGCAGGTCGTTGCAAGTGGGCAGCAGTTCTGGAAGATTTGGAGAGGATCAAGACATCCAAAGTAAGTTCATAAAACAGTCAGCATTTAATCATAGAAGAAGATAATCAAATATTTAGCGCTGTACTCAGCTAAGAAGTGCGAGTGAGAGGGAGAGGGAAAGGGATGGTGTTTGTTAGCTAATGTTCCTAATTCCAAATCTTGTTTTCTTGTAGGATATTGATGTCAGTTTATACACTGCAAACGCAGATGAGGATGTAAGTAAACTTCACTTATGACCACAAGTAATGTTTAATGTCATGGCTTCATTTCCTTACTAGAAAATTTCTCCTAAACCAGACTTGTTCTAATTTGATAACTGTGTCTAAAATCAAATAAATTGCCTTGGAATAAATAGTTTTTCTAACCAAAGTGCCTATGATAAATTATGCAAGCAGGTATTAATTATTTTCATTTAGTCATCTGCTACTAAAATTAATCAATTAAAAAAATGATCAAGGCCATGTTGGACAGGGCTTTGAGCAACCTGGCCTACAGAAAGGAGTCCCTGGGCATAGCAGAGAGATTGGAAGTACAGTATCTTTAAGGTCCCTTCCAACCCAAACTATTCTGTGATTGCATGATTCAAAAATATTTTATCAAATGCTAAAATAATGCTGGTATTCATTTGTAATTTAAGGGAGCATGACCTCCTTACCCATTCTGAATTCAGATCTCTGAGTTAAAGTGTTAAAACTACTAAGAATAATATCAATTTAATTCCACTATGTTTAGTTATATGCCAGGTTCCTATCCTAATTAATTATTTTCCTATGTTCTTCACTAAGACACTGTTTCACCTCATCTTAGCAAACTGCTTGGCCTTTTTGTTCTTAGCTTTCACAGTGCATCTCTGCAGATATTCAAATGTATTTGAACAGTAAGAAAAGATGCCCAGTAAGTAAAATTCAGCCACTTTGTGGCTGATTTTATCTTAGATTATATCTCACTTATATCATACTTGTGTTTTAAATTATATCATAAATTATGTCCTACATTCGCTTATTGCTTTTTAATCATAAAACTATTGCAACTGCATTTTTTTTTTTCAGGAAGAATGCCAAGAACTTGTAATGAGGTGCTTTTTCTTAGAGACAGCAGTGATTATTCAAGAATGTCGTATCAAAAATTGTAGTAAAACACAGGATGTATGGAACATATGGAAAAATGGAAATGAAAGCTTTGAAAAAAATAAGGTAAGTAACACCAACAGTCTGGAAAAAAGGCAGAAATACCTCTTTTTTACATAAAGAGTGGGATGGTAGAGATGAAAACTAGTGAGATTCCAGTAACCTGCACATGTAACAATGAAAAATCAGACATAAGTGGTTTTTAGAAAAGCACTTTCAGGATTCCCATCAAAGCAAATACTTTTGTGCATGCATACATATGTCAGGGTGTTCGAATGTGTGTGTATAAATGACAGTTTGCAGCTTCAGTACCTGAAGTCAGATAATTAGACATATGCAGAAAAGTATCCTAATTTTCAGAGGGACAGTCATTTGCATCCTTCACTGAAGTGATGCACATCTCAAAGATGATCCTATTCAAAAAGTAAGCCAGGAACTGCACAGACCATAATGACCATGGAAACCTCCACTAATGATTTCTGCAGCCATTATCTGCATTGGAATTCTTCCCAAAAAGAAGGCAAAAAAATTAATTCTCTGTCAGGACAAATGGATCAGTATCCTGCTTTATTATTTGCATTTTGTTTTTCAGTTGACTTCCACAAAATCAGAAAAATGCAAAGAATGTGAAGAATATGAAGAAAAAAATTTTGCAGAATTTGTACAGAATTTTGTAAAGGTTATACAGAGGGATTGCAAACACTGACCAAAAGACGCAAGCTGGGAAACAAGATTCTTACATGAACATCTTCAGAGAAATTAGATTATCACCAAAAATAAACTGGAAAAAGAGCACAATTTACAATCCTCTTGGCTATCTCTTAGTATATCTATTTCCATTGTGGTTTTCAGGTAAAATCAATTACTTCTTCTACTCAAGAACTCAAAGTCAAAAGTTAGAATATTTATTTAAAGACTCTTCCTTGCCCTTTCCCCCTTTGGTACAATGCTAGCATAAGGGCATTAAAAATTATCTCCAGTCTTCTCACAGAAGGTAAAGCTGGTGCTTGGTTCTGCTGTCCAATGACAACATGTTTTGTTCCTTCATTTGTTACGTCTAACATGACTTTATTCATTAATGTAATGACTACAACTCCTTTATCAGTTACCAAAGATTTCAATTGAAATTTCAACCAAAGGAATGTTAATTTCATTCTCTGAACAAAGGAGGTGACCAAGTCTTTTATGCACTTAAAAAAACCCCAAAACTATGTGGTAGAAATCTTTCCTGTGAAGTAGGGTTCGTAACTTTAGTCTCCTTTTGGGAAAGAACTTTGAAGGCACAAATCACTTTTGACCAGTTACTGGAAATCTTAACTATATTTCTATGACTCAGTGCAGTCAGCTGTCCTCTGGTATCTCTGCTATGTTTCCCAGTCTTCTTTGGGCTCTTTCTAAACTAACTGCTTTCCTCATGATTCATATCCATGTCATACCAGCTGCCATCCATAATAAGTAATTCTTTTCTCCAGGCACTTCCATTTCTCTATCTTCAACTGATAAATGGCTGAGTCATTCAGCTGTCCACTTACCAGGAAGGAAGTCTCAATCTCATTATGGCAGCAAACACACTGTCTGCTTCTCTCTTATTGTTGGGATGCTCCCAACAGTTAATCTTTAGCACTCTGAGGAGATGAATCTCCAGTAAACTGCAAGAGGAAGAACATAAATGTGAGCATGTGGGATGTCATCTTCCAGGGGACTTGTAGACAGACAGGTTGGTAAATTTATAAGCACATTGATGTCAGCATTAATCACTAGTAGACATATCACAAAATAAATAAATTATTTGCCACCACAAAACATCAACAACGGAAGTGTTTATTACGTAGTTTGGATGAGATAAAATGGTCCTACATTTTAAATTTTTCCTTAATTCAGTATGCACTGAATATGATTTCCCTTCCTGATGTCATATGCACAGGAAAGGTAACACCAAGTTACAACTTCAGTCAAAGAGATAAAGGGACTTTCCTTATTTCTAGCTTTGAGAGAGCAGCATTATACTCATGATGGGAGAACCAAAGAGCTGCTTTGCTCAGAGTTTTCTTTATCTTGACCATTTTGAAAATAAATTTACTGATTAATTTTATTTTGTTTTTCACTAACATATTTACCAGTGGCAAATATTTTAAATACTGTGAATTTGTCTTTTCAAAAAATATTGCTAAGTCTGTGACCCCTCAGCTTGTCACCCTGTTAGCCACTTTCTGTTGGACACCGGCCATATCCCTTTTATTTCATTTTACCTCCACCTGGTCCAGGTGCATATTCTGGAATGAAAAGAGGCCATTTTCTAATCTGCCCAACATTTCTCCTAGGGCTTACTTTTTCCTGAGAGCTAAGCAGCCAGCTTTACTACATCCTGAATCCAATGGTTACAATAAATTGTCTGATTGATATAAAGGGTGGTCTAAATTAAGGCCAGCTTGTTATTTGTTTGGGGTTTTGTTTGGTTTTTTTTAATTAGGAAATTCATATGTATTCCAGAGGAAAAACATGGACGTATCTGATCTGACTTCTTAGTCCTGTAGGCAGAACAGTAAAAACTGATTCAGAATGGCTACTTTTGAAGTAAACATCCCCAGATTGAAGAAGGTATTTCTTCTATACAAGTTTGAGTTATTTGTGTGGCATTTACTAACTAATATTTTCCAACTGCTGTTGGCAAAAAGTAAGGAAAAGATTAATACTGTATTTTCTCCAATTAATCCTGCTCAATTTGGGGACTAAGGTGACTCACAGCAGACTGTTTCTATGTACAGAAAGAACAGTAACTCTACCTTTTGACATTAGAAGAGAAGAAAAAAGCTCTTCCACAGAAGTTTTGGACTACATAGTTCTGTGTTCCTGACTTTGCAATAATTTAAAATCTGCTTTTCCTTTCCATTCCTACTATTTGGTATCCACATTTCTTTTCTATATCCTAACAGGACAATGCAAGTAGCATTATCCTGTCTGACGTCCTCTGCCTTCTTGTTTTATTGGACCCTGAAGATAAATACGAGTTGTTCATCCATAGAATGTTGCCTCTAGTGGCTCCCAAATGTTCAAGCACCTGTTGATCGTGTACTGCTCAGATGATTTCACAGACATTTTAAATTCTGAACTACAGATACATTTCTTGTTGGGACCTTCACTGTTTTGAGGAAAATATAAAAGAAGGAATTCTTTACATGCAGTGAGATAGCTGGGGGATCAACAGCAATTTCAGATTATCCATCTTGTTCATATGGTTATATGAGCAAAATAATACTAAAAAAATGTACTTTAAGCAGCTCCATGTGGCAAAAGCTCAGAGAGACAATGAATATTTGAGTCAGCCAGCCCAATGTACAGTGGTAACACTTACAAAGGAGGGCAAACAGTGTATTTGAGATCTATATATCTATATAGTATATATAGATATCAACAGGCATTCTCCATGGATAAAGCACTGTTTCAGCTGCTTCAACCTTCAACCAAGGGTTCAGGTTCAACGTTAATAGCACCCAAGGTGGGTAGTTACTGTAGAAACCACAACATTCCAAGTACATCAATTACACACACAGTTGTTGTTAACTCATTTGTCCAGGCAGCTGCATCATAGTTACTGTGGCTCTGCTGCCCACTAACCCCAAACTAAGAGCCCTGTCATCCTAGGGAATCTTTGACTCTAAACCCTTTTCTATTTTAATGTGGGCAACACCCCAACAAAATGAAGCTCTTAATATTTAGTTGCATTTCTCATAGGAATAATACAGAACAAATATATAGGAACAATATGATAATAAAGTAACCTGAGATTAGCCTAGTTGTATTATCAACAACTCCTGTATCACAAGACTTGCCCTCATCACAGTTATACTGACAGGTGACTGAGCTGCCAACCCCTTCCTTGTAGTATCAGAAACACACGGAACATGAAACATCCACTACAGGAATGAGAGCAAAAAGGAGGAAGGAAAATGAGTGCAAGCCACCTTAAATGATAACAGTGAAAGCAAAATTATTCCAACCCACTGTGAATCAACTGCACCACATCTTTCTGAGCAGCAGAATTCAGCAAGGGGCTGGATGAAAATAAGGAAATTTGCCTGCAATTGGAAAGTTCAACAGTAAATTTCAAAGAGTACTTCCCAGAACTGCAGTCAAATCATTCATGTCTTCATCTTAACAGGAGCTAAAGGCAGCTTTCTTTGGACATTCCTGTCCTGAGTCTCTGAGTCAAGGTCATAATAGGGTATCTTGGCAGGAGAATTAAGAATGTGAGAATGAATTTGCTGCTCAGAACAAGTGGATCAAATCAAAGCAAGAGACACAAATTTCATTGTATCTTCAAGTCGATATTGGTGTTCTTGAGAAGAGAAATAATATTAATTTTTATCCAAAGTGGCCTTCACTTGCAGCTTATACATATGAAGGCAAAACTTAGTAGCAATAGGAACAGCATCACATGCTGGAATTCCTGTACAGCATCAGGAGACTGATCAGCATGACACTGAGCCATACTTGAAAGGGACATTCTGTAATGTCTTAAAGGGTTATATCTTCTCTAGAGGCAGAGAAGAAACAAACTTTGCTCATATGAACTCTGTGGCATTTTACTCTCATGCACTTAGGGAGGAAAAGAAAGCAATAAATGAGCAAGCTAAGCATTTTTTCAACAAAAAGTTAAAATCAGCACCTTGAAACCATCTCCTTCCAAATAGTTTCCTTCAAACAATGTCAGAGAATCCACCTCTTCTTATCAAAAGGCTTAATTAAGCCAATAATCAACACCTTAAATAAAGACAAAAGGAAATAAATACATTTCATAACCTCACCCTCTTCTACATGCTTATTAGATGTGGTATTTTCTTGACCAAGTCAAGCCAACCAGGAATCAATTGGCTTTCTAAAAATGGGGGAAAAGATGAGGCAATACAGTAAAGAATGAAAAATCTGCTTAGATGACTGACTTACCTCTGCCATGACATAAGCACCTCACTACCTCTAAAAGTTAAAAACATATAGGAGGAAAAGGAGTGAAGTTAGAACATAAACAGAAATCGGGGGTTTTCTGGGAATTTTCTTGAGAAATACCAAAGGCTAAAAAAGTTTATTTTAACTTTAACATACAAATTACTATCTTATACTGCTTCTCTTCCTTCTGAGTCTGAATCAGATTTTCAGAGATGAATGGTGACTACTGGGTTAAAGCTTTAAAATCTCAGGCCGATGATGAATTGGGAGGGAAGCAGCCAAAGAAATATCAGGAGTTATCTAATGTGTGAGGCATAATCTTTAGAACGTGTTCTCATAAACAAAATAAAAGAATTGAGTCATCCTGGTTTAATTGATTATAGTCCCTTTGTAAAAACATATCCAACAGGAATGCATCATGACAGTTCCTATCAATTCTGATGCTATGTCACCTAAGGAAAGAATTGAATCTTTCATCCTATTCCTTCAAAATCTGATATTAATAGGGAACATAAAAGTGTTTATATTCCAGTGGGATGTGTCCACAGTTCCTTCAAATTTCTAAACCTGAATATTTATTTAAGATTTATCTTGTAACACAGTCTCTTATTGTATTCGAATTCCCTAGGCAAGGAAAAACAACAGCGTGGTTTCACCTCCAGACTGTAATTCCACAAAGTCCTCAGCCATACAAATTTTGCCCCTTTTTTTCTTTTCCTAGTGGGACTTAATACTCCTCAGGGCTTTCCTGTACGTTAGAACTGTTTCTAATGTACTGCTTTTACAAGTTTTAGTAAAGGAAAACAAAGAACTGCAAGCAACTTCTTCTAAGTCAAGATGCTTTCTTGAAATCAAATTTTAAAATACATTGACAGTGTTGCTGAAAGAACCTTCATTAGACCGAAATACAGTATTTTGTTGTCCCGTGAACAGAAGCCATCAGCTTGCAGGTTTTTTTTATTTAAAGTCTTTCAGGAAACAACTGCATTCAGCTTTTCAAGATGAAATATTGTATATCAGTAATCCTTACAGAACCTTAACGGCCGCTCTACCACACACGACAGACCTCGATAAAGTGACAAAAGAGAATTTAAGAGAAATTTAAAATATACTTATGTCGTTGAAATATGACACAAACAATGATAACATTAATTGAGTGTATCTGTGCCACAGATAAAACTGAGAAATCATTCTTTTTAAAAGTTGCCTTTCCCAGCTCTTCTAAGAGTCACATACTCCCTGCAGTTAACTGGAAATCTATAGTCTTGCAGTAATACAGGACATATTAGTAATCCCAGCTCGGGGGTCTTTTGAGCTATTAGTTTCCCAATGAGCCAGAATTTTCTGTATCAAGAAAAGAAAAAATCTAGTATTTCTTATGATTGGTAGAATCTACTGTTTTTCAATGCAGTACTGAGAAGTGAAACCATACTTTTGGTCAATCTCAAGGCATTCAGGTCAGTGTATTCAGTCTGTAGTACCTGAAATTCCCCTGTCCTCTGAGGCAGTGATACTGAATAGCAGTTGTTAATCATAATCCATTATAACAGCTGGGAATTTCTTCTCCTCGTTAACCTTAATTGTGGCTTTTAAAATCGTATTTTCCAAAAATCTTCTTTTTAATTTATTAGTTGAAGATAACAAATGAGAAATTACATTTCCTTTGGTTGTTCCTTTGGCAAGCTTGCTACAACTAATTCAAAGAAAATTAGATCATTATGAATAATTTCTGCAACTTTTTTCTATAACAAGCTTCATGCTTTCATGCATCATTTGACATTTTAAAGTTTTAACTGAAGTCTTCAGACAACATTTCTCTCTCTTATAATTCCTACTGCAGGACAGTGACCGGGCTTTATTTTACCCCAGACAATCTTCCTAGCAGTAGGTATCAGTCATTTGGATAAGTTAACTTAACCAAAATCCCTTGGCTGTAGGGTAGTTTTATCAAATTGCATAATTCCTTTTTAGGACCTCATCTTCCAGTATTTTATACCACTAATAAATTATGAAGATCTATCTGGGACAACTTAGACAGAATTCAGTGAATTTCTGAAGTTGTTTGTAAGTTTTAAGTTCTCCAGCTACAACAGATAAGATGCAGATGTTAAGCACTGTCTTAAAGACCTAAATTGGGGGGGGGGGGGGGGTGTTCAGTTTTTTGTCCCCTTTTTTCCCCATCGTGACCTTCTGGGATCTTCTGAAAGCACAGATAATTCTGGATAGTCAGTGACTTATTTCAGCAATGGTGAAGGAATCTTAAGCAGACAAACTTCCACAAAGGGGGCATCAGAGCTGGGACATAAGCTTCCTCAGATAACATGCTTGTATAGGGTCTCAGTTATCTGGTGACTGACAGTTAAGTCAAGCTACAGAAATGATGCCCTGTCCTCCTCATTGCACAGGGAAAGGCACCATCACCAGCAGCCAGTGGCTCTTTGGAAACAGCTATTGAAAAGCCATAATTTCTGTCTCTGTGCAGCAGAGCTCCTGGAAGTCCCACTGCCAGCCAAGTAGGATGGTGATGATAGCTGTGAAACTATCTTGGAACATGGTGTTTATACAGAACATTTTCTTCCAGGAAAGCTGCCTTAAAATAAAAATTTCAAAGCTGTGTTCTCTGGACTTTATGAAAGGCCTCTATGCATATACAAATAAAAAGAAAGGCTGGGGAGGCCAACAGGCACAGCACAGCCTATTTGGGCTTGGCCACATGAATTAATGAGTCTGCATTTAGTCCCAGAAAGCAAGGAGCAATTTTAAGCTGCATTGACCTAAAGGGACAGGACACAAATAATAGCATTGTTGACAAATATGCTATAAGATAGGATGAAGGCATAGAAAGTATTCTTTTTCCCTCTGGTCCTTGAAGTTATTCCAAACACTAAATATTAAAGTTGACAATATTTGGAATTTAACACTCAGATATCTGTGACTCCTCTCACTAAGCTGTTACCTGCATCTTCCAAGTCTGCACACCATGACCAACTCAAGGAGTACTGTATGTTGAAACCAGAGCATTCTTTCTCCCTGACCAGCTACAAGTAGCATTTCAAGTGCAAACCAACTCAGTAATGGTAATCTCTAACACCTAAAGTACTTTGTAACCACCACAATCATCCAAACTCTGGGAAACTGAGGAGGAAGATAATGTACAGCTGTTTTCTTAGCTGCATATCATGCCCCTGAATGCTGAGACTAGCAAATCTCAAGGTTCTGAGATAAAGGAAGTAAGAACTAAGTAACATATTCACTGTTTACAATGCCAACCCGTGCTGGGAACACTTTTGTTTATTAATGATAAAAAACAAGATCTGCCTTTACCCTTCCCACCTTCTTGATTCATGGTAAAAAGCATTGTATGTGCTTCCTTCTACAGCCCTCTTCTCTTTAAGGGAGTTACACTTCGCACAATAGTTAGGACACGGGGACATATGTTGTAACTTGTAACTTGAACAGTGCAGCTGGACAATATTTCTGCAAAGAAAAGGTGTTTACTTCAAACAATATTCTCTCACAGCTGTTGCTACAACAAAAGCATTTCAAGAGAGCTCAGAAATCTAATCATGCTTCATCACTGGTTGTTTTCTGGTTTGTAAGCAGAGTTGCAAATAATTTTTTTTACTTGAAGATATTTTCTACCAGAAACATATTGCATCTTCAGAAACAGTGTTTGAAGCAACTTAAGCTGAAGGTTTATTATAAGTCTACTGATGTAAAAAGAGAATAAATATTTTTTGTCAAAAATCATGTAGCGAAGTAGTTTGCATTTTTCGCAATTCCTAGGAAAATACCTTGTGGCATATAAAGAGTATAGATTACATTCTCAAACTTTCTCAGTACTTGAGGGAAATTTACAGTGGTTTTTATTCTCTACTCCAAAAAGTCTTACTGGAATTTTCAACTTTCACTATCTTCAAACAAACAAAAAAAGGCAACTTTAAGTCAATAATGGTTCTCAGTCAATCCAGAAAAACCGGCTCAACAGTAAAAATCTTGGCTGTATCTAAAGCCGTTAAGAATTTTCCATTCCTTGTGTAAATGTAAAACTCAATCTCCTTTGAATACAAGTGTTTCTTGTAGATTTTTTCCAAGATTGCTCAAATACTATCTGATATGTACCTTTGGCAATAGTTCTACAATGAATTGTAAACTCATTCTTGTTTTGCAAATATAATGGTAAAATCCACATTGTGTTTGAAATTTCTTGTATTTTTCCTTGATGAAAGACCTGGAAGTGCTTTTTACTAATTAAAATCAGAGATGTGAGTTGTCCAGAATATATACAAGTGCTTTTAGAATCAAAGGAGATTTAACTCCATTTTTATTCCACATACAAATACTCAAAACTTTCTCAGAATATATTCTAACAGGGCAACATTACTGTAAAACATAAGTCTGAATTTTTATAACTTCTCTGTAATCATTTCAAGAGTTAGAAATTCAATAACACCCTTGCTGAGGGTAGAGGGTTAAATAAAGAATAAAGAGAAAATTTTTAAAAATTGATAAGCAAAATAAATTATTTGAACATGAGCCAGATGACTATAATTTTATTTTAATTTTGTATATTACTAATTTTTTTGTCTTATCATCTTCCTTATAGTCTCCCTTCCAGCATTTCTTTGAGTTAGGCTTTAGGCTTTTAAAGAAATCCCTTAAAGCATATGGTTACACCTTCAGGGTTAGATCATGCCTCCAGGACACAGCCTTTCATTTGGGTTGTGAGAATGGCATTATCCTGCTTAGAACAAGGAAGTTGAGGAGCAGTGAGATGACAACTCCTTGGGATGAGAAGCAGAATTTACAGAAGTCTGTGCATCACCAGCCTTCTGCTGTGGACAGCTATCAATGCTGTACTGTTTAGATGCCTTCTTTTCAGGAATTTGAAAGAATTTTATAAAAGCAAAAGAAAATGAGAAAGGTAACTGAGACGAGTCACTGGTAGCAACTCCTCTGCTGTAAGGGTCAAATTTCAGACTGATATACAACTTTCAGCTAAAAGGATATTCCCAACTACAGCAAAGTGGTAAACTCACTCATGGCCAGGCTCTTGATCGCAGGATCAAAAGAAAGAACAACTAATATTTTCTCTAATTAAATTAGTTCCTTTTTCCTTGCTATTTAACCTCAAATATATTTATAAATAAGTCAAAATTAGTAATCTTTCTATGCCTGCTGACATAAATATGTAATTTGGCTCCTTACCCTCACAGTCCTTCTTTAAACATAGAGTTGCTAGAGGTGTAATCTTTCTTAGGGACTCATGTGAACATACATAAGATCCAATGTTAAATGGCAAAAAGCAGACAATGCACATACGAAAAGTTCTTGTCAGCTGTGCACTGTAATCAGCCAACAAAGAACCCCTGAACATCTCTTATCCCCTGCTACTGAAAATATCTAACTAGCTGTCCAGCCATCCACCTGTCTTGCAGGTAAACACTTTTGGAAGTCCCCCTGCTGAGGAGGGGAGTGAGTGGAAAGATGGGGATGTGTTTGGCCCAGAGGTCAACCCACAGTACTCATTCTGTGCACTGTCAGTACAGAGCTATTGCCCTTTTGAGCTCAGAGGCCTGCAAATTACAGAGATCCCTAATCACACTTCACTGCACACAAATGACCTCTCAATTTATTGTTCCATCCTCAACATGCACTACTCAGCATATTCAGTGCACTAAGCACATTTTGGAGTTGCTGTGGATTAAAGATTAACTGTGACAAACTGAACTTTTCAACCAAGTATCCAAAGGGAACATACCAATTAAGCAATGCTGAAGTTCCATGCAGACAAAGCACACATTCTAGTAATAGCTTTCCAAACTACATGGCCAGGAGTAATTTGTAAGCTTTACAACCAGGTTAACAAACTGGATATGGATTCTCTTGTGCTCCCATTTCTATGTCTGTGTGGTCCCAGAGAGGGTTTCTTACCAAAGTGAGGGTTAATGAACAAATGTATGCAGTCCTTTCCTCCCTGCAGAGCCATCACACTACCACAGAAGAAAACACAAATGAGTTTTGACTGTGAATGTCCTCAGACCATCAAAAGGAAACCTACTCTGAAAGATTAATCTGAGCTCTCAAGAGCATTGCAGGCTTAAGCTGCATATTAGTGTTTAGTATTTCACTAGAACAGTTAAAAAAACACCAAAAGTGAAAATCTTGGCTGCATTCTGGCCCTTCATGTTGGAGGATTTCCCAAACAACTTCTAAGAAATTAAAGGGGTATTTATTGTTATTATTACTGCAACAGTAATAGTTGACATAAATAGAATCTGTCTAGCTCAGTGAACTATATAACCTCTTCTTGGAAGTGTTCAAGTAACACCAAGTTTATTAAAAAAAAATTCTTGAAACACATGCAGTTGTACAACTTCTTTCATGGAACAGACAGCAGATGATAAAATTATAACCATTAGACTAAATCACAACAATATCTCTCTTTAAATCTTAGACATCCATGATACACTTATTAGAGTACCTGTAAATTAAAAAAATAAAAAGAAAAAAAGTAGCACTAACAAAACCAGAAACAAAAAAGGCATGACTGGGCTGCTGATCTAGCAATAGGATGAAGGAATGAGTAATAAAAATCTCTCTTTCAAGCATATTTTTCTAGTAAGCTTGCAAAGTAGACAGCTCATGAGTGCCAGGTTGATTTGGAGGGAGATATATTGTTGGGGGTAAATGCACAATTTCTACGAAGGGATCAAAATTATCCTTGAACTGACAGCTGTAGCTGAAAGACTGAAAATAACCCTTGTGTTTTCAGTGCTCACATACTTCGTCCTTTCCTACGATTTCATTTTTAGCACATGCTTTATATACCTCGTGATTAGTCATGAACACCCAAAGGTGTTTGTAGTGCTGTACTTAGTAGAAGTAACTTTAGAAATTCCATTACTAGACTGGGTTTTTGCTGGATCAAAGTTCTAATGAAAACTCATTTAAGATAATAAAAAACTTTATACCTATATTTTTCTAGCAAATTTTGATTAAATTTAATAAAAATAGATGTGAGATGAGATTTTTTTCAGTCATAATGGGCAGGCAATTTAGTTGCGAGTGTTCTTTAGCAATGTGCAAGGCATATAGTTCTGCAGGTGTAAGTCAGGCACAGACCTGAATCTTTTTTTTTTTTTTTGGTCTATAGAGAAGCATGTAAAGATATTGTCCATCTATTAAAGTATGCAAAGGAAATGGATAACTGTCATGGGATTGCACAGAGAAGATTTACATCTTCACTAAAGAATTTGGAAATGCCATGAAACATTTGTCTGTTTGTGTCCGAGCATATAAAACACTTGTCTTGGAATTCCATTTAGGTAAAGGCTTCATAAGCTCTGGTTTAGAAATCACCAGATGGTTGAGATTGAAGGGACTTCTAAAGGTCATCTGGTCCAACCAACTCTGGTCAGGCAGAGTCATCTAGAGGAGGTTGGCCACAACCATGTCCAGTTGGCTTTTGAGTGTCAGTTTTCTTAAACTATAGAATGACAGATAATAGTAATGGATGGTGTCATGCTTTCATTCTGTGCTGTTCACCAGGAAATTAAGCTCCTTGTGAAGAACATAAAAACAATTAGTTAGTTATACTCTATGTTAAGTTTGTCCTGATTCCTATAGCATCCCGGAAACAGCAGTCTGACTCATGGTGTTTTTAACTCAGCCCACTAGGAACAATATGCCAATAGTACTTATGAGAGTGGACATGACAGTGGGGGTGTCTATAAATAAGATCAGTGTTCTGAACCTTAAAAAATGGCTTTAAAGAGATTTTTTTTTTTCATATTGTATTCTGTGCATTTTAACTGCATTACACATCTGCTTGATGGTCAATAAAAGCTATTATAAAGAATTTCAGATTTTAATTATCACTCCTGGATTAATATTTTCATAGAAAACAGCAACATTTTCAATGTAAGGATAGATTGGAAGTTTTGCATGTAATTGCTTAGTGTACTCCTTCCAGATTAAGCCAAATGCCTTGGCTCTCTTAGGTACTTAGCAACACTATAGACAATTAAAACAGAAAAGCACAGACAAAAGAGCTCACTGTGCATTGAAACACAGCACAGAAATCAGACAGACTGATCTGTAGTTTCAAGAGGGTTTATTCCTATAATGCAACCAACCAACAGTTGACACTTTACATCTGATTTTACCTTGGCATATGCTCCTCTAGCTAGGCACTGGGAAGAGTTTCCTTTCAGATCACACTTAATACTGCTCCCTTTTATGAAGTACTTCCCTTTGAACAGGTAATTGAAAATACTTGAGTGCATTTCATTATAGGATTATCTCCCAGTCACATTCTAATAGAAATATATTTATTGTTCTGCAAAGACTTGTTGAGCAAACAAGAAAAGCCCTTGCCCTTCACTAGTATTCTATTTACCTGAAGTCTGATTTAAAGAATTTTGATGGAATGGGCATCTCTGTGCAGCATTATTTTTTCAAGATGCCTATTTAGAACTTGTTCAGCATTAAAGTTAAGTCAATTGGTTACTTTCAGTAAGATTATAATAATTTCCTACCATGCACATTAACAACAAGATGATTCCACACTATTGGACTACCTTATAGCACAGAAGACTAGAAGTTATATAGCAATGAAAACAAAATTGAATGTGAGGCAGAAAAAGCATTGTATTTTTCAGGGTTGGAAGAGATAGCATGGGGAGCTGGGAGAGGGAAAAGGCTGGTAGAAGGCAAAAGAGTATTAAGCAGGTTTAACTGAGAAGTCCTGGAAGCAAGCTGTCCATGAAAAATATGGCAGCTTAGGTCTTGTGTCTGAAAGACACTTTGAAAGGTACCATGAGGAACAGGAATTTTTCATTTCCCCCTTCCCCTGTTCCTCTGCTGACATGTTTTCTCTCCACCTCATCCCGTACTCCACAACCCATCCTAGACCGAGAACTCCACCCTCCTCCCCACCGCCAAAGGCATCGTAACATCCATCCCCCATTCCCTGCCTCTGATTAACCTGCTTTTCTTCCCTGCCCTTCTGGGCAAGGAGAAACTCCTGAAAATGTGAGTTGAAGACAAGACAGAACCAGAAGCCGAACCCAAAGATCTGTGGATCTCAGAGAATAAAGCTTTCTGACCTTTTCCTGGCAGACCTGTGGCAGATGTGTTGGTAGGACAATATCTGCTTTGGATTTGGGCTATTTATATGGGCTGCCATTGCCTTCCTCATCCTCACATAAGCAGCAGCATGTGGGGCAAAGATGGATTCTTTAGACCACAGCAGTCCATCTTTGCCCGCTCAGGCACAAGCTAA
This sequence comes from Corvus cornix cornix, assembly GCF_000738735.6. Classification (NCBI taxonomy): domain Eukaryota; kingdom Metazoa; phylum Chordata; class Aves; order Passeriformes; family Corvidae; genus Corvus; species Corvus cornix. The sequence goes on from NC_046334.1 coordinate 11,419,905, forward strand.
ACATGCAATTTGCAGCACCTACAGACGGACGCTGAAGAAAACCAAGCAAGTTGTATGCATATACAAGGCACTGTTTGCATCCTACAATCCTGTTAAGTGTCCTCAACAGAAGAGGCTGACTGTTTAGGCAGTAGTGCATGGAAATTTGAGAGCAGCTGTATGACATTTCAGGCCTCGAAGGCAAGCGTGTATACAAGTGCTGTCATCGATATCTTAGAGACTTCACCTAGGACAGATATCATACTCATCAGGGCTGCAGAGAGCTCCAGGTGAATCCAACCTGTCCCCCAGTTTTTGCCCTGTTTGTCAGTTTTCCTGCTTAGGGAATCAGTTGATTCACCCCAAACACAAGAGGATGTGTAGGTAAAACATGTTGGTTCCTAATTCTCTCAGATCTCGTTTCCCACCTGTTCATATTTTGAGTCTTGCCCTCCTGTCTCTGGCACTTCCAGCTCTGCTTCATAATCTGCCATTCCCCAGTCTGTCCAAGCACAGTTTCAGGACAGGCAGAGAAAGATCTCATCAAATCTGAAGCAGGAGTTAGTCAGGCATTAACTTGAGAGACCCTGGAAATTCTCAGTATTCATCACTGAACATAACACTTCACTGAAGGGGAAAAAAGACATTGAGAAGTAAGAAATTATTCTTTTTGGGGGGGGATAAAAGGGGAAAAATTATCAGTAATGACTCTACAGTACTTTGAATATTTAAAATGCTATATACTTTATGCATTTATGAGGTTGATTACAAAAATCACAATCACGAGAACAAGTAATGGGAATGTGGTGTGCAGACTAATCTTAAAACTTGGGAGTCAAATTCCAAATGCCTAGAAATGAATTTCCACTCAGTCCCCTATGAATTTACTCACCACAGTACCAACAGGACTACTTGAACAAAGGAATGTTCTCCTATTTAATAGTGATTACATATTATGTATTGTAATTATTGCTGCTCTTACTTCTATAATTATGGAGGCTTATTCATGAATATAAAATTCACAGTTTGGGGTGATGATCTATTTTGAGCTAATAGGCTAAATTCAAACATAGCTGTGTCCAGGTTTCCACTATAACCTTCTAAACTTCAGTGTCAGTAGAACTTACGGTTCATTACCTACTAATGCCCACAACTCATTTAACTCACATAATGATATAGATGTTAAGACATTACTCTCCTCTATTCGAAGACTGTACTACCTGCCACAGAGCCACATAAATCATAAATTGTAGTTGGTCTTTCAAAGGTCTTAAATTCTACTTTTATCAGGGACTCCCTTTCAGAATAAAGAATAGTGCTTCTTGCTGCGGTCAGTTCTAATATTATAGCTAAGAGTCTTGGTGGTGTTATTTTTTGTATTGTGACAGGCCTGATTACAAGAAGGAAATACAATGGAATCATAATGATGTTACTTATTTTGTATTGAAGAAAAAGTAGAGGCATGTTCTGCTAGGCATTGCACAAACACAGCATAGTAGACAGTGACTGCCCTGAGGAGATTACAGTCCCAGTAAGATTTACAAAGAGTAGGGAGTAAATGACATCCAGTACTAGGATTCTCTTTCTTGGTTTACTGATACATGACTGCATATCCCACCTAAATTATTTTATTTGATGAAGAGATATTTCAAATCACTAATGCAAAGGAAGGAATTTTGATAATCCAACAAATCCTAAACTTCAAGCCTCAGACAACATCTATTAGTAAAGATGCTGTTTCTCACACAGAACAATTACTGTATCTTCTGGCTTACATTCAGTGATGAATACCTGGGAGCTGTGCTTAAAGCAACTTGTTTAGCACCATCACCTACCTTGCATGCCTTCCGTGTTTAGCAGACTAGAAGGGGCCCAACATGAAAAAGTTAATAGCCCATTCCATGCATCCCTGACCTAAAGAGACAAAATCAAGCCAAAAGGAATACTGCTAGTCCTAGCAATGCACATATATCTCTATAAAGAAGTCTTCTATCCCTTTTTTGTTACATCTAGTGTTAAAAACAGCACTGCTAGTACAATAAAGGCCATGGGTTTTTTAAAAGTGCAAATAGAGAAAGGTCAGGTATTTTTTGTACAGAGAATTCCATCAAACTCCTGTGTAAAGGAAAATGGCCAATACTGCAGCTGCAGTGAGATTCCAATGCTGTTAAACTTCTTGAGGCTCACTATTACCCCAAGGAAATTTTTGTTTTTCCAGTTTCATAAATCTCTGTTTTCTTTATGAACAAAAACCAAACAACAATGTGAGCAGTTGGGCCTGAGCGTGTGACTTTATGGTCAGCAGGAGCTTTGCCAATGACCTTAGTGATCCCAGGAGGAGTAAAGCCAATGCACACATGAATTCTGGTGCTTTTCACTCTTCACTTCTGGATCTGCTTGTATGTCCTTAAATGCTGTACAAACCAGAAACATTGATTTCCCTTAATGCCTAGGTCAGCATCTGTAATGATTTAATTAAAAGCTTGCTCTCTGAGGGGGTTTGTCTCCGTGATGATATCCGTCCACTCAGTTATTTCGTTTCTCACTTCTTGAACTGAATAAAGTAGTAACCTTCATATTTTTGAAAACAAAATTTTCTATTAATTTCATCATTATTAAATCAGATTTAATTTTCTACATATGTTGACTTATCTCAGTTGGTCCAAATCCTTACTGAGGAGTAAGGTTTCTTCCTCTGACTTACCTGCTTCTGATACCTACACACAGCTTAGTCACATTTAAGGGTAATTAAAAATATTCCGGTCTCATTCTGTGGCACTGTGCAGTTTGTGAAACATGAAAAATTTCCAATTTGTACTATTTTATCTCTCAACTCAGTTGCTTTTTTTATTTTAAAATATGTTTGACCATTTTACTGGTATCAAATCATCATATCAAAGCATCAGATTCAAAAGAGCGATGATGCTGTGAATAAGCTGCATTGCTTTGCTTTTCATATGCCCACAGCTGAATTCTTTAGAAGGTCCCAATTTCAGTCAGGCTTAACCTCTGCCCTCATTTATGCCATCAAACACAGCTGGGTAAAATTCAGCATAAAATCTTTGGTTTATCCCTTTTGAAAAAGCGATGTGTGAGAAAATTAGAGGATGGTTTAACTTAAGTTATAACCTAAGATTTCTCAGTAAGACAAGCTGCCAGAAAGTTGTATAGTCAAAGCAAAAATCAAGCTACCAAAATATGTCATACTCATTCTTTTGGAATGTTGTCACCTGAAGCAAAGAGAAACCATGATTTTCAACACAGTTACATTTTAAAAGAAAATAACACAAAATATTTTAAACTGAAATGTAAGAGAAAACCCACAACATCTCTCTACCCCATTGCCAAATGTTTTAATTAAAGGTTTTAGAACAAATTATAGAAGGACAATTTTGTAAAAAAAAGGAATTGTTTTGTTTGGAAGTCTTATGAAATGGTGTGGAACCAGATAGCAATTTTTGGTGTGTGTTGGTTGTTCTACCACAAGTGTTACTTTTTCTCTGTCACTAAAACAAATCAATTAATGGAAGTGTACTATCTTGTATGTTTGAAAGACTGTTCTTGCTTAATAAATACTCTTCTGCAATCCAGAAAAAAACCAAAAAGGTTTTAAAAGAAATTAATTCTTTTGTCATGTCATGGTCTGGGGTTTTGTTAGTAGTTTGTAACGAATATAGTTTTAGTAGTCTATAAAACATATTAACTGTGTGTGTCTGTATGTTACTACATACATATTATAATGTGCTTAAACCCACCTGCATGATAATATACAGTAGCGTGTCTGTATATGTAATGCACATGGAGCAGTGTGGATAGATAGACAGCAAAACATGTAAACCGCTGCAATGTTTTGAAGTATTGGCAATTAAGCCTGTTTCTTCCTGAAACAAAATCACAGATACAATTCTAAAATATGCAGAGACATGCATATCTACACAAAAACTAGAATACTTTTTGCATTATGACTCCTATTTGTTCAAATGTTCCCAAACATGAAGTCCTCAGGACACACAAAGCCCTAGAACACACCTAGGTTATGTCAAAAGGGGAATTATAAAAGTTAAATATCTGCTCAAAGTATAGTTAGCAGTCCACTACTATTTTCAGAATGCTTAAGTCACTGGACTGCATGAAAGAACTATTCTTATTAACCTTAACACACTTAATCTAACAAAAAATAATTACCATAAATTTAGCTCTCTGACCCTTCCAGAGCCTAAGCTTAATCATAGCCCTATCTGCCCAGATGGTTTTATCAGACTTGGAAAATGGTATCATTTATACCACCAGGTTCAGGCAGAACCTCTTGATTCTTCCAACCTCTCCTGTCTCCAGCCAGTGTTCAGCAGTAGCTACAGGTGTCAATACTAATCCCAATCCTAACAGCATCCTTAACCTTATGAAAACCCATCAGGAACCACATCCACACCTAACCAGACAGCCTATGTCAGGTCTGCTCTGAATTTAGCCCAGAAGCTTCTTCCAGACCATAAATTTACCTTTGGTTTTCTTGGAGACCTACCCCTAGAGGGGTGGTGCAAAACAGGCAAAAAGTATTCAAATGGGATGTTCCTAATTATGAAAGTAAGAGAACTCTTATTGGAGGTAAATGGATATTTTTTACTCAGTCGTACATGTCAAATCCCTTTTATCCCTTGCCCTTTTTGTTGTGGAAAGAGGCAAAGTATTTTAAGGAGAAAAGCAGTCCTTTAAATAAAGTTGAAGGACCAGTAAAGTACCTTCTTGGGAATTTTGCAATTAAATTTTATCACAGCAAAAAGAGGTTATGATGAAAAATTAGGTCATTGGTGAATCAAGTAAGCATGCAAAAGCAGAAATGAAGTGAAGAGGAAATAATGTAAATCAACTTCAATTTATCTACGGAGAGAAGCTAAAGAACCCAGCTACAGCAGGAGATGTGTTCAAAAGTTGGTTTGGCCTGTCCACCAAACACTTGGGATCTCAAGCTGATGGGACAACACAGACAAAGTCTCTATTTCCAGCACAGCCGTTCCGTCCTTTTGTTTTCACTGTCTGGAATACGATTCTGAGCAGAAGCTACTGCCATTCTTTGTAACAAAAAGAGCAGGTAAGTGTGGACACTGTTCATCCTTTAGCACATTTAAAACATGACTGCAGACAAAGAAGCACATGTGAATGGATGCATGTTGATATTGCTTAAATTCTTCCAACATTTTTTCCAATAAACTGAGCAAGAACAAACTGAGACCTCATAGAGTAGTAGTCTCAGTTTGAGAATTTTTCAAACTGACATTTGAAACTTCAGATCTAGTCCAAACTGCCAAACAAAACTTATTCTGTCAAAAATACATTTAACATTGCTATTTTTTTGCCAAAAATATTTTGGAAAAAAAATGGTCTTCTATGTTGTTTTTTAAAACTTATTTACAATATTTCAGTGTTTGAAACCACATTATACAACTGAACTTCAAATACTTTATGTGAAAACTGAAAGCACACATATGTCAGAACTATCCATCACTGGAATTCATTAAAATGAAATCAAGATTGGTATTTAGCATTTTGTCATTTTACTTTACTTGAAACATGTTTTAGTTGCTCAAATCATGAATGTGATGTAGTGGACCTGTTCCAGTCTACTTCAATGAGGCTTCCACTGGATCTCATATCCTGTGGAATTATGAGATGTTTTAATTGCTCAAACATAAAAAACTATGAAAGGGTTTCATTTTCTTAATTTGAAGGTTTCGTTTTCTGCCATAGACAACTCAAAGCATAGCCTAATTTTAGTTCTGTGACTGAATAGAAATCCTCACTTTGTACTTTACACATTCTACACTTTATAAGTACAACCCTTGGCACAATTACACATTAATTGACTCATTCTCATTGGTATTTGTAAGATAATAACAGAACTTTTTTGCACTGCATTTATATTCTATGGAGACTGCTTATAATTTTTAAAATAACAAAAATAGGAACTTTTCTTTCCTAGTATTCTTCAAATTCCTCTGTGTCTCAAACAAATTATTTTCACTGATGATGTTTCAAAAAAAACCCTCCCAACACAAAAATCCCCACATCAACATGTGAGCAGGAAGGACCTGAATTAGCTACCATTCTCCCAGAACTGCTAGTCTCTTGTGATAATGGTATTTACCTGCCTGCAACTACATATCAAGACATCAGTAGTCCAAAAAAAGTGAGTTGTAAACTACATTAATTGTGCATTTCCTCTTTTTTTTTTTCGTGAAACACATAGTGAGACACAGCCTTCTCCATCCCTAGAAAATGGCAAGGAACATTTCTACATTAGTGGAAAAGGTTATTCACCTTGCATTCTTTTATGAGACAGTAATTGCTTCTCTGAGTTATTGCCAAATGGTGCTGGAAACACTGGTTATGTGATCTCTGAAGTCTTCACAGACTGGCATCCACAGGCCTCTTTGACTGAGCTGATCAAATTCATTCACCGGATCCCTGCTAAAACACAAGATTTGCCCCCACGTCAGAGAGGGGAGTGAATGGCAAGCCCAGCTTCTTTTTAGTCAGGTATCAGATCTGAGAGGAGAAGCAGTAGCTCCCACATGAGGGGCAGTTAAACTATACCTAGAGGATGCAGTTTGCATGGACTACATGAAGTCACTCAAAGAAAAGGCAATCATTTGCAGCCTGATGCCTGCTTCAGAAACTCGGTAGCAGAGAGGATCAAGAATGTGTCCAGCATACCAGTCTTTCACTTTCTTACCCCCACAGCAGGAAATCTGTCTTCAGGCAGATGGCTAATATCACCCAACTCTCTTTCTCCTCCAATACTCACTGAAACACCTGTTCTCCCTGGGTAAGGAGAAAGCAGAACACAGGGCCTAGAGGACTCCCCTTTTTTCTCCTGGGAACTGCAGTTCTTTATGCTCTATCTTTAGGATCACAATGTGTTCTAGGTTAAAATTCTCGAACTCCCTGAGTCCTTTGACTCTTCCTTGCCTAGAGGTTGGGAAGAATATCACATTACAGAGAAGTCTGATGTTGTACAGCAGACTCACAGATCATAAAGTGACTCTGCAAATATATTCCCCACTTCTAACAATGACTGTGCTGATTCTGTGCTGCCTTTCAAGTAGAAGAGTGATGACATTTCAGAAATAATGTAATTTCACTGTTCTGAATGAATGAAAAAAACCCTCATGGAAACCAGAGGCTTTAGATCAAGATCATCTCAATTATTTGGAGGCCATTTTTATCCTTTGCAACTTTCCAAGATAAAGAGAGTAGGATTGAGACCTATCCAGCCTCAGACACTCTATCCTGCTTACACTGATCATTTGAGCCTCTGAGAATCTGGACTCCCATCTCTTTCAACTGCCTTTAAAAATAAAATATTGGTTTTATCTCACAAGGAAGAAAATGGATATGATTATTTACATCCTCTAGGGATCTAGCACAACATTTTTGTCTAAAAAGTTCACTCAGTTCTGCCATGTTTGAAAACACTGTCAATCTAAATTAGCTCCAATTTTCCTGGTTATTTCACTGTTTAATATAATTTTCCATGAAGCTATTCTTTTGGGGCACGGATTTTTTTTTTTCTTTGTTCAACTGAGTTTTTGCTAATAGAAAAATATCTCTTCCATCTGGTGAGAACCTCCGGAGGCTATAGACATTAATAAAGACAAGGGTCACAAGCTTATGCAACAATTTTATTTTTAAGAAAATATTTCTCCTGGAGTTGTCTTCTAAAAATTAATACATATCAAATATGATTGCTGAGGGAAATAAGGAACATTTCTTGAATAACACCAGTTTCTCCTCATTTCTGTTTTACCCTTAAATGTAATGCCCTCTGACACCATTATCTTTGAATTGCATTTCTGTAGTATATTATAGAAAAGTCATTTAATGATGAAGGTTTAAGCTGCCTTGTGAAAAAAGGACTATTTTCATGAAAGTGAAGGGGGTCTTTTAAAAGGAAGGTTAAAAAGACATTGTGTTATGCTCCAGAATAATCTTAATAATCTTAATTCTTACCATGCTAGTGCAGATCTTGAAAATCTTACACTTTCTTCCCCATTCCCTCTTCTCAAAATTACTCCTTCCTGTGAGTTTCAGAGTCCTGCAGTGTTTTATCTTCTACAATATCCACTTTTCCCCACAAAATTCTGTTCCAGAATTTGCTTCAAATAGGTAAGCTTCTTTTCAGAGCATAATTAACAGTATCAGGATAACAAGTACATAGATCTCAGCAAGACAGATACTGTACCAGAGCTGCCCATCAGAAACCTTATCTAATTTTCCAAATTAAATTTTCCTTTACTTTTCATAAAAGTAAAAACCTTGATGCATTGAGGACATGAAAACTGTGGGATTTTCACTCCCAGAAGCCCTCAAGCAGAATGGTCTCAGTCCTGTTTAAGTCATTCTTTAAAGGAGTTAATATTTAATCGACACCAGTCAGATCCTTTCCTAAGATAACTACAATATTCCGTCCAGGAGGATGACTTGGGAATGCCTCTGCCAGTTCTCCTTGCAAGAAAATATTTTCATTTATTCCTTGCAATTTCAGAAGGCAAGGAGCAGCCTTTCTGAAAGATACCTGATATCTGTTCCTCTTGGGACCCCAAATGGTGGGGTTTTTTCAAAATTTCTCCATTTCAAGATTTGTGCGGCCAACAGTGGGAAGATGGCTAAGTCTGAAGCTGCACCTTCATTGTACTTGAAGAAAATTTTCTCAAACACAGGAAGGAGATGTAGCAACAGCTTTATTTGCCAGCTAGAGGTAGAATAAAGTGAAAGGCAAATTTCCAAATCCAAGTCTTAAGTAAAGTAATATGAGCTGTAATTCAAGTCTCCTGAAGACTTTACAGGAAGCACTGAAAGCTTGCTTTCCTACCTAGATAGTAGATAGATCTAAGACTAGAAGAGTTAACAATCTGTCATTTATCAGATAGAAAATGGATATTGACACTGTGACTTTTTGTATTACAAAAATCTCCAAACCAAAGTAAGAATCACCTGCTAATTAATTTATATTACAGCTGGTTATGTTAGGCTTCCAGAAAAGACCAAGCTTTTCTTGGACTGTTTTTCACTCTCTTTATTTACAACCTAAGCAGACACTAATGGAACTGCAACAGCAATCTGACGACATCCTGACAGTCCCATGCTGCCAGCCAATTCTAAGAAAAACTTTACCTGCAACATATGGCTAAAAGCCTACTACCATTTTGCTGTAAGTTGTGGCAAGTCTCTTCTCTTTCAGATGATCTCAACTTCTAACATCCTACCTCCCCCATTAAAATTCTAACTGACACAGTCATTGTCACTTTCTGACATGAAGGGGTCCATGGAGCCAGTGAGGCATTCATTGGTGACCTACATAGAAAACCTGTGGAGCCAGTGTAAGGGTGCTGCTGAATGCCCTGAGATGTCAGTTCGTGTAAAGGAATTCCTGGTGTTACCACTTCATATGGAGTTAATGTTTTGCAGGAGAGAAGGTGCACACACTATGCAGAACTGGGACCAATTTCTGTGGTAAATTATTATTATTCGCCTTTGCTTGCCTTCACTGAAAATCCTTGCTTGATGGCCTGCTGGCACCTACACAGAAAAAGAATGTAGGGCAAGACCTCATTCAGCCATCCCTCTTCAGAATCAGGCGTGCTTTAGATTGTCGGGAAGAGCAGACCTCTGTCGACAGCTACAAAAATCTAGATTGAATCTTTAGTGGACCTTTTCCCTTTCTGACAGGCACACAGGAATGCTAGTGTGGGCTATTCTTTTCCAACGACATTATTTGCGTGACACTTCTTTTCCAGTTGTCAGCTCCTTGTGTGTCAGAGGCAGTACCATACATGCACGGGCTGTACATTGGTGTGGGATTTGGGCTGCCCCCTTTGCTTTAATGCTTTTCAAGAATGGGTATTTATTTTTGGAATATTCACCAGACTTGGGAAAATCCAAAACTGACAGTGCCTTCAACATCTGCACTGAAATACTGCTTTCCTCTGTAAACTAGTTTCTACATGAAAAAGTCTGATGAAACTGAAATCCTGAAAATACATACTAAGCCCTGAAACACATATCACAATTGAAAGGAGAATGTTTTCTTTGTTATCCTTTTATTGATTACCAAACTTCACCATTAACCTAATCTAGATAATTCTTGTGTTATTCTGAGGGGCCACTGGCAGAAATTCTTGAGCACTGGTCAGACATAACTACTTTGGAAAATCTGTGGTAAAACCATGCTGGGAAAAGAGGCTACCCATAAAATAAAAATACTTTTTCTACTCCTTTAGGTGAAGAAAGATGGATTTTTATGCCATCAACATGGAATCCTTTCTAAAATCAGTGGGTATTGGAGAAACACACAGATTTTGTTGCACAGATATAGTATCAAAATGGAGTCACAAGGCTCCACTTGAGAAAGGAAAACATGTTTTTTTCTGACTGTTGCTCCACTTTGAGTCCTTATTAATTAGTAAGGAGAAATACAGCATTTTTCATATATGTTTCATTAAAAATTGTTACCAAGATTTCTGTAGTGATGCTTTTTTCTCTTTACATCAGTAGCTTTTGCAGCCCATGTGTTGTATTGATTTTCTCCTGAGAATATTTATGGTATGTTTGGCTATGACATTTCACTGCACTGATTTTGAAGATAATGTGTAAATAAATTGTCAATGGTTTACTTTTTCAGGGAACCAAAGTTGAACAACTTGCTGGTCTTACTAGGATTCAGAAAAAATCTGATGTAATGTGCTGAGTGATAATTTTCTGGAACATATTACCTGACATTTTCTCACCCATGTTCTTTGATACAAAGAAAATCATATTTTGTAGACAGTGAAAATTAGATTTTCTGTATCAGTTTGGCATGTTTTGTGAAAACAGGCAGATTCAAAAGTTATCAGTCTAGTAAGCAATAATAATAAATTAATCTCATCCAGAAAGATAACTGGTATCATTCAAAGAGAAATTAACACAATAAATAATTTTTAAATAAGCATTTGAATAGCCAAAATTGCCATTATAGAGTTGGCTGCAGAAAAGAAGAGGAATGAATAAAATATATGTGTTTAAAATATAATAGGGTCACAGAGTAAATTTGAAAACTGGATTGAAAAACTAGTGAAACACAGTCAGTGAATAAGACAAAGATTTTATATGAACCTGCTTCTTTTTACTTCGGTTTTGCACATAAAACCCACAGCTCTTCAGCTGATTAGTTTTCATTAGATGATCAAAAGCAGCACCTTGTATGACTTTCACAATTATTTTGTCCTCTCAGTTGTAGACATGGTACTAAGTGATGTTTTTAGCTCCTTGATAGATCCAAGCCTTTTTAGTGTAGCACATTTTCCTTTCAAGTGTGGCAACATTTGAGGCATTATTGAACACCAACAAACAAAAAGCCCAAACAAAAAACAGACCTCATTCTTCTTTGGGAAAATAGATTATTATGTTTACTATATTTCAGGACCACAAGATGGATATTACTCCAAGAACCGGCTTTGTTACCTTCATGAGAAAGTTCCATTGTGTAACCAATGGTGCAGAGCCAGGGTAAATTGCATAGGAGAGCTTTCCTTTCAAGTTAAATAAAGCTTGAGGACAATGTCAGACCATCACGGCTGACCCCTTCACATGCCAGTGAATTACCCATTGCCGAAATGATCAGTGACCTGTCTAAGTCTTCCAGCTAAAGCAAGAATGTTAGTTCTTAAAAAGAGAGCCTGGCCATGCTGTTGAAAGACCATGGAAGATGAGACCTGAAAGCCATGAAAGATTAGGAATTTACTTGAGATATGCCAAGATAATCTCAGAAAAGCTACTGCATGAAAGCCAAGAAGAAATGAGTAGCTCCCTGGATATTCCAAGGATTTTTAGACATGTATCTGTTGTATGTATTCCTCGGTGTCTGCTCCAGTGTCTGTCACAGAGCAAGTTCTCACTGCTGAACACAACTTCTGCCATGGCATTAACCCTGTTGCCTCAAACCCATGGAAGATTAATGCCACTGACACTAAAATTTTTCCTGCCATTTCATTAAAATTAGCCAACAATTTCTGAGTTTATTGGAGGACAAAATCAGACATGACTATATAAATCTTGTTTTCTTAGGAAAGTGGATTAAAAAAAATTTAAAGGTGCCTGGCACTGACCTGCAGAAAAAAATCATAGCCCAGGCATTCAATGTCACCATGAACATATTAGTAGGGCATGAAAGGCAGTGGAGAGGGGTCTCTGTCGCACCTCCCACCTTGCTTGGGATTCCCTATGTGATCTACAACTCTAAGTTGTCTTGGGTGTTTGAGAGAAAGAAAAATATAAATAAAAATGCCAGAAACCAAATTAGCATGAGAGAAAGGATTGCCTCAGGCACCTGACTGAAGTCCTGATACATGACACTTAACTGCAGTCATTATTTCAATGTGAAGATGTCACTCTGCCACCCCCAGATACTGACAGGCTCCTGCTGAGATCAAACCCCCCACCATTATCCCTTGTCCTATTATAAAATATCTCCTATCTTCATATTCAAAGACATCTACATATAATAAAGCTCTCTACAGCCTTATTGACTGATCTATTGAAAAATAATGCAAATGGAATGCTGTAAATTCACATAGCTTGTTTTCTGCCTAATCTACATAGCCCACTGTTTAAGCCCTCCTTTCTATTAATTTCCATTTCATACAGAAACCAGAACTGAGCACCGTTTCTATCTGAAAATTCTGTATGTGTTCATTCCAGGATGGCAACCAATCTTTTCCCAGAGCATCATGCTGAAAGCAAATGTTGAGGCAATCATCTACAATGTATTTAAAAAAAAAAAAAAATCATAAAAAAGCATAGCCAAAACCAGACAAAATATTTCCACACACTCTTTTGCACAGTTTAACACTGCAGTTTTATAAGCTGATTCAAGTAATCCATGTAGGACATTCTTGTTCAGACAAGCCCTTCTCAAATCCATGATTTCAGAACAGTACAAGTGAATGTGAACAAATGACAAACTGAAGCAAGATTCAAACCTGCACAAAGCATGTCTGCGAGCATCAATCCATTCATTACCACCAGCTTCCCCTCCAAGCCAACATACTTGATTTTCAGTACCATCATCTTTACAGCACCTACCAGAGGCCAAATCCCACTGGAGAGCCTGAACTTTATTCTGCCATGTGTTGTACTGAAATCAGTCTATTTCCAGGACACACACTTTCAAGAAGAAAATGTACTGAAATGAAATGAAAGGAATGAAATAAATGTGCTGGCATTTAGCGGTCAAAGGGGAAAATGTGTTAAACATTTCATCTCTATACATGAAAATTTTGTAGTATTTTTAAAATTTTAATTCCTCTGTTTGGAATCTATCCCAGCTACTTACACACATTCCCTATGTCAGTGTCTGGGAGTCCACCCCACCCCTAGAGCTTTCATCTTAAAAGCCCTCTGAGAGCAACAGGAGAGTCATGCCAATAGGAATGCTGGCACAGAAAAGGCTGCCTGGCCTAAACTTGCAAATAGGAACAAAACATTTCAACCCAATGCACAGGCTGGGGCCACAGTGGCAGGATATAGTGACAGAGGCAAGAAAATCAAGGCTGAGCATCTGTGAATGAAGGATAATGCTGTACTGCTGCATATTTCTTATAGCTTTGGAGGCTAGACATGGGAAATGCTCTTTCCTCTCAGCTCAGTTAGATCAACACTGAACAGTGCAATTGCCTGAGCTGTAAAACAGTCCTTTTGTCACTTTCCACTAATCGCTAGTCTGCCAAAAATGCATTGCTCATTCTGTCCTTTGCCAGATGTAATTGAGGCAAATTCAGGTGCATACCAAAGTATTTTTTGCGTATCTTTTGTCACATCTCAGTTTGACAGCATACTATTAAATAACATGGCCCATGGTATAAAAGGAAAGGCTGTAGTGAGTATTCATAACTTTTGTACAAACTTATCATTTCTGATGTCTTATATTTTAGAGGACATGTTTAGAGGACATGAAAGTTGTCTTCTTTCACCTTCCAGCAAACAGAAGTCTGAGCTAGGTAAGAGTCAAACCCCTGCCATGCCTTGTCAGGGCGGCTAATGGACTGCAGGGCACAGGGATGGCTCCTTGCTCTCAGCTGACTGTGCTGTGAGGGCTGTCACCTGGGGAGTGTGCTCAGCATGCCAGGGCACTGCAGCCCTTCCTGCTTGGCTGGATATTGCTGCCCTCCTCAGAGCAGGCTGGGGACGCTTCCTAGAGCATCCTGCTCTCCTCTCTGCCATGACTCTGGGACTGGCTTGCCCTTTATTATTCTAGGTCTGTTCTTAATCTCTCTGTAGCTATTCCTGTCCCATGACTTAAAACCTTAATCTTTTTCTAGCACCTGCATTTGATTTTAAAATGTTCTACTTGGCGCTTGACATCTTTTGAAGAATTTCACCTGCACTGCCTACAGCCTTCTCATGCCTGTTTTATGTATCACCTTCCACTCAGAGAGTAATATCATTAGCGCACTGTCTGCATAAAGCTTCACTTTGACATCAAATACAATGTTTTATTATACTGTAATTTTGTCAATTTCTCTGCGGCACTTAACAGTGAAGAGATATCTTTTTTAAATCTTAGTGTTGTCTGAACCGTCAGAGCTTATCAAGCCCCCTGAGTGCCAACATGGGTCTTTTTTATGCTGTTATTTCTTGGCTGAGTAATTTCAATATTCTGTGTTTTCCTAGTTGCAGTCACTTGATCTTCTTGACATTTATAGTAAGTACAGTAATCCAACTACGTGGATTTAATTTCCAAGTTGAATCTCGTTTTCTAAGAATTACCACAACCAATTAAATGTGTCTCCCACTTAGGGATTGTCCAGCTTTGGTAACTGGAATAGAAGGCTAGAAAGAGAGGAGAGTGTAACCTGAGTTCCTCGCTGGTGGAGAATTTCATGCAGTGAGGCCTGAGAATGTGGTAAAATACAGAGTTATATATTTTGCTTTAGAAAATGAGGGTGTATGCATGCACAGTAACTAGAACAGCTCTGCTGTTACCAGTGAAAAGAATGTCTATGTAATCTGAGTTGAATATGTTGTAATAATGTTCAATGTGTTCAATAAATAGAGATTTATTAGTTCATCCAGTGCTGCATTGTCAAACTTACCCACATTTCTCTCTATCCAATTGGAAAATCCAGGTTCTAATATCAGTGAAAATCCAAGTTCTAATATCCTATCAGGTAAGATTATATCACATCAAACTTTTCAGGTCTTAACTGCTTTTCCCCTTTGTGGTAGCCCTGCAGTTATGGCTTTTATTTTCTTTATAGCAGTAGTTTTCTATATGCAGAAAACACACCACTGCATTGTTAGTTCCATAACATTTCCCTCTTGATTTGAAGAGCATCCAGGAAAACCATGAAGACAGCAAATACCTTAATATTCATTCTCACTTTTAATCCCATTCAGATCATGACTCTGCATTGTCTCTGTACCTTCCCCCTCAATAAAAAGAATAACTTCTTGATAATAACATTCCTAATTTTTTACAATATTAATACTGTACTATAAAGACAGATGCCTGTGCAACTTGCATCACAATCAACTTTTTGCAGTTAGTACAAAATTTGCCTTTATTTATGCTATCCACTACTACTTCCCAATTTTTACCTTTTTTAATTTCCTGAATACTTTATACCTTTTTTCAAAGGTGTTATGTTTGCTACAGTCTAATAGCAAGGTTCCATTCCTGCAATTCATCAGCCTCCATCAGACATTCATAATCTGGGCTTCTGGTATCATCACAGGAAGCAGTGGATTTGAGGAGAAGGAGTAAAATCAAAACCACAAGCAGGTACATATGATGCAGTGCTTCCCCAGTATTTATCTAAGAGGCTTTTAAAAATTCAGCTGTTGTGTTCTTGCCCTGTATCGGCTCTGGTGAAGCAAACTCTTTGGTTTCTTTGCAGTTTTGCACAATGTTTGAGGAACTTTCACTGCCTCAGGAATGCTCTTTATCCATTATTTGTAAGCTTTCTTCCCCTGTTGCTTCCTGTGCTGTATGTTGTGTTGGACTGCACGTTTTTGTAACAATGCTTGTGTTGAGGGCAATGAGTGAGGCTTTAACAAGATAATACTCACAATGTCTGTGTCCTGCTGGAGGCTAAATAGGCATCCCCCTCTGCAAGGGAGGCAGTGCAGATGCCGAACTTGGGCTGGAAGGTGATAAGCCAGACCCTACACAGAGTGGAGAGTGGAAGAGGAAGAGAATTTGGAACCTCTTGGCTTCCAGCTGCCTGTTCTGACAAGCCACAGGACTGGAAGCTATACTGGATTACTGTAAATGGATTCTTTAAATGACCTTAAAACACTCATTCATGACACTCTGGGGAGACTGAATGGCACTGTTAAATTGTGTGCAGTTGAAGCAACCATGGGCCAATTAGCCTCAGCTGCCGAATCTTCCAGTAGAGCACTTCCTATCAGCATCAGTGCTCACTTTAGCAAGTTCCCAGGAATAAATCTTTTGACACATTATGTCCCAAAAGAGAAAGGGGTGGGGACTTAGGGCACTCTGAGCACCTCACTCTCCCAACAAAAAACCTCAAAAGTTAATCTGAAAAGGAAGGTTGTTAAAGTAATTTTGACCCTTGAAGAATACAGGCTGTCAATACAATCACATCTAACTGAAAGCATCAAATATAGTTTATACCAGAAATTGTAATTCCACTTCACAAAGTGTTCTCTCTCAGCAATACAAAATGGACAAGTAATTAACCTGTCATTTTTTAAATTGAAAAGTATGTACTAGGCAATTGCTTCATTTAATTAAAAAATACAATGTTGAAAAAAAATAAAAGCAATAAAATAATTAGTCTTAAAAATTAGTCTTAAAAGGTTATTCATTGAATACCTGCTACCCCCCTGCCCAAAAAAACCCTCAAACCTCACCATGAGATCCACCAGAATTTTGTTCTTTATTTAAGGCAGAAAAGTTGTAGTCCATTCAGAAAATAGTATAAGAGTTTGTTCAAGACATGCAGAAAGTCTACAAAAAGCATAAACATGATCATTTTCTACATATCCCCAGGGATACTTTCAAACAAATGTATTGATTCATCTGTAGTGAATTCTATAAGAAAATTAACAGAGACAGAAGCTTGAAAGAGTCCTACTTGCCACTGATTTTTCATCAAACCAAATGAAGGAAAGTAGAAATAATTGTACCTGCTGCTGTGTTGTTTCTCATCATAAAGGTCCAACAAAGAAAAAGAGGTTTCCTGTGAAACAACTACAATGTACAAAAAGGATAAGCCACTGAGTGGACACTGCCAACAAAAGCAGTTTGCTTGAGGTAATGATAATGTCAGGAAACCATAATTAATATCAAATGTCTAGACTTAAATACAGCCTGATCAACACTGCTTCTCTCCAGGTATTTAATTTAGAGAAAATACTTGCTCATAATATTAACCTTGGGTTATTATTTTATGCAGAGCAGTCAGCCAGGAAGTCCAAAGAGCCACATTTCTCATAAGGAAAAATCCACCTTTTGCATTCTTACCTCTTGAAGCTCTGCTTCCTTTTCAGTTTAGATAGGCTAGGTAGAGACGGAGGAAAATACATGAGGAGTGTCACCGATGAACTTTCAAGTTGTTTATACAGATCCTCAAGAAGAGGTAACTTCTCAGCTGGCTCTTGTTGAGGGAGAACACTTGTGTGTCAAACAGAGCATTGTACTGAACAGTTTCTGAGGTAAGGATGAAGTCCTTGAAAACCTTCTGTCCATTTAGCTGCATAAAAACTAATTCCTACTGTGGGAAAGAAGATAGACTGTTGCTTTCTCCAGTGCTACAAAGAAGATAAGACACAGCTCCTTGATTGAGTGAAAATTGCCGGTGCAGCAATTAATCTACTGCCAGTCCTACTTTGTCCAAGAAGTTGAATCAGAGGAGGCTTAGGTTGGATATCAGGAAAAGGTTGTTCACTTAGAGGGTGGTTGGCACTGGAACAGACTCCCTGGGGAAGTGGTCACAGCATCAAGCCTGACAGAGTTCAAGAAGCATTTGGACTATCCTCTCAGGCACATGGTATGACTCTTGGGGATGTCCTGTGCAGCGCCAGGGGTTGGACTCGATGATCCTTGCCTGTCTCTTCCAACTCAGGGTATTCTGTGATTCTAAAATAAGGGAAAAAATTCCTTATAGCTCAATGTAAGTTTGGGACAGATCAAGTCCTGAAATCATCATTGTGAAAACATAAGGTTTTAATTGTCCAGCATCAAAGGTACGATTTCTTCTCAGAAAATGTTTGGTAGAGACCTGCAAGCTCAAGAGACTAAAGTTCCTTGGCATTTCCAAATACTGGAAGTCAGGGAAACAGTTTCAGTTACACCATGGATTCCTTCACCTCTTTGTCCCTTGTACACTGTGGCTTGCAAGTGATTCTTTGGAATGGTCTCTTAATCCTCCTGTCTTTTAAAGTACAATTGACTCCACAGGGAAATTGAGAGGGGTAAATTAAAAAGTTCTGTGCAAATATCTGTTTTATAAGATTGTTAAAGGCACATTCACCTTTGAAGTTATTTCAAACACAGAAATATCCGGAGCTGGAAGTTAAGCAGGATATTTTGATAAGCCACCATGTCCTTTCCGCTGGCATCACCCATGCAGTGGAAAAGCAATTGTTATTTTATAACTTTCATGGAAAGGCAGTGTTACTGAAGTGAAGGCCATCTCTGACACCACTTACTGTCAGCTAGAGATGGGGCCATGGCCAGCCCCAGGACATTTGCACTCTGACACTCTCAAAGTCTCTAATTCCTGCATGTACTCCTCAGATCTCATGAAAGGTTTCAAGCTGCACTCAGGCACTGAGTTTTCAGCTCAGACTGAAAAGCTTATTATTTCAAGAGGATTAATTTGGTATTAAGACCATGATTACTCCTTGGATAGTTTTCCTTTTCAGTATGCTATCTGTTTGTGGATTAGCCTGATTCTTTATTACTATTGTTGTTGCTATGGACAGCACTATTTAATTATTTTTATTAAGTCTCTGTCTAAAAACCCCAGAGAATACTGCAATAAACAAATGACACAATAATAGTAAATCCATATACTGTTGGGAGTACATGATACAAGTTTGGTTTATGTCAAAAGCATATTACTAATAACAATTCAATTCTGAGCTTCTTTTCTAATAGTTTCAGGGAAACTATTAAAAATGGGGTTAATTTATAAGTACAGTTACCGCACTTTATGTATTTCAGTTGGTATAAGTTACATCTGACAGCTCACAAATGGTCAGTTACATTGACTGATCCATTGCATGAGATTTACAGTTTACTCTTTTCCCTTCTTGGTAAAATTCAAGACTTCTGAAAAAAGAGTCCCTATGTTTATTTATTAATCGATAATTCATATGGAAACTATAAGTTCTCATAAAAGCTTCTGGACAAGGCTACAAGACATCTTGTAAAAGTCCACAGCTGTATGAACTTTTCACCCCTCATTCCCCTAACTTTTCAATGAGTATCTCAATATTAGCACAACATATCTCCCATGTGAATAAGAACTTAGTTTCATGAATGTTGAGAAATTAAGGAACCAGCACTTGATAGAAAGGCACTACCTACTCATGCTAAATTGCATGAACTCATTGTAATTGGTCTTTAAGAAAAAGACACTTTATATAGAGAAAAAAAGCCAGATTAGCCGAATGATGCTAAACTGTCCATAGCCCAATCCTGGTTTACACAGTTTCATATTGTTTGATGGAGACACTCTCAAATCATACTACAAATATCCTTCCCTGCAAGGAAAAGTCATCACAGCACTTTGATGAAAGGAGTTCTGAAGTTGGTACTTATGTCACACCAATTCTCTGACACAAATTTTTTTTTTTTTTTTTTTTTTGAGGGAGTGAGGAAGGAAAATTCAGCAACATTAGTTATTTGGGTTAGTTACGCTCCTTCTGGGAATTTTTACATCTAGTCAGTCTCTTCACTGTGGAAATCCACCCTCCAAGTGCTTAAAAAAGAAGTGGGGAGGTCTGTAATACCAAAAAAGTGCCTGTCAAACCACTGCCAATTAGTTTTTCTTGCGACTAAACAGAAAGTCATGCACAAGCAGGGTGGTGGTCTTTGCCATGGATTCATTGCCAAGTGTATGGTTGTATAAAAAACCAATGCCTTCAATTCCCAACTCAGAGCTAGGGAAGTAGCTTTTAGAGGTTAAATCTAATATGTGTCACTTTCAAAACAAATGTTTTGAAAACAAAAATTTACAGAAGAATTACAATATTTCCTTCTATCATAAAATGTCAACATAGACTGAAAAAGAAGAAGCCTTCAGCCCAGTTTTGGAAAGTTTGACCAGTCAAGTCACTTTGAACCTGGCCTCAAAATCCATTTTGTTTTAGTATCATTTCTGCATGCACCTTGGTACAAGGGCTCTCTCTTCAGTGAGCTTAATTTTCAACTGATAGGGAAAGAATGATCTTAATTTCTGAGCAGGGTCAGTAGGAGTTATCACAATACAAATTAAAGCAGCTGATTCAGGGGAAGAACGGTGGAATATTTTTCTGGAGTTCATGAAATGGTTTATTTAATGCTGGCACATCTGAAATTCAGAATCAAAGAATTTTCAACTGGGCACTGCTCAGACCTGGCTACAGATAGAGGGCTTTTTTTATGGTCTCCTTGTGTGGATTCAACAGACTCTTGTATCAGGCTTCACTGACCACCATGTAGCCAGTTTAACATCCATGTATCTCCAGAGGTTTGGCTCTATGTCCACAGATTCTGGGAATTCTGAATTTATATTTTTGACTCCTGAGAAATTACACCATACTCTAAATAAAAATCCTAGTTCCAGAAAAATAAATTAAAGAGAAAATGCTATATGGCAAATGAAGAGCCACGTTTTGCAGGTGGTAATAGACTGAAAATGCTGCCCTGAGGGGCAGACTGGATGGGACCTGCGGTAGGTTTAAACTTGGTTTCATGGGTGAGTTGTTAAACCAATGAGAAAACTGGTAACGCCTCTACGGTCTGCATATTTAAAGAAAGCGCAAGCGTGGGCTTTTCCCTCTGTGTTCGGGCTCCCCCGCCGAGGGTGGGGGAGTGCCCCCAGGCTGTGTCCTGGAGCGGGCCCGGGTTTCTGGGAGAGCTACTCCGGAGCCGCAGGCTGCCAGAAGCAGCCGTGAGCTGTGGCGCAGCAGGGCCCGCGCGGCCTCTGGGGTCAGCGTGGGCCGGTGGGGCCCTTCCACACAGCCAGCACCGCCCGCGCCGAACCGAAAAACACCACACGCAGCCGACGGTGAGAGACAGGACTGGTCTTTCCCCAGTGCCAGGCCCGAGTAAGATCAACTTCTCAGCTGAAGGCTTGCAAATGCCAGCTTTTATTCCAAGTGAGAAATAAGGGAAAGTTAGAGTTATGTGAAGGAGGCTAGCATGGCGACTCCAAGGTCAGTTGTGAAGGAAGGGAAAGAGAGCGGAGGCACTTCCAGCACCAGAGCTTAAATTTTTCTTGCAAGCCGTGGCGAGGACTGTAATATTACAAACTGTTTCTCTATAATTCATTGAAGTACATGGGGGGATGGAAAAAATCCACATGCAGCTCATGAAAAGGGCTCAATGCCAGAGCCCATAGATGTTGTGAAAGACTTTTAGAGATTGAGGAAGAGAGCCTTTGCTTTAAGGATGGAGTAGCTCATCCTTAAAAGACCAAACCCCATGGCTACTATGGCCCATGATTGGCAGTGTGGGAAGACTGCAAAATTCATGGGAGGGATATTTTTTCACTGACGCAGATTTTTCCGGGCGGACTGTTGGTTTGTGAAAGTTTGAACCACGCTAAAGAAGTTTGTAGAGAGCTATCTCTCGTGGGAAGAATCCCATGGCACAGCAGAAGAAACTCTTTTCCTTAAACATAAAGAAAGACTCTTAAAATGAAACACTGACCAAACCCCATGTTTTGTTTTCCCTTGTGTGGGTTGGTGGGAAAAAAAGGAGGTACTGGAGGAAAAAGTGGTTTTGAAGTTTTGCTTTTATTTGTTATTCTCTTTACCTTTAATTCTGTTAGTAATAAATCTTCTTTATACTGTAACTGTTCAAGTGTGGATCTGTTTTGCCTTGAAGGTTTTATTCCATTTTCCTCAATAATCCTTATTTCACCTTATGAAAAATGAAGTTTTAATGTCCCATTCTCTGCTCAACTATAACAGAAGTAAATAAGATTTTGTGTGCCCGGCACTTAACCAGTGTCAAACCACAACAGACCCTAAGCAACCTGATCCAGTAAAAGGTGTCCTTGCCCATGGCAAAGAGGTTGGAACAAGATGATCTTTAAGGTCCCCTTCCAAACCAAACCATTCTATGACTCTATGAAGCTGCAGTTGATAATAGAACACTAAAGACTGTGGGAAATAAAGTGGAGTAAAAGGACCCAAAGACAGCACTGGCATTACAAATTTTCAGAACATGGAAACTTCACTGCACAAAGACATTAGTTGCCAAAGTGAACAACTTTCTGTTGACAAGGGATTTCCTGAAGCACACATTAGCATCTCATAAAGGCACAGTCCTTTTCCAATCTCCTTTCTCACCTTCCTCCCTCTTACTAGAACTCTGCTAAAATCATCAGGGGTGTGGGGAGGCAGGAGTAAATCAAGAGAATGTACTTGTCATATATGCTCTTATCTTTCTTTTTTACCCTTGGACAACATTAATAAAAGAAAGTTTGTCATTGTTCCAATAACAGCAGCACTGCAGAGAAGTATCCAATGGTTCTGCTTTGTCAAGTGGAATGTGTTGACATTCTAAAAGGCTGTCTGGGCACAGGTCTCCAGAAAACCTTTGATAATGCTGTCCATTCCATACAGACCACTAAGACTCTTGATTGTCAAATCATAGAGAACCTTCAAAGACAGTGTTTCTTCATAACTAAAAATATTTAACCACTTAGCTTATTGTGTGATTTGATTTCTGCTGGTCATCCTCACTCCCAAGATAAGTCATTAAAAAGCATGGTAAGTTCACATTTAAGCTATAAAGGTAAAAGGTTAGATCTTGATGCCTTTAACAAATTTTTGTTCAGACTTTATTCAATAAGGTCACTTATCCATTTGTGCACCAGAAAATAATCTGAAACCAGAATTAAATAAACCAGAGGAATCCCTGTACAGAAACTCCTACTTCATTGAAAACTGTTCTGCTTTTGCCTCTGTTTTTATTTACTGATCTGAAACAAAAATAAGTGTGGCTTATACTGAGAGTCCATACAGGCTTTACAAAGGCTGTCTGTATTAGTTAAAGCACAGCATGTACTTTTAAAATAATTTTCAGCAATACAACCTGTGCAGGAATAAGTGCTTAGGAGAGCATGTTTGAAAGTGAATGTGACACCTGAGGAAAAGAATGTATCAGCCGTCACAGTTTCAGCAACATCAGGAACCTGCCTGGTTCTATCTGTGAGCACGTTTAAGCTTGCACTCAACAATGTAACTGGTGAAGGAAGTCTAGTTCCACCAACAACTCACTGCTCTGACATGATGGTAGGTTCCTATTTTGTTCTATCCTGGAATCTGACTTTTTTCCTCTGGCATACTTAGGTCCTAAAAATGGCTTGATTGCTTTGTGCCATGCTAGGTTTGTGTATTGACCTGCCTCAGTGTAGACTAACAGGGAGGGGGAATCAGTTGTGCCCATAGAAAAAGTTGCATTTGCATTTTACAAGGAAACATTGCCATTTGCTGATTATGAGGGCTTATGCACTGAGGAGTAATAAAAAACATAAAGAATACAGTTGGAACACATTTAAAGCAGTTTAGTTAGTGCAGAGAAACCCAACTTAAATTGTTTATTCAGAAAAAGCTGTCAGGAAATAAAACACTTAACTGTGTGCGCCATTAGCAAATACCTTTTAACCAGCTCCAGTTGACGGCAGCTATAGAATACCAGGGATATTTTTGTTGCCATTGTTTATTCCTTTAAGGGATCCAGGAAGCTCAGAATGCATCCTGTCCCAGTCGTGTCTCCTTTTATCCTCCAGAAAGCCAGAGTGAACTTTTCTTGCAACATATTTTTTAAGCTTTGGGCATCTGTGTAGCAACATGGCATATGACCTCCAGTGATATATTCTCCCTCCAAACATCTTTCCCAGCCCATTCTGCTGTAGCTCATTTGTTTTCTGAAAAATTCACTGTCTGCAGCATTGCAGGAAGATTCAGATGAACATCAGGAAAATCTTTCCAAGATTAAACATTGAAAGTCACAGGGAAAATTTGACTGGATTTCTGGGGGGCAGAGGAAGGATGCACTGTTTTTTCTTCTGTCTGAAGTCCCAATGGTGTGCCAGCAAGATAAATATCACTCAAGAGTGAAAGAAGGAGGGAGATGGGCTCTATAAGCCCCAGTTTTCTATGATTCAGTGCTCTCCCATCAAAATGAGAAGTTATTTAAGGATAATTCACAGCTACTTAGGAAGGATAAAAATAGGTCCTATCTGCAAAACTCAGATCCATGATTTACATACTGCAAAAACTAAAATGGACAAAGATTCAGAGGTCTTTTCAGGGGTGCTGCCCTAAGAAAACTTGGTTGTTATATAATACGAACTCCCACAAATACTAGTATCAGTTCAGTGAAAAAACCTGAAAGTTGCAGGTAATGGATGTATTTTTATGGCCCAGAACCAAGATGGTAGAAAAATCAAACCATTCCCAGTGGTCCTAGGTATAAACAACAAATGAGCTGTACTAATTAGCTTTCACTTACAAGTGCAAATCAGGTTAATTAAAAATAAACTTTACTACATTACTGCACTGAAGACACCCCTCTCCGTAATTCAAGTACAGATGAATGGGTACAGAAAATTTGATCTATATGTGTTCACTGGGTTAATTAAAAGTCAGGCATGCATCTGTAGAACCAGATGAATTTTTTTATTTCTACAATGTCTGTTGGCAACCTGGGATTAAGAAAAAGATGAAGAAAAAAAAAGCATCTGATATCCGTTGAAGTTGAAAGATTCTTTACACTAGGAAATCTAAAACACTGCTGACGTGAGAAATGTTGACTCTCAAGCAAAGCATTCCACACCCTGTCCTCTGCATGGCCTTTTTTTTTTCTATGAAGACTACTGTGTCTATGGTACAAACAAGCCCAAAAGCATGAACTCATTCTGAATTAGTTTACTGTCAGCCTCTTGTTTAGAAATGTCAGCAGCACTGAAAGCAAAATGACTAAGTAAATCTCTGTCTAATTCTTAAGATGATCTTGTTGACAGAGACTTTAAATACACCTTCAGAAGTCCTGGGGTCTCTCTCACCTTTCCTGGAATATTCTTTGAAGAGATCACAAATGATGCATTCCCTAATGTGGTACATAATCTCTTCAAATGGAAACTGTGTGTCAGGAAGAAATGTTACGCAGATCTCCTCTATTTGGGGAATCCCATAAATCACCTCCATTCACTAAAAATTCAAGCACAGCCATGACTTAACCTGCCTCACAGGTTTATTGTGCTTTATATTCCTCCTCCTTTCCTCTTCAGTGGCACAAAATAGTAACTTAGATGCAAGAAAACACAATGTGCATGAGGAAATATTTTTCAAGAATGCTTCCTCCACTACACTTTTGACAAACAAATGGTTGTGCTCTCACACCGGCAGCCTCCAAGGCAGCACCAAGCAGGACATCGGAATATCTGAACATTGCTGGACAAAGAGGCTGAAGATGGGAGGACAAACAGTTCTACTGCCCAGGGACCCCTCAGTCACCTTCAGTCCAAGGAACTCAATGCGAGACCAAAATGGCAACATTCACACCTAGAACTGGACAAGATCAATTCTTGCTGGATTTCTGCCATCACAATGTGAAAGGATGTTAAAAGTAGATGAGAACTGCAGAAGGTGAATCCAGTGCAAGAGCAAGAACCTGGCACTTGTAAACTCCATGCCAATCTTAGTTATTCCAGTGAACTATGAAATACAGTCAAGGATGACAAGGCCTCTGTCCCAACAAGGCTAAAAAGTCTCTGCTGTCTTATTCATAAAGCTGAGATAATTAAGCAATAATTCTACTTATGTTTCAGCTGCTACTTTTCCTGTAAAACCTGCTGAGTAATTTAACATACCCCAGAATGAAAACAAAGCAGTGAAAAATATGCTTATTTGAAGTTGCACTCTTCACTTAAAGAAAAACTCTTGGGGAGTATAAAACTAATTCTTAGTACTATCACAAGTATAAGAGAAGAATAAACTTTAATTATCTCACTGTTACAATTTTCAATAAAGATTTATTAGCAATCAGTTCCAACTGACAGCAGTTCGAAATCTTTCAATGCTGAACTGAGGATGAGGAAATATAACATCTATTTGATTCCAAGGGAAAGAAGATATTTTTAAACAAAACCATAGGTGCAGAATACCCTGCATAGCCACAAGATTAATCTTTCTGAAACAAAACAATAATTAAAAAGGCATGTATAAAACAACATAATCTAAATACAAGTACCTTAATCATGAGTATAGTTTAATTGTGTATTTATCATTAGCAACCTAAGGTTGGCAGTCTAAAGCTTAGTAACCTAAAGAAAAATTCGTATGTGTTTTTCCAGCACCTGTTTTAAGGAAGAGTCAAACTTTCTGAATGTCAGCTGTATCATATTTGGGAAACAGATCAGATCACGGCTTCGGATAAAATCTGTCCTCATCAGAAAGCACCTGACATTCCAAATCAACTTTGTCTCAGATTACAGCAGCTCAGCATTCAGTGCTGAATTTTGAGTTGAACAGAACTCATCACTTTAATGCCAAAACAAAATCACCCAGCTGGCTTCCTACTCGCAAGTGAGCAAGGCTGAAACTGTTCTGAAATTTCACTGTTAGCGTATTTTGGTATTAACAGTCATCTCTTGTTGAGGATATTCTAATTTCCCTCCTCACTACTCTCTTGATTTCATGTCAGAGGAAGAAATATGCCACTGATGTAGTCAGATTGGTAACAGCAACTTTGTTTTGGAGGGAGTGAATGCACCTAAAATCAGAGTGAAAAGCCTTCTTTTTCTTCACATCAAGCTTCTAAAAGACAGAGAAGCTGCAGGAACCTACATTGTCTTGCCACACTACCTGCAAAATCTATAAAGAAGCAAGTGTTGCAATTTCTTCAGGTGACAGAATAATAAATATGTGAGAAGTGAGCTATTCTGCCATGCTTTACTCTAAACAGATTCTTATTTACCTTTTGATATGAAGTCATTTGGAACTGAAAGATGGAAGACTCACTCAGCTTGGGTATGGTGCACTAGCTGAGATCTGATTATGAGTAGGAGAAAAGTAGGGGGGAATCATATATGTTCTCCTCCTCCATCTCTTGAAAGTTTCAACACATATTTTAACACTTGAATAAAATATTACTCTGTTTTTATTATACTTGCAGTGCTGTGCTGAGCAGTTTCATTTGAATATTCCACAGATGGTGTTACCTCTCAAAGTATCAAAGTATCACCAAGGATTTTGCTATTATTAAGACACTGGAAAAGGGTTCAGTATCATTTCAGCCAGCTGGTTGGGAAAGGCAAAAGGAAGTTTACTCCTCCGATTACTGTCTCTTTCCCAAATGATTTGATCTTACTGAAAGGCTGGAGTCCCCCTAAATTTTCTCCTGCTGGAGACAACGTCATAAGGTCAAATGAGAATCAATCATAGGAAAAATCTTTCTTCCACCCAACTCCCTCTCTGCAACACACAGACCCACCTTGCTCCTCTGCTCTGCTCCAGCACATGGTCCAAAGAGTGGGGTGTGCTTTCAGATGGCAGAACAGCAAAGATGGAGCACAACCTATCATAATTCCCCTTACAGATCCACTGCTGGAGTGGAGAAGACAGACATACAAGCAGCATCGCCCTCCTCTGAAAAGGAAGGGGTCAAGGAAAAGGCAGAGAACAAACAGGCAGTGAAAAGCAGGGACAAGAAATGGATATCTGTAACACCGGCTGCACCTGTGTAGCAGGAAGCTCTTCCTAGAGCGGGGCAATGTGGATACAAAAATGCTGTTAGCAAGGAATTTTCCTGCTTCTTTCTAAGCCCGTGAAATACTTTTCTCTCTCACGGAAGATAGTAGCAGAGTTCTATAAACTATGAACACCTGCGACCTTGCAGAGCCTTGTTTATGGTACAGTAGAAAAATATTTTGACAATGGATGTTTTAGGATTTTAGCCAATCACCCCCAAGGGGTGGCTGGTCCTTTGTCCAATTAGACTATGAAGAAAAAAGTCTATAAAAGAGTTTGTAAAATAATTAAATTAATCAATCTTGCTGCACAATTCCTGCCTGCTGGATCTTCTCTCCTCTCCTCCCTATGGCTGCGGGATACAGTAATAGGGCAAAATCACTTGAACAATACCCTGTCTGCAAAGCTAACAGTGCTGGATGGAGGAGGGGGTGTCATGCTGCTTTTGGTGCTGAATAATGCTGAAACCTGCCTGACTCATCAACCCCAAAGTTAAACATCCTGGCAGTGAGGTGGACACGTGGCAGACCTCATAAAGGAACAAACAAGTGACACTACTGGTGACATATCTAAATGATACTGCTGGCCCAGAAATATATGATTGATAGACAATCACTTTATATTGACATTATACATATATATATAAGGTATCTTTTTTTTATATACATATATGTACACACATAAAAATATGTAACAGTGATATGTTCTATCTATCTATCTATCTATCTCTATCTCACAATAAAAGCCCAGTCCCACTTTTTAATGGAGAGGTTTCCTAATAAATCCCTTCTCAGGGTGTATGTGGAGATTGCTCCCTGGAGTGGGGACACCCCTCAAGGTTACTCCTTGAGGCTGCATGAAAGAGATTGCCACCATAGCAAGAGATTGCCATGGGTGAGTAACATCAATCTCTTCTTAATAATTGGTTTGCTGGCTTTAATATAATTGCTTCAAGATAATTGCTTTAATATAATTGCTCCAATATTGCTTCAAAAGTAGTGCACTATACTTCTAGTTATAGCTACCTATACTGTGTGGTAAATAATTCTGATTAAGATCTTCTAGTCTAATCATGTTCATAATAAATAATTTATTTTTATATAAATTTGGTTTGCCACCCTTAATCCTGCTGGACAAAGTTGGATAAAGGCTCAGTTAGACCTGTATAATCCTTTGGACATAAACCATTGACTAAGTCTGGGGCCAAGATTGGCTCCAGCTGCATGTAGGCCCCTCTGTGAGAAGGAGTTTGGAATGCAAGGGGATTCTTTCCACACCTTGTGGCTCAAGAGAATTGTGTGAAGCCAGACAAACATGAAAATTCTGATTCTACTAGAGTTAAGGATTCTAAATTCAGACTTTACAAGTCTAGATTTTGTTCTTGATTGAAATATTTGGAAAGACACTGGAAGAGAGAAACACATTTAAAATTACATAATCTTCTTTTTTTCCCCAACAGAAAGAAATCTCAGGTAAGAGAGAGACAGTTCTGTGGGGCTCACTATTGCTCTATCACTGTTACTTATGCCCAATTCTGTTTTAAAATTTGAGAAGGGTGTGAGAGAGAACTGGCAGCAGTTACTCTGTTTTAAAACAGCAGTATACAATTTTATTACACTAAAGATCCTGATAGATTTATACACCACATTCACATTTATTTCTTAAAGTATTTCTTTGCCAGGCAAGTTTTCTTCTACTCTAATGAGGACTTCAGAAACAGTTACACCATTTTATGGATGTTTTAAGGAGAGGAGAAATGCCAGGAAAAGTAAAGTAATTAGGTCCTTGGTGTGAAATTAGCTGCTAGACTGCAGGCATGGAAAAAAAAGGAAAAAGTAAAAGTCCTAGACAAAATTAATTGTCTCATATGCAGGATATGATCTCCATAGCACCAGGTGACAGAAAACCTCAAGCTAGTGAGAGCGAGAAATATAATGATCATAACTGTTAATGCCATGTCCATGAAACAGAAGTCAGAGAAATCACTGCCTTAATAACAGCTCCCTCTAAGGAGGAACAATCAATACCCAACTACACTACATGTCAATTATCTGCTTAATTGTCCTATATGTGTCACTACATACACCCTTTAAAGGGCTGCAAACAGATTTTTGCCAGTGGTTTTCCTAAGCAAACAGATCTGTCTACACTTATGATGCATTTTCCCATTTTCACTGCCTTGTGAATCTAATAGTTAAATTTTGTCTCTCAGGTGACTGCTTCTAATTTTTTCTCTCCTCCATGGCTAAGAGAAAAATCTTCATTACTTATACTTGATAACTGAACAAGCATCTACATGCTACTGTCTGTTAAGTACAGCAACACATATTGATCCATAATTGAATTAAATGAGCATTTGTACAGATAAGCAGAACAGAGAACTCTTATGAGAAAAGCAGAAAATATTTTTTAAAGCAATGAGAAAAACAGTTAAAAGTGGCCCCTCAGGAGACATTGCAGCTTCAGAAAACACTTTTGCATTGCTAAACTGAATAGAATGCTTTCACAGATCTCTGCACAGGCTCCATGAATTTTTGGCTGTGTAGTCTCAGGCTAGTCTGTGCACGGAGTATGGAGAGTGAACAAAACAAAGGCTACACCAACACATCTAATACATTTGGTGGAAGCTACTTTACAGATGCCACTTCTGGAATTCAGTGCACAGACTACATTTAACATGCACTTCCATTTTCCCAACATGCCTGTACTTCCACCTGAAAAAAACTGGCCATCATAAATTTCTGTGTTTGGTTTGCATCTCTGGACCAGAGGCTGCTCTATCCTCCACTCCAAATCCTGATGTTGCAGTATCAGTGCTGTACAGCAATCGTTCTTGTGTCCATTAGTGTCAGACACGCTGTAAAGACCCACATATCCTACAGCACAGTGAGTCAAGTGCTTTGGGCACACAGAGTTCACTGCACACACATGATCAAATTGGTTTATCTGATAAGCTGGCTAAGCATGACACAGTGTCAAAAGGAGACAGTCACTGACAAATACTAACTGTAAAATACCATAAATTGGCACTATAAACCTGGTGGCATTAAGGGACTATTTCATTCCCATGAAAAATCATGGTGTTGTACAGAGTTCTCAGAACCCAGGTGCCTGAGGAATCTTCTCATTCCGTGGTGAACTCTGGTGATAGATGACTAAAAGCCATTTCAGAACCTTGGTAGTGTCACACATCAATTGATCCTAGCTAACTGCAGATGTTCAAGCATTTCTGTTCTTTTCTGCAGCCTCAAATTCCTCAACAAAGGAGTACCCTGTCCCGGGGTGATGTGATGAGGCTGCTTGTCCCTTAGGCGTCCTCTCAGTGCCCAAGGCCGCTGTATCTTTAAGACGGACCCGGGGAACGGGGCCGGAGCCGCAGGACCGGGTTCGGGTCGGTTCAGCGGCTCGGTCCAGCGGCTCTGACTGCAGCGGCGCTCCGCCGTGCTCTGCAGGGAGGGCACCGGGGCCAGGGCACTGCTTCTTGGTGGTTTTTCGTTCCCGCTAGCTTGGAAAAAGGTTTTTTTTTCTTTCCTCCCCCTGGCCTCCCTACCTTCCTTCCCTTCTCTCTGGTCCGGGGAGTCTGCGGGGTGGCCCCGGCTGGTCCGAACCCCGAGGAAAGCCAGGCCATTGAGCGAGGGGACACACAGGTCTGCCAGCTTCGCCTGCTGCGAGGAGGAGGACCGGCGCCGGAGAGGCAGCGCGTTTTTTCCATCTGTTCTCCAGTTTCGCCTGCTGTGGGGAGGAGGACCGGCACCGGAGAGTCGAGAGGTTTTTTTCCATCTGCCCTGCTCCAGGCTGCTGTGTGGACTCCCCTTCCCCTTCTTGTAGACTGGGGGGACCAGTTGCAAGCCCGTGTGTTTTTTCCTTCTCTGGGCATTTGTTGTATTTTGAAGGTTTTTTTCTATTCTGCCCTGTTTTGTTCTGTGTTAATAAACTGTTCAGTTTTTTTCCACTTTCACCTGCTGTTATCAATTTTTCTCATTGGCGGAGGAAAGGGGGTGGCCCTTTCCCTTTGGAGGAGGTGCTCATTCCGCAGCGCTTCCTCCTAAAATTTTGTGTCCAAAAACTGAGACAACCCATAATCTTCAGTATATTAAAGTTCTTGGAACAACTTAAAGATTGCTTCCAGATCAGCTGAGTTTTGCAGTCATTTTAAGGGAGGATAAATAGGTAGCACCATTTTGTTGAATTTACCATCAAACTGCAAATTCATTTTTATCAAGTAGTCCAACAGTGATTTGAAACACAAGAACCTTAACTCATAAGGGTGCCTAACTTGTATGATAACCGTTGTCTAACTACAGTGAATTATTTGTGCTTTTGTAGGCTTGATTCATGGTCTGGGAATAACAATAATCAACAGTCAGCATAAGAAACTTTCCATGCATTGCTGTACAGTCCACTAGAATACAAACTGGCCTCCAGCTTTGGCAAAAGTTCATCTCATTTTAAGTATTTTTTTTAGGTCCCATATTTGTCAGGTCACTAGAGCTTGTAAGTCATAGAGTGATTTAATAGACTATATACAAAAAAAAAAAAAGGCACTGCTACACAGAGGTAATTCTAGTGCCTGAACAAACATTTTGTGTGAGTTTTATATTTGATATAAATACATGTGTATTCACCTGAGGCTGTAAGCCCAGAAAATGTGAAAAAACAACACAATAGTGTTCAAAGTCCACATATCTTGTGGTATCATTAATTTCATAAACAGTCTTACAAGGAACTGAAATCTGAGGACCATTATTGACTGAAGAGACAGATACAGGTATTTAAATCTCACACACCAATTTGGCTCCTGACCAAGAGGTGTCAAAAAGGGAGCAGTAAGGTAACCTTGTCCTCTACAGTGCTTGCTGAACAATATTGTAAAGCTGCAGAACAAGTGGTTACAAGCAGCAGGAAAAAAACCCATGCAATAGTCTGATCCAGAAAAATTGCATGCCAGTGTTAACTTTTCCTTACCTTGCTTGATATCTAAATGCTATCCCACCCTCACACTCAAAGGAAAAATATTCTTCAAATAACAGCCACAATAAGTGCTCCCATCAGCTCTAGGGTATGAAATCAGTTTGGGAGAAAGAGTTATAAATCTCTTATTTTTAAGCATTTTCTAATTCTTAACAGTAGTTTCCTTTGCCATTTTGTATCTAATATTTGGTGGGTAAACCAAATCTTTAAAAATCAGGGCACAGGCAAAGCAATTTTCAGCTTTCACCTCCTGATGTAGCATATTTGTAGGAAAAGAGCCCATGGAGCCTGGAAGAACAAGCTGACAGGTTCTGCTGCCAGAGCCAGCAGGGAGAGATTGCAGTAGTGCAAGGAATTTCAATGCCACTGGGTTTGTAGGCAAAAACAACTACCCACCAGTACATACCCTGCAATCTGTCACAGGCAGCTTGCTCTCAATTGTTCTTTTTCATTCTGTAAGCAGTTTTTAAAAACAGAAAGACAATTAAAGGTACTAACTTTTACATGCTGTTAGGTTACAAAATGAAGGCTTCTGAAGTTGTGAAGCTCCTGAGTTTTCCTCACAGTGTTGCCGTCCATGGCTGTACTGCACAAGCAGGTTTGATGCAATCCCCCTTGGAAATACTAATTCCGTGCAATGATCCTCCAATCATGGACCCTGAAATGCTCCATGCTCTGAGACCATGGGGAAGGCACGATCCCCTCAGGGACCCCACCCTGACCCTGTCATAGCTCTGAGGGGAAGCCGCCTGTGTCTTCTCTCCAAACACTTACCACAGCAGTAGTGGGAAGATCCTTGTCACAAGTTTCACTTGAGAAAGCTGATTTCTTTTCTTTCTTTTTTTTTTAATAGATCTCCCCTTCCTGCCCAGCTTGTCCTGACAAGATGGAGCCTTTATTTCGTGGAGGGTTCTCCTCACCTCACTGATAAATGGCAGCTTCCTCAGAAGGAAAATCACCATCACCACACAAACCCTCCGGCTCCTCCAGGAAGAGGCCTCATGCCCATTCTGGCCTCAGAGGCTCTCACTGTGTGTCCCCAGGGCTCCCGCAGCCCCTCCGTGGGGCTCTGACACCATTTGGAGGAGCTGCCTTCCTCAAACACACTCTCCAGAGCTTCCCAAAAGTCCCTCTTCTCTCCCCACACCTTCCAGAGGGTTCTCCTGCCCCATGCAGGAGATAGCCCCAAGGAGCTTTGGCAGGAGGGTCACAGACAGCTGTGCCCCTCCTGCAGGTGTCTGCCTGCAGGTGTCCCCACTGTGGACAGTAACACAGAGCTCTGGAAAACCCTCCCTGGAAAACACAGACAGTCTGGCTTTCCAGAAGGTGGTTCTTGGAGTAGGATGGTGGTACAGAGGAAGGTGAGATGCTGGCTCTTGCTGGGAGCTTTTATTCCCCATGTATCTGTCTCCCTTTCAAACTACAAATTAACTTACCAAGATTCATCCAAAAGACACCATTTTTCTGGATGTTAACAACATTCCTGCCTGCTCATTTATGATGCCTACGACGAAGCATGTCTCTGTGCGGAATTGAGGGAAGCACCTGGATTGATTGTTTTCCTCCATGGTGCTGCTTCCTCTGGACCCAGACCCAGGGAGCTATCAGAGGGTTTACACTCAGGGCTGCTTTCATTAGTGATTACCCCTGAAATGTATCTCGAAGGGTTGACAGAGAAACAAAAACCCCAAACCCTACCTCAACAAAACCCAACCCATCAGTATTCAGTCCCAAGATGTTTAATATTCCCAGGGAGATCTGATTTTGTTTGGAATGATTGCTAAACCCATCTGTTTAAATAGATAATTCTGTTCCAATGACTGAGAAGTAGGTGCCATTAAAAGAGCTTTTCTGGAAGTGCTGACTCTGAAGACAGAATCTCCTCATTTATCTTTCTTCAAGACAATGGGAAGCCATTTTGGCAGGGAGGAGACCAAGGGCCATTTGGGGCAGCCAGTGTATTGCTGTATATTTGAATGCCATTGCTTTTTATGGCCGTGCAGATGTGAAAACTGCCAACAAATTTCTTGTCAGCACTGCTGTGATTATTATGGAATTTCAGTGCAAGTCTCAGCAACTCCTTACATTTCCTCCAAGCTCAGAGAAGCATGTCTCTGCAGAGAGGAATTCAGGATGTGGTATTCAAGCTCCTGCTTTATTTGTCAGCTTAATCTCATAATCCAGATGCTTAAAGCAATGTGGCTGTTGGTTCTTTCCCTTGAAATGGCAGTCTTGCATTCCCTCCTACTGCTGCTCGGGTCACAGGGCTGGCAGGTATTCCACTTGCGGCCATACCTGCTGTGCTGTCTGCCTTGCTTTCAATAACAATGATTTCCAACCTTTGCAGGTTAAAAAGCTTGGTCTTATGGTTCAGCACGGCTTTGTTATCGAATTACCACACAGAGAGAGAGAGACATTAAGAGTCTCTACATGTAGCTGAAAAGTATTTTATTTACCTTTCATTTTGAAACTTCCTTTCACCAAGTAAAAAAATTAAAGTTGATAAGCAGTTTGACCAATAGGCAACTTTCAATATTACTGTCCTGTCTGCAAATAGATTAAGGGCTAGAATCATAAATTACTTACTTACTTACTTTTAATGTCACTGCAGAGTAAATGTTGTTGTTGGCTAAATTCAAGATGTGCTTCCTGATTATTAAAAAGGATCTTTGGTACTGAATTTTTGCAGACTGGCAACATAGTGCAGACATATCCATACAACCCCATGTTCACTTCCTTAAAACAGCTTTTATCTTGCTTTGCCATACCTTGAGGATTCTTGAAAATACTTTTTCTAACACATCTTAGGCTCCTCTGAGCTTTTTAAAAAACAGCTTCCTTTTCCTTTCCTCAGCAGAACAACACTGACAGCTGGCAGCTGCTGTGGCTAGGATTCAGAAATCCTAACTTTGGCTGTAGGTGTCTAATTTAAACTCCTTTTCAGAACTCCCTATTTAGTCCCTTCTTAACTTAGATAAAGACTAGTGTCTTTAGAGGACAGTTCACACATTCCTGAAAGAATTGGATTTATGATGTTTCTGGCTGTGGCCATTTTTCTCCTCGGAACGTAAATGACAACTAGACTAAGAATAGACAATAGAAGTGACATAAACCAATGCCCAAGTCTCCACTTTAACATAAAATCTCTGACTATATACTTCAACTTGCTGGTTTTGAATTGCCTGTCCTAAAACTAAGGACTACCTCACATGAACCTGACATGAGCTAAGCTGCAAAGTGCTCCTTCCTTTATCTAAATATGGCCAAGCTTCATCTATTTCTCATGCTGAAGGGTTTGGATTCAGTAGGCAACACTGGATAAAACAACCACTCCTGATGGAGAAGAGCTCATGAGAAAGTTTGCAGGTGATTCCTGCACATGCCGCTAAGGAGTCTGTATGCACATGTGGTATCAGTCATGGTCAGATGGGAAACTCTCTGAGAAGAACTGGCAGTGGCCTTGGGATTTGTATTGTTCTCCAGGTATATGGGATTATCTGGGCACACTTTACCTGGTTCGTGTCATACCACAACCAAGGGATTTATGGAAATTTCTGGATTTTGTAAGCAATTAATTATATATTTCTAAAGAGTGAAGTCCTTCAGTCTAATTAAAGTGATCGGGTTTAAAGTAGAAGTACTTCTTATAACATGAAGCACGGAGGAGTTCATAAGTTCTTCTGGCCTCAAGTCCTGGGAAATTCTAGGATCTGACATGCCGTAGAAGAAGTGCACAACTATTTTTTCCCATATCCATCTATCTGGACCATTGTTTGTCTTGTTCTCTTTGTTATGGTAAGTTCAGATATAAATAATCTGTTATAAAAGTCTTTACAGGGAAGAGTAACAGTGAATCAGTTATCAACTACCTACAAATAGAACTAATAAAATGTGGACTTATAATAAAGATCCATCTTATAAAACCCACACCATTTTAAAATGTGATAGTCTTAATGATACCTAATTTATCAATGAGAGAAATGCAAAGATTTAATTTTCTTTTGGAAAACATTTTGATGTGTGGAATTCATCACAATTCCTCCAGCAGATCAAGTGAAATAAAGCAGCATTAAATTTAGATTGCAGTCTCAGGACTGTGATGGCAATGTATTACATCTTGCATCATTTGCAAAATCCCAATGCAGTTAGCAACTTGGAAAACTGTGATCAATAGCATTTTCACTGCTGAAGTCTACATCTCAAACTCAAGAATATATCACCACAGTGATGGTAATTTGCTGGAGAATAAGGCACAGAGAAAAAATGCATTATGTCTCTGTATTCCCACTGGTGCACAATATATATATACATATACATAGTTTTGAAGAAAAATACATATTACTGTGCACTACACTTTTGCCCTTTTGCTTCATGTCCTTTACTAGACAGTGGAAGAGGATGAAAATATCAGCCAATAAAAATTGTAGCAAATACCAGACAAAGAAATAGAGAAGTTTAACATACTGAGAGCATTCCAAGGTCAAGCTCCTGTGACATGGATTTCTTTAGGGAAGCAGAGACGTGTAAGAACTGATGCCTTGAAATGGCTACCTGAACATCCAGCTGCCTCAAATAGTAATAGATATAATACTTTCCTGTCTGCCTTGTGTGCTGAACTGGAATTTAAGTTGCCGTAATTGCTATTAATCTTCATTTTTCTGTTTGAATAACACGTTACAGAAGTAGGAGGTATTACGACACATTTCTGTGTCAAACCCAGTCACGTACTGAGCACTGCACAGGGAGAAAATGACTGAGGAAACTGTTGAAGTAGGATAAAGTTTTTAGTACCATTGTCATGGGTTAGCTAGCCTAGTCTCAGAAGTGATGTTCTCGCAAAGGAGTGCTTACAGTTTTCCCCATGACCTGACAGAACCTATCAGCTGGCCAGTTTGAATATGGACAATTCTTTAAGCCACTTAAAGTTGTGACCGCCTCTGTGATACACACTTAAGAATGGACAAACTCCCCCCCCCCCCCCCGCCAGTCTCTCTCTCATTTCCGGCGCTGGGACAGGTGGCTGCGGGGCCCATGCGGGGGCCAGTGGGCCCGGCCCAGGCCCTGCTTGGGCCAGGCCGGGCCGGGCCACGGCCATCCGAGAGCTGATGCCCTGGTCCACCCGCCGAACCCCTCCCTCCACAGCCCTGCTGTGGGCAGCCGGAGCGGCCCGGCTCTCCCCCCTCTCCACTTCGATAAGCCACATTCCAGCTGCAAGGCCGAGGTGAGATTAACCCTTTTATTGCTGTGAAGAGCTGAAAACCTGAGGGAAGAGAGAGAGAGGAGATGCTTAAAGCTGAAATTCTGTTGTGAAGCTATGATATATCAGAGTATCCCATTGTAATTCCATGAAGATATGGGGGGTGGAGTGTTCAACTCGTAAGCAAAAGCACCTGCACTGAGATAGGCAGATGCTGATGCAGCTGTAATTTCATGAGAAGTTTGGACAGGGAGAGATGGACCAGATGAGGACTTTGGCTCCAAATGGGAAAGGAGAAAACCTCAGTTCCTAGAGATGCTCCCAGAGATAGTCCTAAAGATGAAGATGAGGAAGACCCTTTGCTCCCAGGGAAGGAGAAGGGCCTCTATTCTTAGAGATGAAATGCTCCCAGAGATGGGTGAAGAGAACTTTTGTTTTCTGAACAGCTCAACCTTAAAATTGTACCCCAAAAAACTTCAAGAGTGGACCCTCGAAAGCAGTTGCGGGAAAAGCTGCAAGTCGGGGGAAGGGACTCACATGCAGGCAGAGAGAGACTCCTCTTCCTAAATGGACTGAACAATATTTGGAAGTGGGCGGCTGTCTCGTTGTGATAATGTTTTCATAGCACGAGCAAGAAGAGACTTCTCTTTCTAAATGGACTAAACAAGGTTATTATGGAAGTGGTAAACAGACTGAACATCTCAAGGGTTGTCTTTTTACATTGGCAGTGGGAGAAGGGAGGAAGGTGGGGGGAGGAGGAGAGTTCTGAAGGTGTGGTATGATTTTTTTTTCCTCTCCTTTAGGTCTGTTAATAAACTTCTTTATATTCTTTCAAGTTTGGTGCCTGCTTTGCATTTCTCCTAATTCTTATGTCACAGAAGATAAACAGTAATGAGTATTTTGGACCAAACCACTACAACCATGCAAGAGCGCTGAGCTTGCTATTCTAGTTTTTAAGTTTGAAGCTGATCAAAAAAGCCAACACTCAGGATACTTAGTTTTCCTGACAGGTTTGGCTAATTTTCA
The DNA here is from genome assembly GCF_000738735.6 of Corvus cornix cornix. NCBI lineage: Eukaryota > Metazoa > Chordata > Aves > Passeriformes > Corvidae > Corvus > Corvus cornix. The sequence continues at coordinate 11,459,056 of NC_046334.1, forward strand.
TAACTTTTTTCATTTGTGCAATATCTAATTTCAGATGGAATGAAAAGTATTTTTGTCTTCCAAATAAGAATTACATTAGGTATAAATTCTCCACTGACCTATGGCCCTAGCCCAACCTGAAAATAAGGACTGTACCAGAAAAACTGTATTAGTTATTCCCCAACTGCAACCCCCATCAAAACATCAAACCAAACCTTCCAAAAGGAAATTTAGGACTAATATACAATATTGAAGAGTGACATACCATGTGTTCCAATTAATCAGTTATTTGCTTGATCAGCTGATTTTAAATATACATAAATACTCCACCCAAATCCTGGTTTTGATTGTATTATGAATAACATAGTCAGAATGTTATTTCTAAAGCTTATTTTTTGTTTTCTTGCTGTCAAATGTATTATTTGTGTTCCCTAAACATAGATTAACTTCATATTTGTGGGTGTCCACTTTATTCTTACAGCAGATGATACTTCAAAACTTTATTGGAGGATCAGATAATTTTCTATTAAAGAGTAAATTAAATGTGCACCCACAAATGTCAAGTTTATCTACATTCATCCTGCCTTGGATGAAAAACACAAGCCCAAGTTAAAGAAATGTAACACAAGTCAGAACAAAATATGTTCTATACCTGATAGATGAAACAAATGTGCACTTTGAAGAAGGTAAGTGGGAATTACACCTGACATTTCCTGAACTGCATTTGATTATCCTGCAGAAGATTAGGTGGGTAGTGGCTGATCCTTTTGCCTCATGATTAGAATAATTTTGTTACAGGTTCCAGGCTTTGGTTCTCTCACTGTGAATGGTGAATCCACACCATAACTTTGTCTTCTTAACAAGTTTAGTGAAAACTCACTTTAAGACATAAATTTTCCAAGCCTTGGATAAGGTGTTCTACTTAACCTAGATCCAAAAAGGCTAATCTGCCATATTATCCCTACTGCATAATAAAGTCTGAACTGATCCAAAACTCCTACATTTTACTGAAGTGTTCCCTATTTGCAATTGGCATACCCAAGGCAAAGCTGTCCCGCAGAATTTTCTCCTGGTGGATCTGATCCCTGCTCCTGAGGTGTAACTTGGTAGCATGACTCATACACAGTTTGCTGAACCTGCACATTTGCCTTAATTTTTAAAAGTGTTCTCTGTTGAGCAATTCTGCAAGGGCTCAAAGGGCAAAGCTTGTACAACAGTTCTCCTGACCCAGTTCTCCATCCAGCTTCCCAAGTTACCAGACAACCAATGAATGCAGGAAGCTAGATTGTAAAAAAAATAATTCTGGCAAACTAGGAACTAGGAGATTCCTGTGGTGTCATAGATCTATATATTGCTGATAGTGGCAGGGATTTATTGAAATAGGGATGATTCAGATCCAGACTCACCAGAGTATCTAATCCATAGAAGGAACTTCTCATGTATCTGGTTATCTTTTGTAATACCATCCTTTCTGAGGACATGAACTCATATCAGCTTAAGTAGGTTATTAATTAAATCATTAATTACTAATGAATTCTTAATTAGATCATTACTTAGAAAGGAGATAAGAGGTGTTAGAACAAGACAAAAGGTCAGGATATTTAGTAGGCCACAGGATTACGACAGTATTTATGATCCATGAGGGTACAATCACAAACAATGAAAACACCCAAAGGTCATTGGATCCACACAGTTCCATTCCCAGCTAAGGTGTCACCATCCTTCTCCCAGACCCACCTCCCTGAAGGAGAGCAATGAGTTAATCTGTGTGTGAGCCCAAGATCTTGTTTATTGCCATTACTGAGGCTCCATGACATCGGTGGCCAAGGGCCCTATGTAATCCATCAGCCTTTGGGGCTACTTAAACTCAGTGCTCAAACCAATGTGGATCTGGCTGCTGCAAGTGGAGCACACCTGGGGGTAAGAAGATCTGTTTGTAGGCCCATCACTAAACATCAGTGAACTACTAGTTTTTGAAGAAAAAGAAATAAAAGTAGTATAATCACAGCATGATTAAATTAAAATATTTAAAACACTTAATGATGCTCCTCACAGAAAGATATAAGGAGCATGAAAACCTTCATGCCAAAGATGTGCATTACTTGTACAGAAGATACCTTATACTAAGTAGTGGTCAGCTGAAAAAAGAATCCATAATTAGGAAATGTGCCTTTCAGAACACTAATCATAGGAAAGGATAGTTTTGAATTAACGTCATATTGCAATTGAAAGAAAAATCCATTGACTCAGCCCCAAAAGTCTCCATTTAAAACCTGTGACCTCATAGCAGTCTCCTCCAGACACCTAACAGCCATGGGAGCTGGAAGGTGCACCTCAAGCACAGAAATTAGTGGGAGTAATCTGTAATGATGGCTTTGCAAAAGTCAGGATCCTGTATTTTATGTGCTTCATGCTCTTGAACAGAACAGTGGCTCTTTCTTAACTCTACAATTTCACCTCGCGCAAATGGCTGTTTGTCTGTGTGTGTGTGCAGACAGTTAATAACTTGACAGGCATTTCAGTGCCTTAGTACTGCTAGAAGTTGTAATATTTTCATTTTAATGGTGTCCAAACAAATCATATGTTAAAAATAAACTGCATGGTAGCACAGTGGGAAGCAGAATTTAGCAGGCGGAAGATCAAAAGGAATTAAGTGCCAGAGCTCTAGCCTATGTGCTCGTAAAAATTGATTTGACTTAATAAATTTAATGCAAAAGGGAATTGCATGGTGTGCACTGCTTTCCTGTTGATTTTTAAAAAGTGTGGGATCACATCTCCCCTGCTGGTGTCCATTAACTATGCCCATGAATACGTGAATATAAAGTGGGTGCTGCACTTCTTTCATTTTTAAAAATCTTATTCAGCATTTTATGGCCAAGCACACTAACTGGATTCACACAAAAAATCTACTAACAGCTACTACCTCCCACTCATGAAATGATCACTTCTATTTCCCATACTGATATTAAAAAAATAAAAACCCTGATTCTAAATTTTTTTTTAATAACCCTCTCTTTCAACAAAGTGTGGAGCTGCTGTATCATGAGGAGGTAAAGATAGCCATTAAAAGTATTGTTTTATTCTAGCTAATGTTATTTTGTGAGTTTGGGAGTTTGTTTTTATTTCGCGCTGAAAATTACCTTGGTTTGTATCAAATATTCCTGTGGAAGAGTGTAAATAATTAACTTATTTAAACTTACTTAAAGTACTTACAAGCAAGTACTTTCTCTTTGTATCAGGACTTGCAATCAAACTCTAAAAGCTTTCATAATCTTTGGATGTGATTACAATTCTTATCAATCATAAGAGATTGCCTTGATGCATTCTTGCACTCCTTACCTTCTCAGCTGAGCACTGTCCTAGTCCCTTGCTGTTGGGAGAATGTACAAAGTGGTACAACCCTTTTTCCCTCAAAATAATTTTGCCTGTACGAGAATATGTGTGCACCATACCTGTTTGGCCAATCAGCCACAGCTCTTACAACAATCCCATTATTTGTTCAAGGTTATTTTTAATATTTATGTTGATAAATGTGTAGTCTATGTCCATCGTAGCTGCTACCACAATCACAAAGCAGCAAAATCTTCCAACTCCAAGAACATCTCAGGTGAAGACAAAAGCTGAATGCAGTCTAAAGTGCAGAGCTTAGACATAACCTTCCTTACCTGTCCTTGACTAGTCTGGACATCTCTTTGCTCCCTGATTTAATGACACGTTCTTATTTTTATTGCATGTTTATTTGCTGTGTGTTTCACATACATCCCATGAGCTGAACTCTGAGTTCTGACACATAACCACCACAAAACAGCTGCTCTCTGAACAGAGAACCCATGTGCCATGATACAGTGTTGGGGTGAGGGGAGGCAGTTGTGCTTGCCCATTAATCCCCAACACTGGAACATAATTCATGGTACTGAGTGGTAAGAAGCCTGGGATTTATTGAGAGGTTTCTTTTGGGATTACTGAGCTCCAGTTGAGCCTGGCTGAGAGCTGCCGTGTTACAGAGCAGGCAGCAGAATTTGGCTGCTGGAAACCAGCCCTGATGTTAACTACAGTAACATCAGTCTCATCTTTGTCACAAAGACTTTGAGTTCCCATCTGGAAACAGAATCAAGTCAGATGACTCAATTTATATACATTGTTTGACACAACCTTGTCACTATTTCCTGGTACTCTGGTCTTGTTTGAAAAATAGTAAGAGCCAGACTGTAATGTTTCGTACCAGAGAGAAGATAAATTCAAATAGAGAGTATTGAGAATCTACCTTGATTTAAGTAGGAAACCAGACTTAAGCTCCTATTTATGTGATGATTTCTAACTGCTGATAAGTGCCCATGAAAGTTAGGTACTACATCTTACTAACAAAACCAGATCCCATTCAGATGCTTTTGAATATTTTACTCCACTAAAAAGTCCTTCTAAAGAGACTGTGGTGAAGGCATATATTTCCTTCTGTGTGCAGGTTCATTAGTGTCAGCTACTTATTGTAATAACTTACAGGAAACTGCCATCAACTTCCTTGGCATGACCATGCATAAATTCTTCCTGTGTGGGGCCTTGTACAAACAAAATGGTTTTTTCAGTTATGAACCAAAGTTCAGGAATGTTAATGATTCTGAAACCTCTCACAAAATCTGGTCCTTGGAGTTTCTCACCTGAAGTGCCCCATTTCTGATTCTTTGCTTGTGAATGATGACTTCAGGACCAGACTTTAAACTTTCTGTCTCTAAAAGAAAACTTCTGAGGAGTGGTATCACCCAAGGGGTGAATTCTGCTCTGCTTATCTATGACAGTTGTTCTAATTCTGTTCAAGTCAGCAGTTTCAACTGCTTTGCAGTGCATAAATTGCAGCAATCAAAATTATTGTTCCATGAAAAATGGATATATATGTGGCCTTTGCTGGGGAAAGATAGAATGAATACAGCAGTATTCTTTCTTTGTTCTTCTGTTATTCTCCCAGCCTTGCACCTGCAGAGTGGTACTGTTGGGGCAGACACTTAGGAAAGTCATTGCTACTGGGACAGAATTAGCCCCTTCCTTCCTTCTCCTCCTGTCCCCTGACTGAAGCCTTTGGTTTTCATGAGAGACTCAAAGACACACGTGCACCAAGCTCACAACCTGTGAGCAGAGAGAACTCCCCTGACCAAGCCCACTTCAGTCAGTGACGACAGAGTTATGAGGGGGAACAGCCAGCCAGGGCTTGAGATCTTCAAACTCCTGACAGGAATGGCAGACTCCAGCCTGGGAAACACCTTCTCTTTCCCATTTCTCTCCCTCTGTTTTTTCCCCAGAAGCAACTTACCATTAGAGTCAGCACATGCTACCAGACATGCTACAAGCTAAAGCTTTGTTCATGTGAGTCTATCTTTGGTGCCACACTTCCAGTAGCAAAACTGTATTTGACTGCTAGAAATATCACAAGTTCCATTTTTTAACTGATCATATGTCACTGCCTTTTCCTATCCTAAAACATATAAAAAATATTAAAACATAAATACATTATGTATGTATATACATGTAAATAAACACATGGAAGAAATGTTTCCATTCAAATTCTTATCCCTGCTTACTTAGAAGCAGTTTACATCCACTCCTCCAATAATGTCAAGAATCTTCCCTGCAGCAGAGCAAGTGTACTTCTCATTTATGAACTGGGTTAGGACCAGGCACAGACAGCTGTAGTGGTTTGGTCCAAAATACTCATTACTGTTTATCTGCTGTGAGATAAGAATTGGGAGAAATGCAAAACAGGCACCAAACTTGAAAGAATATGAAGAAGTTTATTAACAGACCTAAAAGAAGAAAAAAAAAATTATATCACCTTCAGAACTCTCCTCCTCCCCCCACCTTCCTCCCTTCTCCCACTGCCAATGTAAAAAGACAACCCTTGAGATGTTCAGTCTGTTTACCACTTCCATAATAACCTTGTTCAGTCCATTTAGAAAGAGAAGTCTCTTCTTGCTCATGCTATGAAAACATTATCACAACGAGACAGCCACCCACTTCCAAATATTGTTCAGTCCATTTAGGAAGAGGAGTCTCTCTCTGCCTGCATGTGAGTCCCTTCCCCTGACTTGCAGCTTTTCCCACAACTGCTTTCGAGGGTCCACTCTTGAAGTTTTTTGGGGTACAATTTTAAGGTTGAGCCGTTCAGAAACAAAAACAGAGGCCCTTCTCCTTCCCTGGGAGCAAAGGGTCTTCATCATCTTCATTGTTAGGACTATCTCTGGGAGCATCTCTAGGAACTGAGGTTTTCTCCTTTCCCGTTTGGAGCCAAAGTCCTCATCTGGTCCATCTCTCCCTGTCCAAACTTCTCATGAAATTACAGCTGCATCAGCATCTGCCTATCCTCAGCGCAGGTGCTTCTGCTCACGAGCTGAACACTCCACCCCCCATATCTTCATGGAATTACAATGGGATACTCTGATATATCATAGCTTCACAACAGAATTTCAGCTTTAAGCATCTCCTCTCTCTCTTCCCTCAGGTTTTCAGCTCTTCACAGCAATAAAAGGGTTAATCTCACCTCGGCCTTGCGGCTTTGCAGCTGGAATGTTGTATTTTTCTTATCGAAGTGGAGAGGGGGAAGAGCCGAGCCGCTCCGGCTGCCCACGGCAAGGCAGTGGGGGGGGTTCCACGGCTGGAACAGGTCCATCGGCTTCAGGATGGCCGTGGCCCGGCCCGGCCTGGCCCAAGCAGGGCCTGGGCCGGGCCCACTGGGCCCTGCTCGGGCCCTGCAGCCACCTGTCCCAGTGCCGGAAACGAGAGAGAGCTTGGAGGGGGAGTTTGCCTATTCTTAAATGTGGATCACAGAGGCGGTCACAACTTTAAGTGGCTTAGAGAATTGTCCATATTCAAACTGGCCAGCTGATAGGTTCTATCAGTTCCCAGAGGAAACTGTAAGCACCCCTTAGCAAGGACATCCCTTCCGGGACTAGGCTTGCTAACCTATGACAACAGCCTACGCAGAAATGCATAGGGTCTGCTTAGCTGGGCAGAGCAAGCAGCACACAATCTAGCTTGTATCTAGAACCTTCTTGTTAATTCCATTAACAGCATCTGTCACATAACTACTGAAGGCTGTGATTTGTACAAGATCTGTCATTAAACTCACAGGAAAGCTCTTGCCTAGCAGAAGCAGCATTTGTGTACACATTCTCTTAGCGGCAGCAATGGTCAGCCCAGTGCAGAACACTGCAGACTGTGGTTCAGGAACATCAGGTCATACACACAAGCACGCCATGAAGTAACATTGTAAAGGGAATTGGTGAAAATATATTTTTACTATCATATTACTCTATCATCTCACTACAGCTGTAGGTTCTTTCTCTTTTTCTCTCTTCCATTGTCATGAGAAGAAAGTGGCTCCCAGCTGACAGACAATAAAATCCATAAGCATGCAAAGTGACACAAAGTAATTTTAAAAGACTTTATTAGTAAGAGACAAAAACCCTAGGCACCTGTTAGTTGAATACTAACAGCTTTTTAACTTATTTCCATAAGAACCATTAATTTCCAGTGTTTACTAAAGGTTATCAAGAACCTTGCAAATAATGAAAATCTCACTGAATATATCTCAGTAAAACTAAAAATGCTAACGTATAAACAGAGATAAAAAATTATGCAACAACCTTCTACTCATAGTACTGATAATACAGACAAGCCACATTTTATCATATACCCAAAAAGAAGATCTGCTTGCTATATTTCAGCCAACGATGGGGAACTTACCTTTCATTGTGGTGAGAGACAGTATAATAAATCTAGACAACAGCAGCTCAAAAAAACAGCACAGAAGTAACCCATACTTATTTCCCAAGGTCCATCACTGAGATGGTGAAGATGTAATACCAGACAAAGCATGGCACATCACCTTTTTAAAAGTCTTCATTATGAAAGGTGTTGATCCCACCTGTATTACAGATCAACAGTTACGTAAAAGGGATTTCCTTACGGGCATGTGAATGTTTTGATTGCTTTGAACTAGAAAATGCATGACCCACTTGATTCTGAGATTAAAGTTGTGGTAAGACTAAGAAGAATAGGAACTATTAATTTTTGCTCATTTCAGGCTTTTAACTGTTGTATCAAACTTTTCTTAAATCCTTGCTCCTAGTAGTGATGAGACCTATGAGTGGGCTTCCACCAACTCCTTTAGGAGGGAACACACTCTCGTCAGCATGGACAATCCTCCTTCTGGGCAACACCACCGCAATGACAATGAAAAATGAATAATAAACAAAAAAGTCAGAAACATAAAAAATAAACATTACATTTATTTAAATAAAAATATACACACAGTGTACAATGGACATGGCTTACAGACAGCAAATGAAACAAAAATGATAAGTCCTGAAATATAAAAAGCATTGGATTGCTATAGCTGTGCTTCATTTCTCTGGAAAAACACATGCTGTGGACTGAAGTCCTGTTAACGTTACTTATACACAGCCCTGTGTGCTCCAGAATGTAAGACAGGAACATCACAAGGGACAGCTGCACAAAAGGAAAACAAGTACCAAAGTAGTTTGGGATTTTAGAAGTTTTAAAGTCAGACCATTCATAAACAGAAGTGCTGAAAACTTTTTAAGCATTTTGCACACATGGAAAGAGTAACCAAACACCACTGCCAACAGTTAGAGATCTAAGTAAGAGCAGCATGGCTCAAATCTCACCACTCTGAACCCTGCATGTCCAGGGCACTCTTTCATCATAGTCAGACTCCTACTGTAACTCTTTCTCTCAGTCAGCACACAAATCCCAAGCCTTATGTTTCAGCTCTTTGGAGTAGGAAGACACTCGTTCACAAATGTCTTCTAGTTTATTTATCCTAAAGTATTTGCTCATATCTGAGCAATGCAAGTTTTCAACCTTGGATCATGAGTATCATGCTGATTCATGGTTGTTATATTACTTATTCAGCAGATGCTATGAAAGAAAGAGGAAATAAATGTCTGAGTGCTGCAGAGTGCAAGCTGAATGCTCTGGCAAAACAACAGGTGAGCTGTTGCATGACTAAGGGAAAAAACCAATGTTTTAAGGACTGAAGTCTAGGAAGTTTTTTTCTCTCTAAAAAAGCATTTGTCTGATTTTTTCTTTTGTAAACATGCATTATACAAGGTAAGTTTGTGTTTTGAAGAGCAGCAAATTTCTTTAAAGCATTTTCATTGTAAACATCTGCTTTTAAGCTGCAAGGAAGTGAAAAGCAAGATGCAAATTCATGTCTCATGGCATTGCCTATACAGTATACTTCTTTACAATAGAGAGCATAAATACAGATACCAATGGTTTCAAGTTTATAACATAAGCAACACAATATACTTTTGAGACTGTTAACTGATTACATACATTCATTCACACAAGTAATTTTGCTGCATAGTTTTTAATGCAATTGCTTTCTCTGTTACACTGGTTGATGTTCAGTGCATTTTCTGGTTTTTTTAAATGGACCATAGGATTTCTTGGAACTTGAGTTTAATCTAGAGATAAAAATAAGATTTTCCTGAAACTTTTAATAGGCATATTATAGAGTAGGCTTCAAAATGAAGTGTTGCACTTCTTTATACCTAAATTACTAGGGAAAATTTAGAATACCATTACAATGAGTTCCACTGCAACTAAGTGAATTTTCATCAGGAGAGATTGATTTAGACACAAAAAGTGTTTGTTAATTTCCTTGTTTCACTTATGTAATGGCAAAATTCAGACAGTACAAAAATTAACATTGCAAAGGACTTCATTAAGGCTATTTCTCAGTTAATATTTTGTTTCAGTTGTCCTCCTAAATTATTTGGTTTTTTTATAACACAGACATTGCTAGTATTTCATCAAAACACACAGCTTCACGTAGGAAAAATCATATAACATAATTTAAAATTTTTGTTTCCTAATTGCTCCATAAAAGCCAAAGTATAAACATTAACAAGGATGTATTTTAAATTCCTTAAAAGACTTCAGAAAAAAAGAACATACCTATGACTGACATTAAACAGGTAGGTATGTATTATAACAATATTACAATCATTTCTGGGAAAAAATAACTAAGATTCCTTTCCTTATTTTTTTAGGCATTTTAGACTAGCTCTCTATTTAGACACTACTCTGTGGTGCAAAACCCCCATGTAAGTGTGTGATGCATTGTACAAATATTGAAAGCTAGAAGCCCTTATTTCAGGATTCCTAAAGACAGATCCTGATTTGATTTCTACAAATAATATCTTCTGTAAGACAAGATTTGGCTTTAGATGCCAGATGTATTTTTGAATTTTCACCTTTTAGCCCTTGAGAACTGCCCTCCCCTAAAAGCAGATTACTTGATACCTTACCAAAGTTTTAAGAGAGCAGGTATGGAACAGTTTCTGCGAAGCCACCACCAAAATCACTATGCTTACCTTATCTCTCTGCAAAACAATAGGATATATAAGCAAACAATGTAGTTTGCTTATAAAAATTAATTTGTTTAGTTTTACTCCTCTGATATCCACAGTGAGCTGCAAGGTAATGTACAAGACCCCAGGGATGATTTAACTCCTCTGTTAGGCATTCAAACAATGCACAGGGCTGGAAGCTGCTACAAAGAGTAAATGTACTCCAAGTAATGCAACTATCAACCTGCAGGAAACCCTTCTTCGTTTCTTCACAAAAGGCGAACCAGAAAACCCTCAGATTTTGAATCCATGGTCACCTGAAAACTCAGCTGATGGCACAGCCTTTGCTCACAGGGACCACAGTAGCTCCCAGCAGGCAGTGACCAAATAGCAAAACATTTAGGCCTGTTTTGGTACTGAAGCAATGGGGCTTTTCCAGGAGACTTGGAACATTTAATCAGGTTTTACAAAGCTCTCCTGACCTACAAAAAGATGTTCCAATCCAAAAATTAGTGAGAAAAACTTCAGTATTATTTAGCACAAAACCCAGCCAACTCTTTTGTAATGGCCCAAGCACAATGAAGTTTTACTGCAGCCCACTGATGTGGCGTTTGGGGTTTTGTCTTAATTATGTTTAGCAAATATAAGATTATTTAATTTCACAAGAACATACTGTGAATGGCTGTTAAAACAAAAAGGACAGTAATCCAGTGCCAGTTTTTCTTTTTCCTCACCAAATCCATGGCTTCGACGTGAAAAACAACTTCAACACGAAAATAACATGGTAGTGACAATGGCAATTCAGAACCCAGGTAGGATTAAAATGCTGAGGCAAAATCTTGAAAGACCATTTTCCTGACAAGAAAATGTAGATAATTTCATATTTTGAACTTGACAGAATGCCCATGGGACTCAGATAAAGAACTGTAGGTACCTACAGCGCCCAGCAGGGAACACCATCCCCACTGAGATTTTTACAGATAGTTTCAGGATTACTGTACAACAGTTGGCATTCTCTACTGTATACTTGGGGGTTATTTCAGAGGTCCATGAGGAATTTATCACTATCTCTAAACTGCACATGCAGGGCTTTTGGAGCTAATAATAAACATGTATGTAGTGAGGGCTAGTGCAGCAGTCTGACAGAAGAAAACACTATTTTTCTAGGAAGGTTTACGTTCCATAAATCCACAAAAAAGTTTCATACAGATCAGCTACGTTATATTCATAGACCCAAACACTAATTTATGCACATATCCAGCCACTCAATGAGTATTGCCCATTTCTACTGGTACATGACAAGAAGAAATCAAGGCATTATGTTCTCATCTGAGCTTATCTGTGATGCAATGCCAAGTCTTCAGACATCTACTGAAGCAATGCATTCCAAGAACAAGGAAGTAATTAATGATAGCACATTATATAATAGAAATAAAAAACTAATGCACCAAAACACTACTTACATTACCTACTTTTCTTTGGAAAAAAAGTTCCAATTAGTTAATATATTGTATAGGTGAATTTCTGGCTCCACTGAAGTCAATGAATATTAGAACAAGGAAAAGGCTTGTTTTCCTACAAGCTCCAAAGCCTGATCTTGCAAATATACATGATGGATTTCATTTTAGCCAAATGATAGATCAGTTCCATGGGATCACCCAAAAAGAATTTCCAGAATCAGGCTCTTAAATTCTTACTGTTATAGTTACAGATTTATACCCAGTAATGGGTATTAATGGATTAAAAAGAACAAATTATAACTCATGGTGCATAGAGATTTCTTTGACTTCCACAGGAGTGAGCAAACATTACCTTCTTTATCCATGGCAATTACAATTTCCTACAGATGCTCAAATTCCCAGGATATTTTCATTAGGATTAATTTCTCATACTTCTGCTCTAGATATGAAAATAAATGCATTACATAAAGGTCAGTAACCAGTGAATACTTGGGAGTTTTAGTTTGTATTTCTCTCTGGGAGGCAGAAGAAGGTAATAAATAGACACAATTAGAAAACACAAACGTTCTTTGCAAGACAAATTTCAGGGCTAACACAAGCTGGCAGAGCATTAGCATTCATTTTTAAAGCTGATAGTTCTTCATCCTAGAGTGTCTACCTGCAGCATTACAAATTTGATACAAATCAGCTGCAGTGGCTAACTAGTCCTAATACAGCAGTTTACTCATAACATTCATTTTAGGCTCTGTAATAACATACATGTTTTCATAGCCTAAAAATACATTAACTCCTGTGTATACAATTTATTTTCCTTACCACTAAAGAAAATTTACTTTTAAGGGTTTTCACTAAATAGGAGCTCAAATTCAGGTCACCTCACTTGTGGAATTAATCTCCCTGATTTCAGTGTGATTTATGTGAAAGTGAAATAAGTGGTATTTGGCTGGGGTACAGAAAACCAAGAGTGATACATCCAAATGAACTGCAGGGAATCAGAATGGAATTACTGACATTATTAAAAACATATTATGAAGTTACTATGCTTACGTAAAGAAGCTAAATGTAATTACCAAAATTATATTTAACCCAGGTATTAACATTAGCATCTTTCATAAATACTTCTGTGAAGGATTTAATCATTAGTGATCAAGACCTCAGTGCTCTGCTGGTTCCAGAAAACACCTTTTCCAGCAGTAAGAGACCTCTTAAATCAAGTCTCAGGGTTTGGTTTGGAGTCTGAATGCCACCTTCCAGATTGCTAAACTCTGTTCCTACAGCAAATGACATTTCCCTTTTTAATCTTTAATCAAATGACCCCAAAAACTAATTCCAGCTGGCTTATGACTCATAGTAAGCTTCAATTTCACAAAGGTAAGTTGAATATATTTGATTTTCAGAATATCCAGTCCATTGCTTTTTCATGGTATTTATTTCATAATGACTAACCAGATTTATTTTACTGTAAAATGATAAAACCTGATAAAAATAGCACCTCCACTGGTTATACATTCCCAATTCACACGTCATAAACAGCAGTTGTTATATTCACTAATTAGCATGATGTATGCTCCTGATTACACTTTTGTTAAACTTAGGTGTCAGCTTTTCCATATGTCCCTTCTGGAGGTCTGTAGTACTTTGGGAAAGCCATCAGCTGTATCATGTTGAATGCATACTTTCTGCATTTGACATTCTTCAGAACATTCTCTATGCGGCATCCTTCTCTAGTGAAAGGGGGAAAAAGTACAACTTCATGAAACACAGAATAAATAAATATGCTTTATTTGTTCATTGCAGAGTTTCAGCAACAGTTGAAGTAAAAATAACAAAGATTCAACTCTACATTTTTGTTTTCCACGAGTGATGATACATCTTACAAAATTAAATCCAAGGCCAGGCCCAGTACAGTTATTGCCCTCAGAAATAGGTGATAAGATTTTCCATCCCCCCTAATATATCTGCCCTTGAGGTTTAAAGTTCAGTAAAAAAAAATTAAATACTTTAAGGATACATTTTGTTCTATTCCAGAAATATATTTGCCTTTTAAACCTTTTCACACCTTTTTTTTTTCAATTTGTTTGCTATATATGTGCGAGTATACGTTGCCCTAAAATGCGCATTCTAGGAATAAGGCATTTTATTAAGTCTGGCCCTAGACATTTGCGAAGGAAAGTTTCATCTCTGCTTCATTTCCTGTATGTTCAGCTTTGCAATGAAAAAAAAGAGAGAATGGCTTTTCAAACAGCCCAATCCACCTCTCTGCTTTATAAAGGAAGGATGTTCATTCACATACAGTACAAAAGTCACGAGTGCCAAAGTGGTGCATCAAGACATAAACAGGACTTTGTTAAAAAGAATACAAAAGTGTCTTGAAAGCAAAAGCAACTAAAGCAACAATTACAAACAGGTTAATTTCATTACAAACCAGAACTTACTCTATTCCATTTAGTTACTCTACAGAAAAGGGTTAGTTGTAGCAAAGTAATAGTCATTTATTAAATGAAAACAATCCCATCAGCTAGTAACAATGAAAAAAACACAATGAAGGATAAGTCTCACAAGCCATCGCCCTGCCAGATTTGTCCAGGGGTTAGATTGTGTTGTGCAAATTCATTTAAAATTTTTTTTTGTCAGACTAATTACTCTGGAACGAGGGGTTCAAGCATTCAGGATTCCACAACTTCTATACAGTGACAGCATTGTAAGTGGGCTTTCTTTGCGCTAATTACAGTGGGAAAGCTTTACCATGAACAGAAAGGCAAATCAGTTCACTCAATGCATAGTATACTTCTCGGAGTTCAGAAAAAAAGAATGAAAACACAGTACATTTCAGACATTGGTATCTTAAAGATGAATCCTTGGGGTCTGAGACTGTAGAAATATTACATCATAATTCCTTTTTTCTAGAGTTAGTTTGTTGCTGTTTGTAGAAAAGAAAAGAACACAAGTGAAGTTTATTGATATTTGGCTAATAGCAAAGCAAGACTTAAAATAAGCCACACAACCAGCAAGTGTGAGCTGACAAGCAGCAAGGCGACAGGATAGAAGTGTCGAGAAGTTGGCTTGTTATCAGTTAGACAGCCTGTTTCGGGATCATCCGATTCATTCAGTGCTCCCTGGGTTTGTCTGCTGTTAAACAGGGGAAGTTAGGAACAGATAGAACAGCATTTAAGCAGCAAAGAAAGCCAACACACAGGTATTTTGACAAAGTGAAAGTACATAGCCATTTTGATGAAATAGATTTATCTAAGTACTTCCAGTATAACTCTTGTGTTCTACAGCTGACATGGGAAGCACGAGGACTGGGTGGCTACTATGATATTAATCCTGCTAGGTGCCTTGGAGTAGTATTCACAAGTGAACATTAAATAACTTCCACAATGGACTGTACTATCACTAAAATGAACACACACACTGAACAGAAATGAAATATGGAAGTTTAAAAAAAAGTTAAGGAAGCAAAGAAAAAAAGATCATGAGTATGTCACAGTGCAACACTGAAAAAATAGTGTCTCCATGGTGTTCACAGGTTTTTCAGGCCTGCTTCAGTATCTATTAGGAAGTTCATTGGCAGAAATAAAAAGGGCTAACACACTAACAGCTATTCTAAAATAGTATTAAATGATGGCAAATTGACTTCAAAAATTCAAAAATGCTGGTGACTCAGTTTCAAAGTCAGTAGCAGTTCTTTTTATTTAAAGGTTTGCACTTACATTCCTGTAAGTAAATCACCTTGTATCTTCTTCAGTCAACTCAGGGAGGAACTAATCTGCTTACAAGGAAGTTCTACTGAATCACTCTAAATTGTGTTGTCACTCTCCTACCAGAGCAACAGGGATACTTTCACTGCCAGGCTTTCCTGTTGTAGTCTTGGCAGCTTCTCTACAAGTAGAATTACTTACACTTCAACCACACTTCCTCAATCCCTCTGGAGATTACTTACATACACTCAGGAGATCTGCTTATAGACTTCCTTTGGGCAGTAAGGACTGGTAAGATTTTTATTCTTCTATTTACTATGAATATCCTGTGATGAAAAAATAACTCCCTATTTTTTTCTGTGGACTTGAGAATATCCAAATATATCAGATGACAACATAGTGCCTTTTCAGAAGCACATGTCCCAAGTATGCTCTTTTTTTCAAGAAAGAAAATGTTGGCAGACATAAAGAGGCTGTGGGACAGTAAAAGGTAATCTCACACAGCCCCAGGTAAGATGCAAAGGGTACTCTGAAGACAGCAGCAGTCACATCACCTTACAGAAAGCCTGCCTTTCTGACTTGTGTATTAAAGGGCAATGTTGCATTTCTTAAGCTTGGATACCAAGAGAAGTGCAAGAACTGCATTTACAGGTGGAATCCTAGGCAACGGGTTGATCAAAACCATTCCTTGCACAATTTCCCTTTTGAACAAGCCTTCCATAATAAGTTCTTAATTTTATTCTTTGCTTTGAACATTCAATCTGTATGTCACACTAATAAAGAGGACAACACATGCTATTTCAAATAGCAAAATAAAAGAGAAAAAAATAAAATCCCTACTATTTTCACCTAGGTCAAAGCAATCACTGGTGGCAGCATGTCTACTGCTTTTGGTTTACAGATTTCAAGTGTCCATGGATAGAACTTGGGCAGAACTCAAACTGTACTGTAGATGTTCTCTCAGAAACTGTAAAGGAATGCATGATTTACTACTGGCTTTGTGAACACTGAAATAAGTAATTCTGTGTTTCTCTATCAGACCACCCCAGTTAATGTCTCTGTCCTAGGGTCCACCCCAGAACTTTCTTCCTCTTCTGCTCACAGTGACATTACCATTTGTGATCAGCTGTGAGGATTAACTGTGTTGCTCTGTTAATGTTTTCCTTCACCATGTATTTCTATACAGTTTTAAGAACCTGCTGCTTGCTGGTTTTCCTTTTTTTTTTTTAAATCTCCATAGCATCCCACAGGTCTGCCCCTTAGATCCTCTTGCACTGTCCCCTCACTCCCTTCCTACTCTTCAAGGTGAGCCTGCTGGTTTCAGCTTACTCCCCTTATGCCCACAGTTCAGAGCTCTAGCTCAGCCCTCATAGTCCCATCTCATCCTTCACAGTCACAGAGTTCAGGTGATTTTTGTTTGCCCTGTGTCTCTTCCATCACAGATATCATACGTGAGTGATCCTGTGGCAGAGACGACCAAACTTCTTTTCTCTGGAGAAATCCACCTGAGCAGCAATAAAGTTGAGCATTCAGTAAGTTTGCACAGCCACTGCATTAACCAGATTGATTGAGTACATCAATCTGGAGAGCCTTGGCTTTGCATGCCAATGGTTTATTCCAAGCAGGCTGAGTCACACACTTGCAGGTTGTGCCTACAGGGATGAACCCTCCTACTTCTGTGGTGCTGGACTCCACATCTCAACAGTGTGACTGTCTTTTATCTACATTGCTACAAGTCCCATTAGCATCAGTGAGATTTATGCAGGTGTCATGATGGAAATACAGATAAAACCCATTTGTTCTATTATTTTTTTCAATAGAAAAGCCTACAGTACATTTGTTCTTTGATATGCTGAAAAGAATGATCAGTGTCTTTTAACATAAAAAGTTCTATCTTCCCCCCAGGAAAGTGACTGTGAACAGCTGATGCACAGGGACTTTTGTTCCACAAATTAGTCACATAATTCTATGCATGATTCAAGAAGACATCCTCAAAATAGAGCAAGAGGATCCAGCTGCATTATTAGCTACCTAAGAACAGGCTGAGCAGAATAGCTAAATATGCTTTTAATTTAAGAGGAATATTTGATCAGGGTCAGATGTCTTGCTAGGCTCTGCCAGTTTTTTTCAATGCACTGCAGTGACAGTGCCTTCCAACACACCTTAAAGTGTCCTCTGCAGTGACTATTAAACAAAGCAAGGCCCTACACCCAGCTGTCAGCATCATAACACTTATTTCCCTGGCTCATCCAGCCCTAGAGAAGTTTTACTGCAGACAGCAGGAATCCCACTTCCGCCCTGTCAGCTGGATTTATTTGGCTTCTGACTGACAGCACAATCCAGAACAGAGTGCTACATGTTAAGGTGTGAAGATTCAGTTTCAGATGTTATCTCAATTACAAACTGTACTTTAACACCAAAGGGAAGGAAGAAGACTCCCAAAATAACCAGCAAGCTTGTATTTCACAAACATATACGTAATTTTAAGAGGAGTAGTGAAAGCTTCCAAGGCTGTAACATCTGGAGTCATGAACACCCCACTAACCTATCAAACAATTTTTATTCATTTACTCTCAAATTGTTCATTTGAGACTTACAGCACAACACAAATACTTTGTAACAGCCAAGGGTGCTGTAAGTTAATGACAATATAACCATTTCAGCCTGCCTTCTATCTCATTTGATGTTTTATCATCTTAAACTCCTATTGGGATAATGCTGCATGCTTATCAAATGAGACAAAGGCAAAACAGCAGGTATTTTCTGTTGTTTTGAAATTCAGATGATAAATTGTTTGAACCTCAAAGCAGTGAAGCAGAGATGATGAAAATGGTGTGAGGAAAAAGCCTCACAAGTCCTTATAGAGTCAAGCGCACACATGAGGACACATTCTGGATTTTGATTATCAGTCACACTGACACTCCTGTGCAAGGTTTTTGGAGGAGATGATTTTCACACTTTGGGATGTATGCTTCTCTTTTTAGAACTTTTCCAGCTCCAGTTATTAGTGACACTGGAAATGCTGAACTGTCCTACAGCAGTTCTTAAGGTAGAATAAATAGGCAGCTTTCTATCAACATGGGTCCCATGTGCTAGTGGTGACTACAGTTTGAATTCATGTCCTACTGCACTTGTATTTTATGGGAATTTTCCTTTTTTTTGCAGACAGACTCAAGCAAGCAGTTTCTGGTCCTGCTGTGTTTTTCTTGTCAAGCTCCAGTGCTGACACAGAAAAATAGCAAAAGTGAGATGCTTCTCTAGAATCCCATCTGACAATAGCAGAGAAATTTCTTCAAATAGAAAGGGTTGCTAACAGTTCTCAGTCTTACACAATTGTTATAACTTATCTGTTGTTTATATTTTAAGACAGTCAAATGCGGAACTTTCAAGAAGCAGCTTCTCTAAAGAAGTTTTTGGAATGAAAGCACCTTAATTTCTACACTAAACATGTTACTGGGATTGACTGAAACACTTCAAGGAGGCAGCCTTAACTTTTTCAAAGAGAAAAGGTGGGATCCTTGTGAACATCTCCTAGCCATTACAGAGCTGCTGCATTATAACGTCTAGAAGAATAAAACATGATTCAGAAGGAAATAAACAGGTCTCAGTCTAGTCCTGAAGGATTTCTGTATCAGAGCAGAACTAAGATAAAACATATAAAGGAATATTGGGCAATAAAATTTTATGTTGAAAGATAAGGTTGATATAATAAACCTCCGACAATTTTTAAAAATA
Organism: Corvus cornix cornix; assembly: GCF_000738735.6. Classification (NCBI taxonomy): domain Eukaryota; kingdom Metazoa; phylum Chordata; class Aves; order Passeriformes; family Corvidae; genus Corvus; species Corvus cornix. Next base: position 11,478,298 of record NC_046334.1, read on the forward strand.
GAAAATGGTTCTGCATTGTTTCAAAATGGAAGATACAGGAAGGGAACCATCAGAGACATTTTCTGTATCAATGATCTTTACAATTGTTCTTTTTCTGATGCACATTGTTGTCAGTAACTTACATTTTTTCCCCTCAAATCTACATGGCACTAAATAAAGTAGAAGATGCTAGAAATCACTTTTTGCTGCTTACGTCATCCTATAATCTTAGTTCAAAACAACCAACATTATTGAAAATGATGAGTAGTCATAGATCTAAGAATCCTGAGGAATTCAGTCAGTGATTTAGAGACAGCTGCTACTTCAACATACACCAAAAACCCAGACTGTTTATCAAACTGTCACACTAAACCCCCTCCTCCTGTTTTACCTTCTGTGCTGCAAGTTTTTCCCCACTCTTTGTGCTTGTGCTGGCATCCTCTATTTCCCTACTCCTTTCTTTTCTCATGTGTTACAACACGTAACTTTTCTAATGCATTATTTAGGAAATAAAAAGGAAAGCATATCATATAACATGAGGCTTGACCACTGAGTTGGACTGAGCAGCAGATTCATGGTGTAGTCATGATGATAAGACACCTAGATCTTGAAAAACAGCTATTATGAAATAACTGCAGGTTTTGAGCTCAAAACTACTATGAGGTTTCATTCTGTCCAGAGCTAAAAATTCAATTTTGAGGAAGTGGTCAGAAACAGCAAGCTACTGGAGGCTCAGCTGTGGACAGGGTACAGATTTTAAGCACTATTATGAACAGGCCATAACAGTTCAGCACAGAGCAACAGATTAAAAAAGAAACCCTCTTGCAGCAGAATTTAATAACAAGCAAGAAGACACTTGGTCTTACAGCCACAAACCATATCCAGGAGAACCCTGTTGTCTTATGTGATCACATTGACAGACAGGGATCCTTTGGAAGGAATGCTGAAGTCAAAATTCAATTTACACAGTTCCTCTTTTCCTCCGCTGTGTATGTGTTCTCCTTGAAGTCAAAATAATTATAAATGTGCAAATTTCTGACCTATTTTATCAGCTTAGCTGTGTTTGGATTTCCCAGGGCAAGTGAAAGAGGAACACACCCTGCACTGCAGCCAACAAAACAGCACAATTCACTCCAGCTTTGGGCTATAGAAACATCTCCCAAAATGCTGGTTCACTACAGAACAACACCCCTACTATGTGTCTATGTTTATTTTTAACATACCATTAACTCAGAAGAATAGGTGAAAAAAGGGCACTTTCAAGCTTTATATCTAACATGCATAAAACATATGCTATATGCTACTGGATAATATACGTCTCTACCAGTGTTAATCCTAGCACTTCAGAAAGCTTTGCTGATGGCAGAAGAATTAATATTATACTTTGTGACTAATAAAGAATGCCTGCAAGAATGTTTTTCCCTCAACATTAAGAATATCTATATGGTAAAAATTAACATTGACATAATTATTATTGTGAAAATATAAGAAACATAAAGAAAAAATTCCAGTTAGAATCACAATTTTTGTCACAGTAGAATATGTTTTATGTCACTGGTGCATTTGAGACACCTACATTAGCAGGTTAAATCCACCCTCAGCAGCTGAACAGCAAAACCAAGTTGACTTTCTATGCCTGTGTCTCTTAATCTGCCAAAATGGACAACCAGATACTGCCACACAGGAACAGTACTTGGTCACGCCAACTCGCAAACTGCCCTGGAATCACTTGAGAATGCACTAAATCTGCCCAAACTGGTCAGGAAACATTTAATAATTTCACTGTATAAAATGACTGAGATGATGTTCTAGACTCTATCCCCAGGGGTTTTTAATTTACAAGTGTGGGCAGAGGCTTCAAGTCCTGCAAAGTCATTGTGGTGACTGTGTGAGAGATTAGCTTCAGAACTGAAAAGTGATGGGTTTCCACAAGAGATTCTTCTTTACCTGTCAAGACAGCTGAGCAGTTTTTGAAACATGATTTTCACCTCTATTATACTCCAAGGAAAGGATTTGCTGTTTCATTCTGCTGTTTACCAATACTGCTCTGCAGTATTACGCATCAATTCTACAAAGGTTTCTCTTTCTATCAAAAAGTATGGTTCTAATAATCTTCCTAGACGCTCTTCTATAAAGTATTAGAATTACATAGATATGGGAATTTCTCAGGACAAAATTACAATACCTTTCCTGACAAACTTCTCTTGCAATTCCGCTTGAATTTCAGTTTGAAATTCAGTCCAATGTACACCCAAAACTAAAGCAAATGTGGTCTATATCTTTGTGCAGGAAAATAACCAAACAAAACCTCACAGGTTTTACCTTCAGGTAAGTTCTGAAAACCTACAACATTTCCCTTCCATGAGGTTATGGCACTGGCATAATTGGTTAGCGAGTCACAGTGATTTCCAGACTGTTTCTGTCACAGTAAGAACGTTTTACTGAAGATGTGTTTATATATTTAGGTCACATAGCACAGTGAAACATAAATCCATGATAAATTCTTTCATATGTCTAATCAGGTTTAAATACCTTCTGTTGACCATGAAAATAAATCTTAGTGAATCATCCCTTTTCTTTTGGCAGAGATTTTTTTAGTCTTTTTCTCCATGATGAGGACAAGTAGCAAAGCTGATTTAAGAGGCAGAAAGGGCTTCCTATACTAGTTAACAGACATGCATGAAGGATGATGCTTAAAATCTGTCATTCATTTCTAGGTGTTCAAATCTATGGGTAGGATGACAATTAAGGTCAGAGAACTGTTGGTGTACACAGAAGATCATTTAATCTATGTTGCATCTGTAATTTGGGTATTTTAAGGGAGGAGGGTGCTGAACAGCAGGAATTCTAAATCTGAATGTTGTGACTTGCTGGGTTTTTTTCCCTGCAACTTCAGTTTGAGATATACAAAAGGAGGAATGTGACAGCTTCTGATTAATGACACCAACCCGCATAGTCTCTTCATGGGATTAACCAAAGTGTGAGTCATAAACCACAGGCAAGATCTGAAAACTGCTATTCTGTTCCAGCTAAATAATGCCAGTTCATTAAAAACTTTCACCTAACTCACTGATGTATTTTTTAAAAAACACATTAACAGTTTGAGATCTGATCTGTTCTGATCCCAGCTGTTCTTTGAGCAGCACACACAGTATGTGGGTATATTTATACAAGGGGAATTTGTGCACATTTAGATTCCCCAATCACAAAAATAAATGTACCTAAATCTGATTTTAGCTGCTATCAAGAACAAAAAATGTAGCCTTGCTTTGGTTAGGTAGGGAGCTACTCAAAGCAACCTATCCAAAAATTCATAGGCTGGGATGCCGGACTGTAGCAACCTGGAGATTGTATCCCAACAGTTCTACCAATAAACCACCTTCTCTTCTCTTTAGTAGGTAGATTTTAAGAGAACTTCATAAAATGCAAGGAAAATTCTATTTGAATCCCAAACACACTACTTCCATCTACTTCCTTCAGGGCAAATGACAAAGCTGGATAAAATTCTCATTTAAATTCTTTGAATGCATTTGTTGCCTTTTCTGTTAATAGATACAATGTGGAGACTCAGAGGAATAAACCTTTTCTATGAGAAATTAAGAGTGAATATAATTCTTTCATCTTACTTGTTTTGTTTTAGTATCTTTTTAGAAGATGGCTAAAGTTTTTGGAGCCTGTTCTTCAGAAGGAAGCAATTTTCTTTCCCAAGTACCAAGAAGCAGAACTGAAACTGAAATATTTTAAACAATATATTGAATACAAGCTTTTTTTCTTTGGTTGTTAACTTGCATTTTTATTTGAATGCTACTGCAGATTTGTTAAGAAGTTCATTGTATCTCACAAAGACAATATTAGCACAGACTCACTTTTAAAGCAAAAATAGCACTGCACTGATGGGGAGAATTAAGAGATGAAAACCCATACTGTTTTGCCCCTCGTATCAAGAAAAAAAAGACTTTTGGAAGATTTGAGATCACTAAGGACTAAAAATTCAATAAGCCATGTATTTACCTTCTGCATCCCTAAATCTTTGCTGGCAGCAAGGAGTAAATAATTTATAACACAGGTGCAAATATCTTCCTCTCTGTAATTACGCTACAATTTTTTTTTTCTTACTGTTACAAAGAGCTGAAGGATGTGGTTTTGCTCGGTGCACTCGCAGTAATTCTCAGTTTGCCGAAGATGAAAGATGCAGCTCTCAGGATAAGCTCTGTGAACTACGCTCAGGACTCCCTGAGCAGAAGAGGAGTTCACTATGCTGTCAGCATCACTTAACCATGAGCTAAGTCACTGACAGATGAAAAAAAATGGTAATTTACTTCCTGACCTGGACTGAACTATCAGATACATACTAAATTTTTAAAAAGTCAGTGTTTCCTGTGTTGCAGACTGTCTTCTCAAACACACAATCAGTAGTGAGGAAACATTCTCACCAGAGTTTTCACTACAATGCCTTGGGACCTTCTACACAAGTCTGCCAATTCCTGAATTGGAATCTCTGGGGTAGAGATATTTTAAGTATGAATGTTCCCAAGCATATGTTCAGCAAGCCACATATGCAAGTGCCAAGCAGAACAGCAATGGGGTTTTCCACTTTTGGTGGTAATTGCAATCACAAGTAAGTGGAATGGATGCTATTTTTAAATGCTTATAATTAGGAAAAGAGGGTGTTTTATTAGGAAAAATCCAAAACATATAAAAAAATTGGAAACATCCAAGATGTTATGGGAAACATTCATCCATTCTTATTTTCTTCTGAAGAAGCAGCAAGCCACTAGCAATGCTGGACTATTTCCTTCCTTCCCCAGGATGGGACACAGAAGGTAGCAAGAGGGTATAAATCTCTCACTGGGATGGTGGAGAGCTATATCTGTCTACAGAGAATTTTTCTACTCTATTATGTGCACTGCTTATTTTGCACACTGGAAGGAAAACAGTTTAAGAAACATTTCCGTGCTTCATCATCTTGTGGTGCTCCCACTTTAGATAAACACTGCTCCAATTTTCCAGAAAAGCCCTGTATTTTGAAATAATTTCAAAATATTACACAACACTGACTGAGGTTTTGCTGGTGGCAATGCCAGCGCCTCAAATTTTACCCTGTCTTTGTAAGAATACAGTTCTCAACACAGGTCTGAGACACATTATATCCTGGTATTGCTCATGTTTCTGGCCATGTTTTCTTTAACCACTAGGAAAACCAGTAACACTTAATCACATGCTTCAAGTGTTTGAATAAATATGAGCCAGAGGCCAGGTGTTCATACAGAAAAACCTACAGTGCAGCCAAAAAGCACATAGGTTGTTAATGAGAAACATTTCATTCTCTCCAAATGCCCATAATGTCAGGCCTTAAGGAATTCTGCTTCCTTTTAAATTTCTAATAAATGCTAATCCCCTTCAATTATCTTGTAACCCATCCCACATTAACCTCACTGGGAATGATACTGCCTTTCCAGGTGGGTGAGAGGTGTCAGCACTCACAGTCCTCTCTAGCACTTGCTCACAGCCAGTGGACTATTAAAAAGTGCAGACACTGTCCAAAAAAGTCTGAGTAGGCTGATGCTGTCCCTGTTTTTTAGTTAATCCTGAGCTTCTGTAGCTGTTGGACAGCACTTACAGGCTTCTGGTAACTAAACAATTTATCTTTTTTTTTAAAAGATCTCAACTATTCTTATTGCTTTACTCTCAATTAACCTTTATTAAAAACTTATCATCAGTTCACATCATCTTATCAGAGCCTAGTATACACATGGAAAGGATTCTGTTTGTCTCTTTTCCAATTCTGAGTGTGTTAAATATGCTATTAATGCATTGCTACTGACAGCTTAAATAAAATCTATAAAACACAAAAGCTGCAATTAAACAGCAAAAGCAATTTTAAAAAGTTATCTCTGCTGAGCTACAGGCATCTCTTGTTATCTCATTAATGTACACAGGGGACAGGGTTGGCTTGTGCACTGTTTATGTACCACGTGGTTCATAATATCCTTCCTACTCTCTTACAATGTAAGAGTTGATTAAAGCAAGCGCTCTGAATTCCCTGAACTACTTTCCTTTGGTTTTGCTCCTTGCATGAATTGTTAATGATGGCAGATATGAGATTCAAACAAAGCTAAAGGCATGTGAGCGCAGGCCAGCAGCTGCACTTGTCAGACAAGAATGCTCGTCAATGCAGACAGAGTATTTTGGTGCTTGAAATAAAAAATGACATTTTCCCAGGTATGGTACACAGTAATGAAACACATGCAGCACGCTGTAGTAAATGTAAAATATTATAATCCACCCTAAGATGGAATTGCTCACAGATAATGGAAATTGCAGTGGAAAAATAATGGGTTTACATTTGACCAATAATGGTCTCTTGAGTACAGAATAATCTAACAACTGAAGAAGTAACAGACAATCTGAGGGCAAGGAAAGAGTTATCTACTGAACACTTGCTTCCATAAAGAGGACATACTTTATTTAGAAAGCTTCCTCTCCCTCCCATTCAAATGATTAGGTGCATATTTTCACTAAGCAACACTGATTATAAGTTCTTTCTCAAAAATAAACACATCAAATCACAATGGTAGAAAAATTACAGCAGCATTTCTGAAATACTGAAAAAGTTTTGAAGAAAAAAACTTCTACACATCTATCTACTCAAAATGGCTAAATATTCGCAGAATTCATAGTGTTGCCAAAATTATGTAAGCTAAAATAACTTTGCCCAGAAGAGTTACCCAGTAAAGTTTTTCTGTGAAAATAGATAATTAGGATAAGGGCATTATAACTACATTGCTTAATGGCTACTGTTCTCTATGTAAACAAGGAAAGTACCCAAAGTGGACTTTTACCCTTATTTCAAAGCATGCAATAGTTATTTTATCATATGAATTGAGCAAAAAAGCAAAGGAGACAGCCAATATATTGTAGCAGCTGAAGTTTAAACAGCAACTTAACAGTGCACTTTTAGCTTCTTACACATTTCTTCTTTTTAATACCTTCTGGCTTCCTTGACCTCATGATAGTGAATAAATTAGTGTCTAGTGACCACTGTATGTCTAAAAGCACAGCAGGTGATGATGCCAGCAAAATTTTCATCATGCTAAGTTTTGCCCTCCTACCTTTATTTCACCTTCCACTGCTTACCATGATAACTACAGAATACACTTCCAAGATCTGATCCAACTCCTTTAAAAGGCAACATTCCCTAACCATGGGTGGCAAGTCTTTGGGTGCCAAATTTAACAGCCTAGGCTTCCCCTACATCTACAGAACAGCCTCAGGAAGATTCAGGGCCCCTAAATCAGGCAACTAACCATCCCCTCCAGGAGAGTACTGGGAACTTGAGTCCTTAACTAGGCATTCATACAATAGATATCTAAAGTTTTATGATAGAAACAGCTTGATTTTAAGTGTTGCACTGAATTCAATGGTCTTTGGAAATAACTTCTCCAGTGGCAATTGCCCAATGTTTTTTTTCCCCCATCTTCACAGAGCTTAATGATCTCCAGCCCATACTTGTATTGCCACTGCATCACCTAAAAAAATGAACCTCACAAGCCTCAGATTTTCTCTCCAGCACCATAAACGTAGTCAAACGATGAGTAACAACATAAACTTTTTAAGCGCACTTGATGACAGAGTATTTCTGAAGGACGGTCTTGATTTTTCTCTATAATGTGAATAGAAGAAAAAACCAAGAGATTTACAAGCAAGCTTGTAAAGTTGTCTGGTTTGGGCTACATTACGATGTGGTACAGAACATTAGGCTTTGCAACAAGATTAAATGTCTTTGTTTCTCTTTCGGTATTCCATACCCAATGGAGTATGGATAGTGAGCTTCAAGTTTTTACTTTTGCCATGTAAGATCATTTGACTTTTTCCTCTCCATTGTAATATGTATTTCATTTAATAAACCTTATAATTAAGAAAAACCCAACCCTAGTCTATTCAAGGATTACAATTCAGAGGGGGTTCATTTAATTCCAATAGATTTAACATCTGTGGTTTAAGTTGCAGAGAGCTTCAAAAGTAGCTATTGAAGTATTACATTGCTTCATTTACAAAGGAAATTGGATGCCTAATGCATTTTGTAGTGCAACAATAATGAAGCTGTAGTATTTGCATAAAGCAGCCCACAGTAATACCAGGTGTTGGTCCTGTCTGAAAAAAGGTCTTCAGACTTTTGCTAGCCCAGTGTGGACTCATTATTCCATCTGGTTACACATTAGCAGAAAGATCAGTGAAGTCCTCACTACAGAAAGCCATATTTGGGGAGAATTGATACCTCATCTGTGCCTGAAAAGCCGAATGCATGGGGAGAAGGTGCTTTTTAATTTAACTATTGGCGTGGACTGTTAGTGGAGAGCAGACCAGCCAGAAAGGACTGACCATAGCATCATAAAAATCTGCATTCCTTTCCCTACTTGGGATAGAGCTGGTGCAGCTGCTTGGAGCAGGGCATGGGACAGGACTCACCAGAGACCTCTGACAGCAAATTTCTAGTCAGTGTTTGCTGGTGTCATTCTTCTAACTTTGCTAGAGGTATTCCAGTTTTATTTCAGGTAAAGGTTGTTTGTCCATGAGTGTAATAAGTGTATGGGGCACAAGCCAGTATTTTGGAAAAGACATAAATGTCGAAATTCAAAGCACTTCAGGGAGACGGTGGCTGTTATCAGCACAGTACTTACTGGACTGCACAGCTGGGATTATGAAACATGTTCGAGTTTTGCTTTTTGGTCTGATCTTTCTCTGTTTCAGGGGATCAGTCTCTTTATCTTACCAAAATATTATTTGCTAGAATTATCTCATCCTGATAATCATGATGATCATCTTTTCATCTTTTGGGTATGTATTTATGTAGGTCTAATTCAAACCTAAGAGCTGAACTCCAAATGGTGTTACTGTATTAACTGTAACAACAAGCAAAGCACAATATTTCAGGGTTCAATCTGCTCAAGAGAGAAACACTCTCAGAATAGAACCATGTCTGGAAAATATCTGTCCTGTGTCCAAGCATCCAGATAAGCATGCAGGAGGTATACTGTGCTGTGAGTTCATTACTGCCTCATTGCAGGTTTTCTACATTGGAATTAAATTGAGACTGAAATGAGTTTTGTTATCCCTATTGTGCTGCACGAAAGAAGATTCTTTGTGACAGCAGGAAGAATGATTGCCTTTGGGATAGAAAACATAAAATTTGAGATACATCTGTCACAAAATGATTTTTAAAAAGTGAACTAAGCCTACAAATACTTTTCTAGACTACAGTGCTCAGCACCCTCTTGCCAGTGAATACCCTTGGTGTGAAAGTGAGAAAATGTGTCTGATTTGAAAAATGTTACTGCACTCAAGTTTCCCTGAAAACCAAGAACAAGAGCTTGATCACATTATATGAAATGACCACATTTTCCTGGAGCTTCTATCCCACCAAAATCTTCATCTACAAACAAGGATCAACACATGAAGATAATAAACCTACAGGGCAACACAGGACATGAAAGTCTCAAGTGTTTCAACTTTTAATTAAATCTTTTAATTGCCAATCAAAGAATGCAAAACAAAGCAGAAACCACAGTGATAAAGAAAGTACTCTAAAACCAGTTTCCTGTCTTGGAAAAATATTTGCAAAGTTTGTAAGCTATTTTAAATAATTCACTTCATTAAGTCACATAATTAATCAGCAATGTGACAAACAAAAATGTACCAATTCCTACATTCCTATATTTGCATATAATTTTGTGTGTGTGTGCATGTTATGTGCACTCTCACACCGACCAACATCCTAGGGAGACAAATCTTTGATGTATGCAAGGTTGTCTTATCAAGCATCACCAAAAGATGATTTCAATCCCCTTTAGCCAGAAAAATATTTTATTGACTTTTGATCTACTAGATTGAAATTATGCAAATTACATTCAGACAGACAATAAGCACAGTCACAAAAGAGTATTCTAATACTTCTGTAGAGCAAAGACAGCATGAAGCATAAGGCTATATTCACACTAAGGGGCTTCATGGAATTGTGGATGCCCCATCCCTGGGAGTGTTCAACACCAGGTTGGATGGGACTTGGAACAACCTGCTCTAGTGGAAGATGTCCCTGCCTATGGCAGGGGGTTGGAACAAGGTGATCGTTAAGGTCCTTTCCACCTCAAGCCATTCCGTGATTCTATGAAAGAATGTACTTTTCTCTCTGAGAAAGAGCAGAAGGATGTAAGTTGCTACAAGAGCACAACAGTATTTACAGAATGCAACAAGGCAACTTAACAGGGGAAAAACAATCCTACAGAAGCAAAAGCAAAACCCCTCTACCTGGCAGTATGTCTCAGGCTACTTCCACTGCACAAGAGAGAAAATAAGCAACATCATAGTGGTCTGATATGTGCTAGCTCACTTTAAAAATAAATTCAAGACGCATCTTCACATGGCAAATGATCTGCATCTGAGTAACAGAAATGTCAAACTAAGTTTAACATGATTGTCTACAAATTTGCAGATAATACTACTGTGGCAGCAAATTTTTACAGAGAAAGGTGACATAGGGAGCAACCTTCTCCCCGAGGCGACCACGCAGCAGGAAAGTAAGAGAGGACTTTATTCAGGATGATGTTGAGGGAGGACTATCCATCAACACTCAGGAGCTTACACACCAGTTCAGCAGTGTCCAGAAGGCAGAGAGCCTTGAACTGTGCAGCCAGCATTGCTGCATTTGCTATGTCAGCATGAACCCAAGTAGCAAAAGGGAATGTGAAAAGAGAATTAGTAATGTGCAGAATAGTGAATATCAGTAAGGTAATGAACATTATTTACAAGCTTTGCTATTGCACAGTCAAGTACAGCAACAGGACTCTTATTTAAAGCAAAACAGCCTATGAGAAGAAGCTCTTGTAAAGAAAAAGTAGATTCTAATTTAATTTCCAACAAAGGAAGGACTGTGATGTCATAAGGAACTTGGCACCTCTATATTAAGCTTTCTCCCACTTAAGAATTGAAAGAGATACAAGTGCATTTCTTTCTCTCACCCTTTGCTTGTGAATTATAAGCTTTTTAAGTCAAGAACATTTGACATTAAAAATTGCAAATGGAATAAATATTCTAACCAGTTATAACCAATATTATCAAAGCAGACTCTTGTGGATTTTCAGAATCATTTCATGGACCTTTGAGAATGAGATATTGTTGTAGCTGCTTGCCTCTGCCTGATGCTACTTTGATCACTTCAAAACCAGCAAATAATGCCTCTGCCACAGGGCCAATTTAGCCATTTTTATTTGCTTTTCTAAGGCTTTCAATATAACAGCCATTTAGCTGAAATAAACTTAGAACAGAGACCATGCCAGTCTTGGTTAAACTATCTGAGCTAAAACCCAAAACAAACAAAACCAAAAACATATGAAAAACATTGCACAACAAGCTGTTGTAGACCCTTCCATCTTCTGCTTATCACACCACCACAAGGCAGTTTGCTGGAAGTTGCAAACCTTTCTGTGCTGATTACTTTGTATTCTGTAGATGCCCTGCTGTCAACAGTTTTGAATGAGTTATAAAGGGATTTACATAAAAAAATCACCAGCTTTGGAGCATTGAGGAATGATTTTTGCAAAATGAATATAAAACCCAACATTATTTTGACAGGAATTACATATTTTCATCAGACTTGTCAGTTCACCCAAGATACAAACTATTAACCAGATGATCCTACAACAGGGTCTTATAAAATACACAACTGTGTGATGAGATTACACCTTAGTCTTTCCAACGCTTTAGTAATCTAAACAAGTTCCTCAAATCTGATAATGCTGACTGTGGTGGGGCTGAGGAGTAAATAATTTTTTTTTTTTTTAAACCAGGTGTATCTCACTGACATACTGTTGATAATAATCAGCTGATGCCTTTTTAGCCTTTCTCTAGAAGCAAAGGGTACATGTTAGTTCTTGGTGTGAGGGGAAGGAACAGGAATCTGTGCATTCCCTCTGAGCACAGGGACTGAGTTCAGCTACATTGAAATGAGGGATAAGAAGCCTCAAACATTACAATGTCCTCTCGAGTGAAAGGAAATCTGCAGTCAAGGGGGAGGCTGTAGCATTAAATTAAAGCTGATGATATGTCAGGAAACCTGTATGATGAATGAGAGGGGTAGAAAAGAAAGATTTCTTATAAATGTACTACACGATAGTTTCATACAAGGATAAGTGAAGTTCCTGAGCACCACATGTGGAGGCATCTTCTGCCTCACTAACAGGTAACCTAACTAGGAGGCTGGGTCATATACCAAAGTATTTCATCCCATGACAGAAGAGAGAGGGAACAGTGATTCCCTTCTCGCCGTCTGACCTCCTGGTCTAAGGGATGTTAAAACTTGGCAAAGCCTTTCCTGGAATCACAAGACTCTGCAGAGGTAGAAACTTGCTCTGGCACCTTCCTGGGGCATTAGGAGCATCTCCAAGAGAGGAGAAAAGCCAGGTGCTTTTCCCACTGCTGGAAGACAATACACACGTGGCAACATCCAGGCTGGGGAGAGAAGACAAGCTGCCAGGGAAGTAAGGCCAGAGCAGGGCACAGGAGCAGCACTGAAGATGCACAGCCAAAGCAGTGCCCAGTGATTTTGGCATTAGGGATATGTTTAGAACCACAGTATGACTGCAGCACCACTAAGTCCCAGGGCTGCAGAAACTACTTTAACTGTTCTAGCAATAGGAGTCAACCATGGAGTTGGCTGTGCATTTTGGGAGGACTCCAACATTTCCTTTGCATTAACTTCCTTATAAACACACGCTTTCTAGTCATACAAATTATAGTAGAGACTTAAGCTATTAAGAATGCAAGTTCCCAAAATTATCTCCCAAATTTATCTCTGGATGATCCAGAGTACAGGATAGCAATATAATGCTGCTAGCTCTATTACTGGGTGTAATTCCAGCTGACTGCAGATAACATCATGAAGGTAGGAAATACATAATAGGTATGTAATAATCCAAATGGAAACTCCTTTGGTGACTCCACTGCAAACAACTACCAGGACTTGCAGGTAAACACTGAGAACGAACTTGTTGCTGCCAGCTATGCCAATGAAAGGTTGCCAGTGGCTGCTGTAATGATAAGGACACGCTTATGAAATGTCAATCGCCAAGCTAGAGCTGCCACAGAAAGCAACAATGAGAAACTACTACTAAAACTAAGTCCCTCAGCTGAGCTGAGAAAGGCTACTGTCAAAAGAGTTCTTCAAAATACCACACACCAAGATGTTACTGAAAGAGAGTAAGAAACAGAGAAATGCTCACTGGAAAAAGAAAACAGCAGCAGACTGAAGGGAGAAAACCCCCATACAACAAAGACAGTTTCTCAGATGATGGTTATAAAATAATGGGGGGGAGGGGGGAGGGGGATGGGGCAGAATAATGCCTCTCCTTCTATTTTGGTACCCAATATGATTTTAGATTCTTTCCCTAAAGAACCTGAGATAGAAAATTTCAGATCCAGTGGCTGAGGTTGAATAGGACCATAACTATTTGAAAGCAGAACTGTATAACAGAACGTGCCAGGTGGCCTTATGAATACATAATAATAAATGGAAAAAGAGAATATGGAGATGGAATGCCAGATTCTCTCATGTCATGTACGTAACAAGCACCAGGCCAGTCCCCAGAGATGGTGGCTGGCCCTGAGCCTGCACAGCACCCCAAGGGATGGAATTGAAGAAAGAAAACTGAAACCGGGGTGATGGACAAGAAAAGATGATTAGCCAAGCAGGGAGCATTCTGACAAAAAGAAACTAAATTTATGAAGGGATTAAGGGAGTCTAAAATGAGAGCAAAGATAAACCTTGAAGTGTCTGTTACCTGCTTCCTACATAAGCCACCCAGAGCTGTAGCCTGACACTGCATCATCTTTCTCCTGAAGAAATGCAGAATCTTCTATTACAAAACCACCTTTTTGAAAGAGCAGCTGGTTGTTTCTCCTTTCTGTGCCCCCTCCAACCTTTCGACAGTTTGTAGGTTGCTGGGACCACAGGAAGGAAGTTATGAGCTCTCCCTGCCCAAGTTATATTCTTCTGAAAAGAACATTGTTTTAGAGGTCAATAACTTCTTGAAGAGATTGCACGTTTGATAGCTTTAACCAGCTATTGTATGCTATTACTGCTCTCTTACTCTCATTTCCTGCTTCTTTCTTATCTAAATTTTAGACTCTGCAATGTTCCTCTTCCTGGAATTTAGCTGTACATGGCCAAACCCAGAGTGATTCAGCTGTAGGACTTGAATTTTTAACACATAACAAGCATATTAAGAATGCAAGTTCTTTTCCCCAGGACTTTTCCCACATGCTCTTCCAGGAAATCTTAATAAAGTGAAATATAACAGGAAGAAACCTGGTATTACTCAGTCTGGCGATTATAATACATCTGATCTTTGATTTCTGGTAAGACCTAGTCTTTCATGGAAGCTCTAAATAGACAATAAAGCACCAAATGAATGAGACAATTAATGAAGTTTTCCATAAACAACTAGAAGAATCTCCAAAGTGAACACCAAACAATATTTTAGGATAATCTAACTGCTTGCATGCTAGATTTGTCTAACCATGACAGGTGAAATCCAGGAGAACTATGGGCCTGCAATATATGTATGGCAGAAGTGACAGAAACACTTTCCATTAGAAGAGGTTTTTAGGAAGCATTTTCCTTTTTAAATTTTTTTTTTTTTTTGGTAGTTAATCAAATGTAGTCTTTAAATTCCCTTCTGCTCTATTAAGCATCCAAACACAGAGTGTGGCACTAAATGGGAAACCAAATTTATTGGATAAGCTTTTTCCATTTGGCTGGTTTTAAAAACTAAGTGACCATAGAGTGCACATGGTAATTAATTACACACATTTCTCACTGTCTATACTGAATAATTAAAACATTCACAGAGAGCAAAGACAAAGCTCTACTCTCTGTACTCTCATTTGGATCAAGACATAACAAATCTAATTTGGGCTACTTAACAGATTGTTTACCTCATCAATATCTCAGTGAGAAATAAAAAGTACAAATCAGAGCAGAACAACTCAGAGCAGGGCAAGTTTTTGATTGGAATTCCATGAATCCAGTTCTTCTTTGGAGAACTCTGGAACACACAACCTGAAGTCAAAGGGCAAAGGGTCTCTTCAGCAAAAAGATCACAGGGAATCAAGGGTCGTTTCTTGTCACAGAGTTGAAACCTAAGCATGGCCCGACATTTTCTTTTTCAACAGAAAAAAACTTTCTAAAAATATAAAATAAAATATTGTACACTGCAATTGATATAGTAATATGTTTTCCTATTATATAAAATTTACTGTCAGGTTCTGAGTCCTCTTGAAGCACTCACCTTCCCTAAGTAGTCACTGAAGGAGGAAGAGGTGAATTTCAAGGACTCACTCACCCAACACTGGTGTCAAAATATAGACACAATACAGATTTCTAATGGCTCTACCTTCCCATCATGCACTGACAGGAAAACTAAGCATTATTTCAGAATTCTTGCTTACTGCCTGCTACATTGATGTACACTGAGTCACTTCTCTAAATATTCCTTGCAAAGAGTGGCAGAGGTTTTCACTGTTTTCCCTGGAACATGCCTTCCTCCCAAGTGATTGGTCCAATAATATTTATTATAGGTTCCAGAAGAAAAGTAATTATAATTAAGGTTACACAATGCTTTCCTTTAAGAACCTACTCTCAATTGTTAGTTCATTTTGAATGGGAAAATTCCAGCTTACAATGTCATTTAGAGAAGAAAAAAAATATAGCTTTTTTCCCCCATTTTTTTGAGAGAATTACTAATACCTCCATGATGAAGAACAGGATTTGATACTCTGCACCAAGATAATAAAGATGTGAGAGATGCAACTATCAAAAGAGCCTGCTCCTGCAAGACTCTCAAATCTCTTCCTAAAAAAAGCCTTGTTAAAATTCAGCAAGTACATACTTTGAGGATTCAATTTATGCCAGGTCAAGGGGCTGGACAAGGCTTTTCCTTGCTGTTTTTTCCGCTGGCAGAGGATGACCGGTATAACATGAAGCCAAAGCCATAAGGCAGGGGACTGGCTCTGCTGTTCTCTCTGTGCTGTGACTGAGGCTAGTGCCCAAATTCTGAACAGGAGAAGAGGCAGCCACGTGTCACAGAGGAGAAAGGAAGGAAATATTCAAGCAAAAGTCTAGTGAAAAAGAGGAAGATGAGAAAGATCACGTGAGAGAGTTCTCTGGACTCTGACTGGGGTGCTGATCAGAGAGAAGTCTGAAACCAGCACTTAGGAAGAATTTGGAGAAATGAGGTGATGAGGTGGAGAATGAAACTTCTGCAGTCAGCTGGAGAACATCCCCTTGCAAAACATGAACTCAAACATCTGACCCCAGTGAACCAGACAAAACGTGTAAGGCTATATCATAAAACAACTGCCAATTCTACTTACTTAGTTTGTCCATGTAGAAGTCTGAACCTCAGGACCTTCAAGAGTGCAAATAAAGTGTGCATGGGTTGCCTTTCTTTTATTTTTTTCCTTGGTTTAAGGCTTTAAAACCTGAGAATTGCTTTAAAGATACATTATAACATTCAATTCTATAAAATTGAGAAGTTGTATTAGAAAAGCCTAGATTTAACATAGCCTTTTCAAGCTACTGTTTGATACTTTGCCCACAATGATTGTTTATAATCGTCCTCCTCCTTCCAGAAGGATGGTCAGAAATAGACCTTAATTCTAAAAGGCTCCTGCAAGGTGTCAATGGCATTGACTCTCATCACATCTTGTGGTCATCTCTCTCCATTTTGTTTTCTTTTCCTCTGCACCCTGTTGCTATTAAAAATCTCCAAACCAGTAATTTAGTTTTAGAAAAAAAAATTGATGGTGGTTCAATGCACCAAAACTGGACCTGTTACTTAATGCCCAGGCTCCTGTCAGTACATCAGGTGATGAAAATCACTAAAGCTTTTACCTCAAAATATAGATGTTAAGTTTCTAGAGAGCCATAGAATAATGTAAAAATCTATATTGAAAGTCAGGCTCTCCATTTTTAAGTTTTGTTTACACTGTGCTAATACTTTTAGAAGGAAAAAAAAAAAGATGGAGAATGTCAGATGGGCTG
Organism: Corvus cornix cornix; assembly: GCF_000738735.6. Taxonomy (NCBI): domain Eukaryota; kingdom Metazoa; phylum Chordata; class Aves; order Passeriformes; family Corvidae; genus Corvus; species Corvus cornix. The sequence continues at coordinate 11,495,372 of NC_046334.1, forward strand.
GGAAAAAGGATTGGTTGGAGGAGAACTGTTGGGGTGGATCAGCCTGCTCTCAGGCTGAAACCATCAAATGTCAGTCAAACCAGGGCTATCCACTGGGTGGATTTCCCCACCCAGGACAGTGGATCGGAAGGCGGACCAGACGAGATAACTGAGGTCTAGGTTACCTCCCCCTGGGTGGCTCCCAATCCTAAATTACCTCCCCCTGTTCCAGAAAGTTCTCCCTTTTGTAGTTATTAATTGGTTCCCTGTTATGACTCCTGCCTCCCTGTTTTCCCCATTTGTTCTGAAAAATTCTATCCTCCCCTCTGCTTGTACCCCATTGGTTGTTTTCCCTTTCCCTGCCTTACTCCACCCCCCCATAAAGGGGGCTAGCCCGCGTCTCCTCGGCGCTTTTTGCTGGTCCCTGGTCCTTTGTGCAAATAAACGTGTTGGAACTCACACCAGAAGCCCCTCCCGCCTTCTTTGCCTCCGGGCTAACTCCAGCCTGATCATCGGCTGCTGGATGTGCTTCCTCTGAGGAGGAGCCAGCGCACACACCCATCTCACGCTGATTCCACTGAGCCGTCCAGCGAGGACGCTGTGGAGGCCAGCGCTGCGTCCCCTCTGCCCGAGGGCACGCCGGGGCTTGTGCTGACAAGCCCCCGGTTGCGTTAGAGAACTTGTGCCTCCTCTTCTGTGTAACCCCTCATGTGCTGCAGCTCTTGCCACAAGCTCACAGGGGCAGGGTGAAAGCTGGGAGATGGGAGAATGGCACAGAGAGATATGCACATGGATCATCCCTGTCTCTAATCCTTTTGTCCCTTTGTTCTTGCTTCCTAGTCCATTTGGCAATTACAGCTCTGGTGTTTGGTACAGGCTCTTCCCTGGCCAAGTGTAGCTCAGCACCCAGAATATCTGAAAATCCCTGATTAAAGAGGTATTACAGCTTTTTCTCCTCCTCAATTCACACATCTTTAAAATATGCTGTCCTCAAACAGCTCTTTAAAAAAGGAAATATTTTCTTCATAATTGGCTCATCAAAAGCCCAATACCTCTTGCCCAGATCATTCATTCTTGGAACTTGTGCTTCAATGAGATTTTTGATAGGCAGTTTATCTAAAATACCCTGAAATATCCTTAACTGCTATTCCAAGTGGATACAGTGTGTCCCATATGGAGTCAAATTTTGTATTCAGTGTCAGAAATATGTGACAGGTGGTGTACCCTGCTAAGAATGAGGATAAGCCTGACAGCATGGAATATTCACCACAGACAGTGGATTTGTCATTTCCTTTGTTTATTGCTACTTTTGAGGCTTTATTGAAAACATGCTCAATGACAGGAGATTCTGAGGTTGTTCACTACCCACAGCCTCCAAAAGGGATCCTGTCACTGAAACAATAAAGCTAAATAGGTTCAGAAAAGAAATAAATTTTAAGAAAAGAAAAAAAAAAAAAAATCAAAATTTTTTTACAGAACTGCTTCATTATGCACTGCCCAGCAGGGTCCTTCCTCCCTTAACAGTGGCCAGCTCTAAAGACAAGAAATAGAATCATGTGACAGATACTGCAATGAACTCAGGTAAATCAGTTTTGTGCCCCTACTGTCTCTTGGAATAGAGTTAACATTGAATGATAGGAAATATTCATGTATTGGTGAAGGGAAAAATAAGAATATTAATGCCTATAAAAAATGACTTGGAAGTGGCAGCGGCATTATAAACAGTAATATGATGTGAATTACAAGCACTTGATACAGAGGAGATGATATATTGATTTTCCTCATTCCACACTATGCATGTCACTAAGATCAATGGAAGTCACATACCTATATCAAGGAAATTATAATATGTGGAATTATTTATAGAATGGCTGCTTCAGGTACACACTAATTGCAGCATCATAATGGGCCAACTTATGACTGAGGACAAAGCCATCTATTACATATTGTAAATGATAAATCTTGCATTCACATCATTGCTTCATTCACCACATTTTTCATAAGTGAAAGGAAGATATAACAGAAGGATTCTTGTATAGCCTTTTTTTTTTAAATAAAGAATCAATAAACATTGTATAGTTTATCACTAAAAGACAATGGTTCCACTTACAAACGAAGTCATTAAAAACCGGCTACTGGCAGTATTTTCCAAAACAGGGTTACGCAATGTACACCAAAGCAAAGATGCTGAAACTTCAGGAATCACTTCTGGATTGCTCAAAATTCTGGGGACCCCAAAGAAGCTGAAAAGCAGCAGCACACAGAAGTTCAGCATCTCCAAACTTCTGATGGCAAGAAAGCAGGGATCTGTAAGCACATGCTTCCCTTTTCCAACAGTCAGCAAAGCTGTGTCAGCACTGGCAGGAAAAGAAAAAGCCTTACAGCTACACAGGCACCTTTATAATTTTCATATCTCAAAATGATGGCATTTCCAATAAAGGCTGCTTTTGAATCACCATTTACTTCTACAGCTCACTTAGTTTCACAGCAGTCTCTATCTCCTACTGTTAACTCTTGAAAGAAGCCTTTCAAAGATCAATCCAATCTGTTAGGATTCTGGATGTTAAAATTGAATTTTTCATGTCTACTTGTTCTTTTGAAAGGCTTAAAAGCAATTTATGGCAATCAGCATAAAGGGATTTGATTGACAAAGTTTAACAAAGTGATCTAGAGAAGATTCATTGAGGAAAAACTGCTAAAACTGTAAATTCAATGGCAAATAGTTTTTCTCTGCCTGCCCTTGAAACAAAATAGGTTCTTTTAGATGTGAAAATAATTCTAAAAGCTCCTAAAAGTACCTAATGAAAAGTTTAGAAATGCATAGCATTATCTTTCAAATCTGCAAAAGTAATCAAATAAAATGAAACTACAAAAGGACAAGTACCCCAATGGCTACCAAACAAGTCTGTTGACCTCGTTCAAACAAACCTCAAAAACACAGTTGCCAAACTTCCCTCAAGTGAAATACAGGACATTTAGCTGAAACACCTGTGGAAATTAAGGGGTTTTTCTCCTCTCCTTTGCCTATTTGCTCTTTCCTTCCCAGTTTGTTGTCTCAAATTGCCTTTCTCTGCAATTCTGCTTTCCCTGTCTACCGACAGGAGCAGTGCTCAGCTGGAGGGTCCCTGCCAGGCCACCCAGGCAGCAGTGCTGTGTCCCTTCCAACACTGCTCCAGAGGCACTCCAGCAGTGGGCAGTAGTCCCTGCTGAATGTCTGTGGCACCAAAGATACAACCCCCCTCCCCCCCCCCAAGATAGATCTTAAACTGCCAGGCCGACTCCCATTGGGAGCACTGTGGAGTGAAGTACTGTGCTCCCATTTGACATTTTTACTCTTCTGTTCTGAATTTTTGGGCTTGCATTGACCAACTCATGAGGGGAAAAAGAGCAATTTGGGAGGGAAAAAGAGTAATCTGGCTGCTTTTCTTTTTTTTATATTTTATTTTTAAACCTCCAGTTACATGGACAGTGTTACACTGAAAACAACTAGCAGAGTTAAAATATTTATTAATTTATTTATTTATCCTCATGGTGCAAATTATTTTGTATGCTACTGCCACTACTTGCAAGGTCTTTGCTTTAATAGTCATGCAATCCTACCACCCGAGTAAAAATTATTGCCTCCCATCAAACACACCTTTCACCTACTTTAGTTCACGTTTGAAATTCATTTACAGGGTAGGAGCAGGATAAAGCTTTTCTCTGTTTGAAACTACAGCATAACCAATAGATTTTACATTTTTGCAATGGTGCTTCAACCTCATACATCCATCTGCTAATTTAATTTTTAAGTATTATTCAGATTTTTTTGTCTTTAGACCGTTCTTTTGTGACTTCAAATTACTGTTACCTGCAAATATAACTAATGTGTTAATCTTCTCAATTTTCAAATCAGTCACATGATATAAACCCACTCAAAATCATTCACATTTTGATCTACAAAAACCTACTAGATTTTTGTACTTGCAAGTTAGGGGTTTTTTAAATTATATTTATGTCTGTGAAAATTTTCCAATCCACTACTCAATGCTATTCTAACATTATGATGTTTTTATATAATTAATTAGTTTTCCTGGTAACTTACTGTAGCTTACACACTTCTATGTTTATTGGAGACATAACAGAAAAAAAAAGCATTTGAAATGCCAACACAAATGAAATTTAACACAGAAAACTCAGAATTCATTAATGATAAAAAATGTAGTTATGGAAGACTGCACACAAGTCATTCACTCACTGAATTACTGCAGAGACTGAGGGATTTATGCAAGGTAACAACACATACAAAACAATACAGCTCAGTTCAACATGCCACATTTCACTGCATTAGCAGCACCTTGTGAACCAAACCTACAACTGAGCCATCTCTGGCCATTTACTCTTTATAAAATTACCTTTTTTCCTTTAGAACAGCTACCTTTGCCAAAGGACAAAAGGACATGTGGGTAAGCCTACAGTATTAATCGAGACATTAAACACCTAATAATAATAATAAATATGAATGGCAATAATAAATATGAAGGTCCAGAATTACCCATTACAGACTGTAAACATGATTGTTTACTTCATATGATCTGTGCAAATCCACCATACAAACAATTTGTGTTTCACTAAAGTCCAAGAAAGATATGATTCAGTTACTTCTGTGCAGGCTGACCAAAAGATTTTCTATCAGTTTTACAGTGACCTTTGTTCTATGTTATTCTAGTGTTGTGGATACATTTTTAAATACTGCTATAGAAAATATGATTAAAACTGTTATGATTAAAATCATATGATTAAGCTCATTAAAACCAATGATGAAAGTTTCTTTGGACAATCTAGCATCTGGCTTCATTTTATGATCAAAACTTGTTTGCTCAATAAAGTTTTTTATTCATCAAAGACTCAGGTAATGAGAAATCTTTACATCTTTTAATTACACATTCCTGAAAACATCAGCCTCAATTTTCTGTTTAGAATAAAACATCATTTAATTAACTTTTTTTTAAAGCACAGTAATGACTTTATCAGATATTAATGGCAATCACCAACAGTCCAAACTTAGTTGGATGTTTCTTTTCAATAACACAAACTAGGAAGAATTGCCATCTGTAACATATGCTTCTTTTGCTTTCACAGTATTTGTATAAATGTTACACAAATTATTTAATGACTGTGTAAATGTTTTTAAAAAATACCCTCAAAACTGAAAAAACTTTTTTTAAAACCACTGCTGTTCAGACTGCTGCTCAGATTCTACAGTCAGTGAGCTGACACTCTGAAGGTTTCACATCTCTATCTCAGAAACTGTTAATTACTGATAAAACACACAGCTGCAAAGACCCTGCACTCCAGAGGTGACTTACCAGTGGTCAGGCTGCTGCTCAGACTGTGCTCAGCCAGGCCCGGGCTCTGCTGGGCATTTACAACCAGCTTTAGACCCTCTGTGCTTGTGGTCCTGGCCTAGCTCAAAGGGCACTTTGGAGCATTCCACCTACCTCCTCATGCAATCCAGCGCCCGAATGAAGAAGTCTTTGTGCAGCTGATGCTCGTCCCTCAGGATGGAGCACTGCTCCAGTGTCACCGACATGGATGTCCTGTCTTTGGCACTTTTGCAGCAGGTGAAGCGCACTCCGTTCAGCTTCCGGCAAATCTGAAACACAGGCAGGCCCCACAGGTTGGCCCTTCTCACACCAGGCAGGCTGTGCAGCCCCTACAACTCTGCAAGCCCAGAAAGTGCATACAGAAAGCTACAGTATTTCTCAAGAAGCAAGCACCTATTAAAAGTTAGTACCGGTGCATCCAGTTCCTGAACTTGAAATAGGACTTCTGTTAGCCTAGGCTATAAAAAAAAACCAGTTCCTTCACTTAATCTAGTGACCACCCTGCTCAATGAAAGCTTAATTGTCTGAACACCTAATGAATAAAGAAAAACCTTGATAAGTCTTAACTCACGAACATGAATGCAGCAGACTAGCTTCTTGTGAACATATGGATTCAGACACATCTGAACTTAAATAGTTTTTATTTTCAACAGGAAAACTGTTCAATGTGTGACTCACAATTAATAAAGTTTAACACAAATGACTGCCATGGATTGTCTACTTTTACTTACTCTTTGAAAAATTTATAAGAGAAACATGACATTTTTGAGGATAATTTCTCCCCTTAAGAATAATCTGTGGTTGTACCAGTTCATTAGTTTATACTTCGGTTTCAAACAATATTTGACTAGAAGAAGAAAAATTTGAAGGAGAAATGCCATGCCCAAGTTTGCATCTACCTTTCACCACATATAATTTGTCCTGAGAAAAGGTAATACTTTGCCTTGCTTACACCTATCCCTGGAGAATCATAGGCATATCAGTATGAAACCCCAAAATGTTTATGAGAAACATAAACAAGGCAAGGCAATAAATTAGAGCAGCAATCATCCAAAGGAACTTCCCACATTGGCTATCATGGGAGAGCTTGTAGGATGAAACTGGAACATGATCTCCATAGTGCCACTTCAGCAAATAAGCATTTCTCCATCTGTTAAGTGCATTCTCAGGAATTCTATTAAAATCAATGTCCCAGAAAATACTTAGTCTTTAAGGCCTTTGTGATACCATGGTGAGGACAATCTCAAAAGTTCAATTCAGGGAATCAATTAAGGGAATCATACTTAGAACCTGAAGAGGTACAGAGTAGTGAAGGAGAACCTATGAGTGTTTCTTCCATCCCGTAATTCAAAATTTTAAAAGTGAAATCTGTTTAAAAATTTGCACAGTTGCACTGGGATTTAAATAAAGTACTATACGATAATTTTCTTAAATAATGCTGTGAAAGAAGTGTTTAATTGAAGAGATTAATTCTCTTTACAATAGTGTCTTCGGAAGTCCATGAGTCATGGGGGCTATTCAATGTGAATGAGTCATTAAAAAAATTTAAAAGATAAAAAACCATAAAAAAATAAAGTCATAGAAAATCCCAGGCAATTACTCTGGATGAGTGATGGGCTCTGATGTAGGGAGGACACAGGAGGAGAAGAAACAGACTTAACTTCTATTAGATTTATTCTTACAGTCCTGTTATATCAGGGATTACATGTAGGTCCAGATACATATGTGGAATCTCATACACCTACTGCAATAAAAAAGTGATATTGCACAGCTACTGCACTGACAAAGTTATATTCTTACATCCTTATCAAAAAATAAATGGAACATAACACAACAGTGTGTAGATCAATGGAACCAGAAATACACATTTGAGAAAGTTAAAGTAAGGGAACCTAAAGAGAAATAGAATTCAGTGAAGGGAAAACCTGAAGCATTTTGTTATATCCAAAGAATGCTTTTTACCCATGAAATTATTTTCAGGAAACCCTGAAGAGATGGTAAAATACAACTTTCTATACCCAAAGATTTTGCACATTCTGGCATATTCTTTGTAACTCATTTTATACTGTACCTTCTACTTTTTTAAAAGCAATGTTTCATAGTAATTGCAGGACTGGTACTGCAAGAAAACCTTATATTTTTACTTACAAAGGATTTATACTGCAATAGCATGTGATAATATTTATTGACCACATGGCAAAATGTTATTAGTAATGTGAAAGTTACAGCAGTGTTATTAATACAAAGACATAGTTCAAAGACATAGTTAAGATTGTCTTTTCCCCGGTGTTAATAAAAAGTCATGGAATTTGTTATTAATAATTTTGTATCAAATATTTATTTGCCGTGAAGGGTATATACATTTGAAAGTCTCCCAAAACACAAAGCCTTGCTTCACTTTCAGCAGATACCAAAAACTCCCTGCTGGTATAAGACGGCAGAGATACCAAGGGTACTTTTCTAAATATAAGACAACTGCCTGGCTGAATTTCACATTCCTGAAAAGCCTGAGCTCTTTATAAACATCTAAGAGTTCTTTTCCTGGCCTTTTTTTTTAATATGTATGCGCAAACCCCATAGAATTGGGAAACAGAAAGGAATTATGGGAAAAAAGCAAAGTAAGTATTAATCATTGTTAGATAAACAATTTTCTTTGTGTTCTCCCTGTGTCTGATTGTCTGTCCTTTGCATCTCTTTTGCAACAGTTATTTGTGAAATTAATTTAATTACAGAAAATCAAAAGCTGAATGTAGTAATAGTAAAAAAAAGCCAGAGCAAGCAATCATGTCCCACATCATACCTCAAGGACATGACAAAAAAGAAATTATTTGGAGTAATTTTATATTATCAAAGAATGGATATGAATCAAATACCTTGAAATCTGGCAGGTTCTACCAGTTTAAAAAGTGCAAAAAAGAAATTATCTGCAATTTAAGTGGAGGAAGAAGAGATGCATTTATGAGTGGAATGAGTGACTATGAGAATGGGTATGTTAGAAAATTATTTCAGCACATCTGCCTACTTTAACCAGTGAGTTCTCCAATCATATCCTTAAAATCCATTGCACTTACAATATCAGCAGGCTTATGAAAATTAGTTCATCATCATCAATTTCTTTGGAACAAGAGAGCTTACCGTCGCAGCCAGCCACATGATTTCTACATTCTTTCTCTTTTTGGCCTGGATATTTTGATGAAGACTTCCTAGCAATCCCTTTAAATCATTTTGTTCTTGAAAATGGGGCAGACCTGGAAAAAAAGGATGATAAAGTTGCTCATTATGATAAGGTTGGTGATATGGTTGTCCTGACTAAAGAATGCTCATGGTGAAGAACAGGTCTATTATATACAGCCTTGTTTGGGAACACAGGATGGAAATTACCAGCTAAATATTTAAGGAAGAAGCAAACCTTATGTCTGAGTATTGGGTTGTCCTTCCTAAGATACTCATGTGGAAAATTAAAGTGTCTTCAACCTTTATCTTATAAATGGATGGTGAAAAACAAAATCAAATCTCTGCTGTAGTTCTGTTCATCAGCTATTACAGACATTCAATGGAAATCAGAAAAAAAACCCTGAATGTATTACAACCTGCTCTTTGATGGGATGATTTATTTTATTTTAAAGTAAAAAATTTTGGTTTTGTTTTCAAATTGATACATCTCATTTTTGTTTTGAAATGTGCCTTAATTTTGTATATAATGTAACATAAGGTTAAACAGCACTAAGTATCCCCTCTGAGGTTTAACAAAGTGTATTTCTCAGTTTGAAATTAAATGGGACTTTATTTTGAAGTAGAAAATAATTTCAGGTTTAGTTAAGATCAAAAATTTTACCTGTTTGTTCTGGGTATGGCATCTAAGATGAAGTTTAATTTGTCCTACATCTCTAGCAAAAATTCAAGAGTAGGTGATTTAATTTCCTCCTCTGTTTCATATGTATATATAGGAGGGTTTTTTCTAATGTAACTTTTATCTTCACTAGCTTTGAAAATCAGTAGAAACAAGCAGAATCTGTTTTCTGAAATTATTTCTTCTCATGGTGGTGAAGTAAAAAGAAGCTTAATTATTGTTATCACCAAAAAAGAAAGGCTCAGAATCAACTGGGACAAAGTAAAACTAAATTGGTAAATGAATACAGTTTCTTGAAGGAGAGAAAGTAAATTGTCCATCCAGTGAGGGGGGAAAAAACCAACAACCCAGGCCCCAAACCCAAGCCCAAAAGACTTATACTCAATTGAAAGAATAAAAATGAGAGAAGTATTAATGAAGGTCAATATCCATTCTCCTAACCTGATCCAAGCTGGAATGATCCCTCTTATCAACAGGCTTTTAACTTTTACATCTAATAAATTCTGTAGTTTCCCTTATCCATGATTCATAGTAAGAAGTAATTTAAATATATTCAAAAAGAGCGAAGTTGCTTTACTCATACTGTGCTGTCTAAAAACCCCCAAACAAATAAAGAAACAAATGAACAAACAAAATAAAAAAAGGGAGGAAAAAGTACAGTCAAACTAGTTTTGCAATAATGTCAATGTGGATTGTTTTAACTGTGTATTACAAGTCCTGATTGTACACTTAGATTATGCAGAACACATAAAAACACATCACAATCTGCTAGACTATTACACTTATGGCTGCATCTGTTTCTTTTAAACACAAAGTACACAGTGACAAAGATGCTTCGAGATTATGTAAATGTATCACTAAACACTTTATCGCTTCTAGGCAGCTTTCCTTTGGTCCACAGCAGAAAATGAAGCATCTCTGAGGGGTGACTTCACCACAGGTAAAGCAAGAGTCTCCTAATTTATAGTACTGCCCAATCAGTTGCACCTTGACTGGAAATGATCAATTGCTTAAACTCCTTGGGTCCCCCACAGTATTAAACCATCAAATCAGGCTCATCGATTATAAGGAGGAGGAGCCTGGAAGTACCAAACAGCCTTTTTGTTTTCAGTTAATTATCTACTACTGAACAACAGTCTAACATTTTTGGACCCTTAGTATCCTTAGCTTTTGTTGGGGTTTTAAGAGGTCTAGGTTTTTTTCTGTTAAAGGAATTTTTTCCCCCATACTGTTACTAAGACGACAAATCGCTGGGTGCTTAAGAGAGACAAAAGACCTGGCTGCTCCTTTTGTTTCACCTGGGTGTGTGGGCATTTGGGTCTCCAGCGTTTGGACAGAGAGGAGTCGGCTTGCTTCGGCTGCTTTTCCTTGTGCTGGAAAGCCCCGGGATCCCAAAGCCGCCTTCCCTGCCCCGCTGGAGGCCGGGCTGTGGCCGCCTTGCCCTGCTGCTGCTTCGAGCCTTCGCTACGCTGTAGCCGTGCTCGCCCTGCCTGCCCAGACCTCCGGGGGGTTCCCCGCTTGGATACATCGCATCTGCCACCTGGGATTTGTGCTCGTCCCTGCCGTTCCAGCCTGCCGTTCCAGCCTGCCGTTCCAGCCTGCTGTTCCCGAGAGTCCGGCCAGACACCGGGGCCAGCTGCCCAGGGGTTTGTGAAGCCTTTGTTCCATCCCTCCCTGGGACCCCAGGCCACCAGTGCCACGTGCTCCCTGAGCTCGCTCCGGAGCGCCCCCTGCAGCCGCGGGGGAACCATCGCACCTGCCCTGCTCACCGGGAGCCGCCAGCGCCCCTGCCGGCTGCGAGCGGAACTGCACCCGAGGGGAAAGGGCCTGACAGCCGAGAAGGCTGGCACTGGGTTTGTGATTGTTTGCTGGTACTGCCATAGTTATTGTTATTTGTTTGACTGGTTATATATAAAATAGTAAAGAACTGTTAATCCTATTTCCTACGTCTTTGCCTAAAAGCCCTTGATTTCAAAATTATAATATCTCGGAGGGAAGAGGGTTGCATCTGCCATTCCAAGGGAGGCTTTTCTGCCTTCCTTAGCAGACACCTGTCTTTCAAACCAAGACAGCTTTTCTATAAAAGCAGTACCACATGGGTCCCTCAACCAGAGCTATATTTGGCCAGCATTTTGGTAGGAATCTTTCTGGGAACACACTCCTATTTTCAGTTTCTGATAAAAGAACATAAGATGTTAAGAAACAGGTGAATGATGGAGTGTATGTTCATCTTAAAGAAGATAGAAAGTCAGTGTTTGCTTAGTTACAAGCAAGAATCTTACTGGCAAGGGAAAATACAGACATGAGAGGAAAACTAATAGCAAAGGTGGCAATACCTTTCTGGGAGTGGAAAATTGAATTTTTTATAGGGAATATATGAATGAAGCAGCAGGCGAGGGAGGCTGCCAAAGGTGGATGCAACAGCCTGGCAAACAGGGCTGTGAGTCCTCAAATTCTGTTGGGCTTTATGACCACCATCTGGAACTAACAGCTTTGGGAACAGGGTCCTGCATTCATTTTGTAGCACAGATTTGGCACTACAGGAAATTATCCGGAAAGGTGGGACAAAACCATCAAAGAGCCTTCAACACTGAATGCCTCTCACTTGGCTACAGCACCGGGGCTGCTGCCAGCTCTGTATGGAGGTTTGTCCTCCAGAGGTGGGGGAACAGGGGAGGGATTAAAGTCGTCCCCCAAATGAACAAGTTTGAGGGCTTCACTTTTTTCCCAGCGGGCTGGTTTAAAAGGCACATTCCTCCAAGGCAGAAGAGTGATTCTGTATAATGGCAGGCAACTACTGGGAGGGCAATGGAACCAACAGGTGCTTTGTGTTCTATAAAAATTTGTATAAAGAAGAGACTCAGATCTTTAAGGTAGAGAAAAAAGAAAGAAGAAAGAAGGTTATAATAACCAGAAAAGAGATGATGAACTAGACAAGATTAGTTCTCAAAAGCCTGCACAGTCTGAAAGAAGTCCAGGAACTGTGTGGCTCACTAATAATCCTGCAGGAAGGCAGTACAAGTTTAAATTCTGTTAATGAAAACCGCCAATACTATCTGCATGCAAATTTGTGCATTTATATAATCGAAACAATTTATGAGGTAGCAGATCTACCTTAGTCCTAACTCTAGACGAGGTTAGTTTTTCAAGGATATTTTCTTGGCAAGATTCCCCTGAATTAATTACCCAACTTGTTGTATGAGTTTCTCTGTAGACATCCTAGAAATACTAGGTCTGTGGGTGGATGGATGGGCATCCTGCCCACCTTTTAGGAACAGAGCTTTTGTTTCTGTCAAAATTATTAACAAATTAAAATCATCTTGATATAAAAGATAAACATGTATTCATACACAGTGACATATCAAAGCTTTACACAGGATTTAAAAATCAGGCTCTTAAATCTGCAACATTTGAGACTATAGTTTGGGCATTAAAACTACTTTAACAGGATTAGATTGATGCAAATGTCTTTTCAGTCCTTGCTTTTAACAATCAGAGTTAAGAGCATAGTAATGTTTATGATATCGAATTTCTATAAAATTGGCATACAGGGCCTAGTCTAATGAAACCTTGTTATTCATATTTTGATGATGTGGCTCTTTGCCTGTATTTGCATCTGCAGATTTCTCAGTGATTCACCAAACCTCAATACATTTTCAGAATAAGAACAGAGGGAATGACCGAAACTGATGACATTTCCCACTGAATATTTCTGTCCAAATACAGTAGATTCAGACTGTCCTTTACTTGAAATATTAAGACACTTATTATTTTAATAACTTAAAATAGCTGTTCAGTTCATCATTACTCTGTTTCATTCTCTCTGTAGTTTCTGCTGTGGCATTGGGCCTGAATTCATTCTTGACATCAGCAGGGCTGTGTACAGATACAAAATGTTTAAATTTATGGAACAAGTTATGTGATTCTGCTAACATTACTGTCTTATAACCTTTTACCCATCAAAGCTTTTCAAAGCCATCTGGATATTGCATTGTTTTGTACTCACAATCAGGAGGCATTTTTTCCGTAAATAACTTGTAATATTCTTTGAGAAGTTCTAAGTTTTCCTGGTTAATGTTTTCCTGCAAAGTGGTATCTCCAAACCTAAGAAAATGCACAATAAATTATGAAAAAGAACCCAAACCCACAAACCAAAACAAAGATAAATTATCCTTCACCATTATCTTTGCATAAAGAAATAACTTTGATTTTATATTGCTTGTTTTATAGTGCTGAATGTATTAGATTTTGTCAAACGTGCAGTAGTTAAGTTCTTGTGTGCTTTGGAACTAATTTTTGGAAATGAGATCATCACTGATGGATAATTCATCCAAAAATTTATTAACATAGTAATCCATTTACAAATGTGCAGTAAGGCACTTATTATTTTTGCCCTCACAAATCCTGAATAAATGAAAAAGCATCCTGGGGGGATTCCAAATGGGACCATAGGCAGAGAACACCAACTCCTCCATCTCTTACTGCTGCTGTTGCTTAAGTATATGAATTTCTACAAGAGCTGGACAATACTGAAGAGACACAAGATGGAAGAAAAGCTTATCTACAAACTAACTATAGTTATAGCAACAAATACCTTTCTCTCTAAGACCAAGATTTCTACAACAGCCAAGTTTCACCCTCCAAAAAAATAAATCTCATGGTACCTCTCATGGTACTACAGGAGATGTGATTGTAAAGACAGGAATGTCCCCTGGGCAGTTAGGGCCAAGTTTTTGCATTTCATCTTTAGAATAGCTTTGAAATTGAAATGGAGGAGTAAAGGAAGAGAGGCATGGGCAGGTAAGTGAAAAACTCAGGTAGAGAAAAGGGGACACAAACCAGAAGATACCAAATATACTGCTACATTGTGTACAAGTGAAGCAAATATTTAAATTGGACAAAGAGGGAGAAGACTCGGCTACTTCCTCAGTAGCCACTGCTGCACTGTCACATGAGAATGTTTCCTTTAAATCAGAAATAATCTCAAGTGTATTCTATCAAAAAACAACAAAAAAAGGAGATGTTTTTATCTAATAGAGTAACATTTCCTAGAAATTTGCCACAAAAATGTTTTTATATTCTCATGTTCTATATCCCACAAAAGCCCCCATATTTTTAACCAAAAATCATGTGGAGTTTTCAGTCTCAAAAACAAATGTGCAACTTTAGGAGTTAAGCAATATTTTTAATTAAGACAAAAGCAGACTGTAACTGCATGTAGGAAAGCTGCTTCTGCATTGAATTGATTTGCTTGGTAGATATTAGTACATATCCATATTTATAGATATGCGGGTATTATTTTTTCTCTCGTGGCTTTCTTTGTGCACAATGTAAAATGACCACTGTGAACAGTACCTCCTGCCACTTCACCTGCAAGCCAGGCATTTTTTCATGCCAACTCCTCTACAAGTCCCCATGTAATCAGGCCATTTTTAAACCTTGTCAAATCTTTCTTCAGAACATTTGTAACACTCAATCCCTCCTGCCTATCCTACCCATGTAAGCTCTCACCAACTTGCTTCTTGGTTACCACATACTGCCTTCTCTCTTATTTTGGAAAATTAGATGTGCCCCACTCACAACTGTCATGCTTTTGCACATTATCACTTTTGCCATGTCACTTCTCTCAGCACTTTCCTCTTTATGGCATCAAGAATAACCTATTTTCATTTTCAAGAAGTTCCCAAATTCTCTAACCAACTACCCAAGTCTTTCACCAGTAAAATGCCAGTTCTTACTGTCTTTTGATTCAATCTATGTCTCCCATTTCAATTTTCTGCCTAAATTTTCTCACATATCACCACTCATCTTGGAAAAGTCTCCAATAAACATCCACAAACATACCTGATGGTCTTCTTTAACAGACTGATTTTACTTGGCTCTCTACAAAGAACAGGAGGTGAAACTCCTGGGGTGCTTAAATTCTTGCCTATTGTGCAGGTTAAGGATTTTCCCTGCCTCCCTCTATTTCTCCAGCTATACTTTTGCTCTTGAGCTTCTAGCAAATGCAATCTAAAGACAAGTATTATGTATTTTGGATGCTATGTTAATAAAAGCAGCTAGAAAAAAAAAGTTTAAAAAAAGTAGCTGTCTGTGTTGACATCTTGACTTCTACCTTGCAGTTTTAGCCCTGCACAAATGTGGTAATTTAACATGACCGACAGATACACTTCTCTTGGAAGAAAAAATTATTACGTTGGTGAAACTTTGACTGTTATTATACTAATTAATTAGTTTCCAGCAATCTGTTGCAGAGGAGTAATAATAAAATATCAGAACTTCATCAGCTTTCATGTTTCTACACACATACTACTAATGCATTCCCTATTATTACCTACCCCTTCACAACCCTGGAAAAAAATGGAAAAAAAAAAAAAACCCTGAGAAAATTTATCTAGCATATGACTTGTCCAGACTCTTCAACCTCACCTTTAAGATATAAGCATTTTTATTTTTCAGACTCTTGTTTGAGAATTTCAAAGTACTACATACAAACAAAATTCTGCATCTGTGAAACAGAAATCCATTTTGCATCTGTGTCCAAGAGAAACATAGCACCAACTCTGTGAAACGAAGCCCTGCTTATGGTCCTATCTTCATTTGGACTTTTTCATTGTTCTGCATTGCTTCACAACCTGTGATTATTTCCTTTAATGCCTTTTAAAATATACACTAAGTCAATGTGAGACGGTCCAAGAGCAAATAACAAAAAAGATTTCTTTTTAATCCTGAGAGATATCCTGTACCAGCATGTAGTACTTGGACAGAAAACGAAACATGACTTTTTCTTACCTCTCTGCCAGTGTTTGCTGTTCATTGATTCCAACATTAAAGAGCACTGGATACATGCGAAGCAGCTTTCCTTCTTTAATCTCTTGTGGCAGCAGCTCAAACATCTTTGCTGGAAGCTGGACTTCTATAATGTAATGTTCACTAGGAAAAATAAAAACAAGAATAAGGATGGGGTTCTTGATTGGTTTGCTTAAAATAATCTTCATAAATTATAGAGAATGTGTAGACTTATAAATCCCTCCCTTTTTCCCTTAATTGAACCATGAAAAAGGATGATTCAGCTTGCTTGTCTTCAGAGCATAACCAAGCTATATGAAGAAAGGCAGGTAACCATACACTAACTTCTTTACTGAAGTGAAAAGAATGAAATTACTAAGACAGAAAGCAGCAAAAAAATCCTCTGCTAGCAAAATATCAATAAGAATACCTCAACTCTTAAAATACATCTTGCTGAGTTACAAAAACAACTTCCTTCCAAAGTAACAACTTGATCTGATATCTAC
The DNA here is from genome assembly GCF_000738735.6 of Corvus cornix cornix. NCBI lineage: Eukaryota > Metazoa > Chordata > Aves > Passeriformes > Corvidae > Corvus > Corvus cornix. The sequence continues at coordinate 11,511,862 of NC_046334.1, forward strand.
TCTAAAAGTAATATGAGCAAAAACCTTTCACAAAAACTCAAAGTGAAACTGTTTTCTTCAGTGGCTGTATTTTCTCCCTGGGTGAAGAAAGCATCACCAATAACAAAATTGTCTCCGTGAGCATAATAATTGAAGGCTCATTACACAAACATGAATCCTGTTTTAGGAGAAGGGATATGATATATAGTAGATTATATTTGTGTTTGGTCTGACTTTATGAAAAATGTGCTACTTTGGCTGCCAGGCCAAATTCTGATCACGTGGAAGCCCCAAGTTGGATTTCACCTGCCTTTGAGAACGGATGCCTGACCCCACAACAGAAACAATGGGATGCTGCTAACTTTGCTTTTATTGTTAGAGCAATCAGTCTAATCAAAAAAGAACAGACTAGAAGCAAATCCATTTGTTTCCAGGATCTGGCATTTTAATCAGAGAGGGCTGACTGATAATGGAGACTGAAATTTTCACTCCTGCAGAGAACATTTGGAATACGACACCACCACCAAGGGGTATTATAGCAACAGGAAGGAAGGAAGATATATCCTGCCTACAGAAGCCAGGCCAAGGAAGTCACACAAGTTTTGTATGTAAATTTAATATGGATAATTGTTTGCACCTATTTAAATAATCATGAAGTCCCTCCAACTCTTATTTCAATCTTATAATCCAACTCTTATAATCAATCACATACTTGCTAAAGAATAAATATGCCATCTGGATCACTCACATGGAGAATCTGGGTGAGAAAAGACAGAAAACCTTGATGATAAAGGTCAGTTTCTGCAGTAGCTCTGACACCTTTGGCAAGCTTGAGGGACGAGTGGCACCAGCTCAAGTGTTTGGATAAACAGGTTCCACTTGGAAGAGCCAGTGGTCATGTTTAAAGTTTATCCTGCTCATGTATCTGAGAACAAAGTAAAATGGATCCAGTGCAGACCTGTGACTGCAATATAATTGCATTCAGCAAGGACAGCAGCATCTGTTTAGTACAGGCTAGAACTGGCATGCAGTCTTTGAGCAGATGCCAGATGTTCCTGACTGAGAGGGAGTATCAGTCCTGCATGGACAATACATGTCTGGGGGGGAAACAAAGTAGTTCTACTTCCCAGGTAAGTTTGTGTCTTGTTTAATTAATGTGCAAGAAGTAGAGAGCTAGCTAAAAGGATAGTAAAGAATGTGGTTCCCATGACCTCTGTGGAGGCCAGTGGGCCGGCCTGCTGGACAAGGAATGAAGGGAGTCCTATGGCGGGACAACTCCTAGGTTCCTTTCTACGTTATGCTCTGTTCTGTTATGTTAATGTACCCCAGTCCTGCTTCCCTGGTTGGCTCTGTTGTCCGCTCCACCCCTTGTTACCTTATACGCCCCATTGCCACGCCCTCAGAGTTTCCCTACTGGTTCCCTTACCCTGGCCCTGCCTTTACACCGCCCCCTGCCCTCAGATCATTGGTCCCTGGTGCTCTCTCCGCTCCCCTATATAACCCTGGCCCCCCTCATTGTTCAAGGCCTGCTTCTCTGGAAGCTTGCACAAGCGTGGCTGTCATAAATCTCTCCCATAGAACCCCATGCAAAGACCCTTCCTGCTCCTTCATCATCGGACTGTTTTGCGAGCTATCCGATGTATGTGTGTACATATGTGTGCAAGTGTGGTGGCTGCATCGAGCGGCTTCCTCCTAGAGACGCTTTTGGGAAGGTTGTGGCACTTTACCATCCAACTCCACCGCGACAGACCTCTACATAGCAGCATTAATTCTCAGCCTGCCTGAGAGCCCTCCTGGCTGCCGTCAAGTGCTACCAGAACACTCCTGTGATGGAGTGCTTTGATGAACTTGAGAATAAATGTTGGTTTAGTCTAATTCAAAGAGCATGCGCTACAGAACCAAAATGCCACCAAATCACTGCATTGTTACATTTCACTACTCCCAAAATCACTACAAATCTCTGCATGTGAAAGAACATTGAGAAATGCTGACCTTTATGCTTGATAAATTAGCATCAGAACAATTTGAGACTTTCCCCTTGTCCTTTCTTTTCTTTTTTTTTTTTTTCCTTTTCAAAACACTTTTGAAGTCTTAGAGATAATCCTTGGTAATTTTAAAAAGTCTGTTACCAATTGCACAATGAAAACAATGCATTTCTGACTATGTAACGAAAAGACTATAAAGCTATGACAGAGCTGTCTAGAAAGTCCAGAAATAGGACTGAAGTCAGGTGAAGAAAAAAAAGGAACAATTCAAAGTACTGAAATCCGGAGGACTTGTTTGACATCAGTTTACCAAAGATCTTACAGGTCTATGATTCTACTTAAAGAAGAAAAAGCAATACAACAGTAGATTTTATTATCATATGCTTTCTCTCTTTTATGGCTAGATTCAGTGCAGAGATATTAGGTGATTTTGGCAGGAGATGGATTAGGTGGGTACAACATTTTCCAATGAGATGGAAAAATCAGTACATACTTTTTAACATTTAATGACCTTTTAGGAAAAAAGAGTGGAGAAATCAAGCATGTGTTTTAAGAGACTAAATAATAAATCTTCATCTATTTAAGAAAAAATTCTGTAAGTTTAGGTCTTAAATATTTAAATGTATCTTATTTGCCTAAGCAGGACTGCTTAAAAATATCCCTCTCTAACTTTCTTTGCATTATTCTCTAATATTTGTAATCATCACATATGATGATAGACGAATACTTGTAGTCCTGTTAGAAGACTTCTAAAAAGTAGCCCCCAACACAGCTCGAGGTCATGGATCCTGCAGCTGTTTTGAGTTGGCTGAAATTGCACACCTTTAGCTCATTGCAGCAAACCCAAAACAAGTCATTTACATGGACTTTGCTTTGTAAAAGAAAAAAAATGCACACATGGTCAGTCACAGCAACTCAGCTTGGAGGTTCTTTACCCAGCTCTTCTTTCAGCTGAGTGCAATGTTTTAGATCACTTCAGTGTGGTTTTAAGTGCTGGTCCAGTTTTGGGCTTCCTTGAAAACATGGTGTCAGTGACTGATACCTCAGAATTAATGTGCACAACGGTTTGGGCCGGAAGGGACATTAAAGATCATCTTGTTTCAACTCCTCTACTGTGGGCAGGGACACCTTTCATTAGACCAGATTGCTCAGAGCTCCATCCAACCTGGCCATGAGCAGTTCCAAGGATGGGGCATCAATAACTTCATAGTGCAACCTGTCTGAGTCCCTCACCACCCTCACAGCAAAGAATTTTCTCCTAACATCTAATCTAAACCTGCCCTCTTTTAGTTTGAATCCATTCCCCCTTTCCTATCTCTCCATGGCCTTGTAAAAAAGTCCCTCTCCGGCTCTCTTGTAGCCCCATTAGGTACTGGAAGATACTGTAAGGTCTCCCTGGAGCCTTGTCTTCTCCAAGCTGAACAACCCCAAGTCTCTCAGTCTGTCTCCACATGAGAAATGCTCCAGCCCTCTGATCATCTTCATTAAGTCCTCTGGACTCCAATAGGTTGATGTCCTTATGTGGGGTCCCAGAGCTGCACGCTGCAGTACTGCAGGTGGGGTCTCATGAGAGTAGAATAGAGAGGGAAAACCATCTCCCTTGACCTGCTGGCCACACTGCTTGTGATGCAGCTCAGGATACGGTCAGCTTTCAGAGCTGCATTCTATCAAATAAACCCACCTAGTTGATCTAGGAAAGCCAGTAGACATAACCTTTATGGACTTGCGCCATTCTTTTGATACAGTCTCTCACAGTATCCTTTGGGACAAAATGTCCAGCACACAGCTAGATAACTGTGTTATGTGATGGGTGAGCAACTGGCTTACGGGTCGGGCAGAAAGGGTTATAGGGAATGGGGTGACATCAGGCTGGTGTCCAGTGACTGGTGGGGTTCTGCAGGGCTCCATTCTTGGTCCTGTGCTCTTCAACATCTTCATTAATGACCTGGATGCAGAACTCAAAGGAATACTAAGTAAGTTTGCTGATGACAGTAAATTGGGAGGAATTGTCAACTCCCTTAAGGGCAGAGAAGCCCTGCAGAGAGACCTCAACAAATTAGAGAGATGAGCAATCATCAATTGTAGGAAGTTTAACAAGTGAAGGGCCAGATTCTGCACCTGGGATGGGGCAACCCGGGATGTACAGACATACTGGGGAATGAGAGGCTGGAGAGCAGCACTGTGCAAAGGGACCTGGGGGTCCTGGCTGATGGAAAGTTGAATGTGAGTCAGCGGTGCCCTGGCAGCCAAGAGGGCCAGCTGTGTCCTGGGGGCATCAGGCACAGCATCGACAGCTGGGCAAGAGAGGGGATTGTCCCGCTCTGCTCTGCACTGGGGCGGCCTCACCTCCAGTGCTGGGAGCAGTTTTGGGTGCCACAATATAAAAAAGACATTAAGCCATTGGAGAGGGTCCAAAGGAGGGCCACAAAGATGGTGAAAGGGCTTGAGGGAAAGGTGTGTGAGGAGTGGCTGAGGTCACTTGGTCTGTCCAGCCTGGAGAAGATTGAGGGGAGATCTCATTGCAGTTTTAACTTCATCACAAGGGGAAGCAGAGGAGCAGGCACTGAAATCTTCTCTGTGGTGACCAGTGACAGGACCCAAGGGAATTGCATGAAATTCTGTCAGGGGAGGTTTAGGTTGGATATCAGGACAAGGTTCTTCACCCAAAGCAGCTGAGCAGGTTGAACAGGCTCCCCAGGGAAGTGTCACAGCACCAAGCCTGACAGAGTTCAAGAAGTGTTCGAGCAAAGCTGTCAGGCACTGGGTGTGATTCTTGGGATATCCTGTGCAGGGCCAGGAGTTGGACTTGATGATGCTTGTGGGACCCTTCCAACTCAAAATATTCTGTGATTTTGTAAAGAATGTTCAAAAAGTGCATATTTTGGCCTCTAATAAAAGAACATGAGTTCTTGAACAGAACTTCACCTCCCCTGGGTGGCCGGTGTCAGCCACCCACACCAGCAGGTCAGTGCTAGACAGTGCCACACACTTTGGATTGATTTGTTTGTGCACACAGAATCTCAGGCGTAAGTACTTCCCTAGAAAAAACAATTACAAGTGAAAATGCTGACTCTTCAAGATAAGAATTTGTAGCTTGATTTTCTGTCTTGCATTTCTACGGTCTTTTAGTCTCATTTATCGAGCCACACCATGTAACAACCAAACTGATCTAAAAATTGAGGGTTTGTTAAACAATTATTAGAAAATAACTAGGTTTTTCACTATCTTCTCTTTTTATGGTTGACTTCCAATGCTGTCTGATAGGAGCAGTCTCATCACAGCTCTAAGAGGAATGGGACTCCTCCACATAAGCCTTATAGATTTTATTTTTTTCTGATTCCAATCCCATCCAGTGAATACCTGCCAGTAAGTACAGTACAGCAATCACAGGCTGTAGCTCTTCTTCCTAAACACTGACTGCTCCATCAATACAGAATGCCTGAGGCAGCTGAAAGCTCAGATCTCCTTCAAATCCAGGACCTCCTGGTGTGACAGTTCAGTGTACCACAGTAATGGCAGCAAGCCAGTAAATGTAGATGCTGGATATTTCAGGATTTTTGGCTGCTGTGATTTACAAAGGATGTATTTCTTCTGTTTTGTCCACACATCCTAATTATTCCTAATTATTCCCAATGTGTTGCCTATCATACTCCAGCCTTCCTGCTATTTACTTCTGTCCTTTCTTGGAAGGCCCATACAATGAGAGTGAATCATCCAGAATAATTAAGTAAATCAGTGGTGAAAGCCCCCTTCAGAGGAAACATATTTTCAAAAAGTTGCTGCTTCTAGCTGAATTTAATTTACAGTCATCTTAAGAATAATGATACTATTAAGGAAGTGATTTCTGCAAAAGTAAAAACATTTGGAGCTTCAGACTAGAATAATAATAATGATGAAAAATCCATTCCAATCTTGTTAACCCTCAAATAGCCAAAATTAGTGGAGTATTGCAGTTTATGTTCTGATATTCAGCAGTACTTATGTGAGATTCATAAAGTATAAGTGACTTTGTGCAAGGATTTCTAAGGTTGTGTATGTCCTGTGCGATTTTCAGCAGCTAAGAAAGTCTTCCTTTTTTTAAACTTGACCGATATGTTTTGGCATCTGAGTTTTTTGGTTTCCACCTTTAAAACAATCAAGGCTCTTGGAATTGCAATTTCATTTGTCACACTGAAATACAAATTCCGGACATTCGAAACCAAAGTTTCTCAGTTAGAGGGAACATTTATAAATAATGACCTTGCCACCTGTCTAGGATTCAGTATCTGTGTATGAATACTGCACCAGCAGCTCTGCGCAACACATTCGTATTAGTAACTGGAACTTTTAGCTTTTAATCAGGAGAGTAACCCAGAGCTTACTAGCCTTTAAAATCCCTACTACCTCACCTTCTGAAAAGTAAAACTGCTGCACTTTCCATAAAATAGAATTCAGCAACAAGAAAACCATTAGTTGGGTTTCATGGGCTACAGATTAAAACTGCAGCTTTGTTTCCTGGGCTCCAGGAAACAAAGTTCTTACCGCCTTCCAGTTATAATAGGCAAAAAATCTTCTGATTTGGCTTCAATGACTTTAAACATTACTTTCTGCAAATCTGAAATGCCCACAGCCATGTCCTCCAGCATCCCTGCTTCTTCACCTACATGAAAAGATTAAAGAGTTTATTAACAGAGTTGGCAGATCAGTCACTGGATAGGTTATAGTAAAGCAATACAAGGATTACATTTTCCAGTTTGTGCATCTAAAAATCACAGTCCTAAATCCACATTAAAGTAACCTACATAAAACCAGACTGATTTCTAGAACTGCTGACAATTCTGTGGCCTAAATGGTAACTATGAGTATTAGGCAACTCTGAAAATCAGCTTGCTCTATATAGGCATAGAATAACCTCAGAAAAGCCTTTTTTTTTTCTATTCTGAAAGTGTTTAAAAGCCTGTCCTGCTGATGGAGGACAAAGGTTTTGAGAATAACAACAATGAGCATCATGCAAAAGGGAGAAGACAGCAATCTCCAAGTGAGCAACTGCATTAAAGAGCTGTACAAATGCTAAATTCCTTTACTTTGATCACAATCTCTGATTTGGGGAATGATGCCAATAGATCTAGCTCAAAGTTTGAAACATAAGGCAACTTGTCCCTCCAAATGTCCTTTTTAATACCTATCAAATAACGGTATCTGTAACAAACTAGGAATTAAACAGTTTTCAGGCTATCCTCACATTATCAGCACTGGTGATCAGGGTTGAGGCTGATACAGGCAGTATCAGCTTTATAAACCTGGTATTTTGGGTCAGGTCTGCATGAAACAATTAGCAGGTCATGTTCTCAGAGGAACTCAGAATAAAATAGATGAATCATTTTTGCTGCAGAATTGACAACACAGTGTCAATGACTTCAGCTGTGCTATTATGTGCAAGTCTACTGTCTTGTAAGGATAATATTTGATTCAACAAGCCAAATTACTGGAAGCAGAGAAGAGGTTAAAATAAGGACTTTCTGGCTAAACTTCAGGGCTGGGGACAGAAGGAACTTTGTCCAAGAACAATACTTACTATATGTACTAAGGAGTCCTTCATATTGCACGAGCAATCCAACAGTATGAAGCTGTTGTAAAAATCCTTGATCATGTAAACCTGTGTGCAATTTGATTATGAATCCACAGACCAATCCAGCGAGCTATAATTAAGACACATGCAATTAAGAGGTGTACTGTTACACAACAAATAGTTAAAATGAGGCTTGCTATCGTTATACACAACAGAGGTAACATCTAGATATTTGAGAAAACAGCATAGATATTTCTGTTTAGTGACTATATACATGATTTCACAATAGTATATTATTGATGCTTTTTTTTGGTATATAAAGTAGTGAAATATTCCCTTAATTTATATTAGATAAGAGTAATTTGTTTTGTGGCATTGTGTGTTAATTACTGACATAAATCAGACCAGAACCTCACTTGTCAGGCTTTAAACACGTAAGACTGTGAATTATGATGGATTTGAAAGTGGTTCAACATCTAATGCAACTGAATCTCCTTGGAAGTTGCAACACATAACTTATGGGAGAAATTAAATGAAATATTTAGAGAAAAATCTTTCTGAAATACATGATCGACAGGAGAAGATGTAAAGAGCTTCAGTTATTTACCAAGGGAAGACAGTTCTGAGGAGAGACATGCTAATAGTCTTCAAACACTTAAAATACTGTTACAAACTGAAAAAAATTATCTGCTCTCTATTTCCAAGGTCACCAGGAGAAAAAAAAATCCCTAGCCTGGATGCTGTCTAGCCAGTGCCTAGTGAGGCCACATCTGGAGTGCTGTGTTCAATTCTGGGCTTATTAGGACAAGAAAGACAAGGAGCTACTGGAGAGGGTCCTTAGGAGGGACACAAAGGTGATGAGGGGTCTGGATCATTTCTCGTATGTGGAGGGACTGCGGGAGCTGGGCTTGTTCAGTCTGGAGAAGACTGAAGGGGATCTCATTAATGCACATAAGTATCACAAAGGTGGGTGCCCAGAGGATGGTGCCAGACTCTTTTCAGTGATGCCCAGTGACAGGACAAGGAGCAAAGGCCATAAACTAAAACACAAGATGTTCCACCTCAATGTGAGGAAGAACTTCTCTCACTGAGGATGGCAGAGCACTGGAATAGGCTGACCAAGGAGATTGTGGAGTCTCCCTCTCTGGATACATTCCAACCCCACCTGGGTGTGTTCCTGTGTCACCTGCTGTGGGTGTCTTTGCCTTGGCAGGGGGGTTGGACTGGATGATCTCCAGAGGTCCCTTCCAACCCTACCTATTCTGTGATTCTGTGATTTTGAATATCAGCAAGACATAATCAAAGCTAGACTTGAGAACTATATAACCTATGAAGTGTAAAAAAAGATTTCTGGAGCTTTCTTTGTGCAAAGGTGAAATTAGGCAACTTTTCCAGTCCCCTGCAGACCTTCTTCTCTGACTCAGTGATAAAAGTACTATGGACTTCTGTTTACTATTTATTTTCCTATCACATTATAAAATATTTAGGTTAATATCATGGAGAATAAATGAAAAAGTTGTGTCAAATTGGAAAAAGGAAAAAAAAAACAACAAAAAAGAAAACCACAAACACTGGCATGAACAGTATGCTTATAATTACAGCAACAGAAGGAAGTAAGTGACACAAGACAACCTACTGCTTGGCTAAAGACGATGTCTCTTCTTAGGGTCAGCATCAAGCACTGGGGCAAACCACAGGCAAGTTCCTGGAGCAGGACAAACGCCATGGATTGCTTGGCCCTTGTCACCACCTCTCCCATGCAGTCCTTCAGGGTAATCACCAGCGGGTACAGCTGTTCATACCAGTCACCTAGAACAAGACAGGTCATCCATTCCAAAGTGGAAAACTTGCAGTGAAAAATCCTTTTCCACGAGGAAGGACAGCTGCAGCAATTGTGTAGATCACCCTACCCTTTAAAATGACCCTGCCCACACCATTGCAGGATCAGAAATGCCACTGGAGAACATGCTTATGAGTAGGACTCCATCTTACCACTGGGACTGGGATTAAATCCCTGGCCTGAATCCAACTGCACCATGAAACAATGGCCTTTTTTAACAGACCTAACATCTCTGTAAAACTTGTATTTAAGTGTCACAAACAGAGCATACAGGCAAACACATAGAATCATTTAGCACAAGATAAATACAGTGGAGATGAAGGTCTCCTGTTCTTTCCAGGACTTACAACTGGCTACATAAGAAATGAAGTAGCATCAAAAACCCAAACCCAGGGAGAATAACCCTATATTTAAGAAAAATAGGTGCTGGAGGGCAAAACAGAATAACAAATAGGTATCTGGAAGGGTATTACCTGCTTAATGTGCAAGCTGAAAAGATAATAAGCTTCAGATTGTATTCCTATTTTTTTTTTAGCTTCTCTCTATATTGTTCTCTTCCAATATTTAGAGTTATTGAACTCATTTTTTTAGCTACTTCTATCAGAGAGATTTAGAACTAATTTGAAACATGTTTTGCTCTGTTAAAATACATGCTAGGAATATCAGAAAAAACCAAACTAGTGGAATGCTTGAAAAATGGGATTAATACATTACAGGAGTGGAGGAAAATCAGAACAGCTTATACAAACTTGCCCTGTTATCCAAGCTGTTCTTGAATTTTACAGGATTTAATAAAATCAGACCTGCACTGTACTTGCATATGGCTTTGCCTACCCCCTAAGTCAAGCAAATAATAAAAAACAAACAAATAAATCCCTCTCCTTCAAAATCTACATTTCAGTTTCATTGTATAGTTTAAAATGAGAGAAATCAGCACTCTAGAAGACTCTATATAAAAGTTGGGAATGCAACTGACTTAATACAGTCCATCATTGGCTTACATTTTCTGTAGATTAGTGTAATTAAGAATCAATGATAATTAAAATGTTGTAATTGGGTGCAAGACAGCAGCATGTTGTTTCAGGTATCATTGTGAGTCAGGCCAGTGAAAACTCATTAATACTGAGGAAGTTCTTTAGGCAGGAAGACACAGCTGCCTGTTGCCAGTCAATTTGGCTGAGCTCCAGAAAAACACGTAAATTAATAAAACTGTAGCCAAGAAGACTGGAGAGAACTTTGAAAGCTGGGAGAAACTACAAAAAGTACAGAGCAGGAAAGGGGGAACAAGGACAGAGCAGGAACAGAGAACAACCTGAGTTCCTTTGTTGTCTTTGTGGTCAGACAACGTGTGTTTTAACACAGTCATACGTAATTAAACATGAGTAATACAGACCAAGGAAGCTTTCCCTGGAAAACAGTAGTTCTGAAGTGAGTGTCATCCTGACAAAACAGATCATAAGCCAGCCCCAGGTACAAGCTCCAGCAAAAAGAGGTAATTTTATACATGCCATTGACTAACAGAGTGATGACACACCACGTGCCAAGGTCTGGTGTACACGTTTTAAAGAGACTGCTGGAAAAATTGAGAGCTTGCAGAGCAGAGCTACCAAGATTTAGAGTTTAATCTCCTTAAACTGATGAAAAAGGCCAAGCAGCAACTTGATTTTCCTCTTTCATGAGGAGAAAATAACAAGGACTAACAGGGGTGTTTATTCTAGGGAATAAAACCAAAAGAACAACCAGAGGCTGCTGCAAAACACAGAGGAATTTATAAATAAGGTAGACAAAAGGGTGTGACGTACTGGAAGTCAGAGTAGACAGACCAGACAATCTAAACTCTCCTTTCAAGTCAAATTACAGTCATTTATTAATTTAATCAATAAACATATGCCAGCAAAAGCAACTGCAGCAAAATAAGCTCAAAAGATAAAATGCACACTGAACCAACAAGCAGGGCCTGTACGTGGTAAGAATAGAGCTTGATGGCTGCTTCTGACTTGAGCAAATAATGGAAAAGATTATACTTGGCCATTTTAAAGTAGACTTGAAGATACAGCAAACAGACATCTGTTCCCCTTCCATGGGAAAGCAGAGCTGGATACAGACACAGCCAAAAATGTGGCAAATACTCTGACAGCCAGGGCAAAAGAAAAAGCAGAATTTCTAAAACTAACCATACTTCTTCAACCTGCTATTAGAATTTCAGGTTACGTGGATAGGGCTAAGGAGCATTTCTAACAGCCTTTTTCATAAAGGAAGAGCATGTAGGGACAGGACAAGGGGGAATGGATTCAAACTGAAAAAGAGTAGGTTTAGATGAGATATTAGGACAAAATTCTTCACTGTGAGGGTGATGAGGGACTGCCACAGGTTGCAGAGAGCAGCTGTGGATGCCCCATCCCTGGAAGTGTTCAAGGCCAGGGTGGATGGGGCTCTCAGCAACCTAGTCTAGTGGAAGGTGTCCCTGCTCATGGCAGATGGGTTGGAATGAGATGGTCTTTTAGGTCCCTTCCAACCCAAACCATTCTGTAATTTTATGAATAGAGGGGGTCACATACTAGCCACAGGCCACTTAACCAGTCCATCTGCACTGTGGATTTCTGTTTCTTCAGGAACGTAACTTTGTATTTGTCCTTACTGAACTGCATCCTAATATTTCAGTGCTCCATTTCATCAGAATCCACTCTACTCCTGCTCCCATAGTGCTTAAAGCCTCTCCCAGCTTTAAGCGTCTGCAAATTTTATAAGCATCATCCATATTTCATAAGGCAAGTCAGTAATAAAAATACTGAATAATACCAGACCCAGAACAAATGTAAGTGGATTCTCCTCCATGCAGTCTTCCCAGCTGGCAGTAAACAACTGATAACCACCTTCTATTATGATTTTACAAATTATTTTGCACATACCTTGTGGCAGCTTCAAGATAATTTTCTCACTACATTTTTTTGGGGGGAGACTACATGTTTGGAATACTAACTTACTAATGTAAGTAATTTTTGTCTGTAATAGTTGCATTAAAAGGAATTCAAAGATTTTAAATTCTCAAGGCCATTTTTTTCATTAAAGAACGTTCACACTAAATTTATTAAAAATAAATCCTACTGAGTACTTAATGTCCCAAAGAATACAGAGCCTTGCTTACATATGTATTTGGCTTTTCGGTAAACAATAAAAATTGTAAGTTTGTAGAAAACCTTACTCTAGCAACTGAAAAAAGATAAATTATTATAGAATATAAATAGAGTTGGACATGTCACTAGTAAAGAAGACAACCTTTGTGTGATTAAGTTTTCCAAAACAATCTTCTACTCCTTGCTCACACTGAAATTTCTCCGTCTCGGTTAATAAGGATGTCCAGTCCCCAGAAGGTGGAGCTAGTTGGCAAATCTGAGAGGGATTGCATTGTTTCTTGAAAAAAAAGGAATGTTTGTGAATGGACAAGTATATTCTCATGCTTATCCTTTATTTTAAATCAGAATAAGAGGTGTATCAGAGACTGAGATATTAGAAAAGCCAACTCTAGGAAAAAAAGAAATTTTTTGCTCTCTCAATCTTTGCTCTGTTAAAACTGCACTGTGTCACTTGTTATGCAGGATGTCCTGCTGCAAATACTCCAGCAGGAATATTAATGAGGATCATTCATTAACAACGCACAAAGGTCCAAAAATCCATCAGTAACACCTGCTTATATGTAAGTGCTGTAGCTTGTAAGTTGTTCCTTGAAACTGAGAAGCACTGTGAAACTGAAGTTTGTGAAACAAACAAAAATTGTACTTTGAAGCCTAGAAGTAAATTCAGTAGATTTTGGAAAAAAAATACTGTCTTGTATGCAAGGCATAAATATGTGATACTAATACAATTAATAAATAGATATTATTTGTAAAGGGAGCTTTAAAATCCTTGTCTAAATTCAGATTTATAGTATCTGGACCTAACCTGCCACAACTCTGTTGACACCTGACACTGCTGCTTGCTTTTGAACTACTGCTGATGTGTCTAAAGGAGTTCTCTTAGAGTGACTTTGTAGAAGGACTTTGTATACATTTTAGAATATAATACCTTTCAGAACACCTTTGTAGAATCACTTCAGGAAAGGAATAGTACAAATTACTGCTTTTGTGTTTAACACATTCACGGACTCACACACATTGACTCTTCAGATCTCAACTTTCTTTTAAATTAAAATCACAAGATTTGTATCCACAACACACTGGAAAATCCTTTGAAAAAGGATGAAGAATTAACTGAATGAGTAAACAGCTAAAAAAAACACATTAGGAGCAAGAACAGAAGCAAAAAGGAGACTCTGGGATGACTGTCAGGTTGCTAAAATGACATGGGCAGCCTGTCAGTTTGGAATAGTTAGCATCCAAAAGAACTGTCAGACCCTCCTGATGAAGAAAAGAAACTCAATACAAAAATTATGCTAGTCAGCCAATGGAAACTAAAACAAGGCATAAAAACTAAACATATTAAAATAAAGAATGGAAATATGAAATTAAAAAGATATCACCGCTATGCAGTTAAAATGAGATTAAAACAAAAGTGTATGTTCAGCAAAGCACTGAGTAAATATTCCATGTCCATTGCTAAGAGAGTTGTGGCAGTTCAGTCTGTGTCAGGATTTGCCCTTTAGTTACTGGAAAATGCCCTTCAGTCCCATGTTCCTGTGATCAACAGGCCTGCACAGGCAAATGACCTGCTTAGCACCCAGCTAATCAGTTCTGCATGCTCATATCGAAGCTGCAATATGTCAAACCACATGTTAAATTTTATACAGTTTGGCAGAAAAGCAAGCTCCTGCTCTTTTCAAAGTCAGGCCCACTGAAGTGCTTATTAAAATATGCTGGTAACTAAAACTGAAAAGCACTGATGCTTCAGCATAGCACTCCTATCTCCTTTTGCCCTAGCAACAGAGAAAAAAGCCAATTTTGTCATTGCTGTTTGTGCCATTTAAAATCCATTAATGGCTTTAAGTCACTTCAAAACTTAAATGGTGTGAAGGTAAAAACTAAACCTGAAATAAAAAGCGGAAGAACGCATAATGTCATACTCTTAAAGCAAATGAGGGCACTACAGACATATAAATGTAAGTGTAACATATATAAGTATAAATGTGACATATAAATGTAACAGCAGATACCCAAGAGGTAACCTTTCACTTGAGTTAATCACTTTTACAGGGAGGTTTGAAAAGACTGACTTCGAAGAGTTCACATATTCAACTTTGCACCATAAAAAGGTCAGTGCCTTACTTCTTCATCTTGCTACCCAGCTCTTGGAGTTCAGTTTAACTCCAGCATGAGGGCTAAGCTCTTTGAGAAAGGATGAGGCTTTGTACTCATAATGCTGCAGCAGTTCTCACAGGAACAACAAAAACCTGAATAAGCTTTCCTGCTATTCCTGCACTTTAGAAAGTAGCGGTTTATTCCAGAAGAATGATTTTGAATTCTTGGGATTTATTATTCCATTGCAATCATCCAAGATTTTCTACACTGTCACATGGATTAATAGTGAAACCTGAAACCATCTAATCATACATGCACAAGTATCTCAGCAGGTTTGGTCACTGTGAAAACAGAAAAAGAAGACAAAGACAAAGCTAAGAAAATCTAATATACTTTAAACATAGGCGTAATGGATAAATCTTGCTCTGTGAATGCTGTGCAACTAAGTATTCTGATACCTTGTTTTAGTTTATTGATTCAGTTAAATAGTCTTTCTTTCCCTTACACAATTTTTCAGCTTCTGTTTATAGCCAAAGTACTTAGAGAAGGTACTGCTGAAGGGCTTGTCTTGTATTGCTGGGCTACATTCAGCCCAGGTAAGGATCCTATCAAAAAGAAAAGGATGACACAGAAGTGAAAGGGAGAAGGAAAAAAAAAAAGGCATAAGTAAAATTGATGTGAAGACAAGCTTAAGAGAAAAGGGAAGAAAAATTTGAGGAAGAGGAAGGGAAGAGAAAGCTTTTCAGATGTGATTGCTCTAAATAAATTATGTCTGCTACTCAAGGAGACAGAGACCACAGGAATATTTTTCATCTTCCTGACTAAATGATAGTTTATAAGAAAAGCTTTTCTGAAGATGCAATTAAAACTAGAACACGGCTTTACTTCCCATTTCTAACAGCATTGCATTGGAAGGAATGCACTGAAAGGATGCAGTGCCCATCCCCAGGGCACTGAAAGTCAGAAAGTTTGAATCTAGACTTATTTAGTCCCCAATAGGTATCAGATAATACAAGAAAAATCAACCCACATATGTCTACAGCAATGTGGGTATGAACAGAGGTTTCCTCTAATTCCATCTAGGAAATGTGGCAACATTCCCCAAGTGCTCTTCGCTACCTATGCTGAAGGTATCAGTGGCCAATTCACAGAGCTAATGATTCCATAATTCACTTAAAGGCAAAATCCAGGTGCAATCACACTGGCAACTCAAATTGTTTGAGATAATGTGGTGGATCCTGTATGTATCAAATTAGGGAGTTCTCACCCAGAGCCAGTGGAGGAATAGCTGGGTGGGAGCTCTGATGGGATGGTACAAGGAGCAGATGGAAACAACAGCCACTTTCAGCAGCCAAACACAGAGATCTGTCAGGGGCTGTGTAAGCACAAGAACAAACTGCTGTGTTTCACTGGCACCTCTAATGCTGCAGGACAGGCTTTCACGTTCCAACTCTCATGGAAAGTGAAAAGGCAAAAATAAAAAGAATTTAATGTTGTCACATATTTCTCCAAGGCAAACCAGACTAAAAGAACAACAAAAAAAAGCCCCTCTCCTTAAAAATCCTTCTACTCTTCCTGATTTATCCTGCAGAGGATTCATAATACTGCAACTGATGAAACCATAGCATGTTACCTTGGTAACTGTAACTCAAATTCAGTCTTTAGAATACACTCAAAGGTCAGACTGCATGAAAAGTTAAGGCTAAGGAGGGTATAATTCACATTGAAAGGCAGAGTACAGAAAAAAAAGTGCTCCAATATTTCCAATTACAAAGATTTCAAACAATAAATATAAACATGTTTGGAAAAAAAAGAAAAAGATCACACAATGTCAACACTGAGACTGCAAATATAAACCTACTTTAGGAAATTCTGAATATATGTTATAACAATATCTATATTTATATGAAGATGCTATTGCATCAAATTATTGTCATAACATTTTCTATCATCTAAAATGAACACGTGTGCATTCTTTGAAATGTTTTTCATTGCTATATGCTACAAAAAAACCAGTCAGGTTCACTAAATAAGCAAAAATTTCATCCCATACTTTAAGGCATATTTATCGATATTTTGTTCAAAACTCTGTATTCTTTTTTCTTACAAAAGCAGCCCAGTTTTTCTGAGGATCCACTCCAGCACTAAAGCTGTTTCTGACTCAAGCATCAATCATACATTTGCAGCATTAATGAAATACATTATGCTCAAATATGCTCAAATATATAAATATATAATACATAATAGCAAGATTTGGCAAGCTTTTAATTTATGTCATGTTTGTGAATTTTAAGTAGCACAAAAGTCTGTAATTTTAGAAATTTATCTATGCATGTATACACAGCGTGATTTTATATCTAGGAAAATGCTGTGAACTCACAACCAGGCTTCAAGTGTAAAATGAAGCAGAATTAAGGCCAAATTTATAACCATAAACTTAGAATCGCAGTGTCTGTGTAGGTACTTCACAGTGCACCCTTAGGGTTTCATGTTAAGTTTCAGAGAGGGAGATGCAGAGAAAAACAAACATCTAAACCCACACTCTCATAGAGAAGTCAAGCATGAAAAATTCTGGCCCCAAAGGCAATGGTTTTGAAAATGATTAGGGAACCAACTTTGGCACACACCTGGATAGCTCTTCAGAAAGCTCCATCTTTAAAGTTAGTCCTATAAAAGAAAGCAATTTTAAAACTTCTCCATTTCTATATGACCTTGAAAGTCCTATAAGCTGTCCAAGGCATTCCACAAATGATGTCTTCCTCAAAAAGAACATGAAAACTCAGCAGGCTGCCCCACAAATCTCTGCAGTTCTCAGGTGATGGAGTGTTACAGAACTTTCAGGACAGCTCAACAAAAGCACTGACTCTGCTATCACTGAAGGGCACCTCTACTGTTTCAAGAGTAATAGGGGAGGCCCTGAAATGAAGGAAAAAGAGAAGAATTTATTCCAGCACCACAGCAGCTTGATATTTTTTGTGTCCTTGGCCCACCAGCTCCAGAAGACAACTTCTCAGCTGGATGAAACTCATCTATAATTTTCTAACCATTACAACTATCATTATTGCTTAGCAAGAGCTACCTTTCATTCTACTTGATGGCTGCTTATTATAGTACTTAAAATGATGTAACTTTCCTTTTTTTTTTGGCTTGTGACCTAAAAGCTCTAACCAATATTCCATTTGCCTGTGTAGGGTGTGAGCCTGAATCAAAGCTATGAGCACACTCGAATTAAAGACTCAAGTGGGCGGGTTAAATCCATATAATGGCGTATACAGAATAACAGAGGACATGTTCAGGGGGTTGAAGAAAGTGAAGGAAATTATGTAAAAATTCATGTCTCTAGGCATGTCAGAAAGCATTCCAAAATAATAATCCTAAATCGTACCTTTTCTTTCAGATAGAGGAAGGAGGTCTGGAAATCTGAACTTTTGTTCCATGGCTATGAGATACAGATAAAACCCATGACGTGTATGTCTACGCATACACACACAAATGCACTGCAGTCACCTGGGGGAAAGTTTGGGTGAAAGTGTACTACGACCACTTTGCCTGCAAAACATTTCTACAAGACATACTGGACTTCTAATAATAGCAGGAAAGCTTGTTAGCACCACAGGGAAGAGAAGGGAGTTAGGAACAAGAACAATATTCAATTTTTCTCATTTAATCACAATGAATATGCTTGGGTTCACCATCTGAGGATTCTTTCAAGTTCAAAACTACACCTACCTGACTGTTAAATATTTTTACCTTCTCTGAGGAAGGCAGGAAAAATGCAGAAAGCTGTGTTGATACTTTTCACCTGCAAGCCTTCACTAGAGAACAGAGATGATATCATCTACCTCTCTAACATTACATGCCTGGTAGACAGAAACTTAGAGAACCAAACAGATAAGGAATAAGCTGTTCTCTGGATTATTCATACAAAATCAAATCCAACACATCTGGCACTGAAAACAAGGACTCTCTCATACTGGTAAAAATGCAGATGCTACAGCTGCATTAAAAAATCAACACTACAACTAGAATCTCCCAGAACTCACCAGTACTTCACAAATGGCACACAGTTAAAAAAGTAATTTTAATTCTTATTATGTAAGAAAGAAATTACAAGTGAGTACTAATAACTTTAAAACTCTTGATATAAAATGATGTAATTAAATTCTGTGGAGAACATGTAAAGGAAGATACAGTATAAAATGCATAATTTAAAAAAAAAACCAGTCCAAACTATACAAAGCTCCATAAAATAAAGTAGTTGTCTTGGTTTGTTGTTTTGTATGGGGAGTTGTTTTATTTACTGAAGAGTGACACAAAGGTTGGCTCTGATTTCCTTATATTAGGACTACCACCACTATCACTAAGGATCTGTATCATTTGTTGCAACACACTTTCAGACGAGAAAGTCTCATCACACTTATTAAGCCGATCTAATCTATGCATCAATAATGCAAACATGAATAAGCCATAGGAGAAGATCAGAAGATTTGGTGAGAAGGACCTGCCATGGACAAAATTTTCTTTACATCATCTCATGGAATTATTCTACTTTGCCTTTTGACACAGGCTGACAGGTATATCCAGGTAAGCATGAATTATATCAAATCAGAAAATAAAAATCAGTATATCCCCTCAGAGAAGTGGAAGGGTTTGCAGGAGAATGACACTGATACAGAATGTTCACCTTTCCTTAAAAGTTTTCTGTGGGGTAAGAGAATCCAATTTTTTTTCCCTCAAAGGAAATGCAAGTTTACATGCAAGTAAAATCTAAAGTAAATTAAATTTCATCAGCCTTCAAAAAGAAAACATTGTGGTTTAAAAAGGTTTACACTGTAGCACAAACAACTGAGCATGGCAAGCAGTCTGAGCACACAATAAAGCTGTACTTTGATAAATAACCTCCCTACAAGGGTGGAATACCTTGCTATTAGCACTCTCATCAAAGATACTATGGAGTCTTCTCTAGATGACTTTTCTGTAGCTGTTTAAATTTTCATTTACTCTAGGCAATGATTTAAAAAAAAACATCTGGGGGGTTGCTTACCACCTGTATGCAACACCTTGGAATCTGCTGCTGAAGGCTCATTTTCACCCTCTTTAATGTTGCTGATGTCATCTTTTTCAAGCAGTCTGTCCACCATGGCAATAAGGCAGTTCAAACTCTTTGCCACATTGGCCCACACCCTGTCCTGAAAAGAGCAGAATTATCACTGCATGTTACTGAAGAAGAAAAAAAAAGAGAGACAATATTAACTTATTAACACCTTAAAGTGGAGACAGATGTGCAAATTACTAGAAATATTAGGTGTCAGCATATGACTGTTTCTCTCATCCTTCAGCCTATTACCAACCTAAGCCCTTTTCACGGAGTTTTTTCTTACAGTGTAAATGAACCCAAACTCTTACGCGTTTTAGACACTGGAGAACACGTGCTTCAAACTCTACATGAAAATGCAGGCAAAGTTTCAGGTCTAATAGCAAGGAGCTGAGCAGTTTGTCTATTTAAATGATACCTTAAGAGTGTAGACATACTCAAAGCCTTGCCAAATCAAACTTTGTGTGGGACTGCCAGTTTTGTCATAGTACTTAACAACCTCTTCTTGAAAATTTAACATATCCTGTATTTTATCACATCAGTTACTCTGCTGAAGCAAATGTAAAATTTAAGGACTAGAATGAGAAATTTGCTGTCACGGCATGTTTATTAGCTAACACAATTTCAATTTTGTTCCTTACCTCTCACATAAACTGCAACCATCACACTTAACTGAGTTTACAATAAATAAGAGAATTACAGAAGTAATAGAGTGACAGAAAAAATTCTGTGTGAGCAGAGAACAAAAGAAATAATGTGGAGTGTAAGATAGAGCTGTTATGGAACTGAGATACAGGGAGGGTCCTTCAGGTGCTGGATGCTGCAGAATTCAAAGCTCTTGCACCTACTTTTGTGCCACTGAATAAGAAGAAAAAAACCAAGCCATACAAGAAACGAGGATGTACATAAGACACACAGTCAGACTAAAACCAAACATAACAAACCCACAGAAAACCCCCCCATGTACATGTTTTAATGCTGAGTCATTCTGAAAATAATGCAGAGCAACCAGAGTTTGCTTGAGGGTTAAAAATGGGATAATAACATCACTACTTTGTTTTGCACTTTACAGTGCCAGAAGCATTATGGCACAAAAAAGAAGTTGCAAAAATAACAAGAGAGAAGGTTAAAGAAAATTGAAAACTCAGAGAAATACCATAGTTCCATATAAATGGCAACACTTGGATTTTGTGTGAAGGCAAAGCTAGAACTACTGCTACGGCAAACATTTAAATCTAATGTTACTTTTCAACTATATGCCAGGCTTAAGCCCTTATTCTCACTAGAGGGATCTGATCTTTCCCTGTTCCCTCCTCCTGAGGACACAACCTGTGACAAGTGGCATCCTGACCTAAGAGACATCATGTGGGCCTGCAGACAGAAGCACGGACTTGCCCAACGTGTACAACAGAGATCCTCTCCTCCAGCTCCCCAAACCTGATTCCTGGAGCATTCTTGTGGGCTGCGTTAAGGACAAGTGAGCATCTAGTTTATAGGTCAATGTAGAAATGATGGTTTCATTTTCTCCCTAGATAAACCCATGCTTTAACCATACTATGAAAAAGATACTGTTGATTTACAAGAGGCAAGAAGTTGGTCACACCCAAGAAAAACTGCATTTAATCCACAATATTTTAAGTGCTGCATGTACAATGCAACATGTAGAAATATCTGCACCAGTATACATGAAACATACATGAAGCCATTAGACACATATGAGTATCTGATATTCACATGCTTAGATACAATTAAAAGTCAAAAGACAGAGGAGAGGTATATATTCCTTCAAAAGTGTCCTCCTACATGCACCTCAAGCAATCCTGAAAAACGTTTAGAATATGTGTGAAACTACTGATTTTTACCACCCACAAGTGTAATTTTGGGGAGAAGGATTCTATGAAGAGCAGTGAAATACTGCAAATAGTAAAAATTCTGGCCCCAAATATCAGCAAGCTTTATCAGAGAGTATCAGGGAGCTTCAGAGCTTCCAATCACTGAAGTTGCTGCAGAACATGCAACTCAAGTTGCTTAGCGTGGCTGCAGCAATGTAATTTCCCTTTTCTCTGTCTGCTGGGGGAGTTTAATCCTAACACAAAAAGCATTAAGCTCTTAATGAGTATTTGGAGTTATTGCACAAGCAACACAAATATGAACCTCTGTTTCACTTTGGAAAGAGTACTTTTCTCTTTTCAAACCAACTATTAACCCAGCATTGAGATTATGTCTATGAAATATTCACACAAACATTCCCTGGGGGTTTAGAAGCAAAATTCATAAACATCTATTGACAGAAAGCTCACTCTTATTATCATGTATCTGGCTTTTTCACTTATGAGCAAGTGAGAGGGAGCAAGGGCCTGTCTCACAGCTCTTTTTCTCCACACAGGAGGTTCCTGGGATTGTAGGCAGATAGAAAAAGTAGAGGTATGTATCATTCATTGAGATGTTCTTCTCTCTGCACCAAAGGCAGTCACATTTTTCTAAGAAGGCTGTTGAAATTCTGTAGTTTCGCAGAACAATTTTCAAGTAAAAATGCAGTTTCCAATCAGCAAAAAAGTCAAGTGGCTTTCTATGATTCTCCAGGAGAAGAAATTAATCCATTTCATATTGTCATCCTTTACTATTTCCAGAATATTTTCCTGTAGCCTAGCACACTTTCCACCAACCTTTCATCTCCTTAAGCAGTCTATTTTCAATTTGCCTAAGAACAACCTCACAAGTGATCATTTTACAGCATGTGCCAGGTTACAGGACAAAACACAGTCCATGCAGCCTCTTAAGTAAGCATTCTTGTAAACCCTCTGTGTGAAGTGAAGGATCAGAAGAATTATTTCTTCATACACTGAAGTACCCTTGTTTCCTAAGCAGGGTATTTTTCCCCAGATCGCAGGTTTCTCATTAGTTGCTGGAGCAATGTGGATGGTAAGTTTGTGGTATGAAAGAATGAGAGAAACAAGATCTCTGTCTCCTTCTCATTGCTGCTTTTTTAAGTACAAAAGTCAAGGCAGTGGCAGGGAAGGTGGAAATCTGTAAGATTCTGTCACTGCACCTAACTGGATGTCTTGCTTCTAAACACTGCCAGCAAGTGGAGTTCCAGGGGCTGTCTCTTTGTTTTTAAAAGATTCTCAGCCTTTCTGAATTCACCACAGAACTCCTCACTCATTTCTTGTCCCTCCATATACACCACTGCAGTTGTGTGCTTTACTTGTGCCAGGTATGACACAGCATCTGCACTTCCCAGTGCTCAGAGGATGCTGCGTCTCCTTCCTGTGAGTGGATATTCAGATATTTCCTTAAGTTCCTTTTGAGCTCTGTTCACAGATAAAGCAAATATCTTAAATAATCTGCATGGTTAACACCCTCTTGTGCTGTGGCACATGGAATGAAATAGATCACACACACATCAGTCTTTCAGCCTGTCTTGGGGTGACTTTATGAAGTGTATCCCCTATTGCCGCTCTATGCCCAGACATGATTCCTGTGCCTTTCTGTGCCTTTAAAACTGGGTGCGAGAGAAGGAAAAAGAAAAAGCCAGATGAACTTTTCAAAGCAGTTTGTGCTCCAAGGACACAGAGATTGCTGCTTTCTGCAGCAGCAAGAGAGGAGAAAAGCACCTTGGTTTTTCCCAGCTCTCGGCCCCTTTTCTCTGGAGAAAGACAGAGAGTTAAACCATTTTTTTTCTGGGACTTCGGCTTCTTCTTCTTCTTCTCTTCTGGAACTGTTGAGAACACTAGAACTCACTGGAAGAGCTTTCCACCAAGGCACGGAGGGGCCTATGCCGAACTCCAGCTTGAAAGAGGAGAGAGAGACACCACAGAAAGGACTCTAAATCTTCCCAGGTTTCTCTTCATAGTGAGAGGTTTTATTATTTTGCATTATTATTCTTTTCCCATGTGTTTGTTGAATAAATAGGGGTTTTTTTCCTTCACTTTCCTCCGAGGAAAATTTTTTTCCCCAAATCTGGTGGGGGAGGGATGGCTGTAACCTGCCTTCCATCAGAGGATGTTCAAATTTGGATGTTCCTCCAAATTTGTCTCAAACAGGCACACGGCCCCACATCTGATCACCACAGAAGCATTTGTACACAGTTTATTGGAAATGCCATTTTATCTGCTCTTTGTAGCTCCAGCCACGTGAACCAGTCAGTCAGAAGTGTAGAGTAGAGTCAGCTCCAAGTGGCAATGTGCCCATCTTTTCTTGTATTATGCATTAAAACTTGCTTTGTGTCCCCCTGCAGGGAGGTTCTAGGATAGCAGAAGCAGCTGGTGAGAGGAGAAGAGAATATCTACCCAGAGGCAATGTAAAACTCTCAAGTTAAGTATTTTTCCTTTGACAGTGATGCTTTCCTGCTGCCTGTGCATAGTGTACCAATATAAAAAGCTCAATCCATACTGCTGCCAGTGACTCTGGGATGAGTCTTTGTTCTTCTGTGATGGTCATAAGGTGCCATAGTCATGTGAAGTGGATGGAACAGGGTCAGCTTAAAGAATTGTTTAAGGATTTAGATTTCAGGCAAAACCAAAATTCCAACTGCAAAATGTAAGCCAGCATACTACTGCTTGATAATAGTGAGAAAAAAACCCCACAACAGCAAAGGAGGATACAGCACTGTGCAATGTATCTCAAAGTTTTTTTCCTTTATAGTTGACTTTCACAGTAGATTAAGTATTTTTTCAAATTTTATATGCATTTGTTCTTTCTCTTTCCATAATGCTAATGACAATTTGATTATTAAAACTCACATTATATATCACCTCTGCTGACAGAAAGAACTGAAATCTATCTAAAGTCTAGTCTTTCAAATTTAGAAAAAAATCACAAAATTTCTCTAGGATTTATACTGTCTCAAATTTGACAGTGATTCTGACTCACTTAAACTCAGAAAACAGTGAAAGATACACTTAATTCTGAATGAAGATAATCTTACTAATTCAGCAGAAAAAACTAGATACAGTTTAAAATGATGCACTTACACATTTTAATAGGTCAGGACCAAGCACCTGTCTGACATTTTTTTATCATCAATAATGAAAACCAGCAAAGCTATCTTCTCTTCAGAGATGCTAAATTGCAGTATTAAATTAAAATACAGCTTGCACAAAAGTGCCATTTTTTCCAGTGCAAAATTTCTCTCTTCTATGAAACCTATTTTGTATAAAAAAAAATGCCCTAGGGTATATTACCGTGTCCCACAGCCATAGGGAGGAGGAGAGAAGATCCAGCAGGCAGGAATTGTGCAGCAAGATTGATTAATTTAATTATTTTACAAATTCTTTTATAGACTTTTTTCTTCATAGTCTAATTGGACAAGGATCAGCCACCCCCTGGGGGTGATTGGCTAAAATCCTAGAACATCCATTGTCAAAATATTTTTCGACTGTACCATAAACAAGACTTCTCAAGGTTGCAGGTCTTTCATTGTTTACAGAACTCTGCTACCTCTTCTGTGAGAGAGAAAAGTCTCTCACAGACTTAGAAAATAGCAAGAAAATCCTTGCTAGCAGCATTTTTGTATCCACAATTGTGTAATTTACATTGCTGAATGTTTCAACAGCTGAAAACAAACATTTTAGCATTAGTTTAAAGGAAAGAACCACAATTCCAGCCCCTCAGGTTGTTGAGAAAACAAGAAAAAGTGAATTCAAGGCTCTAAAACTAGAGGACAAATAAAAGAATGAGTTATTTATTGTTTAAATCTCATGACTACTTAATGCATGGGACCAGAAATAATTGCCTTTCCTCTAGAAGAAATATATTCTTCTTCCCTTATTTTTGGTGTGGATAAAGATTACAGTTCAGGTGCAATACCATAGCTCACACAAGTTATTAATTATTTACAATAGAGATGAATATGCTGGCATCCTTTACATTTATAAGAATACAGTGATGAACTCAAAGTATGAGCCTGGACTGAATAAAAATAGCTTCAATATATATGTAACAAAGTAACAGATCTATTATGAAGACATCTACCAAAAAAATTGATTTATAAAATCTCAGCCATATAAATAATACATATCTTTGAAAGATATGCTAAGAATGTTAAAATGTAAAAGTTATATTTAATTCTTTTACACAACCGCAGACACCCTCTAAGAACAAAGTCTAAGGGCAAAGGGCTCTGTTTTGCTGAGGGTTAATTCATGTCTATTTAAACTGGTTACAGCCTGAGGGTTGGGGAGGAGTATCGCAGCGGGTGGGGAAGAAAAGAACATTTCCTTCTGAGCAGCATATGCTGTTCCAGTCCTTAAATCTGCCCAACTAGCAAAATCAACCCAAGTAGGAGCAAAGAAAGTCTATTATTCTGTCTGGGCAACAAGATACTCATCATCTTCACTGTTATATGCACAACCAGGCAGTCTCAGAGCAGCACACTGTATACTTAGGAAAATCCTTCAAACTGAGCTTCAAAATCTGTGATGCATCTGAAAAACAGGGTTTAACAATTTTGCACCCTTTACCCCTGTGTAGTGGTTTGGTCCAAAATACTCATTACTGTTTATCTTCTGTGAGATAAGAATTAGGAGAAATGCAAAGCAGGCATCAAACTTGAAAGAATATACAGAAGTTTATTAACAGACCTAAAAGAAGGGGAAAAAAATTATACCACCTTCAGAACTCTCCTCCTCCCCCCACATTCCTCCCTTCTCCCACTGACAATGTAAAAAGACAACCCTTAAGATGTTCAGTCTGTTTACCACTTCCATAATAACCTTGTTTAGTCCATTTAGAAAGAGAAGTCTCTTCTTGCTCGTGCTATGAAAACATTATCACAACGAGACAGCTGCCCACTTCCAAATATTGTTCAGTCCATTTAGGAAGAGGAGTCTCTCTCTGCCTGCATGTGAGTCCCTTCCCCTGACTTGCAGCTTTTCCCACAACTGCTTTCGAGGGTCCACTCTTGAAGTTTTTTGGGGTACAATTTTAAGGTTGAGCCGTTCAGAAACAAAAACAGAGGCCCTTCTCCTTCCCTGGGAGCAAAGGGTCTTCATCATCTTCATCATTAGGACTATCTCTGGGAGCATCTCTAGGGACTGAGGTTTTCTCCTTTCCCGTTTGGAGCAAAAGTCCTCATCTGGTCCATCTCTCCCTGTCCAAACTTCTCATGAAATTACAGCTGCCTCAGCATCTGCCTATCTCAGCGCAGGTGCTTTTGCTTACGAGCTGAACACTCCACCCCCCATATCTTCACGAAATTACAACAGGATACTCTGATATATCATAGCTTCACAACAGAATTTCAGCTTTAAGAATCTCCTCTCTTCCCTCAGGTTTTCAGCTCTTCACAGCAATAAAAGGGTTAATCTCACCTCGGCCTTGCAGCTTTGCAGCTGGAATGTTGAATTTTTCTTATCGCAGTGGAGAGGGGGGAGAGCCGAGCCGCTCCGGCTGCCCAAGGCAAGGCAGTGGGTGGGGTTCCATGGCTGGAACAGGTCCATCGGCTCCAGGATGGCCATGGCCCGGCCCGGCCTGGCCCAAGCAGGGCCTGGGCCAGGCCCACTGGGCCCTGCTCGGGCCCTGCAGCCACCTGTCCCAGCGCCGGAAACGAGAGAGAGCTTGGGGGAGAGTTTGTCTATTCTTAAGTGTGGATCACAGAGGCGGTCACAACTTTAAGTGGCTTAGAGAATTGTCCATATTCAAACTGGCCAGTTGATAGGTTCTATCAGGTCCCAGAGGAAACTGTAAGCACCCCTTAGCAAGGACATCCCTTCTGGGACTATGCTTGCTAACTAACCTATGACACCCTGCAATGACATGTGACAAGGACACTTGTCACAAACAAGCTTCAGCTTGTTTATACTGATTTGTAGGGTTTCGCATTGAACACCAACTAAGGGTTTCTGGCTACTTACCCACTCTTCCTCATCATACTCAGAATGATGGGGTATAGAGTCCTGCCTTTTAATCTGAGAAGGATGATCCTGGTGCTGTACATCATCCCCTTCTTCTGCACTGTTTCTATGCACAGCTGGTTTCTTGAGGACACAGCCAGGCCGGGCTGTGTACAGTGCTAAAAGGGCACTTCTGACCAGCTGGTCCTTGAATGCGTGCACGAATAACTCCGTCTAGGAAAAAAACAAACAAATGGAAAGGTTAGACCAAAGAATGCAGTACTACAGCAAAGGTTTATAACACTGAAAGGGTATATGTTTCAGGCCTGACTGGGATGCAGAAAACAAAGCAGGCCAACAAATAAGGGGAACATTTCAAGGGTTTTAGGGATATCATTACATTCTACAATCCCAGTGTTCTAAGAATTAACACAAGAGTTCAGTATCTATTATAGACATCATCATCTTTTCACATTTTATTCGAATTCCAAATTTCGCTTGCAGAGGCGAGCCTCAACAAGAACCAGTTCCAAGAGTAACCAACCATTGCACAATAATTTCTGAATAAGTGTCAGATAAAACATGATTAACCAGTTTAACCATCTCCCTAAATAAAACCCACCACTCTACACTGCTGAAATAGCAGTATCTGCAAAAGCAGTGTTTCCAGAGATAAATTTCATTACCTGTAGGTATCAACCCAGATATCAGGGTAGGTGACACCTGATTTCAAGCTTGATTTTATTTATTTTTTAAAGAAAGGAAACCCTGAAGTAGCTTTCTCAGGTCTTCTGAAGATGCTATTCAATCTCTGTACCATTTTTCTATGTTGACTGTTACAGCTGGAATTTTACCGTATTTTTTAAATCCTTCAACCTCCCCGCATTATTCACCTCCCTTCCACCACCACAAGAAAAGTACAATGCTTTCTGGATATGGGCTTCTCCATGTCTAGATTGCCACCATGCAACAGCACTTATGGTTGCCACCAGTGTGCCACACATGCCCATCTCCTGTGTCTCAAACACGTGGCCCCATCTCCCCTGGGAGACTTGGCTTATTCACTCCATCAGCTGGCAGAACCTACGGAACAGGAGAGAATGAGGTGCAAGGACACTTCCTTTCACTACAGGGTAGTAACCACTAATAAAGCCACAGCGACAGCTTGGGAGACTCCCAATTTTGGTTACTTCAACGACATTGAACAGGGTTCATCTGTCACAGTAGGGAGACACATCCCACCCAGAGCTCCCCTCCCAAGATAGAAGTCCTAGTTCACAGGGGATGATGAAAATTTCTTTCACAGCACAATTACCTGAATTTATTTATCCCAGGTCAGCGGGATTTGCCTTCCTATTTTCCGAGAACATAGTGGATTGGCGTGTGCAGGCAGATTCAAGTGCTGAAGTGCCTTCTGTGCACACAATCTTAATTAAACAGGGATGTGGGAAGGTATGTAGATAAGAGTCAGAGGATCCGGCCTAAACAAGCAGGAAATGCTAGAAATAAAGGTTGCCCAGCCAGGCTTCATTCAGTCCTTATGTGCTGTTTATGCAAAAGCTGAAGAAAAACTAGCAAAAAAACCCCAAACCAAACAAGTTTCAAGTGTCAGCATCTCCCTGGAACTCCTGAGAAGATGCCTGGAAGTTTTTCTCCCAGTTTCTCCACTTCTATTCTTATCCCATCCCTTTTTCATACTACTTGCTCCCCTTTTGTATGCATCCACTCCTACTCAACTTCTTTTTCTTGCCTTCCTGTCTCAATACCCTCTCAAAAGTTTATGGATATTTAAGACTAAAAAGCTCTAAATAATTGATGGCTTTCTTAAGGCTCCAGCTGCTGGATTAGGTACTTGCTTTAGAAGTTTCTGCTTTTTCCCATTTTCATTATGTTTAGGAAAAAAAAAATTTCCTAATGGTTGCACATGAAAAGGCTGAAAACTTTTATTGCAAATAAATCTCTAAAGTTTTAAAAATAAGAACCTCAGGCATATCTAAGATAAGTTATTAATTTTTTAAACCCAAATCAGGACTTCCTTCAGACCTGACTTGGGATTCTTTAGACTTGGCAACACTACTCATCTCCCTGGCAATTTTACCAGACCCATTCCTTCTCCTCCTTACCAACTTGGTGCCTGACGGAAAGGGTGTTTTTTAACAGTTTCCTTATATGCAGCCCCTCAGGACTGTCTCCTTGTAGTCCTCAATTGCTCTGCAAGACAATTTCAGTTTTCTACATTTCCAACCTTTAGATGGTGCATGCTTGGAGAATGAATAAGTCTTTGAGGAATATTGCTACCAAACCCTACCATTCTTTGCCTTACCATGGCAAAATGAGATTTGAGGGGTTGTGTGGTAGCAGCAGAGTTCCTCTTCAAGACTATTCTACAGTTCCATATCAAGAGAGTTGAAACTCCATTACTTGTCTATCCTTAGAAACAGCAATATCATGGTTTTGCTGACGTTTCATACCTATCTTCCCCACAAAGTCTACTTGAGATGATTTCAAGTCTCTGGATCAGGCATGGCAGACTCAAAAAAGCTTTAAATTTCAGAAAATTGTGAGTACTGGATAGCTTCATGTAAAGAATGTTCACTATGACTGCAATGTATATTAGGTAATGATCTGAAAAGTTTAAGTAGTATAATTGAATAGAAATATTTTACAGGGAAAATTAATTTTTAAAAGCAAATCAGTACAGAAGTGAGACTCCATTTTTTCATACAGAAACTAAAATGATTCTTTAATTAAATTCCATTCAGGGTTCCCATTGGTTTAACAGCAATCTACATTTTAACCTCATTTTCTAACAGCTCAGTACAGCTAAATTTGCAGAACATCACTATTTATGAAATTGCATTGAAATCACAAAACCAGTTTATACAAAGAAATGAAAACTTTGCGAATTCTTTTAGATACTCTACTAAAGAGTATTTCTGCAAACAAATATAGGCATAGCTGGAAAATGAATTTATCAAGCCTTCTGCAAGCTGCAAATGCTGATACACTTGTTGACAGCAAAAGGCTTCCTTAATCAATTAACAAAAAGTGATGATAAAAGGTTAGTCTCAGGAAAACACTACAGTAAATTGCAAATTATATATGGAGAAGTAAAACCATGCTTAATATGAGAAAATAAGCTCAATTTAAGAAGGAGCAGTGGAATTATTTGATTTAGTTTTCCACTTTCAATTCATGCAGCCAGTCCTTTCATTTCCAACACGAACACTTAAATGTAATTTACATTATTGATAGTTCTGATTTACTCGCTGCTACCTAATAATTATAGAAAGAATTATTATATATATCAAGCTTATATTCTATCTATCAAGTGATATGCTTTTTAATAAACTTGTGGAATTTAATCACCAGGGAAATAATTTTTATGACTTCTACAAACAGCTGTTTGATTTCTAAATTTCTATTAAGTTAAAACACAAGAGCTTTTTTTTTTAACATATAAGAAGTATAGGAAAGATGGGATAGCAGAAGCACTACATATTCCTCAGGAATAAAAGTAGGTATCATGTAATTATATTCAGAAGAGCATGTGCTACTCTATCTTAAATATAACCAGGAACACTTTGATAGTCTTGATTCTCCACTAGTGCACCAGATTATACAAATAGATTATTTTAAGACATCAGTTCAAGGCTTTGAATCAACTATGAGGGATCTAATTTCAGTATTGTGTTGGTTCACCCAGTTTGGGGCCTTGAAATGGTATTTCCCTTCCCTGAAGCTGTTTCTTGGTCTTTCCTCCCCCTCTCTCTTCCCCTCTTTACAAGCAGCTGTCCCACCACATTTGTTTTCTCAGCAATGGTTCCACCCTATTATTTCTCCATTATCCATCTTTTCCTGTGAGTAAATTTGGTAATAGACAGGGAAGCAGGTATTGAACCACTCATGCTGCAGTTGTTCAGACAACTAGATTAATCTCTTACAAGCATAAGGTGGAGGCTAGACAGACATCCACAGAGTACATTGGGTGAGACTCCTTCGTCTGGGAACCTGAGCTCATGTACAAACAGCAATTTAGTCCTGGCCCTGAAAAGGTGATAGGAACATACACAACTAAGTCACCAGCTATAAATGTAAAGTATCTATGTCTTTTTCAAACTGAATTGCCTTTTTTGGCCCTTTTCTATAGCCAGAGTCTCCAGCAGGCTGTGGTTCAAGCAGTGCTTTAGTACCACAGCTGCCTGCAGCCCCTCTGGAATCATCCCCTCCTCCTGCCCAGAGGCAAATGGCCAGAGCAAACACACACATTCCTTAGCAACCACACTTTGGATCTTCAGAACAAACACTTCTTTGTCTGATTTGCTTTACCTGTGCATACAGATTTCTTTGAACTAACCACTAAGAGAGCAGCTCCACTTGTTCTATGCACAGCTAAAAACACCCTCCTACATGGAAAGGTACACCATAATTGCTACAAGCCCCCTCCCTAAATTCCTCTGTTTCATTTCAGGCTGAATTCTGCTTTTGTCTATTATCCATGGCATTCACAGCGACTCCAGTGTTCTCAGAGTTACTGTGGATTTATACATCTGCAACTGAGAGCAATGTTTCTCTCCCCCGTGGCTCCTCTGCAATGCCTTCACAGCAAGTGGCTGAGCTCAATATTCAGATTTGAAACTCTCCCATTGAACGAGGAACTGCTGGGATAATGGTGCTCAACAGACCACAAGGGCTGTCACTTCCCAATAGCTGAAGATATATTGAAATGGCTATTGATCGTGTTATTAAGCCATACTGGGATCACGTTACTGAAGGAGTGGCCCATAGAGCAATGGGAAACTCTTTGCAACCTCTCAGGTCATAGCTATAGTACTCCATATTTTTATAGGATAACATATGCTGGGAAGTACTACAGGCTTCAGCTAATCTCCATTATCAGTCTGTAAGACAAGCAGGAAATATTATCTTCCTTAATTTAGAACTAAAGGAACTAAGATGAGGAAGAGCCTACAGCTACAGAGGGATATAACAGGAGAAAGAGAATTAAAATTTGAGATCTCCTGGTGCCAACTTCCCAGCTTCTCCTTCCAGGCTGCATCACCATTTCTGATCATGTTATTATTCTAAACCTTACACACAAACCTGGCTTGAACCACCTCCCATAAGCAGCAGCTTGAAATATAACAGAAAGATAATGAAAAATAATGATTTCTCATACTACAAAATTATTTATAAATTTTGATATTTTGATAAACTGCAGTATGTGGCCACTAGAGGATAAAGAAGATACATGAAATTAAACTAATTACACTTTTAAAAAAAGACAATCTTTATAAATTTCATTAATTTTCTATAAGGAAAGCCTAAAGAAATGCTACACAACATTATTTTTCTAATAACAACATTTTGACACTTATTTTAGCTGAGTTTATTTGACATTTCTTGGTGCTGTGCAACTCAATTTATGCAGAACCACTCCCCCTCCCCCCACCTCAGCAGTTAAAGACTCGGTTATTCCATTTTCCATTGCAGTGAAGATTTGAATCTTACTTTTTCTGAAAGCATCTTTAAAGAATTCTTCAAGCTGTCTGGAGAACGTTGGCTTGCAGAACTAAGCAGCAGGTCTGCATGGCTTGATATGAGAGGTTGCAGATGATTGATGTTGCTGAGAACTTCTTTTGCCTTGGCTGTGTTTTCAGGTGAATAGTAAATACACTGGTATCCAGTACTGTGATAACAGAGAGAGATAACAGAGAGAGTCACATAATGTCAAATTCATTTCTGCTATTAATAGCAATGCTTAATGTGCTAAAAATCTTACCACTACTTTTGCAAAAAAAAAAAGCCAGATGCCTGAACTTCACAGATACCATTGAAATGCTCCTGCCTTTAGGGGTAAAAACAAATCTTTCCTTGAACAGTAGCATACAACAGACTGCCTACCACCACATGCTCCAAGTAGTACAGTTCAAAATTCCTTTGAGTGACTGATCTGAACATAAAACCCCCATATTTTTATGTGTTTCTTTTAAACACTGTAATTCTAGAGATAAAAAATATTTGACCAAGTAAGGTAATAATCCCAAAGAGCATAAGACTCCTTACTCTTCCAACTGAACTCCTCAACAGATTATTAACTACCTCACTAAATCTTTCAAAATGGGCCATTACTGTTTAATTGATCAGTGGCCCCCACTGTGTTTTGATTAGCCTCAGTGATGTTCAGGAAGTGATGACAACCAGAGTTATCTCCAGTAAAAACCAGGTGCCTGATTTGCAAGAAGAGACACAGCAATGCGGTGTGGGAGTTAATTACTTCAAAACCACACAAATGCATACTGCAAACTTCCTACTTTCAGCTGTTCAAATTACTGCAGTTCTTTTGGAGGACTTCTCCTATCCATCTTTCCTCTTCCCCCCCTTACTAATCATGCAATATCTCCTTATACAATTATTCCCAAATAATTATTACCATTTCAGACAGCGCACACCCACTGGTTCTTGCCTGTAGTGCACAGCTCCTCACCTAAACCTCTTGTACATAACTCTTCCTTTTATAAAGCCTTGCTTCAGTCTTTCAGAGAAACTAACCAAATATTTTGCAGATTCAGATTAACACAGGAAAAAATGTAACCAAGCACCTCCTGGCACATCACCAGTGTCAGAGGAATGTACATACTACTCCCAGCTGGTTCTGTTTGTACCTCCCTTCTCTCCTCTTGTGTCTTTTCATCACAAGTACCTCAGTCCCTTCAACTCTTTCACCACTGATTTCTTTCTTAATTTTGCATACCAAGACCCAAATTTTGACACATGTTCAATCCTCTGAACTTCATGCATTTTGTTTCATTTCAGTCGTTTTCCAGATCTCTTCACTCCCCAACTTCCCCTTTGTGTCTTCTACTGTGTCCTTTCCAGTTCCTTCTCATTAGTTTTCTACAAATTAGAAATTAAATCCTGATGGGTCCCTTCCAATTAAGCAGTGATTCTATGATTTTGGCAAATAAGGATAGCTTCAAGCAGTCTAAACTTAAGACTCCTGCTTATATATTTTGCTGAGTTACAGTCCCAAATTCCCCAAGACCAAGACTATTTTTCTGTCTTTCACCAACGTCTTAATTTCTAGACACAATTCTATGTAGAGGCAGGCAGGATGAATGGCATCTAAGTGAGCAAAGCTCAGCCATGCTACCAGCCACATCTAAATTACTTACTATACATCTCCAACTTACACGAGGTACTAGACTCATGTCCAGTAGAAGTCGTAATTCAGCAAAATGAACCATATAAACTGTCTCTCCTAATGAATTAGGCAAAAAAAAACCCAAAAAAACCTCTGGCCCTCTGAGAAATGAGGAAACTGCCACAGTTCTACCTGTGAGGTGGCCACACTGTTAGTGAGAGGGACTTCCAGAGTCAAACCTACCTCTACATTCACTGCAACACTCAAGCTATCAGGCTCAGTAGACAGGGCAGAGACAAAGATTAATAGTCTATGTTAATTGCAGTGAAGACATAGTCTTAAAAGTCTTGATACTTCTGTAATTCCCCTGCAGGCTTCTCCCTCCCTTTATCAGAGTCTTTTTTGCAGGCTGAACCTGGCTAATGCTGTTATCAAGCTCACCACGCACACACTCCTTTCTGGGATTTCCCTCAGTCTTTAAATCATTTTCACTGATCTCTCACAGCTTTAAGCTTCACTGAATATTGCAGCAGAAAAGCTACAGACACCGCTGTAAGAAAGAGGGAAGAGTGACACTAAAGGTGTGGGCAGTTCTCATTGCAATAAAGTAAATCATAGCTTTTAAGTAAAGGAATTAGTGAAGAGAGAATGACTCTTTCTTCAGAATGAAGTGTATTATCAGATTTCATTTGGCTAATTTTAACATTTCTGGAACCGCAGAAAGCATGAGACAACTTCAAATATTTAGTTTCTCTCAAAATTTGAGGGCAACTTCCTCCATCCCCCTAGGAAAGTGTGTAATTATTTTTCAGAAACAACATGTTTTGGGAGTATTTGAAGTTTCTAACTGTTGTGTCTCCACACTGTTGTATTTAGGACAAGCTGAGGTTTTCTGTCGCCTTACCCTTCATGAAAAGACATTACAACTTACAAGTCAGTGAAGTTTCCTCATCCACAACTGCTTTTAAAGCTTGCTGCTGCATATAGCTATGGTATATAAGTACTATTAGTTAGGAGAGGCAGCTGCCAATGGAACTTAAGAGAAACTTTTCACAGGCGTCAAGGCACAAACTAGATGAAACTTTTGCATTAGGGTAAAGGCCACATGGGTAGGTCCAGCAGCATTATGAAAACCTACCTTTGATATGTAAATTATGACTCATGTACCTTCTGAAAAACTCTATAATAATGTCTCCTGGGTTAAGTTTCAAAGCTTTCACTAAGCATATAAAACCACACTTGATCATTTCCATGTATTGGCACTATCATTAACTATGAACACATGACTGTCAGCAGTCATTTCAGTTTTAAAATTGCTTTAAGGACATTCTCATGTAATTTGATGTCTTGGGGATGGTTTATATCCCATATCAGTTTTTGGTTTTGTTTTTATTTTGTCCAGAATAGCTACTGCCTCCCCTGGCTCCGGAAGCATCACCATGGGTGAGGAGCAACCCAGGATCCTGCAAGGGTTGGGGGCCAGGGGCTGCTGCTTCCTGCTGGTGGGGGTGATCGACTCATGCAGCACCCTGGGTCTGACTAGATATTCTGTTGCCCTGTGGCTTTTGCCTGTTTCTTTCTTTTCTTTTTCCTTCAGTACTGTGACTGGGGCTTGCTGGCTTGCTTCTCTGCTCCTCTGTCGTTTGGGAGCCCAGGGCTGGTGCATGCTGTGCCAGGGGCTGGGAGCCCTCCCTGCTGGGCCGCTCCCTCTGTGTGGCAGCCCAACACCGGGACCAGCCATCACTGGTGAGCTATCCAGGGGAGTGATCCCCTGCCCAGCCCTTCTGTTTTCTGCCGCTGCTTTGGGCCTTTTGCTACACTTTGTTTGCCACCCCAGGTGTGCCTGCCCCAGCCGTTCTAGCCACTGCTCTGAGGTTCCTGCTACAGTCCATTCTGCCATCCGGAGGGGCACTGGGATCGGCTGCCCCCATGAGTTTGCAGAGGAAAGCCCCTTCTCTCTCTCTCTCTCTCTCTCTCTCTCTCACTCTCTCCCACCACCATTGCCATGTGGAGAGAGACGGCCGAAACTCGCGCCACAGCGCCCCCTGCAGGTGCAGGAGAATCATTGCAGCTGCCCTGCCCGGCCGGGAGCCACCAGCGCCCCTGCCGGCTGTGAGCGGAACTGCACCCAAGGGGAAAGGGCCCGCGGCCGAGAGAGGCTGGCACTGGCTTCTGGTTCTGCTTGCTGCTGCTGCTGACGTTTTTGTTTGTTTGTCTTGTTTTATAAATATATATATATGTCTATGTATATGTATATGTATGTATGTATGTATGTATGTATATTCTAGTAAAGAACTGTTATTCCTTTTCCCATATCTGTGCCTGAAAGTCCTGTAATTTCAAAGTTATAATAATTTGGAGGGTAGGGAGTCATATTTTCCATTCCAAGGGAGGTTCCCACCTTCCTTGGCAGACACCTGTCATTCAAACCAAGACATTTGAATAAATATTAAACTGGGTACATTTTAATTCTAGATTAACAAAGTTTTTGCTGGAGAATAAATACTGCAATATGCTAAACGTGTAATATATAATCTAACTTATAATGAACCTCTGAGTTACTCCACTCCTGCTGTTGACTGCGTAAGTTGTGTTACTGAGTTAAATTGTCACCATCTGGGACTGGCTTAAAGTCTTCTAACAATGAATATTTGACCTCTCATTTTTCACAGCCAAACCCACTGACATTAGCATCAAGAATACAATTCAAGCATAGACAGCAAGTGCATCTACCCCTAGATAACTTCAGTTTTATGTACCTTACTGAAGATGCCGATTCAGTGGCTTACTTATGGATCACATGTGTTCTGTCTAAAGTGGGAACTTATGATCAAAAATAAATTGCTACATAAAAAACTCTGGATAATTCATGGTCTCAGAAAAAAACCTAAACCAGATGATCAGAGCTGAGGTTACGAAAACAGGCCTGAGAGACACTAGAAGTTTGAATTACTTTGTTTTTTTATTTCTTAAGTTTCCCTTGCCACCTTGGAAGTTCTAACTTTGAATATGAGGAAAATGAAATGATGCTATTAGTTCTGTCTATGATGATCAAATGTCCACAAATCCTTATCTTGAGGCAATGGCTAAGGGTGTATGCACAGAACTTTTCCTACAGCTCCTCTATTTTTCTTCATTCCTAACTCCATGAAGTCCAATCTCTCACACACATATACATGCAAAAAATAGGGGAAAGTGAGCAAAGAATAACATCTCTGTGAAAAGTGTTAGGCATGACAGACATTCCCTTTGAGAATAAAGGTTACAATTAGATCAAACATAGATCCTTATTATTTCAACATCTCTGGGACTTACTGTGAAATGGTACCATTTCAGGTTCCTCAGAGAATGGAAATGGGTTGAAGGCTATAAAATTCAGGCAATAGGAACACAGAATATTGCAGCATTAATAACATCTCTGGTCACCAAACAGGTACATTAGTGAAGGCGCACACTTCATATCTTTGCTAGAAATCTAGGCCTCAAACAGAAATAGTCCTTTTGGACTGTTCAAGCCCAACTTAAATTATTATAGCTTTGGGGGGAAAAAAGCCCAACAGAAAATCCTTTTCAGTAGTGTTCCAGTTTTAAGCTTTTGCAAATTTAAAACAGAATAATTTCCTAACAGCTTGCTGGAAATTATGTGTAAAACCACAGTGAATCACAGCACCCAATGCAACTTGTGGGACACCTCTTTTTCTTGATGGTTAGAACTGGGGCATTAAAAAACTTGCGATCATAAGCCTATGTGTTTTGGTTAAAACAGAGAGGATTAAATTAGATTTTAAATAAGAAAAAAAGTCCTTTGTGTATCTCAAAAGTGATTTATGAACATTTCAAGCAGTGAGGCATTATATGGATAAAACTTAGAGAATGTCTGATTTAAATGTTTCTGCACAACTGAGCTCTAAAAACAATAATTTGCTGTGCCATCTAGACTGATGAGAAGACAAGCCCTTCCATTTGCTGGAAGGAGAAATAATCTGTACGATCAAGCCAAAAAAAGACTGCATCTGAACAGCTGGCTGACTTTCTCTTTCATACAGAAATAGGAAAGGAAAAAATAAAAAGAACATACCAATACAGTATAATGAAAAATATTCTAAAATAAATGTATATCATACACAAGTAATTAATATTCTGCAATTATTTACCATACTTTAATCACCATATTTCAATTATTTTAGTGTAAATGCTGTCATGCCTAAACAAAATTTTTAAAAAGTATCAGTTGTTCTTACTTGGTCCTATGAAATTCACTACTCACTACTAAAGGGACAGACATACTTGACCCATGCCTCATAGGCATACCTGATTGATGTTTATAGTGGAAGGGCCTTTGATCTGTCTTTTTGGTACAGATAAAGAATAGTATGTGAATGGGTTATAAAGCAATGGAAGGGACTTCAGATCACATACCAGAAAGTACTATATTTTTCACCTGAAAGAAAAGCTTTTCTTGCTCTTATTTCAGATCTTTTTTTTTTTTTTTAATAGGCCTTTTTAAAATTTAATATGACCTTATTGAGGGCAATAAATGAGAGAAGAATTGCAAAAACTGCATTTTTTATAAATACTATTAAACAGTTCCCTTTGTGTCTGCACAAAGATGCATATTCTGTGTAATAGAAAGCATGCCAGAACTATCTTCAGATACACATTTTCCCCATTCTTCTGTTTGATAAACTTTCACAAAACTTATGTCTCAGTCTCGTTTTTGTTTGGCAACTGCAAATGCTACCAGATAACAGTTACTCTTGTCTGTTAATTCCAAAAGTCTAAGATTGAGCAAGAAATATTTTGAGATATGCTGACACTGCTGAATATTTTGATAAACTGTTCTAATAATCAGACTGAAGGTCAAAGACATGCAAGGCATTGTGTCACATCTTGAAAGCTACCAGGACTGGCTTGAGAACTAATCTCTTCCCAATCTTGCTCTAGGTCTTCAGCTCAGTTAGCCTAGAGGAAACGGCTGCTGAATCTGCATTTTTTTTTTCTGTTCATTCTATATTCTGACTGATATCTCAAGGTGTCACTTCTTCCTTCAACCAAATCTTCAGAAAATCTGTCCCCATTGTAAGAAAGAAAATTTAAATTGCAAAAGGTGCCCCTGGGGACACTATGCATCCTCAAAATATCCTTATGCAGCGAAACAAACAGGTGCATGCAAAATAACACTGTTGTCACCACATTGAAATACATTTCTCCATTGTAAGATTGAGAATGGTCCTTTCATGTACTCATTTAAAGCAGTCACCCTCCTGAACATTCAATAAATGAGATTGTATTGAGAGCTTGCTTGCTTCTGTCTTTCAACTCCCACAAGTTCTTATAGTTGAAGCTGAAAAACCAAAACATGGAGTTTTCTCTGAGCTGCCCTCAAAGATATCAGGAAAGATGAATTTTGGAGGCTTCCTCCTTTCTCCTTTGTGGGAATTCATACACTAAGTGATCATTTCCCCAGCCTGCCAAGTGATTAGCTGAAAATTGTAGTGCACTGTTTCCAGTGCTCGAACTTAAGTTTGCTAGCCTGACTCAGGTTCTTTTGTAAGGAAGAGTCTGACAGGATAGTAACACAGCTCTAGTTACATGATGCTGAAGACAGACTTTTGCTTTTCCAAGAGAACCCAGAAACACAAAGGAAACTGTCAGAGTAAACTTCTTGTACCCTGTCCTTAAGAAGTGCCAAAACACAGGTGTTTCTCAGGGATGCAGAAAAATCTAAGCAGCAGGACAAGTGTAAGGTGATGTGCAGGCTCTTGAAATAGGCCTGAAATGCCTTTGTGAACCTGCACAAAGCTCTCGCCCATCACCTCCTCTCCCCTGTTACCAGCAACTAAGAAACAAGGGCATTGTCTAGTGATGCCTATGAGATACTGCAATGTGTGCTCTTCCAGGAAGTAGTTCTCTTCCCTATAAGACATTTTTCCTTTTCTCCAATGAAGAGAAATCACAGAGAATAATTTACCTCACCGCTATCCTCCATCTCGGGAAGTCACACTCTGCCAGCAAGTATATGCTGCAGGACTGAGCTAGTGAGAAATGGTTCATTTTCTGAAAGCTGAGTACTGTGAGAACTGTAATGTTCTTTGTATCATATGACTTTATAAGATTATGTCTATTATATGATTTATATCCTATGAATTCAGTAATAAATTATTATAATAAAAACCCACAAACCACTATTGCAAAGACACTAAAGGAGCAGATACTTTAAGAAATGTGTTTAGACATTTTCTTCAGCAGAAAACATGTACTTCGTAGGCCTCCATATGATGGGGATAAGGCTGCTCATGCCAGTCTGCTGACAGCAGAATATTAACACAAAGTTCATTGATGTGTCTTACATGATCAATGATGTACATGTTTCATTGGCAGGTTTCAGAATCAGAGGTGGTCAGGGAAAGAAAAGATTTTTAAAGATTTAACAGAGTTTTAAAATTGTGAAGTGCAGGCAAAACCCCCTCAATAATACAGCTTTCAAAGCAAATAGATTTGTTGGGTTTTGTTTGGTTTTAATATTGATGCCAACTCCTATTCAACGTAGAAGTCAACAGCACATTTTTATAATTTTCCTTTTATTCTTTATGATATTGTATCTATGAAACTTTTTTGAGCATTGAATATAATGGAATTAATTTTCTGTGGAGCATCATGATAATTTAGATCAGAGTACTTCCTTCCTGAATTCTCTTTGGAATGGTGTAACACCGGGGTTAGCACCATCAGTTGAAGCACTGAGCAGTCACAACTACAGGCACTGCCAGTGACAGCTGCACCTGCTTGAAAATCTTAACAGCCATAGCAACAAACACAAACACATCCAATTCTTAGGAAAAGATGTAACTAACACTTTTGTGCATGTTCAACAGTTAATAAAGCATTTGAGTTCCACAATAAACTGAAACCTTTACTTTTGATTAGCCTTATTTTGGCTTTCTGAAGCATAAGAGTAGTTTGCTGTTTCACAGGTGTACTAAATGTATTTTACTGTTAGCATACACATAGGGCTGTCAGAAATAAAGTTATTACCTTAAGCTACAGTTTCTGTATTTAAAAATTCTCTACAGCTACATTCCTCTTAGCACAAGAATTGCCAAAGAGATACCTCATTCTGAACAGCAGGTTTTCAAGCACTGATATACCTCCAGCTTCCTGAAATACGAGGAAAAAATTCACAATTTTGAACCATTAAGGTTGCAAAAGACCTCCAAGATCATTGAGTCCAACCTTTGACAGAACAACCACCATATCAACTAAACCATAGCACTGAGTGCCAAGTCCTGTCGTTTCTTGAACACTTCCAGGGATGATGACTCCACCACTTCCCTGGGAAGCCTGTTCCAATGCAGAACAACACTTTCCATAAAGAAATCCTTCCTGATCCCCAACCTGAACATCCCCTGGCACAGCTTGAGGCCATTTCCTTTATTTAAAATTAATCTTAAAGTAGACCGTGCTTCAATTTTCAGCAAAGCAGGGAAGATAAAGGAAATATTTTATAAATGCAGTGTCCAATCCTACTAGATTTTAATATTCCATGCATTCAGCAGGATAAACTGTTTTGGTATTCCATGAGCTCACAGCATTTTAATGCAACTCTAATGGTATTTTCGTAGCTACCAGAAAGAATACTTACTTTCGTCTTTCTGCCTCAAATTTACTCAGCAGTTTCCGGAGACCACCATTCTTAAATCCTTGGAAATGTGCTGCTGGGGCTCCCACGGTGATGACATCATACAGAGCATCTGGAAGGGAATAGACAAACACAGATATTTGAATGCTCCTATTCCCAAGTCATGGCAACACTGTGATATCTACTCTACCAAAAGTAAGGACAAGTCTTTATCATTTCCAGGGAATAATTGATAATCCATGTCCCAAGAAGGCCGAAGAGCTAATCAATCTTTCCATACAGCCACCTGCACACTTTAAAAAGTTCATCTGATTTATGGCTACATCTAAATTATGTGCCGCAGTGTAGAACAATATTCCAGCTCTGCAGTTTACAAAGCTGCCAAGTAAATTGGCCCATTGTGTATTTCACTTTATTGCCCCTTTCATTTTTTAACTTGTAGTCATGTTGAGATGCACAGATTCCAGCATTTTAGAATCAAAAGAGACCATTATGATGGAACAGTCTGACTGAATAATAGAGGCTACAGAATTACA
The DNA here is from genome assembly GCF_000738735.6 of Corvus cornix cornix. Taxonomy (NCBI): domain Eukaryota; kingdom Metazoa; phylum Chordata; class Aves; order Passeriformes; family Corvidae; genus Corvus; species Corvus cornix. The sequence continues at coordinate 11,554,691 of NC_046334.1, forward strand.
GCTAATGATTCCTGCATCAAGCTTATGCCTCTTGGTTGAGTGATGGCATCTCTTTATTTAGGCATCTAATCTTGATTTAAAGATTGCAAGTGACAATGAATTCACTGCATTCCCAGAGAAGTCAATCAGACTAGTAAAAATCCCTACCTCTTTTCTAGTTTGAATTTGTTTAGATGTAATGCTAATGTACTTTCAGTTATAATGGTGTTTAATGCTAAATTGGAGAGCCCTGCTCTATGATATACACTAAATTTTTATATATGTTTATGAACACAAAGTCAGTTGTTCTCAGCTGAGAAGCTACCAGAATAGGAAATAAACTATGCTACTGAAATTCTTGCTGAGACAACAAACTCTTGTCTCTTTCTGTATATACTTAATGTCTTATGGCATAGGGGATGAACTTTTTGTGTGGATATGTACTTACAGAACTGGAGATAAAACATCATTTTTAAAAGAGCTTGTGATTGATTGTCAGTACAGAGATGAAGATTTAATTACATCCCACACCACAATAATTATTTCTTCAAAGTTTAAATTTACATTTACACTAAGCAGTACCTGTTTTGTACTGAAACTTACTGGAGGTATAAAAATACAGTTGAGAATGCCTCATTCCTAAAATGTATTTCTAAAGGAAACATTACAGGATGTTTTTTGTGAACTGTTTTATTCATCAAGGAAGTCTCCCATGTAAATTAAAATCTAGTCCTCTCTTAAAATAGACTTTGTCTTGCATTCTGATGATAAATATCCCTAGAAGCAAGAACACTGTACAAATGATTCACAGTTAATGAACTATGCTTTACTTCCCGAGCTGAATCTCAGAACATATTTGCTCAAATTGATTTGAGTTCTAATGAGTTGGTGACTCTTCAATTTCCACTTAAAAGGAGAAGTGACATAATTTCATTAGCCTAAGGTGATCTTCAAGATTCTTAAATAGCCCATTCTTTCAGGCCTTAATTGAGATTTATCCATAATACATATTCTTTGGCTATTAGAGCTCCATTGGTATTTGATAGTAAGGAGTTCTGTTGCTTAAAACAGCAGTGGCTTGAAATCAAGATAAGAGATGAACTCATAAGGGTTCTGAATATGTTTAGAGGTAACTCATGAAATGACAGGAAAACATTTAAAAGACTAAACCCTGGTTCTGACTGTTTTAAAAATAAACATGACCCTGTTTATAGTTACTTTGGGAGGGGAGGATTTGTCCAGAAGGAAGCTTTCATTCAGCCTGTGGCCTCTTCTCAGCATGGTCGAGGAGCAGCTGTCTGAGACAGAAACCCACCCAGCACAGCTGAACACCTGCCTGACACAACCTACATGGGAAAGTGAGGATGGCAAAGGATGAGGAGCATCTATGCCTGGTGATGGGCACAGGACAATCTCACTCCCACTTCCCAGAGCACAGTGCAGCAAGGCTTGGGAGGAATGCCTTGTGATGTGCTCTACTTACACGTCAGTGGAGCTCCTTGTGAAGGACATGCAGTGTCAGCATCAGTGCCCTGCTACAGAAGTGCTCCAGTAACTCATAACCATCAAGCAAGAGGAGGCTACTGCTAGCACCCCTCTGCAATGAAGACAGAGCTCAAAATGCGGCAAAGCGCCACAGGAGCTGTATCTTATTGTCAAGAACAGCTCAATCCCAATTTTGAATCAACCTGCCCACCTCCACAGGAGGCAGTCAGTGTCTCAAACTGGCCAGATGCAAAACAAAAATCAGTTGACCAAATCTATTTAAAAACATCTAATCTAAACATTTAAATCTATTTAAAATCTATTTAAAACAAGAATACATTGTATAAGCAGGGAGAAAAGCAAAGCTTTGTCAATATATAAATTTAAGCTCTCTACTATGAGGAAGAGACCACAATGTGGTGTTTATCAAATGGATAGGGATACACTTGACCCATTGGGAAATCGTATTTTTCTCAAAGATTTCCTACTGAAAGTTCAAGCGCACAGGTACTTTCTCTTCCATGACAGTACCCAGTAACAACCCAAATCAAAGTTCAGTAAAAGTAAACCTGTTATTGTACATGTCAAACACAAAAAACCCACACACCAATGTGCATATACAATAGGTGGGATTAAAACCTATCTTGCATTCCCAAAATTAAGATATCCAATAGTGTAAGGGTTAATGACACCTCTATGGCTCATTAGCTTGTTTAAATGTCACCTCTATGAATTTTTATTCTCTCCCTTCCAAGGTCATTCTCCTGGTTATATTCCAGATGTCCTTTGCCAAGCAAAGCATGAGATGAAAAAGATCAGCTTACAATCAAAGTGCTGCCTACTCCAGATTGATTAGTAATTGCTAGAAACTGTTCAGACTGTGTATATCTAATACAAGACACAGTGAACATTAGATAAATAACAGAGGCAGAGGTTTATAATTTAAAGCTCCAAATTTAGAAGACAACTAGAACAATTCTAACATTTATCTCTTTCTGCACCCTTTTTGATTATGGATTAACCATGTGCCCCAAGCACAATGGTTTTGGAGAAGAAAGGAGAAAATTCATAAAATAAACAAAACAAAACTCAAGTACTGTAGAAGTTGTGGGTGCTTAAGTAAGTGACATATTTCATTCCACTTTTTCTGGCCACCATTACAAACCTAAAAATACTTTCGAGTTAATTAATTAACTTCAAACCATTAAATTAAAATCTGTGTTGTTACATTATGTCACTATAAGTCCCCATCTTGTTGAAATGTTTGGAAGCACCGGTTTTTAGTAAAAGTAATAAAATATTGAACCAACCAGTACCTAACAGATAATTGGAAGTCCCTGTGTTCCAGCTTAGAACTGGATGGACATCAGCCTCACACAGTATAAAACTCCTATGACCACTGTTTGTACTTACTGTTTTACAATCTTAGATGCAGAGTGTATTAATTAGGCAAAAACCTTACAGAGTGTAATTTCTGTGTTTGCAGTGACAGCAAATTTAACAGATCTCAATTTATCAACAAATTATTCACTGTGCTATGATTTGGTCATATATATGTATCAGTATAATCTTTGATCTGTAAAGGAAGCTGCTAAAATCATGTGCAAGCAGCAGCAACAGAATTCTGTATTAAAAAGAACCACAGAAGATGTTACAGAAAGTTATCCCCCCTTTCCAGGAGATGTTGGAAGTTTGCAGTATTTTCAGCATAATCAGTGAGGTATTTTCACTTAACACTGAGCAAATGCTTACGTGGGGTAGGTGGGCATGACAGGGTAGCACTGCATAAGCTGATTTAGAAACAAGCAGCGCTGGGCTCATTACAACTTCCTAAGAAATAGGATAAATTAAGTTTAGAAGTAATACTGTCCTTAATGGAACCATGTACCTCACATCACCTAGGCTGGTGAGCTCATCCCAGCAATCTCTGGAAGGAGAAGTACTGGACTGTGCTCTATCACTATCTCTGGTGGCAAACTGGCAGCAGGGAGGGAAGAAAAGCCACCTTAAAATGAGAGAGCGCTAAGTCTGGCTTTTACAGCATTATGGATCACAATGAAAAATTAAGTGGGTGCCCAAGAAGGACGTGAATCTAAATGAGCATTGAGCAGCATGTCACTACAAATCATGACAGTTCTGCACTGCTACAACAGAATATTTTTAACCATGCATAGCTTACCAATACATTTCAGTGAGCATATATTCTGCATTTACTTATTTGCTTGAAATGTCATAGGAACAAAATGAGCACATCCCTGGAATCTATTTTTAGAAAGGAACTTAGAAGAAATTTAGTTAATCACCCCTTAGTTTTCCAAGATCTGCAGTCAATGTCCACAACTTGTGGCATCAGAAGATGAGGCAGAGAAATCAGAGAAATCCCTTGCACAGCTTTAACTTTGGACCTGATTTCTAAATTTCAGTGTAACTGTATTTCAAAACATACTTTGTCATACTTGGGGAATTTTTTTACCTTTCAATCGAGGACTATGCACATGCATTCTTTGCAGATGAAGATTTATTGGGATGAATTCTAGTGTTTTTTCTCCTTTGCTACAGCTTGACTTGAAGGAAGAACCTGAAAAACAAAAGTTTAAAGAATCATTGCCTTAAGCATCCAGATGTTTCTATCTTCCTTTTAAAGTGAGGATGATACTTGTATGTCAGGAGTCATCTTTAATTTACTTTTAATGTGTAATTGTATATTACGAGATGAAATGTTCACTAACTGAGTCTCAGCATGTATCCATACTGGAAGCAACAAACCACCTTTTAATTCACAGAACAATCTAATTTTTTATCCTAGGAGATAGATACTTTTCCCTGCTCTCTGAAATCAGTCTACAGTCTGCTGGAGACAATGTAGCAGTTAATGTGCATTATGTTTATTCTATGCTAAAATCACAACGGTACAGAGCTATGATGGCACTGCATTTTTCCAAGTAACATTTTTTTCTTCAAAGAAAAGTCTTATATTGAGTGGGCTGTGCATTCTTCCTAGAAAGCTCAAATAAAGAAGCACAAACTATCTTAAGGAGAGCTATAAATTAGTTCACAGGAGGCATGATGCCTTGGAAAAACAAAATAAAGATGAATATGCCTGCATATTTCAAAAGTATGAGATTATGAGTAGCTTTATGGCTGTGTAAATGAATATAATTAAAGTCTAGCACTATGAAAATATAATTTACCTGAAGGTATTTGATACAGAATCAGTATAAAATGAAAGGATGTAGATTAGGAAAGAGACGTGATCTTGTTTTCTCACTCAGGCAGCCCAACATTTACTTAGGCCACTTTTTCAGCACCCTATCATTTTGCCAACTATTAATTATTAGAACTAAAATTAATCTCATTCAGATAGAATTTTTAAATAAATTTTGTCAAGGTTCAGCCTTTTCTTGAAACAAACGCACAAAATGGTAAAGGAAATATTTAACATTGTTTTTTACTTGCTCAGTCAAGACTTGATAGCCTTTATCTGTTGAAACTTCCATAGTTTCCAGCAGGACTAAGCACTGAGACTCCCAGCACAAACTACTCTGCCAGAGGGCACCAATGATGCTCCAGACCAGCCAAGCCTGCTTAGGCTGCTCCCTAACCTTAGGAACTTGAAATAATAATTTAACACAGATGAAGAACAAAGGTACGAAGAAAAGCAATTTACAGGAGTCAAAATTTTAGATGAGACAGGAAACCTGAGAATGCAGATTGAAATTAGGAGATGTTGATGATGCAGTGTGAAACCTGCATCTGAAAAACACAGACAATTAGGGAAGTAGTGAAGGCAACTCAAACTATCAGAAAAGAAATGAGAATAGGGTAGGGAAGGAGACTGTAAGTAGTTTGGAAAGAGAACAAAAGGGGGGAGATTATTTCTGAGAATTCAGCTGAAACCAAGTTCAAAGCTTAAGGAATGATAACTGGACCTGGACAAGGAAACACTGGCTGAATAAGAGGAGCATAAGATGACTGCACATTAAAAGCACAGGTGAAAGAAGAGTAGGAGGGAGAAGAGACTGCCCTCAGGAGTACACTTCTGTCCCAGCAGGAGCACAACACATGCAGCATTGCTGAGTTGTGTTACTCATTTTCTCAGGGAAGATCTGTGGAGCAAGTATCCCTTTCCATCCCTTGCCAGAAAATTACTGCATAAGGAACACCCAGGTGCTATCAGTTACTAGATTTGCTCAAGTATGAGATCCATGCAGTGGAATTAACATCTCAATCTGCATTTGCCAATAGCATCCATACCATAAAATTAAGTATAGTCTGTTTTTAAGTAACTTGCTAAGTTTTATTTAAGAACTCAAAAAAAAACCCCAAATAACATTCCCTCAATTGAAACAGTTCTTGTTATTAGTGTTGCAAGATCAAACTCCTCAAAGCTAGGAAATACCAGAGTATAGATGTAACTTTCATCTGACAGGTACCTGAAGAAGAACTGTGAAATGGGCTTCAATAATATATCATATATCAGCTTTTCCCAGTTCATTGAATGTCTTTGCTGCTCATTTTAGAAGCAGTGATTCAAGATCTTGTGTCCAACTTTTATTTTAGTATGTATTCAGGATTTAAACATGTTGCTCAAACCTCTCTCAGAGTCAAGGTTATTACTTTCCTCAAACCTGTCTACTATATACATGTTAACAACCTCTAAGGGCTTTACAAATGTTTATAAAATAATTTTAGCTGGCTGAGTTATAATTTCACCCATCCTAATGTCAGAGAATAAACATTTAAGGAACAATGCGTCAATATAAGATATGGAGGAACTTGTCCTGCAGAACACTCATTTTAATGCAACGTCACATTCTATTTTGGAAGCACAGCTCCCACTGGGCTGAATTGCATCCATAGGTACCAAGCACTTCTGCAAAACAACTTGTGTTTAGTGCCAGGCTTCCAAAAAAAGAACAACACTTCTCAAGTCTGACTTGCCTACATAGGAACTTTGTGACAGAGGCAGGGATAGTGTCCAGTTTTTGAGAACAATATTCAATTGCCTTAGCCTTGACTGTCTTTTTTCCTCCTTCTAGGGCTGAATGAATAATAGATTTTTCAGTTTGATGACTGAAACAGAAAAAAAGTAAATTGGGATGTAGGTGAAATCATGTGGGGATGATTTCAGGTCAAACTGAAACAAATGTTCAAAGTTCCACTCTCTCTCAACATCACCAAAACTGTGGTTTAGATTCACCTGAAATTGTTGTGGTTTATGTTACTGTACTGGTTTTGCACTGCCTGGTTTTTGGTAGCCAGGGGGCCACAGAGATGGCTCCTGTGAGAAGCCCCTGGAAACTTCCACGATGTCCAGCAGAGCCAATCTCCGATGGCTCTGAAAGATGGACACTCTGCTGGCCAGAACTGAGCCAATGAGAGAGGTTGGTAACGCCTCTGTGATGACATATTTAAGAAGAAAATCAAAATGAAGTGGGGCACAGTTTTTTTTCTAGTCAGAGAAGAGGAGGAGGTGAGAACATGTGAGGGAAACAACATGGAGACACCAAGGTCAGTGGAGAAGGAGGGGGAGGAGGTGCTCCAGGTGCTGGAGCTGAGATTTCCCTGCAGGCCGTGGTGCAGACCATGGTGCAGCAGCTGTGCCCCTGCAGCCCATGGATCCATGGGGGATGCAGAGATCCACCCGCAGCCCATGGGGGAGGTGCCCACGCCGGAACGGGTGGATGCCTGGAGGAGCCTGTGATCCAGTGGGAGACCCGGTGGAGAGAGAGGGCCCCTGCTTCCAGGCTGGAACAACCTGTCCTTGGAGCACTTGTCCTTGCACCCCATGGAAAGAGAGAGCCGCGGTGCAACAGTTTTGGGAGGACTGTGTGCTCCTGGGATGGACCCACGGCGCAGCAGGTGCGGTGTGGCTGCTGCTCCTGAGAGTGGAGCCACGTTAGGGAAGTTCATGGAGAACTGTCTCCTGTGGGAGGGACCCCATGGCTTCACAGGGGAAGGCTCCTCTCCCAGAGCAGCGGAAGGAAATCTCAGTGATGAACTGACCAGAAACCCCCATACCCCGTCTCCCTGCACTGTCGGTGGGAAGGGGGGAGGGGCTGGGGGGAAAAGGTGGTTTTTTACGGGCTTATTTTACTTCTCATTATCCTCCTCTGATTCTGTTAGCAATAAATTCAATTTTTAAGTTTAAATTAAGCTTGTTTTGCCCTTGAAGTGTTTCCTCCTGGTCCTTATCTCAAGTCATGAAGCCTTTGTTAACTTTTTTTTTCTTTCTCTCCTCTGCCCAGCTGTGGCAGGGAAGGGTGAGCGAGCAACTCTCGTGGCTGCCTGGTGCTGGGCCAGTGTCAAACCACGACAGTTACCTAACTCTTATATATCTTCCTGGTATGTTTCCTTCCAATAACAATACTTTCCTTTCTCTAAAATTCTCACATTACTGAGGATAAAAGTGTTTGCCAAAACAACTCAAATTTGAAATAGCCCTAATTTTTCTCAAACCTCCATTTTCAGTAAATATGCTGCTAAACCAAAATTGCTCTCTAACACGTGGTCTCCTGACACTTCCACAGCAATCTCTCGATTTCAAAAAGAAATTAAGTGGTCTCCTAATGGTCTTCTCTGTTGCGAGATGGTCAGTCTCTCACTTCTGCTTTCTAGCTATATCTCCACACTTCTCCACTAAATTCCACAAGTAGTTTGGTTAGTTGAAGTGGGTGTCACTCAGAAAACCCAAAATGTGATTGTGTTGGAGGAACATAAGAATATTTTGGAGAAATTTTATTTGCAGATGCTATCTGCCCTTCCGAACACTTCAACCCAAATTCAGGCAATATCCTAAGATGAAGAAAGACACCTGCACTGGCTAAACTGAAAAGCAGAATGGGGTTTGGCATGGGTTTTATTTGAAATATGTTGACCTGAAAAGTCTGAATTAAAATTGTCCTCACATCCCTAATCTTAGCATTTCCTACTTCCTAAGTACTTGAATTTCCAGTATCTGCAATGTGCTCCCAACATAACTATTTGTGCAACTACAGTATTAAGTCAAATATATGTCTGGCTTGCTTTTCTTATCAAAGGCTATAATCTTGCTTTTTGAATTTATAAAGTGTACTGTTTATAGAGAAGAAATGAACAAATTAACACCTCATCATTGTTTCTCATATTTGCTACAATTATTAGGTTGCTTTGTTTTCTGATAAATGTCCCTTTTTTTTATATGTGCTGGTTCAGTCCTCCTGGATAGTCTCAGTTTCCCAGGTCCACTTCATTTCTCTCAAGACCCAATTAAGACAGGTCCTTTAACATTCTCAACCCTTTATAAAGTCACTTGGCACAATACAGGTCTTGCAGGGTTTATGCTTAGTAGATTATATTGTCTGGTTTTTTAATCTCAAGAGGTCCTTTCAATATTTTCCTGCAAGTAATAATAATTACATTGATTTCTTCATTGTCTGTATTTATTGGCTTGCTTATGACACTTTCTGGAGTGCTTTCAAGTTGTAATTAGCCAAAGACTGAAAATACATGTATATATTATTTAAAACAGAATCACATGAAGTGTCATACTGGGTTAGACAGTAGTCTGCCAAAATTGGAACTGGAGTATTCTGATGATGGCAAATAATCATGGACACTTTGCAAACAAAATGGAAATTATTATACAACATTTAGTGCAATGCATGAGCTTTTTTTTTTCCCCAACAAATATTTAAGCAGTTGATCAACTGCTCCCAAAAAGCTTACTTTTAGTTAGAGAGTGGTTTTCCTTCATACACTAAAATAGGATTTCTGTTGTCTGTGACCAAGAGCACTATCCCAGAGCAATCTGGTATGAGAAATACCATGTTCAGTCCTATATTAAAAGATAATAGCTGAAGGATAGAAGTACAGTCTTAATGCCTATTTTGGGAGGCAAAGATGTGTCTCACCTAATAAATGCAACAGATTCATTATACTGAAAGCAAATGCATCCAATTAGCTATAAGAAGAAATTATTCTTATGTATTTTATTTGTATAACGAACCTGATTGCTCCATTTCTCAGTACACACACAAAGAAGTTTTGGTTGGAATATGTAGAAAGCTAGAAGTAATGAAGAAAATACTGCAAATACTTCATAAATATTTGCCAGGTATTTCACAAGATGCTATCATAATTTCTATCTTTATTTTCACAAATATTCATAACCATAATGTATCTTCCTCTTAGAAATATTCTAGTGTTTATCTCTGACATGCACTGCTAAGCCTACATAAACAAAATTGTGGGAGCAAGGCCACAGTGGGAACACCTAATGGTGAAAGCATAAAGCAAAACTGCATTTGCAAGCAATAATGGCAGCATGGTCATTGAAAACACATCTCTGAGATGGTGATTGTGAGGACTGGTATTAGAAATCTGACACCAGCAAGAAAGCAGCAACAATGACACAGCCTTTGTGGTAATTCAGAGCACACGTGCCCATTTCCTTATGGAATATCTCATAAACTGGGCAGGGAGAGGGGGAGGAGGAAGGCACACTAGGCAGGAAGAGGCAGAAAGTCCTGCTGTAAACAGAAAACTTTGATGAGAATACAGTATGATTCAGGAAATGATTCTGCTGGTCTTCGAAAACAGAAAAGAATTATGTAAGTTCCTTGAATGATTTGTGAACAAACAAACAAAAAAATAAATAATTTGTTCTGCTGATTTTTCATCATCTTTTTGTGAATAAGAAATTCTACAGGAGGAGAAGATCAGTTGTCTTTTCTGCACATTTGTCACTGATGCTGCCTTATTCCACTGGCATGTGGACACTACAGTACCATATAGACCCTGACCACAGGATTCTGTTGGATATTGAGGGAACAAGCTCTCAGCACATATCGGAGTCCAGGACCACCATTTCCACATGAAAAAGAGCAGGGCAGCACTTACTGCTCTTTCTAGACTGACCATATATTTGCATTGCCCATCCCATATTAATTCTGTGCTTTTCTGGCACACTGTGGGCAAAGAGAACTACTACACTAAGGACATGCATGGAAACCTCATAAGGTTTAACAAGACCAAGTGCAAGGTGCTGCACCTGGGTTGGGGCAGCCTCTGGTATCAACATAGGCTGGGGATGAACAGATTGAGGGCAGCCCTGCCCAAAAGTACTTGGGGGTGCTGGTGGAGGAGAGGTTGGACATGACCCAGCCATGGGCACTCAGCCCAGAGAGCCAAACGTGTCCTAGGCTCATCCAAAGCCCCGTGGGCAGCAGGGGAGGGAGGGGATTCTGACCCTCTGCTCCTCTCTGGTGAGACCCCACCTGCAGGGCTGCCTCCAGCTCTGGGGTGGCAGCACAGGAAGGACATGACCTGTTGGAGCAAGTCTAGAGGAGGTCACAGAGATGCTCAGAGGGATGGAGTACCTCTCCTATGAGGAAAGGATGAGAGAATTGGAGTAGTTCAACCTGGAAAAGAGATTTCAGGCTGATCTAATTGCAACCTTCCAGTACCTGGAGGGCGCTTACAAGAAAGCTGGAGAGGGACTATTTACAAGATCATGTAATAACAGGACAAGGGGGAGTGGATTCAAACTGAAAGTGGGGAGATTTGGATTGGATATTAGGAAGAAATTCTTGAGTTTGAGGGGCATGAGGCACTGGAACAGGTTGCCCAGAGAAGCTGTGGATGCACCATTGCTGGAAGTGTTCAAGGCCAGGCTGGGTGGGGGTTTGAGCAACCTGTTCTAGAGGAAGGTGCGCCTGCCTGTGGCAGGTGGATTGGAACTTGATAATCTTTAAGGTCCCTTCCAATCCAAGCCATTCTATGATTCTAAGATTTTAAGGTGTTTCATTCCTGGTGAATATGCCAGTATTTAGTAGCTAACAATCTAGTAAATTCTTAACTGTTCCAGAAAAGAGACTACTTCCATGAAATCACAGATTCCTACCTGTATGCTTCCCAAGCTCTGCAAGAGTGTCCTGGTACATGCTCAACATCTGATCACAGTGAGCAATTACACTTTTGCGCATGTTGTCCCAGTGAGGAGCAAGTTCCCCCAGGTCTTTAAGTTCTTGATTCCTGTAACAAAAGGCGAGAAGGCACTAATTAACTCATTAATCCATTAAGATTCATCCAAATTAATCTAAAACAAGTTTGTTACAGAACATCAGAACTATATCCTAATCGAAACAAAATCTGTTTTCAGAATGCTTGTAAGATCTGCTTTTCATCTCTATTTTACAAGTACACAATAAAGAATGTCAGTGAATAATGCAGTAATTTTTGTGTTCAGGACTCATTTGGTATAAAGGCAGTAGCCTACAAACTGAAATACTGTTTCTTTTGTGGAGGAAAGAAGGCTGCCAGGCTCCAGAGAGCTGTCCAAAACTTTTTGTGAAGAAATATGAAACACCATTGGAAAGAATACAAAGTTTGCTTTTTCCCCAACACTTTCAATATAGTTGTTTTGATACACTGCTCTTTGGATACTTTCATACACATCATAAACATAATTCTAGCAGTGTTTCTACAAAAGTCACTTCACCAACACACCAGCCCTCACCACATTTCTTCAGCATTCAAAACAAAACATACACAAAAAAAACCCCCCAAAAAGCCACACCACCGGTCCCATAAAAGTCGTGTCCAGCCTTACAGTATTCATCAGGTCAAAACAGCAGTGCTATGGTAACCAAATATGTCACTGGAAATCCAAAAGGAAATCCAAAAGGAAATCCTTTAGTAAATTATCAGTTTTCCTGTACACTCTTGAGAGCTGACCTGAGTGAAACAGAGATAATTTTAATTTCCTGCACAAACAAGTGCCTTTCCCTGGGCTTTGTTTGGTTATCCCTGTTGCAAAAGAAGTTTCTCCTGTATCTATCCCAAACCCACTTTGTGGGACCTGTTTTTAAAGAAAATGAAACATCTTGACTCTTCAAACATCTGGAACTGTGCAGGAGAAAATTTTTGCAACAAAACCAGTTGTCCTCATTTTCCTCGAAGCATCAAGAAGACTGTTTCACTGCAATTCTTGGAAGTCTCCAAAAAGACTTCCAGAGGACAGCTCTTGCATACAGAAAAATTACTGAAGAAAAAGGAAAAAAAGGGGGAGAAGGGGTGGAAAGAGGGAGGGAAAGACCAATGAGCCTGCAGCACAGGAACAGAGTTCACTTATGTGAACAGCAGATCTGACCATTAGTCAAAAAGTCTTAAAATTAAACAGAACAGCCACACACTGGTACAGTGATGTTTTCCCCATCATCATTAGCTTTGCATTAGTGTGAACAGAGTTAGAATAAGCTCTATAGGCCTAACTCTGCTCCTGGTGAACGTGACAACCAAAACCAAACAGATTGCACTGGAAGCAGAATTAAAGCATTTTGTTTATACATGTCCTTGAGAGTATCAGCACAGAAACAAAGATTACACCACATGAATTTGTTGAGAGTTTACTAATGGCATGATTACTTTTTGCTATTTAATTGCTCCTGAAGCTGAACCAATTCAACTTTTCTCCATCAATACAAACTGGCAATGTTGTAGCATAAGAATAATCTGCCGTGAAAGGATGAAACCAGCATTTTCAATGACCATTTTCCTTGCCAGTTTTTTAGCACCTTAACATGAGGTGTCCCTTAAATTAAAATCTTAGGGCTTTCCTTTTCAGAAAAGTGTGTAAAATTTGTTAGGATATGCAATTTTGTTTGTTTGCAGTGATAATATTTTGGCCCTTAATATTTATGGTGTCCGATTTAATAGTTTTAGGAACCATGTTTGGACCTGGCTGGCTTCCAAAACTTAACTGCTTCTTCTATATGGGAATACAGTATTCTATCCAAGAGTTATATCCCTGCCTCTATCTAAGCTCATGCCTGGACCTGTTGTTCTCAAGCTGAAGTTAAACAACAGCAGGAATAGAAACCTTTTATCTCAGACTAAAACATCCAACCAAACCCAAAAATTTGTTTAACAGGCTGACTATGAGTCAACTCCACTGACACCAATAGCAATGTGAAGGAGAAACTCAAATCCCTCAATATTAACTTTAATAGGTTTTCAAGAAATACCAAATCCTGCCCCCATTACTGGTGACAAGATTTGATTTGTTTCATCTCAGAAACATGGACCAATCACTGAAGTAAAAATTCAGCCTCTAATATGTCACAAAAAAAGACTACAATGCTTAAAGAAAGAGTACAGTGCTATAGCAATCTAGAGCATATGCAGGATGGAAACTTTGAAGACTACATTTTCTGAATTTATTTTCATTTTAAAATACAGCAAAATCAAAACCATGAGACAACAGGATTATATGACAGACACTTCCTCAGAAAACAGCCTCCTTGCACATTTAATACCTTTATTATTTTTTCTAATGGAATTATAGAAGACAGAGGACTTAAATAGGATTTATGTCTTGTGTTCTTTTACAATTTGTCACTGCTGTTGTTGACTCAATACAATTCTGAGTTATGGATGAAAAAAAAATTGTCTTTTCTATATCTAAACTCCATCAACAATACTCCGTAATACCAAGCTTTATTATTATTACATGAAAGGCCTCTTCCAAAAGTAAAGAGAGTGGAAAAAACATATTTTTCATATTTGAAAGTTTATAGTTCATACTAATACTCATGGTTTTGGAAAATTTTAATCTATTTTAATAATAATACTTTTATGATAATTTATTTAATTGAATAACTTTTGGAACACACAAACTAGTAATTGTGTCAAACAACAATTGTGCTGTAAAAAAAATAATATATATAATAGATATTGGTTCAACAGAGGGCAAATCAGTTACTGATCCAACTTTTCAATGCATCAATGGAATTCTTAATAGCTTGTCAACTGAGCAGGAAGCTTAGTGCAAGCTCTGTGTTGTTAAAAGAGTTATTTATCATCTTATCCCCCCCCACTCCAAATCTTCTCTCAAAGTCTTTTCCAGATAATTGCTCTCATCACTGTGACAGATCTTGTGCTCTCACCATCAACTTAAGTTCATTTTACAGAATGAAATCCAGGCTTTGTCTAGAGCTGTATGTCTTTGTCTTGCTGTTCAGCTCCTCAAACTGCTTCCTGGACAGTTTTTTCTGTCATTGCCCAATGGAAACTCCACCTGAGAACGTGTCTTAGCTTCCACTATCTCCTGCCTTCATTAATCAGTTACATTCCTTGGTGGCCTTGTCATAATCTTGCTCCGTTTGTATCTAACCAGAATGTGGATGTAAACAGTCTGTCCCATTCCTCATTCTCCACCTTAAATATCAGCTAATTAGCTAATTTTTAAGTCTGTTTTAGTTACATTCTGGTTTTTACATGCATTCTTTCCTTTGGTAGACTAATTACGTCTTTCTATCAAGAAATGGCTGAGAACCCAAGGCTCAGATGAGTATTCTGCCTTTGATTTACCAACTCATGCTTTTTTTATTTTTCAGAACACCTTAGGTGAGTGATTATGGTAAACCACTAAAAATACCTGAAAGAGGCACAATGAATTTCCTGTATGATTCATGTTGGTAATTTCTACTTAAACAGCTCCTGCTTTGTGCCATGCACTCTAATGACACTAGTAACAGAAAATGACTTGCTCATCACTTTAGATACAACAGCTTAGAAGTCTGAAGGAAGCATATTCAATGCTAAAATACAAACCCTGATTTCTGTAACGAGCACTTTGAACAACTGGTATGCATCATGTTGCAAAATTAGAAGGAAGTCCCAATATTGAAATCATGTTTCCCATGAACTTGTTTTTGCAAAACTACCTCCGACAGTCCAGACACCATTGTGGAATACACAGTGAAAACCTGTGGTCAGTGACAATAAATTAAAATAGTGCAAAACATCAGCAAGATGTTAAGATGAGGAAGAGGAGTGAAAAGAGGGCAATCCCTCAAAGAACTTTCTTGAGTCTGATTACTCTGTCTCAGAAAAGGGAACAGCAGAAATAGCCCTTTGCATCATCAAGGACACAGCACAAATCCTGACAAATTGAAAGATAAAGTTTAAAAGATCACTGCAATTCAAAGGAGATAATTAAGAGAATATAAGATAAAAGTACATAAACCAAAAATACTGTATGAAGACCAAGTAGCAATGTTTTATACATACAGCTTCAAAAATCCAATGATGCGATTCCCAGTGAAGAAAACATGACAAATTCAAAACCTAAAAAATGAAACTATTTTGACCTCCGCCAAGCAAAATTAGCTTCTAAAATCCACTTTTGCAAAACATCAGAAGCAAAGAGCTTAGCAGGATTCAAAACAACATGAGACATTTCTTGAGATTATATTTGCAAAACTTCTATCATAACAGCATAAAAATTCTGAATATTTATCAAACAGGAGCTTTGGAGTAAATATACACCATAAGCTTTGGGATATGACTCAATCACTCATGAGTAAAGGAAGCTTAGAAGTTTCTTTCTAAGGAAAGGAGTACAGGAATTATTTTTTCTCACAAAGTTCACTTTAAAATTCATGTACGTGTTTATGGATAACCATTTCATCTTTTTTTTTTTTTTTTTTTAGAACAGAAGCAGATAAAATTACTCTCATTTCTCTTTGCTGCAAGATATGCTCCTGTGATATATAGCCAATAAACCCCAGACAAACAATATAGCATTCCCTCCAGAAATAAAGTAATCATAGTATTTTCACTGTATTGTTTCCAAAACAGACAAATAATTATTAAGGAGGAGTTAATCCTTTCTGGGGAAGCAAAAAAAAAAAAACCAAAAACCAAAACCACAAGCATATTTTTCATTATTTACTAATAATTTTCTTTCAGAATCTCTTGAAAACAGTTGCCATTTTTGTCTTCTTACAGAATTTTCCAAAATTATTCCAGGTTTTGGTAAGCCTGACCTGACAGGCAACTAGAAACTACAATGTAGGGTGTGCCTACCTTTTACATGCCCTGAACAGTTGTTTAGAAACAAATAAACAGAAAAAAAAAAGAAAAACCAAACAAAGCAAACAAAACAGACAAAAAATCACACCAGAAACACATGAGCAAACTACCAACCCCAAAAAAGCCAACAAATATATAAAAAAGTATTTTAAAGGCTGTTTTTGTATACATATGAGGAGAATAGACTGGGGTTTGCAAAGCCTCAATAATATTTTATACAGTTCCTAAGAGGTGAAATTTTTAAGTTCCTTTTAATTTCTATCCACCACCATCTCCTTTTTATTATACAAAAGTGGAGACAATATATAAGCTAAATTAAACTCATTTCTTCCTTCCTGCCTTAAGACCCTTTCCCTTCCATTCTTGCCTTAAACTCTTTCCCTACTAATGTCTCTCCCTTCCTTGGATATTTTATTACTTGGATCTATCTTTCAAAACCTCAACATCTTCAAAGAGCATGATCATTTGAGGTTAATTGCATGATTTTCATTTAATAGCAGAGGATAATTCTCCTGTATTAGACAATTGCAGAGTCTTGAATCCAGTAATACTTAGAATGGCATCTGTGGAATTTACACTTTTATCCTAAATTATATTTTAGTAACTAGAAATAGCATCTGGAATTGCTTTAGGGTTTTTTTGTTTGGTTATTTTACAATTTAGATTGTTTCACCAGAATACAGTGGAATCAGCTTAAGACAATATTGCTTCAGTTCCATGATATAAGCAAAACCCTTTTATTTTCACAGTTTAAATTTAAAACTTTATTTCCTTCTTTCAGCTTGGAGTCATACATGTGGCAAGATTAATCGCATTATTAATTGAACAATTACTCAACCATTTAAACATTTTCTGGGTTTCTGTTTTCTTTTTTCCCCCAATTTATTAATCAGAATGCATCATTCAAAATACAGAGTGAGGATCTCTCAGTTTTGTACAAAGCTTTTTTAGTTGCCCTAATGCCTTAAGCAACAGGAACTGCCAAAATTACACCCGAGTCAGTGCTATTAGAGCCAAAGATAAGTACTGCTAAGTTCAAAACCTTTAGCTAACAGTGTAAAAATTCAAATGATTTTTGTGATGACAGAGTTTGAGTGTGTTAAAATAACTATAATCTTGAGAAAAAGACAATTTTTCACTTCAATTTTGCATTTTTTCACTATATTGTGGGAGGCTCTAATTTGCTCAATATGGACTTCCTTAGGGCATGCTGTGCACAAATATAACATCTGGAAATCTTAGCAGCCTTTGCTAAGAATGATTTCTCTGGAGTCTTAAAACCTGTGTGGATCTTGCAAAAAAGCCTTCTCTGAGAGGGCAGTCTCAATATAGAATGTAAGTTAGCATTTTATAGATTCAGCACTGCTGAATTCTAGGTAATGTTATGTAGAGGTAACTGTCACAGAAATATCAGTGATGTCACTCCATTCCAATGCAGTGCAACTTTAAACACCCAAAATCAAAGTAAAATCCAGCAAATTTTACTTAAGTCATCTATGAAAGCCCCTCTTAGACTTTCACAGGGGCTATCTCTTCCAAAATAGGTTGTGAACAGTGAAATCAAGAGGACAGAGAATTATGTAGTGTTTATTCATTACAATATTTTATCCTTTAGTTTATAAATTAACAGGGTTTAAAACTGATCTTGTCTGATGCGGACAATTGTCTAAGCACTATTTACAAAAGTCAAGCTACACTTATGTTCATATACTTATATTCCTTTATGCAGTAACTGATGGAGAGTAA
Organism: Corvus cornix cornix; assembly: GCF_000738735.6. NCBI lineage: Eukaryota > Metazoa > Chordata > Aves > Passeriformes > Corvidae > Corvus > Corvus cornix. The sequence goes on from NC_046334.1 coordinate 11,572,757, forward strand.
GAAGAGCAATCATCCTTTGATGTACAGTGAGGTAAATACAGCATTTGTATGTATTTGAGCTACATTTACTGACAGGTTTGGGAATTTTTGAAGTGTTGAAAAGAAAGTACTTACAAGAAACAATGTTGTGAAAATTCTTAAGTGGACAGGCATATTAACAGTGTCTCTCTGAATGTGATTGATTCAAATATCTTCAAAAGTCATAGTAAGTTTACCCAAAATCACTTTTATTAAATGCTATCACCTCTTATCAATACATTTTTGCAATGCCACTGCTCAAAAACAAGTCAAGTAAATACCAGCATCCAAAGGTCCAAAAAAATCAAAGCCTACTCCCAACACTTGGCATTGGGGCTCCATTTCTCAATAGTTGTCTAATAAGAGGAAGTAGAAAAACATCTATTTTTCTGACAGCCTTAACTTTGTCATCATTCCATAATGTTACATGAAAGAAATAAAATACAATACATAGATTAAATAAAATACAGAGATTTGCACCAAAAAAAAAAGCCTAGTGTTGATGGGACAGGACAGTCATTTCAGGAGAAAACTTGAGTGTGTGCTTTGTACTCTGGAGAGAGGGTTTAAGTTCAGTAATTTATATTTGAAATCTGCTTATGAGTTGTGATCACAAATGCCATGGGCCAAATTCAAGTATAGGTGGCATTTCTTTTCAGCCAAATCTCTTGCTGTGCTGATCCAGTTACACCAGGTGCATCTGCAACTGCAATCTTCAATTGTATGGGTCAATCAACTTTCTGAACCATTACTGTAAGCTAAGTCTTTTTTAATAATCACTACATTCAAAGAACCATTTGGCTAATCTTGCATGACACATGTAAAATATCAGGACCAGATTTGTGTAAAGAAATATTAAAAACAGTGGAAAGGACCCATTGGAACACCTCGAAGAGGAAACAGAAATAATTTTGTAATAAAAACCAGCTAAGCAGACTGTATGACCCTTGCTAGAACAATAAAAATTACCATATAGCTCCTATTAAAGTTTCTTCCAGGGAGGTTTGAAGGATAAAATCTGTAATGCATGCATTTCTTTAAAAATATTATTTCATGCTGAAACCCAAAGTTAAATACCCTTAGAGGTTACATATTTCAGAGCATCATGTCGGTAAATGAAAGCGTTTGTTTAACAATGAACACTGGAGCTTTATCAAGAGATAAACAATTGTAAGAGCTGTGAGGAAAGGGAATTTAAACTAAAAATTATAATGAATACTGAATAGGATTAACACTTACTTGCATATTTTTATAGGTAATTGCGTCAGACCTGACTATATTGAAGCCACAATAAAAATAAAATTAAACAGGCTGAGTATGATAAGAAGTGGCTTCTGAGACAAAAATATTTATCCTTTTATACTAACTGGGGGAAAAAGACACAGAGAAGTATACCTCAGAAGAGAATAGCCTGAAGATGGTGCAGTACATGTTTTGTGTGAATTCAACAACTAATATAGTAGCATCCTCCTCACACGTTTTACTTGATTACAAGTGTAAGGGCTCCACAAGAACACGTCTTTGCAATTATTTCAAAAAGCAAAGCCCAGACAAAACTGAAGCTCCAACCCATGCTCTTATATGATAATAGATGACAAAGATGCCCCTATTGCCACCATCTGCTACTATCCTACCACGTGTTGTTGCTCCTTTTGGTTAGTCGTACCTCCTCCCTCAGACTCTATCAATCACTTATCTCTCTTTCACACCCACACTTTCAACTAGGCTTGAACAGCTTAACCACGTTGCAAATCAGGAAAATCAGAAGCACTTGTCTCAATCTTTGAGCAACTTTTCCTTCTGTTTCTTTCTCAAAGCTTTTCTTTATTTTGGTGAGGAGAAAACCCCACCATGGTGATTTTTTACTATGAGTTTATCCAGGGAGGTGAATTCTATAATATGAAATAACAACAAGGGCTATTACTTGCATTATGCCTTTGGAGAGAATAATGCAGTAGTAGTAAAAGTGGTTAAAGTAATCCTCTAACATTTAAAAGACATTTACCTGTGGGGCAAATGAAAATATGGGAAGTGCATGAACTGTGCGAGTCAGCATAATCTATTTTTATTGCTTACTAAAAAAAAAAACCTTGCACATAAGTATTCTCTAACAAGATGAGGCCATAAATGCCTAAACACAGTACTAAATGAATAAAATAAAGTATCATAACAATTCATAGGATTTTTATAACACATCATCACCATGCATAAGTATGTGTCAGTCCACTGACTCTATTAAAATCAAGATTCCAGTCTTCTGCATGCTGTTCTATTGGCATAAAAAAATCATAGAGAAGCAACAGATGGGGTGAATAAAAATAGAAAAGAAGCTCCATATTGCAGGACAAACAACCTCTGTAAACCGCAACAGGAAAGTGCACAGGATGGCTTTGGGATGCAGCACTAGGTCAGTGTTAGTCTCATACATGAGACCAGATGCCCATCTATGTGTGAAGCAACTTCCATGAGGAAAGAGGCAATATCTTCTACATCACCCATTAACACTGGATAAAGAAGGCATTCTCTTCAGGGTAGCCCTGGACTACTTAAAATAAAGGGGTTTCCCCACATTTTATCAGCACAGCTTACAAGGATTCAAGGACAAGCTGCCATTTTAATCACTGCAGTGGGAAATTAGACATACAGAGGATTTTGGGACACCTGTGTTCCCTATTCTCCTTTTTCCCCAGGCTGTACACATTTTAACGATTCTCAGACATCTCTCCTGGTTACAAGACCAAACATGAACTAAGGTTTCAAACAAACATTACTTTGGTATCCTTTTCTTATGCCACCTCATTTAGATTATCTAGAGGAATGTCATTTTTATCCTCATTGCTGATTTATTCACTACAAACTTGTCATTTTCCATTGCATAATGTCTGTCTGTGTTATTAACTCTACCCAGACATGTAGCCAAACACACCACAATGCTGTTCACACCCCTGTCATTTGCTGATTCTTTATAAAATGTTAACGTTCCAGATTATTTATATTGTTAACCAAATGTTGACATTCACAGATTTAAAGTCATGACCGCACTTTAGCACAGTTTGTTGCTCAGAACTTATGAGGTCACTGGAGTCCTAAAAATTCTGAGCAGTCAATTCTGTTGTTCAGTTACAGCTGTAAATTCTTAGCAGCCAGAAAGTGCCCATTTCATACTTCAAATTAATATTTTTTAGCTCATCATTTGCATGATTCCAAGTCAGAAAAATAAAATTTACTTCTTACTATTGCTGCTGCTTCTTCCTTACCTTCTCATATCCTCCTTTATGTGCAGATTTATTAGTTCTTTAGGAACATGGAAAGAGAGGGTGGTCTCAGCCATCTGTTCCCGGATCCGCATCCACTTGTTGTCAGAAGTAGGGAATCTATATAACTTACAGACTGGGTTTCTTAACACTGCAAAGGGGAAAAATCATATCATTGCTTTACTGTGGTTATGTGACTCTGAAAATTTATGGCAACAATTTCATGCAGAAAATAATATATATTGTTTTCCCCCTTGCTTACAAAATTAATTTTAGAACCATTAAAATTCTATTAAAAGCATTTAATTTTTATTTCATTTTTTATACCAGAATGTGGAGGACAAAGTATTACTAGTACAGTCATTAAATCACATTTTACCAGCACAGTAGCTAACCTGTGAATTTAGGATTTCAAAGTAGTGAGAATGTAAATTAGACTCTCTTTTCGTACATTTAAGCTGAAGTTAGGAAAACCAGAATGAGCAAATGAACAATGAACTCAATACAGTCCCTACCATTGCTTGCTACCTGCTAGAACCACTCACAATTCCAATAAATTGCACAGGACTCAGAGTTCAGCTGCATCTTCCCCTTGACATGCACACACAGAAGTCATTAACACAAATAGAAGGTGTGCTTCTACATTAAAGGAAACAACTTTTGACCATTTTAGAGTTACCTTGATCATTGATGTGGTCAAGACATAGAAATAAATATAACAGCCCTGTCACTGTGTTACACACACTGTTTTCAGATCACTATTGCAACATGACATAAGAAAATCACATTTCTTGGTGTTTTGGAAGCTTACAATCCATCATGTTTTTATTTTACAGTTCTCACATGTTGGCTACATTTCCGTTCAGATCTTACAGTGATGCTCTATAATAAAGGTGGGAAATTTCTACTCTCTCCTTTCCATCTTTTTCTTTTACCCTGCTCTTATTTTCCAGAAAGAACAAATAGGGGAAAAGCTGAGGAAGAAAACGTTCTGTTTGACTACTTTGATAAGCTTACTTGGAGACAAATGATTGTCATTTAACACACATGTCCACAGCTTCCCAACTCGGAATGACTTTGGACAGCCATCCAAATCCTCCACTGGTGCCTTTCTGTCAGCCTTCTGGAAAAAGCTGCCTTCCAGCAGGCTCCCATTGATCTGCCGCTGAGTGGTCTGTAACTCAAAGGAATGCATTCCCCATGTGTGCTGTGGGGAAACTGCTGCTGTCAAAATGACATCTGCTAATAGACATTTCAATTCACAACTCCCTGACACCATTAATGCTTATGTAGGCTGATTTATAGAGAATAAAAAATAAAAGATACACAAACTCTCTTGTCTATCTAAGCAATCAGGTTTTTTAACAGAAATCCTTTAGGAAAGGCCTAAAACAAGACCAGAGATTCAAAGATACTGACAGTAAACCCATCGCTGGCAACTCAAAGAAAGGAGTAGTGTTTAAGTAGTTGTACTGCTCTGTATTCCCATCACTCTACTATTTTTCAGCATTAGTCTTTGATGAAAAACTGGAAGCCTTTTTAGAGTCATTTTGCCTTTAGTTATTAGTGATTTTACTTTCAAAAACTAAATTCTAACTCAGTGTTATGAAATAAGCCAAAGAGATGCTTGAAATCACTGACATATGAATAACAGTAATTTTTCTTTACTACTAATACCCAAAATATCTTAATGTTCAAACATTTTTCCACACACTTTTAGAGTTTGAGGATCTTCACTACACAGATTTAACTACAGAAAAAAGCATCTCCAAGCCTATGATCAACTTCCACCCATTGTCTGGGCTTTATTATATCACTTGGTTAAAACATGCTGCAACACATATTTCCTATTTTCCTTCTCTTTTGCTGAGATTCTTGTAATCAATGAAACCAGTCTTGTCAGTAATACTAACAGTCTCTGTCATTTCACAAGGCTGATATATGGCACCAATCATCTCCCATTAACAAGGCAGGGAATACAAATTTTCAAATGTCAGGGAGAGCTTGGGAAACTAAGGGCTAATTCAGGTCTCGCCTTAAACAGAAAACTGCCGAACCAGATGATAATTTTGGGTTGGGTTTGGTTTTTTTCTGTTGTGCCCCCTGATCAGTTGGGAGCAGCCTGGTATATATTACCAGGACATTTTAAATGATGATGCCCCAGACACAAAAGACTCTTTTCTTTATTTTACCTTTTTATGTCTACTTCCTAAGGAGTTTATCAAAGCATGTTTTTCCAAGAACAGCCCTTAAATTTGCACTCAGAATCTATTACACTGAAAAATACACATTAATCTGTTAGAACCTAAAGCAAATATGTAGCTGAAAAATCTCTTTCCTTCCATCTCCCCCCTGTAACCACAACCACAACCATCACAAAGAAAAAACAAAACAAAAAAAAAAAACAGAAAACCCATCAGGACTGCAGCAAGGGACAAAGGACACTGAAAATTTGGATCTAAAATTGTGACTTTTATGGTTGCTAGAATTATTAAACTACTCTCCAGGTACTAGCTGAATTTTCAGGTTTTTGATTCAGGTCTGAATTTTCAGATGGGGGTAATCTCAAGTGCCTTGTAGTTTTTTAAAATGGTCAAATCATCTCTCCATGGGTTTAGGAAGAAAATTTAATTTACAAACTCAGAAAAAAAGCCTGGGAATTTTTCCCAAAGAATCCAAATAATTCCAATATGCAGTATTATTAAAGCTTGAGATTGTCAATAAAAACTGCATAGTGCTTGATGTTTTCCTCATAAACAGAACTACTGAAATCATGCAATTCCATACAAATTTCAGAAGTGTCTTCCTTTCCAACTACAACAGTAATTAATTTCTAACTATAACAAGTTTTCTAGAACAGAATTCTAGAAGACATGTAAAAGCACCCAAACAATAAGAATGGCAAGAGTAGAATTGGCTTTTATAAAAAGTAGTTATTAAAATGAGTGGAAGGTTTGTAAACATGATCCCTCCTGTATTTAGACAGTGATCATGAGAGGGGTTAAAAAAAATAAAATCCACATGAACTGCAGTGCTTAAAAAAGAGAAAACCCAATTTTAAAAGCTTTTCTCTGTAGCATCAAGCCTAAAAGCCAGTGCCATGTATTTACCCATCCATATTTTTGGACATTCTCATTTTTAAATGTGAAGACCTTTGCATTTTTTATTCCATGCAATATCCTTCACATTGCTTCCCTTGTAAGCAGAGTAAAAAAATAATAAAAGATTGAATACTCTGGTTTTATTTTCATTCCCTATTGAACATAGATCAAAGCATATCTCTGCCATTTATTAATTTACTAACAGTGTTTCTATTTATATCTTTCTTTGTAGCATAGGTATATGATGTGTATTACCTCAGGAATAATAATTACAGCTATCTTAATTTTGCTTAATTTCAATTACTTTTATTCTCTTTTTTATTTACAGTGCAATTTGTTTACATGCAAACAACTGGCAAACTCTCCAGCATTATAAATAAATGAATTTTGAGACGTGAATTCAATCTCTTGGGGTATAAATGGAATAGTGATAAGGCACTGAAATACACTACTCATTCCCACTCACTGAATAAGCATCTCATAACTCACTGGAGGGCTGCAAGTTCCCTATCCTAAGATTTAAATTTCAGGAGAATGCCAGTGTTCTTCTATGCCTACAGGCTTAAGGATTCACAGAGGGGTATTTTTTCCAGTTGCATCATTTTGAAGGCCTGATACACAATAAGAAACAGAAAGTACCAGAAAGCTTTACAACGATATACACATGTACTAAATATGTATGTATATGGGGGTACTTCTGTATGAACACAGCAGGGAAAGCAGTACAGGCACTGTTGATGTTATCAGGTTTCCTGACACTTTTGCACAGGCACCCATATGAGAAATCCAGTCTGTCTCCAGGCAACACAGAGAGCCTTAATCCACAGGAAGCCCAGTCACAGAGGCATGCTGGGGAAGAAGTCTGATGGGTTGGGGAAAGAGGCTGACAGTATAAAAGGAGAGCTAAAATTTTCTAAGAAAAGAAATTGGGAATTCAGTAAAAAGAATGGGACTGACAAAACCTAGAACCAGTGCCTGGTGTCAGCAGGAAAGTGGAAATGATGCTGGAAGAGAAAGTCACAAGTGCAGGAAACAGACTGAAGAGTAATTATTTATCAGAACAAATTTCCTGTGAGTGCAAACTCTTTCCAATATCCTGCATGCTGTCATTTCTTGCATATGCACCTGCGGTTCCGCTCCTTCCCCTCAATTCTTTTAAAAAAACCTGAAAACCCAAAAAATGACAAAAAAAAGGCCCTCCACAGTATGTTTGACTTTATAAACCCTAGTACTGTTGGGTGGGGTTTGGTTTTATACTGTGTGTTTGTATATGAGAATAATAAATGTAGAAACGCTGTCTAGATATGCTATAGAATCACGTGCAAATATTCTTGACAAATTGATCGACTTCAATATTCATAAAACCAACATCTGCCTTGGAAGTTCCAACAAAATACATACACAATCTACAGCATTTTCCTATACAAAAGAAGTCAACAAAAGACCCCAATCAAACCCACAAAAGGGAGGCAACAAATAGGAAAAATCAGTCGTGAATCAGTATTGTTCTCTGAGCAGAGATGTCATTTCTTTAAGTCCCACTATTCTGGATAACATATAGAATCAGAATCAAACAACTGCACTGAGTTAGATCAAATCCTTCAATTTGTCTCTGTATCTTGTCTCCAAGAATAGCCATAAATAGATACCTAGACATGCAAATACCCTCCCTGCCTCCAGCTGTTTCCAGTTCAGGAATTTCTGGAGCCAGATGTAATTCCTGTACATTCAGTAATTCTCAATTAACATCTTTCTCACTTGGAATTGATGAAAAGAAATGGTAGCTCTGTAGGAGAAATTTTTCCATTTCTCATCTAATCTTAATAACTCACAGAAAAAAATTACAGCATTCATGCATACATGGAAGAACTTAATTTTTTGGAGGTTTTTAGTGCTTCCTTCAGACTGCAAAGCTAGTCTAATGAGTCTGTCCTATCAGAAGTCATATGAAAAAGTTTCAGTAAAGGTTTTAAAAGGCTGTAAAATTTCAGTAACATTCCTCCTCAACTGTATGCAGCAAACACAGAATTCTTGACAGCGCTGTGGTTTCAGATGACCCATATAACTTATTTGTGACATCGTTACTGCAGAGTAATGGAGATTCATAAACTTGGGCTAATAAAAGTTTTATGGTGCAGCATATCAGCATGTAATATTTCTCAGTATAATGAAAGAGAAATAGCTCTAGTTTAACACCATGCACACAACCCCAGAGTTGACCTAGAATTGAGAATGCCTTGCCAACAGCTCCCTTTATTCTACAACAGACAGCTTCCAGATCAAACTGAAACTGCCACTTCATCAGCTATGCGAGAGATTGATTCTCCCAGGTATTCACTTACAAATAATGCATAATTATTTAACAGAATGCCATGCAATGACATGACAGAATCTTACAAGGTTAATTCCATGCCCATGGAAGTCACTGACAATCTTGAAAATCATTGAACTGTAAAGATGTAGGAGATGAAGATTTCATGCACTGCTTCAGAAAGCATAACTGACACACATTTCCTCACATTTCTCAATAAAATGATACTGTCAAATATGTATAAAACACTAAAATATTGAACTTAAACATCTGTGCAGCATTTGAAGAGTTTTTATGAGCTCTGTCACAAATCTATGTGCTTTCTTCAGGACCCGACATAGCATTGAAAGAGCCATCTCTTAGAGATGCTGGAATTCTTACCTGCATTTAAGGAAGGTAGGTTGTCTTTCCCACTTAGGCCTTCAGTGGCTGTACACTCACGAACCAATGCACACTGCAAAAGAAATGCAACAACAAATGTGACACATTCAGGGGTCTGAAATAAATCCATGGCAGTTTATAAAAGGTAGCCAGAAAACCATCACTGATAATAATATAAACTTCCGAAGCCCTAATTATAATTTACATTTTTTCTTTATATTTCTGTTCCAAGACACTGTAACACAACCAAAATTATAGCCAAGAAAATGACAAAATATGATCAGCTGTTTCATAATAAAACAGAAAGGTTTCCTAGCAGTATAGTGGCAGAAGGGTTGAGAGATATTAATAGTTTAGCTTAATAATATATTTTATTATATTTTTAAGAATAAGGCACTTTCATTTAAAACAATTTTTGACAAGTTTTGTGCTTTCAAAGGAGTTTCTTTAGGCAAAGCAGTTTTCACATGCACTCTGCAAGAAAACAATTTTTAAACAAGGGAAAGGTAGGAAGCACATAAAAGTCTTTAAAATGTGCTTGCAGTTTGTGATAAAAGTAATATGTTATACAAGTGAACTGGAATATTTCTTTGATAAGATTAGTGCATAAAAGTATAAAAAGTTTATGGAAAAATCAATCAGTGTACACCTGTGTTAAATGTAGTATGAAGTATAGTTTTAATGCTCCTCCTACCCCCAGCTAGTAAACAAATGAGAGTCTCTAAAGGTGATAGGGAGCTATGTTCCCCAGTTTCTAGAAGTTCAGTTGGAAAACCTAAGGCAGAGAGCAAGACATGATGTATTCTCTATCAGTTGACATCTGGAAATGAATTTAACCATCACCTTCCTCTTCCATGAGAAATTCCTGCACATAGTTTATCTAAAAGTGAGCAAACCCAATTCAAAAGTTATTTATTTGAAGTAATTCAGTAACTCTACATTCTAACAATTGCATCCTCTCTTGGGGTGATTTTACGATGTGTATCCCCTATCTCTGCTCTATGCCCAGAAATTAATTTTTTGCTGTTTCTGTGCCTTTAAACTGAGCCTGAGAGGGGGGAGAGAAAAAAAAAAAACCAGCAAAACTTTCAAAGCAGTTTACAGTTTGTTTTCAAGGACACAGATACACAGACTCCTCTGTGTTCTGCTTTCTACAGGTAGAGAGTAGAAGAACCACCCTGCTTGCTTTCCAGCCAGCTTTCAGCCCTTTTTCTCTGGAGGGAGACGGAGAGTTGAACTTTTGTTTTCCTGGGACTTCGGGTTTTTTCCCTTTTCCTCTGCTGGACAGTTTCAGCATCAGAATATATTGGGAGGACTTTTCCACCGAGGCCTTGGCCCTGGAGGGGGGCCCACCATCCCGTCCCAGCTCCAAGGAGGGGGAGAGAGAGACTACGGAAGGACTCTGAAATCTTCCCAGGTTTCTTTCCATGGCGAGAGGTTTTATTATTTAGCATTATTATTCTTTTCCTGTGTGTTTGTTAAATAAATAGTTTTTATCTCTTTCACTCTCTTCCAAGGAAAAAAATTTCTTTTTTCCCGAACCTGGGCAGGGAAGGATGGTTGTAACCTGCCTTCTATCAGAGGAAATTTGTCCAAACTGGCACACATCCTCACTATGAACATATAAACCAAGACTCTGCTGCAACTAATTTGTACAAACTGAGGAATCCTTTAAAGACCACAGAAAATACATCTGTCGCAAGGCTGGTCTTTCTTTACAAGTATTAGAAACCCCCAGAAAGATGCTACTAAAGCCTTCTGTCTCTCCCAGGCCAGATGCAGCTCATTTATTACATCTCAAATAATTGCAAGGAGTCTCATTTCACATTTTGAAATGGAAGAAAAGCAAAATGAAAGAGAAGGCTGAAAAAAACCCTCATGTTGCATATCTTGTACAAGTTTTACAGTTCAAAATCAGAAAGGTTTTACAGCATTTGTTAGCTTTTTGGAACTGGTCCCACTCATCTACTGTTTTAAAAAGGCATTGAAGTCCTTTGAGATAAGTGGTGAAAATAAAGTGTAAAATCTACCCTCAGAATTTTACCCGAGACTGGTTTGGCTGAGCAGAAAATATATTGAAAATAAGGTCCTTTTCTCAAAAAATACGGTTTTATATTTTACTTCCAAACAAAAAATGCTGCATTCCCTCTATCAATATGTACTTTTTTTTTTTCCGTGAAGAACAGAATACACCATAGTGTTAAGCAGTAATCCATCGTATTAGGGCTGCAAAAATTGTGTGCTCCCATGAAATGCAGCTGAACCTGCACCTCTGCAAGGGAATTCACCTCTTCTTTGGCTTGCCCGTCTGTCATTCTTCCCAGCTTTTCAGTATTGTAGGCACAGATTGCACATAAAAATCAACATGAATAGGACTTCAAGGGCAGAAAGCAGAGCGGCTATCCAAGGAAAAAAGAAGCCATATTTACGGCATCTCTCTGGACAGTTTTTTGATCAGAAGAGATCAAATACATTCACTTGAGATAAAAATAAGCTATTTTTTTCTTAAGGAAGGAAAGGGACTAGGAAACTCAAGTTAGAATACTACTCTGTATATTTTCATGAGGGTTTTTTTTTAGTCGAAGGAGATAAGTGTACATATTACTTACTCCAGAAATTTTGTTTTAAGTCCTTAACCCAATTTGGTAATTAGTATTTTAGACATCTGGTACAACTGATCATTCTAATTAACTTTGTGCAATAAACTGAGTTTCTACCTTTTGATCCTGGGTATCTGCTGTGATGTGGTCTGTTTCCCCCTCCTCTAGCTCTCCCATCTTCACAAGATTGACTTCAATGGTACCGACTGTCTTTCCACCATCAGATGTTCTGGAAAAAAAACAACCCACGACACTGGGTCACTTGCAGCATCAAATTCTTTCAATTAAAATATTGTCAGTAAATATTTAGTCCCTTCTCCATTCTGTACAGCTGCAGTCACCTGTATTGAATTGGTTATTTACAATCACAAACCAAATGTTAACAATGAGGCAAATTCTTTAGGGCACTGAATATTTTCATCACAAAACTGAGAATGCGTAAGTGCTATAAATGGTGCATGAATCCACGAGCGCTGCCAAGTGTTCATTCTAGACCTTATCCTGCCTGTGGACCATCGGATAAAGGGCTGTAGTACTGCACCAATATTCCACTTAGGACCTGCAATCCCATTGCAGAGTGCATGGCTTTGTTTCCTAACAATCTTCAAAGAAAGGACGTACTCAGTGTATTAATAAAAACCCTGCAAAACCAAAACAACAAAACTAATCTGAATATCACTTTTCCTTTTGTAATCCCTTCCCAGAGTAATTATTCAGAATCCATCCTATTTCTTGAACTACATAGGAATGGTAGTACAGTTCCAGGTGAATTCCTTTACTGTCATCTCCATAAATAGTTTACTTCCAATTAATCAAAAACAAATAGCACTTCAGATGTACATCACCAAGAAAAGAGCATCACTGACTACCTTTTGGAAGAGACAAGGGTTTAAACTCCAGAAAGATACAGAATGCTTTTTCAGCTTTCACTGCCAGCACAGCACCAAGGTTATAATGGCACAGTCTATCTTCCCTGGCTTATTCTGAACAGCTGGATTTTTTGAAAGGGAGGAAAGAAGAGTAACAGACCATTTCATAATAATGAGGGAAGAGTAACAACAGGCACCAAGCAAAAACAGGCAAAAGGAAATTACGAGAGTAAGTTCAGCAGAATTACAAAAGCACAGTGAGGAAGGAGAATAAAAACAAATGTGTTTGGGGCAATACTGTGTATAATCCGAGATGTGAAAATGAAGAGTGATGAATAAGGAAAAAAGAATACATAGGAAAGTTCAATGTCATAAAATCACAAAATCACAGAATTATAGAATATACTGGGTTGGAAGAGGCCCGTTAGAATCATCAAGTCCAACTCCTACAGTAAAATCGCAAAAAATAGTTACCCCAAGCTTCCAATTTAAATAATTATTTTGGTTGCAAACCATTAGGCTCAGTAGAATACACTTATTTTGCAACTATACAAATCTGGTCTTCTATAAAACCTTGCAAAATAAACATAATTCTTCATATTTTACATGTTCAAAACTTCATTTGCTATAAGGCAAATTAATTACTGACAATAAAGGAACAATTAAAAATGAACCAATTCCAGATAGTTTTGCAATTGAAGAAGCCTATGTTAATTAACAGAGTATACAGAAGGAAAGTAGAAAGGGTTCAATGTCCAAATGGTGCTTATGAGCAGAAATACATAATAATTTTGAAATGCATGAGAACAACTTAAGTCCCTTCTGAATGAAGAACTTTCCCCTGAGTTGCCACAGCCTCATGGTTTGACTTCACTTCTTTTCTCCTTCTTGCATCAAACTGGCACCCAAACTCGGCTATGTCAACAAATGCACTACAGTATTCCCAAGCAGAAAGGGAATACATTATTGTCAGCAAATCACATATAGCTTTAAAAACCAAAGTGTGTGGTTATAAGATTGAAAATTTTTCAACATCTTAAGGTGTTCTGATCAAAGTGCCAAGTGAATGAACTGATCCAAGCCAACAAGGCCTGTTGCTCCAGTAAAATAAAATGGAAATGGAAATGATAGTTGTACTTTTGCAGTCCTTGTCTCTTGTTCTTTAGAATGTGACATATTCCCCTTGCTGCTGTTATTAAAAGCTTGGCCTCAGTATGGCAGTGAGCACTGCATTGCTTGCCTGCATGAGGAGTAATACGTATTTTGTACAGGTTTAAAAACAATGATTGATCTAATTTCACTTTTACTTTTAAAAAAAATTTATTATTATTATTATTATTATTATTATTTATTATTATTATTATTATTATTATTATTTTCTTGTCAAAATCACTCCTGTTCTGGTCTAATACATATGCAATATTACAATCTGGAACATACATTACCTGCAAGAGAAGGTAATGCAACACAATAAAACTAAACAGCCGGACTTGGTGCATTGTAGTTGTACTTCTTCCTCCAGTTATCTTCCCACACAGAAATATGAAAACACAATTTAACAGAAAAAGCCAACAACAACAAAACCAACAAATCACCAAATCAAAGTTTCTTTTGAATGCTACAGGCATACAAATCAACAAAGAGCTCTATAAATGCCCAGGGCGAAACTGCTGTGAGCAGTGTCAGACTCTGTGATTTTAAAACCCCAGCAGTACATGACAGTCTTCAAATAGACATGTCAGGCATTTCAAATTTTCCAGCAATACCATGAGATTAGTATTTCACTTGAAAGAAAATTAAAAGGGAGAAACAGAAGTGATGCAGTGGGAAAAATAAAAAAAAAACCCTTAGTGATCATACTTTAATAGGATAAAACCTATATTATTTTACTTTGCACAAATAGTATTGAGCACACACACACACATATATGTACACACTTCGTGTCATTTGCCTGCACAGATGTGAAGAGAATCTCACACATACACACTGCTCAACAGAACACCAGAGAAATAGTTGACTGATTTTAGAACACTTCATAATGCATTAGGATGGAACCAGCTTATTTGCTGAAGTTTAGTAAAGCTGAGAAGGTCACTCTGCACCCGCATGGTGCAGTGAAGATGGTCCCTGCATCAAATTGCTCTCAGTCATGAGACAAGACATACTATATCCCCACAGAACAAAGGACTGCACCTTGACAACCTGCACAGGGCAAGTTGGGATGGGGGATACTGCAAAAAGAATAAAATCAGTGTCAATGTAAGAAGCCCATACATGGCACAAAATCCACCTGTCTTATGGAGCTGGAAATTGCTGATTTTGTTTTAGTGCCCTGGGACAAGGAGCAGCAATCATCTGATACCTGTTGACAGAGCACCTGCATTTGAAATAGATTTCTCTACCATCCCAAGTCCTTAAGGACCCCCAGGTCAGTATCAGTTCCCTCAAATGTGAGGAAAGGAGATCGCCAGTAACATCATGAGCAGCAGGAATTTGTGCCCACCTTATTACTTCTGGCCATAAGATGCTGGCCAAGGCATCCAGAGAGGAAAAAGGTAACCAGTTAGTGATGGAAAAGTAAGTGAACTAGATGGACTGAGAACAGCAGTCATTTGCCTCCAATGCTGATCTCATCAAGTCTCATTACTATGTTGAATATGCAAATTTAGGCCTGCTAATTGGTTCCCATGGCCACACACCTTTCTTCAAAAAAAAAAAAAAAAGAAAAGAAAAATATTCAAAAACACACAAAGAAAAAAAGGAAGCAAACTGCATGTTTGCATGGCTGTGTTAATTATAAAAGACAAAATGACTGCCTGAAAAGCAGACTGCAGACTGGGTCTAGCAGGCAGCCCCTTTCTCCAGTGCGTAACACACAATAAATGCAATTAGCACAGATTAACTTGCAGATTGTCATAAAATTAATTTCTCCACTGGTATAATATATTTTTATATATCCAAGCACAAAAGTATTGTACTTGCATAAAAACGTTTATTCTGTGAATTCACAGTGAGCCTATTACAACAATCAGTACTGGTTTTAAACAAGTCCACTGTAAATAACATTCTGTTGCATTCTAAGGTAAATAAACAAAGTTTTGCAATGCTCAGTTCCTTCTGTTTTCGTTATTTCAATGTACAGTTGATTAAGCTTCATTTCAGAACAAGTTTCACCTCAACTTTAGTGGAGATTTGCCTGACTTATAAAGCCAAGCTGTTGTTCACCAGCTTCCTGGGGTGGATGACACAACATGAAGCAGCCAAGAAACAATTTCAGGATGGAGACCAAGTACAACTAGTTGTAGACAAATTTCTTTTGAATTTTAATAGGGAAAAGTAGTGAAATATATAGTATTTTATGGTCATCATTTCCTAGGGAAGTTATGCTAGGTACGTAAATGACTGCAGAAATCACTGTGCTGCTTTTCAGTTCTCTCTAGTTAGTTAAATTTTGTGAATATTACTACTACCAAAGTGCAGTTACATGTTTTCTGGCCCACTGAACTACAAGATGTTAGGAGGGAGGGAAATTAAGAGCACTTTCTTTCCAAAAATACTTAGGTTTATCTCCTTTATTTAAAGAAAATTCAGTCCTGTCCAAGATTAATGAAGACAACTAAAATTAGATAGCTAGACAAACAGATACTGTCCAAGAGCTTAAGCACTGACGCATGCTTAAAGAAAGTCTGCATAGTACATGATTGACAGACATGCAGAGGCACAACCTCCCAGATAATCTGTATAATTCATGCACTCTGTCCTAGTTCTTGTTTGTTTAGCTCCACTGCTATAGAGTTCCTGCTCACAGGGGCCAAAGGATCTGAGTGGAATTGACACCAACCCAGTTTCACACTGAAGTACCCTACCTACACTTTTGTCTAGTTTCTTAAGAGCAGCATGACAGACATATGTACGTTATTTTTGCAGAGAACACAAGAGAGAACCATTATCTTTTTCTTTTGCTGCTTCTTACATGTAACTAAGTGGAAATCAAACAAAAATTGCCCAAGCTCAAGAGAGCCTTCCTGGAAACAGGCAAACTACCACCACAGGGGAAGGAGCTAATGGAAGTACTGATTGCTAGCTCTTTGCAAAAAGCCACAGAGCTCAACCAAGGGAAAAAAAACCAAAGAACCAAAACATTGTGCTGTTCTTAACGGAAGGGTATGGTAAAGTGTTCCTCTGAATTGAACTTTTAAATTAAATCAACTAAAAAAAAATCAGCTTTTGTTGCTAAATTAACAGCCCGTATACCTAGCTCTCATTTAGAAAGAAAAAAATATGCGTGATTCTTTTTTTAATTGGACACACAATATTGTAGAGTCAATGTTAAGAAATCTTCTCCTACTGAAAAGGACTTTTGTTTCGTTCAACAGCCCATTTTATCCCATTCATCATCACAACTGTATGAGAAAGCTGGAAGCAAGTGACATTGCATTATCACTGCAAAATGAAACATGCAAGTCTACAGAAAGCATCTCTCTTTTTATAAATTTCATATTGGAAACTGCAATCCCAAATCTCTAGCAACTAAATTCCTCTGACAACATCAGTGGTGTACACTGAAGTAATTCTACAAATTGACCTTTTTGTGTTTTGATGATTAGCTACACGTGCACAGATCTACCAGAAGCACTCAGCCACCAGTTTAGAGAACCTTTATGGTGGAGAAAGGACAATCCGAATAAAAAGTCCTTTTGTAGAGGTTTTGTAACTTGTGTCCCTAATTGCTATTAGGGTACAATGGTGGGAAAAGGGAAAAGTAGAGCACAGTGTGTCAACAGTAAGAAATTGTAGACACATGTTAGCTCTCCACAAAATAACAAAAAAATACAAGAATATTCCTTGAAAAACACTTTTATATTGTTACATTGTACCTCAGGAAGACAATGGCAAGACATAATAACTAAAGAATGAAAGGAAAACAAAAAGAAAACTCAGTTAAAAATCAACCAGACTTTATAATTACACCAATAATTACTGGGTACACCACAGAGCTATTTCCGGGTCCTTAAATCTCTACTTCTAATCTAACAAAGAAGAATCTCAATCACAGGCACTTCCTGATAAACTCATATCCAAAGAATATCAACAAGAATTAAATAGAAATTCATGCTCGGACAAGTCCCTTGATATATCCTTTATCCTCCTGAGAGGTACTATTACCTCAGGGTGATTAGAGGAAAGCAAGCTTAAATTAGTAGACTGCTCTGGTTAAATTGCCATCGAAGAAATGCAGATAATTTCTACTGACTTTCTGCTGCTGAATAATCATAATCAGAAAAAATCCCACATTTGAATGGTTAGGATTTTTTTTCTTAAAAAAAATCCAACTGACTATACCCTATCATTTAATGTATCTGGAAATTAATTTGAATTGGTGTATTTGTCTTCTAGTGTTAGCTGAACAAAGAGGACAACCAAGACTAAAAATATTAATTAAACTTTTCATCTATTTCTTACAAGTTTTCCATCTTTACTTTTTGATTACAAATTGGATGGGTGAGATACAAAATACTTACTCTGAAACTGTCCTGAAACTTTCCATTCTGTCAGTTACTGTGCCACCTGTTGAAGGCAGTCTTCAGATCGAATTCTCAATATGTCAGTTACAGAAGCAAAGTTTATTCCAAAGAGCTAGAGACGACTTGAATTCATGTAAGAATAGATTCTTACAATCAAAAAGCTGGAATTCATTTATCTAGCCTTCGAGTCCCATAGGGATCTGTCAGTTCACATTTTATTTAACTGGGTTTTTTTGTTAGACAAAGTTATCTCCTTGTTAGGTGTGGCATTTTCTGTGTTTGGGAGAAATTAAAATCAAAGTACTTTGTTAACTTTGCCCTGTAAACTACACACATTTATATGCAACTACTCTTGTTGAAATAGGAAGGCAGGTGCCAAAATACTTCAACAGGTTTCCATTTCTAAAAAATGTCCTTGACACAGTGGCAGTACCACGACACCTCTGAATGGGTCATAATTTGCTCCGTAAACCAAATTAAGGCTGTCTTCCTGTGCTCAGGGTAACAAATATAACACAACTTTCCCACAGCACCTATGTACAATATCGCAGGCACAACATACACCAGTGTCTCAGTTCTCCCAGTCATACCTTCTTTCCCCCCCAAATGTTGCCTTTGTAGACGCATGATGAGTTTGAGCACTTGCTCTGTGAAGCTTAACTGTACCTTCCCAGTAATCCCAAATAAGCCTCCATTGCACTTGGAATAATCAGCTCAACAAAATCCCTGCACTATAAAAAGTCCAATAAATTTATTCTGAAAATCACCACCTAAAAGGGTGCCCATAACCTTCAAAAGGTTTTGATTTGTATCTTCATTTACCTTAAGCCATGCAGGAGAGTAACAGGGTTAAAACTGTTTCTCCTTCCTTCAGTGCACAGCTTTAAGAAATGTCTGTTCAGCCCAGCCCCAGGTTTTGAACATTGGCTCTGACCCTCCTGCAGCTCTGTACCCTGTCACTGGTTAGAGCTGTACATCACATCCCCCATAATTTCAGTATGGCTGCATATAACAATGAGTTTAGGAGACCACAACCATTTTCACATGGGATAATAATTAAGCCCTCCTTCTTTCAACATGCCTGATAACCAAACCAAACTGTATACTGTTAATTGTTTAAACCACACACAGTAAACCAAACTGGGAATCTTATGCTCCTTTCTAAAGGAAACTTTGAAAGAATATTCCCTATGCCAAATTGCCTGCAATTCTTCCATAGGTTATCATATTATAAAATCACCTTTTCTAATCTGGCACCTGGGAAGCTCCAGTTTATAGGGTTGGTATTTAATTTTGGTGTTTAATTTTGAATTTGTGCATGGCAGAATTAGAAGCACTTCAAGTTGACCTCTAATATATACCTGATGGAATATGGAGTTTAAAACCAGTCAAGCAGCAATCATAGAATTCTTTAGACTGGAAAAGACCTTTAAGAGTATTGAGCCCAACCATCAATCCAGCACTGCCAAGTCCATCATTAAACCATGTTCCTCAGGGCCACATCTACATGTCTTATAAATACCTCCAGGGATGGTGACCTGCCTACTCCCCTGGGTAGCCTGTTCCAGTGCCTGATAACCCCTCATGTGAAGATTTTTTTCCTGATATCCAATCTAAGCCTCAACTGGTGCAACTTGGGGCTGTTTTCTCTTGCCCTCTTACTTGCCACCTGGGAGAAGAGATGGACCCCCACCTCACAACCACCTCCCTTCAGGTAATTGCAAAGGGTGATAAGGTCCCCACTGAGCCTCCTTTCCTCCAGGGTAAACACTCCCAGCTCCCTCAGCCGTTCCTCATATGACTTGTGCTCCAGACCCTTCCCCATCTTTGTTGACTTTCTTTGGATGAGAAGTGCCAAGGGTTATTAACTCACCATGATTTACAACAGAGGGAAACACTTACCTGAGAGTAAGGGTCAACTGTTGTTCCTTTGACTTTACCAGATCTACTACTCTAAATGTTGCACAGCCCAGGAAGCTTCGCTACAAATCAAAGCAGAAAGAAAAAATAACACATCCATTCATTTTTTAGTTGTTACTTCTTTTCATCTCACACTTGAAATTCTTTCTTTGGTACCTAAAAAAATATTGCATTTCAATATAACAGTTTGACACTCTATCCACTAGAAATTTTTTTATGCATCTGTATCATGATTATCAGTAAAATGTTAAAAACTTTGGTTTTATCGGCAGGAAACTTTCTCTTTTCCATTAAGAATGGTCAAACAACCTGACAAAATAACATGTTGTAAGACATACAGCCACAGGAAAAATTTCATTCAGTACAAGTATTTGCATTTTGCATCTATTTCTTTCTATTTTTCTAATTTCTGGATTACAAGAAATGCTAAGTTTTTTACCGAAGTTGTTCTTGTTATGGTTTTTCCTCAAGCCTTTGGCACTACCATGTATTCCAAATATAAACATATTTGCTAGGAAAGTATTTTAAAATTGAGTTCAGCACAAGTTTATTAATAGAAATGTTATATTTCTCTAGTTCTTGGCAATGCTTTAAGTACTTTTTTCCTCTATTTCCACTGTAAGGTGAACCTATTCACTGCATTACAAGTGCAAAGAAATGTGCTAAGGCAACTAGAATGCCTAAAGTTGATAAGCTACACCACTACATCTTTTTCTTCTATGAAAATTACCTTCACACGTTAAAAAAAAAAAAAGTACAAAGAGGAAAAAGGATTAAGTATTCTTTTGCACTTTGGTTATTTGTTAACCTCTCCTGGTATCCTGCTGCACATTGCTGAAATCCCATTTTGTCAACTTGGCCAGCAGTAGTATTCTTGCCTTGGTAACAATGGGAAAGAAGCTAACAGCCTACGGCCATCTTCTATCCATTTATCTTTCAAATATACAACACAATATCACTTGCTCTAGATAAATTATAATGAGATCATGACATTATATTTAATTTTTTTCAATAAAACAATAAGAAGGACACAAATTTTGTTTTTTATTACATAATACTAAGTTTACTGTTGGAATGGCAAATTAAAATTCCAGGCTAAATTATATACATTCTTGGATATACAAATTAAAGGAGAATCAAGTCTCTCTGAGTCAACAGAGGCTGCCTGCAGAGAGCAGCTTTCCCTTCAGGGAAAAACAGAAAAGAATTTGCTGCTGCTAAGAAGAGTAAATTCCTCTGGTAAAAAAAAAACCCTTCAGCCTGCTTTCTCTCAGGAAAGCCAGCAGGATATTGAGTTTTTGAATGCAAACAATAAAGCTCTACACTAAGATCAGTTTTCTTCCATAGAAAATGTACAGTTCAAATAACAATTTTGAAATTAGGTAAGCACCAGCACTGGTCTCCCATTTGGTAAACTAAGTCATGAGGTATGACTTGCTCCTATCAATGGCACAGGCTTAGATTTCCTATGCTTTTGTCGACACGTAAGCAGCAAAAGAAAAAAAGATACCAGTTGAGAGTCTAGGGAAGGCTGAGAAAATGGTGGATCTGGGAAGTGATGAACAGGAGTAAAGGAATCACAAAGGCCTGTAGGATATATATATAGAAAAATAACACAGCTGCGCAAGCAAAGATCACGGGTAATTTTCAGTGCCAAATTAAATGTACTTCTACGAAAAAGACATCCAGGTGTGGCACACAGTGATGCACAACCTTGCTGGAGTGAACACACAGGTAGTTCTGTCTTCCTTTAATTCAGTCAACATGACAGTGTTTCTGCACTAAAACTCTGTGGTCACACGTTTAGCCCAGATTATTTATCTTCTCCCAAGAGCATACCCTTCTTCATACTGTGAGAACACATTCCACAGCACAGGGTCTCTATGGCAGCCTTTATTCTGGCATTTCATGACATTTGAGTGCTTATGTTTGAAACCTGACCATTTGGAAAGGGGAAGAGGGGTATTTGGAATGAAACTGATAGGGTTTTGTCACTTGGGGCTTCTTTCTGCAGCACAATAGAGCTATAAATGTATTTAAGGATCCTAAGTCAGAGTCCTCATGTGACCAGGGCCAAGAAGCAATTACACTGCTCTCTTATACAGTCAAAGAGCTTTAGACATTGTACCCACGAAACATCTCTGAGTGTCTTATCTACTTTTCCAGTGTCATGAAATTAAAGGTGAATGATTTCATCAGCTTAAAACATTCTACTTAGTTCTCTTTTTTTATATTTTTATACTTATTTAGAAAAAAAGTTTCTTTTCTTCACAATACAGAGCTAGGTGCAAAATCAAACAAAATTTGAAATGATCCCATGACCCAAATGAAGAAAGTTATGCTAATGTTCAGGGGATCTAATATCAAACTGGAGAATAATTTTTCCATACTGATTTAGTTTCCAATAGTCCACCCTGGCCTGAACTGGCAGTCTACAAAGCAATCTAACTTTGCCCACATGACTTGGAAAGGCTTGAAAAGTAGGCTTTAAACAGAATTGCTGCTGTAATGCTAATTGCAGAGTAATGTTCCTTTGGAATTTTGCTAGTCTTGCAGTCACAATAATAAATCTTAAGGTAGGTGCCTTGACTAGTTTGATGAGTAATCTCAGCTAGCCAAAGAGAAAAGTCTCTATAATAGCTACATGAAAAGTTAAAACACATCAATTATTTCACTAAGATTGAACTTGCTGACAAGTTACAGATTTTTCAAACACTAGCTGAAGTCCTGAAAACTATGCCAAGGAAGTCCTGGTAAGGCAGAAAAGTCAACACCTTAGGCTAAAAATTTATACCCTCAGTTATTTTACATGTTTGCAGACAGATCTGACACCTGCACCGGGTGGTGTTTGGTCTTTTATTCAGCTCTAGCAAGACCAACCTTTCCCACCCTCACAAGGTGTCCATATTATCTGGGAGGTTTTAGCCCTCTCAGACGCAGAAATTACTTCCCAATACCTTTGTCAAAAGCTCTATCTATAGATCTACACATAAAAATGAGTCCTCTTTATGTTGCCACTGCACTTTCTGAAAACACAAACCAAAGGCAACTCCTGCTGCAGAACATTTGATATCCTGCAGATGAAGACCAGAAGGTGACAGACCAGGCTCATTGAGGCAATACCATCCCAGCCTCTCAATCTCATCCAGATTGCTTGTATGGCATTAGCAAGGAGTTTACAGAGTCGTGCTTGTCTCAGGTTAGCTTCATTTGAAAAAGATTTTCAAAAGAGATGTGAACCAGATTACATCAGTTCATGAGACTATCACTCCTGCATTGATTATCTTGTTCATTTAACACAACTTTTGCTATTAAAAAAGCTTGTCAGCTCCCGTTGAGCAGTGAGTGTCTGTGCCTGCTGATGAGATGAAAAAAAAAACCCCCAAAAAATCAATGAAAATTATTGCTTACCCCAACATCTGCTCTTGGTTCCTTGTGATCAGGTAGGACACTGGTGCGGACCTGAGAGAAGGGAGGGAAAATAAAGGCAATAAATCATTACATTTTTTGTTGTTGCTTCCCAATTAGAATGAAAGAAGTGATCATGCCTTTCTTTCCTCACACTTTTGACACTTTGGAGATAAATTTAAATGGAGCTATATATGTATATATAATTTATAACAACTAGTAATTTAAGCACAATATCTGCTGGTTCCTGTGAAGAAAGTATCTTACCACTGCCCATTTATCATTCTGAACTTTCCTGAGTCTCTAAAGGGAGAAAAGCTGTGTTCAGGTTTTCCTTTCCTAAAAGGAGATTTTTTGACTGTAACTTGAGTGACAGAATTCTTCATCTAGAGGCGTTATCTGGAAACAAAATTTTCAGCCTCAAGTGAAAGAGCATAGTACATTAGAAAGTATTTTCTCCAAGTACTTGCCTTTGCCAGCTGATCTGCAGCAGAAATCCTGATCCCCAGTCCCACTCAGTGTATGACCCTGCCTCCTTCTGCCACTTGCTGAGCATTTCTGAGGTAAGAGACATTTGTAGGCATTCAAAGAGGGAAAGTCTCTATATTCTCCCCTACAAGGGACCTCCAGTTGTCCCTGCATTTTCTGCAAGGTGGAGCTGCCACTGTACTCAACTGCTTTCATTTCACAAGAGCAAGTATGGGATAACCTGACTTCCTCTTCTGTATTTCCCAAAATATAGTATGGGTTGGTCTGTGGATGTGGGTGGGTGTGTGTCTTCAGTGTCTTCATAATTTGATTGTTGAGTGGTGGCTGAGAACAGACAACTGATTAACCAGCAAAAATTAGATAGAAAATATATAAGAAAACCTCTGTGACATCCCTCTCACATGGCCTGCCTGGGCCAAAACCAGCCCTTTGGAATAACTTGGTGTTAAAAGCAACACACAAGGGAGAATACACTGAGCATGAACATCTGTTTGATTACCTAGCCTAAATAACAGATATTCATTCCCAAGGACAAACTTTTGGCTTGACTTCCAAGTAAAACTCAAACTCATTTTGTAAATCTCTTGGCAAAAGACTCATTTTTTTTCTATGCCCTCAAATGTGACCCTCAATTCTTCTATTCTAGCTGCAACTTAGTACACAAAAAGAAGCTCTCCTTTAAAGCAAAGATAATTTGTATGTTTATTATTCTAAATACATGTTGCTATAAAGCACCAATATAAAGTCCACAACAAAGACTTGACAAAGTAGAACCATGGTTTTTCTCAGCCAGCTCTTATCCCTTGATTCCCTACAGTGAGAACATTGTCTTTTCCACAAAAGCCTGAAAATAGTAAAAAGTGCTATAATTAATTTAATGAGGGACAGAATACTTTAGAAATCTGTGGGAGTCCTCATTTGGATGCAATTTTACATTTAGATTTTCCCCACTAATATAACATTAGCAACTCCAAAGCATTTGGCTTTCTACAGAAAACTAGTACAAAATGTTCAATAGCAATATTTGTATTTAAAATTTACCTTTAAATGTTTCAAGTCACAAATGGAAATGAAATTACTGACATTTTCTTGTTGGTGATACCTATCTTTCCCCATTGAAGCTGGGGAAATAACTTAGAGCAGATCTGTTTCTTAAAAGAAAGATGGAGTATCAACACCAGACCAAAAATGCTGTCATTTTAAGATGCTAAAAAGCTGTTCAATGTGCCAGCCTCAAAGAGGTGATATCTGGCCCAACAAGAAGTGAGGTATTTACATTTTTTAATTATTATTATGGCTATTTTTTCAAGAAAAAATAATAATTTAAGAATTAACCTTCCTCTTCATCATTTACTTAGGCATTTGTAACCCAGCAGAGGTTCAGCAAGTATTTTAAAACGTGTACATGTTTTTATATGATACTAAGTTGTGCTTCACAGCAAGAGAAAGTTCAAGTATCTTTTACACTTATTGAAATCCAGGGAATTCAACACTCATTTAGAATCATAGAATATTAATTCCTTCTTTTGCTGGATAAAGTCTCAATTCAGGAGAATGTATTTCTGCTTTTCTGACCCAATGTAGAAGTGGAAAGGGATGTCAACACCTGACTAATCTAGAACCTTCCATATAATAAAAACATATTCCTGACTTTCAAATGGATTTAAAATACAGAAACAGTATCTGTTGCATTTGGCAATACTTTTTAGTTCAGCTAGGTTTGTTTCTTTTCCTTTGGTTTTAACCACTTTATAACCAGTATTTGTACAGCCAAATGTAACTGTCTTTGGTGGGACTGACATTAGGCTGTACCTCTCTTCTCCCTAAAATATATTTTGTTTGAAATTAAATTGAATATATTGATCCAAGTGTGTGCAAACATATATAACTTAAGAAAGAGGTTTATTATTTGATATTTACTAAAAGAGAGGCCATATATGTGTATGTAAATACATACACGGGCAGTACGATCTGATCCCTTTCAGGCTGTCTGTTGGTTGAGTTCCTGAACAAACTCTCTGAATGCTGCAATTATTGGGGTATCATTATGGGATGGTCACACAGGCCTCATTACAAACACGAAGTCAGCTC
Source organism: Corvus cornix cornix (assembly GCF_000738735.6). Classification (NCBI taxonomy): domain Eukaryota; kingdom Metazoa; phylum Chordata; class Aves; order Passeriformes; family Corvidae; genus Corvus; species Corvus cornix. Next base: position 11,598,724 of record NC_046334.1, read on the forward strand.
ATAAACATTTATAAAACATAAGAAACAAGCCAGTTCTAGTCCCAATCCACAAAATGAAAGAAAAAATGGAGATAAATACAGAGGATTTGAAAGGTCAAATATCCTCCTAGTGCCTTTCCTAATTAAACAAACCGCCGCACTTTCTAAAACCTTGTCATAAATCAACTTTTCCCTACTGGCCCCCTCTAGAACAACTACGAAATATGAACACAAGCAGAAAGTCAGATTTTAATCCCAAGTATCCACTACTCTGTTAGAATTTCAGTTTTCTCATTTGCTCTAGGTTTTCCTGTGCAAAACGCAAACCTCTGAGTGGGGAGTTCATTTACAACTGGGGTAAGACCATGCTTCCCTGGAATAGCACACGCTACAGCTTTACCTCCTCAGACAAGAAGAGATCACAAGGGTATGCAAGAAAGACAGTTTGTGACCTAGGCGAAATGCAAAATGTTTCTGGCTAGTGTCTACTCCTGTGATTTTATTTGTAGAATAATATGGTTAACTTTTATACACCACAGGTTGTTGTACCAGGAAGAACACCGGTGGACAACAGTGGGCACTTGTGATACACTTAATTTTCTTTAAATCTCATCCAGAACAATATGCAATGAGTAATGCATTTTTCACAGACATATCTGTTAAATTTCTCTAGGCATAAATGCTAAATTCAGCTTTAATGAACTGTCCTTTAGTAGAAGGCAGTTTTGTGTAATTAAAAGGAACATTTCTTTCAGTCGTTTGCAGCACTCTGAGCCACATCCACACACACCGTCAAAGTACAGAAGATCGAACCATTATCATTACTGAATCTTTTTTGCCTGCCCTTAATTAAAGCCTTCACATTTCAGTTGATGATCAAAGGCCATGTTCAGAATACAATCAAGTTTTGCAAACAAATAATGCTAGACCCTTTCCTTGGTTACTATGGATTTACTCCATCAGATCAACCGTGGCTTCCAGTGGCTTCCCAGTACTCACTGCTTTTAGCTGCTCAAATGCTCTGCTCTGTCATCACTGCTATACACTCCTGGCATCTCACAGTAACTAAGTACGCACATCAGGCAAGGCTAGGAAAGGCAAGGAAAGATAAAAAGAAACTACTGAAAGCAGTCACTGAAAAATTGACTTGCACTCCTTCAATAAAGCAGCTTCCAGGAAAGCATTCCCAGCTTCAGTAAAACTGGCAGTCATATGGGAACATAATGTGCATATGCATTAACCTGGAGGTGCTCTGGGACAGTGACCATCTGCGCCTTTCTGCCCCCACAGGGAAAAGAACACTGAACTCTGCTAACACAGCCATTCAGCTCCACAGACAGCTGCTGTGGGCAGTCAGCCCATCTTCACCACCACTGCCTGCCTGAGCAAGGCACCACCACCCATTAGAATCTAGGAATAATTATTTCTTGGAATTTTTCAGTCAAAGAAGTTGAAGCTTTATGTATTTGTGCTGGGTGAGCTGAAAATGCTGAAATTGTTACTGGGTTCTGCAACAACATCAATCAGCTTTTGTAAGATAGGACCCCTTCCAGTACATGCATCAAATTAATTCTTAAAAGAAGATATTGTACATTCACCAGCTATTTATTTTCATCATATAGATTAACAATTTGCTAAATAGCCCAATCAACATATTGTAGTCGGCAAAGTAAAACACTTCCATCAATACTTTGTTGGATATGCGCTTATTGGATGAAGGACAATACCAATACAGTAATTTTCCAACCTTTAGTGCACAATTATTTCCAAGAGGCCATGTAAAACAAAAGAGGAAATCTTTTCCCAATGGGCATGCACATGGTATTGCAGGGTTTACAGTTCCAATGCAAATGCTGATCTGCAGAGAAACTAATAAATATTAAAATTGAATTAAAGATGAAAACAAATACAGGGAATATAAGTTATAACAAATTACTTCAATGTTTTATAATAACTGTATGATGTTTATTATATATTAATGAAATTTAAAATTATAAAATATTTATATATATGTGTGTATTCCCTATTACAGATAGTAGGGAAAATACGTATGCCCCATTACTTGCTGTATAGCAACTGACAGTTTCATCTGTTTACTTATCTGAAAAGGTCAACCAGTAGGGCAGGACTATCTGCATCCTTTCCATAGGCAGTGTTTGAATGTGACTCTTTTGCAGAGTGTGGAGTCAAGACCATTTATTTGTGCAGCACTGACACTGTGTGCTGCCTCCAGGCACACTTCTCAAGACTTACTGTGAGGATAATAGAAAAGACATGCTTCTCAGTCTCTAAGAATCATCATAAACTGCTTTTCTTTCAGATGTCTCTACAGCTCAGTATCTTTCTCTGGGAGGCTGCATCTTTGTGTGCTTTCTATAGAATACATGGCACAAGAGAAGCATTACGAGATCCCCCAAGCAAAGACCGAGGTTAACAGAAATGAACAGCTTATGTAGGTACATAACTTGGTGTATGAATAATGAGCAGAAAAACACAAAAGTCTTGAGTGTTTCCTTACAAATACAGTTTCGTTTGTCTATTTTTACAGCTTGGGCATTTGATCAGAATCGCCTTAAAAAACCCCACAGTTCAAAAAGAACAGATTACTTGGGAATTCTATACTGAGCACACCACAAAAAATATACCATCTCCGCAACATCCCCATGGAAACTGGAACTGATCAAGAAACAGAAAAGATCTATACATTATGAGTGCTTAGGGGCATGCAGCAGAGAGTCAGATCTGATCCAGCAAGGCCTATTAACTCAGCATAATTGCCAGCCATGGCAGAGCTGCACCACTTTGCATTGTGCCTCAATGCAAAATGACACCGGCCCTGTCCATGCAAGCACGCAGTGAAGCTCAGATTTCAAGCAAAGGTTTCATAGTGGCCCAGCTTGGCATGGATCAGAGCTTCAGCTGCTGGCACTTGGTCTGCAGATTACCAAACACTACTAAGGTGTGCAAAGAGGGAAAAAAGGCAGCTTCTGTTAGCAGCCTTTCCCCCATGAAGCACTAAGATCACACACACAGCTTGTTCCTCAGTACACTGCAAAAAAGCCTGAAAATCACAGAGCTGGAAACACCCCTTTGAAACACACTTGTAACAACCTCGCCATATTTAGGTCTATTCTATTGCACATTTATTTATTTTCAAATAGTAAATAAATAATTCTTGAAGGCAGAGTCCTAAGATTGATTTTTCTCTTGTGGTTATTGGAAATAAGAAAAAGCTGCCAAATCTAGCCACACAAATCTAAATGATCTTTAATATATTTTTAGTGTATGCAATGAAAAAATGGAAGGAAGGACGGAAGGAAGGACGGAAGGACGGAAGGAAGGAATTCGGAAGGAAGGAATTCGGAAGGAAGGAAGGAATTCGGAAGGAAGGAATTCGGAAGGAAGGAAGGAATTCGGAAGGAAGGAATTCGGAAGGAAGGAATTCGGAAGGAAGGGGTTATTTACCTTGTTAACAGAGAACACAGCATGAGCACTGGATTCAATTTTTTTAACCAATTTGAAACAGCTTTTTTTTTCCTACAGAGAAAGATCTGTCAGATGTAAGGTTATGTGACAGATTAAAAGTGACAAAGAAAAATGGCCTCTATAAATTAGAGATAATTAACATTTGAGTCTTAGATCATGAAAAATAGATGTTCTTCTGCTACTCGTAATTAATTTGCTCTTTATTGAAACTTGGGGTACAGATACTCTGCCAGTACCAGTTGCTGCAGAACATTGCTTTATGGGGAGGGGAAAAGCTGTGTACTGCTGCACCCAGTTAAACCTTCTTGTGTTGCATGATGAGGTCATCATCACTCCCCTCCCGAACAGCTCCCAGCAAAACACAACCCTTGCACTGTGATTCCAGTGCACACTTTGCAAGGAACACCTACAGGTAATGGCTCAGGCATTGCAGGGGGCTCAAACACAGCTGTAAAGTGTGTAACCGTGACAGGGAAGTGACACTCACCCACCCCAGTACCCCCCAGCAATGAGTGCTGACTGATGCAGACAGCAGCGCACTGCTGTTTATCAGTCAATCTGTTCGGTTTTTTTAGCGGTCGAATTTTTGCAATCAATGACCACTGGTAGCAAGCTAATGAACTACAGGCTTTTTCCTCCATCTTTCAGGCTTTTTTGAACAAAGCCCAATGATGTGAAGTAGCCTTCTAAAGTCTTAATAGCTACTGAATATTCTAGGCTTTTGGTCAGTTATAATTTTAATAAAATATAATATAAAAACACATTTAAGTCTGTAGCTGTCACAATCAGCCAGTAGACCGTGCCCCTTCCCCATCGAAATTTCCAGGAATGACCCCTTTAAAGTCTGTTTCATCCTGGCAACAAGCAGCAAAATTTGAAGAGTAAAGATCCCCTTCAAAGTGCTTGTGATGCCTGCTCTTCCCTGCTTTCTTCCACTGTGAAATAAAATTCACAGAAGGAAAATTCTGGCTTCTGTCAGCAAGCTACAGATGGAGCATTCCTAAGCTCTTTTGGCTCTTCATTTACATGGGCCAGCCAATGGGGAGTTGTTACTTGCTCAAATCCAAATACCACAGGCTGGTTATTTCAATGCCACTATCCAAAAATCACTGAGACAGACTCCACAATCCAAAAAAAGCAGCAGTTAACAGCAGCCAAAGAAATCCAGATGTTCTGACAAATTATATCCCAAAGAATACTCACTCCAGAATGATGAAGAAAATAGGACATAGGAAGATATGCGTAGGGGGGTTTTATCACGCTTTTTCACCCCACTACCCCCACATCCAGCTGTGCATATTGCTTCAGCAAAACATGACTATCTGGCAATCTCTCAGTCTGTCTGTCTGAGCATCTTGGTCCCCTGAAGCAGCAGACTCTAACCCAAGTGTTCAAGTAGGACTTTCAGGGGCAAATGCCTTCCTAGAATGCAAGATTTCAGCACTGCTCACAGGGCCTGAGGCAGATGGGTAGGAAGAGGGAAAAAAATAAATCTCATTCCCATATGAACATCAGAGAACGTGTCCAAAACACCATGCTAGAGAAGCCAAGGAAAGAACTTGTACTCTAACCACTTATTTCAGGGGAAACTTGAGAGGATATAAGCCAAGGGTGGTAAAAAGCACATACAGTTGTCTGATGAACACCCAGGCCATCTCAGGGTCACTTAAGTGCATAGCAGACAACATGAATTAAGGCAAATATTACTGGACTGATCAGATGAGCTCAATGGCATCATGAAGTTTCCAGAACATGACCTTCTGCATGAAAATTTCAGGAAAATTTCAACTTTGACTCTGAATATCTTGACAAAATAAATTGAAATACCATATTTTTTTTTGCTTTACTGAATAAACAGCCTTTTTTTGAGTATGCTAAAGTCTGCATTTCATAATTTGTATCTATTGCCATAAAAGTTGCATTAAGAAATCTTACTATAAATTAAACATGATGCCATTTCCACTGATGAACCAGTTACAAGAAACAAGATTTATATTTGCATCCTATAGAGGTACTTCCAGCACTCCCAGTTCCTCAACAGATTGCAACCTCTACTCAAGTGACAAAAGGTTATTCCCGTGTTAAACACAGAAAAAAAGGTCTTGCTGCCTTAAAAAAGTCCAGACCTTTCAATACTCTGCACAAAATGTCCCTGACTCACGGGAGAAGCTGAAATGGAGAACTCAGAATTCAACATGCTGGAGCAGTCACTTCCCCAGTACATGAAGCTCCAAAGTTCCCTTGAGAGGCTGGTATTATCCCTGTGCCAACACCTCAGTGAATTGCCAGCTGGGGGCCTTAAGTTCAGTATTTTGAAAGAGTTATTTTTATGTGAGGTACCAAACTAACCAAATATCAGCTCTCACAGAAGCTAACAACTGTTTGATCAGCCCCCAAAAAAGGTTGAAGATTTTGTCCCCCACTGCTTGTTTGACGGTAACTTTTTAACACAAATTTTTAGATTTTGAAGTGAACATTTTAGAGCAATTAAGCTCAGGGAGCCAGTCTCGACCTTCTTCATTTCTCTCTGGGTGTCTCCGGCAGGGAATTCCAACAGTGGATTTTCCCTGCAGCTAATGCTACAGGCAGCTGCAGCAGTAGCATCACCAGGAAGAACTTTCGTGAACACTTAAAAAGACTCATATTGATTCCCTACAGCCTGTGCCAGATGTACACGCAGAGCCATCCATCAGTAACCTGGACATCTGTGAGACATCGAGAGAAGCAGAGAAAGCTGCTTATGAATGAATATGACTGGAGCATACATTTTCTGGCTAACCCCAGTCCCCTCAAAATCCATCATAAAAGTATGAAAAGCAAGCAAGACCCTAGTATTTTCAATAAAAAGAACTATTAGCAACACAGGGCTGTAAAAACCTTCAGATCATTTGTTTTAGTATTTTACTGTCACAGACACCACATAATAAAACCTCCACCACCTATTTTTGAACTACACTTTGAAATTATTTGAATTTCTTCTCCCTCCCTTCTGACTGGAAGGTCATTCAAAAAAATTATTGCAAAAATAGTTCAGAGTCATGTTTTAATTTACAGCTCATCATTATTCATAGTGAGTTTATACTCATTTGCTCTTCTGCCAACATGGTCTTTTAGCTAAGTAATTATTTTCTGTTCCTCATACTGGTCTCCTGATGTATTAATAAGAAAGGAATCATATGCCCTCTCGTACTTCATTTTGTTAGGATAATAAGCCAAGCTTTTCCAATACGCTGTCATACAATAAGCTCTCCATTCCCCAGATCACATCATCTGTTCCAGTCCCATTCATCTTTCTTGAACACAAATGATCCAATTACTGACAGCTTTCCAGAACAGGCCTAACCTGTCTATATGGAACAGAGATTCCTGGATTCATCTGGGAATCAGTCCTGTTTCCCTCTCTCTACTGTGCTAGAGCCACTTCTCAGTTACACTTTGAACAACTAATTTACCTGTGTTTTCCTTCGCACAGTTTGTTTCTGACTCATGAAGTCTTCGTTCATCCAAAAACTTCATGTGAGTAGAAAAACACAGGGTCATGTATTGAGAGACTACTGTATTTCATCCTGTTCGTATTACTACGGACTGCCTTGAATCAGTCCAACTGGTTAAGAATTGTGTCAGCTGGCAAACGCTTTTTCCTTAGGAGAACTAAGGGAAATTTCTGCACACATCAGACTTTTCTCTAGCACGTAGAAGCTGAAGGACTCTCACATAATTATCCACGAAAGCAAAGAAAATGATATTCGTCAATAAGGATTTTTCTTTTGTTCTTCTGACAGTTTGTGATAATGTTAAAAAATAGTTGAGGCTGAGGTCTGGTGGTAGTATTACCTAATAGATGGGCATTCACTTATCTTTTGGGGAACTAGGTGTAAAATTGCTCACCAGATTTACTGTTGTAGAAGGTATAAATATAGTTCAGACAGATGAGAGGGAGTACATAAATTTTTGGGGCTTCCTACAATCTCTATTTTCTTTGCCTTCATAGACAGGGTCTATCTATTCATAAAAGTCTGTTTTAGCAAGATTATAGTTGCACTTTCATAGATAATGGCTCTTCCAATCTGTGGAACCGCAGTACTGTCACAAGCACTACTGTTGTCTTCAGGGCTCCCACATGCTTCATCCACATTGCTAACAGTCCACGCTTGAGAGGAACAAGGAATTTTCTCAGAAGAACCTCCAGAAGATCCTGGGAAAATAAATGTTCCCAACTATCCAAACATAAACACTCCCAACTATCCAAATATAAACATTTCCAAAGCTATCTACAAAGAAAAAAATGTACTTTTTTTTTTTTTTTAATTTGAGAAAGCATTTTTTTCTTGGATTAAAGCAGTTAAACCTGCATAGCAAGCATTAAGTTCTTAAGTACACAAACGCTAAAACAAATAACCTCCTGATCAGCCATCTTTAAACAGACAGTCTTTGATAGTGCTCTGACCTTTGCACAATCTCCCTCTTTTCTGAGATGGGAAATTGGAAGGGGTTTTATTCATTTATTTATCAAATAAATTCATTGTTGGCTTTAGAAGCAGTTTCAAGACAGATGTGTCATCTCTCCCGCAATCTAAATTAGTTTCTGCTTTAAAGGAAGAAAGAGGTATCACTGGAAACAGGTATCACTGTGGGCCCATTTCACTCTGCAGCAAACTAAACATAACTTTTTCCCCACAAGAGAAGGCAAAAAGCAGATTTCATACAGTTCTTTCTCTCTCACAGGTTTATGTGAAGAGCATTTCATTTTCCTCTCAGTGATATTATATTCATAGTCACTTTGCCATTAAATGCACATGATTTTGCTCTCAAAACAATTTTACTGGAAGACTGGTTTTCCTCACCTGAGTGTGTCACTGCTTAATTGCCACTTAAGATAAACCCTTTCCCCCACTACAATGTCAACTTCAATTTTTTTTTTAAAGCATAACTGCAATCTGCAAGACATGGTAACCCTTTTCTATAAGCATGATCAAGCTCTTGCAGAGATCTTACTTAAAACCAAATAAGCTATGAGCACCCTACTTTCAGATTGATAAGAAGGCTCAGGGAAGTTGATAGTCACAGCTGCCTGAGCTAAGTAATTAAATTCTGATTCTTATGAAGCACAAGGTGTGAATAAAGACATTAGGTATATGTATTTTAAGCTATCATTTTGCTTCTTTCAGAATTAATATTCTGAGGATGCAGAAAGATTCTAAGGCTCAGAGTAAGCCCCAAATATATTTAAATATTTTCACTACTTAGAAAAAACAAAATGGACTTTTTTCTAAACCTGAGAAGTGGTCTTTTTGGAGGACTGTTTCAATGATGGTTTTTGTGCAAATAAACAGAACTATTAGGAACAATATTCTTAGCAAAGCTGTTTAGGTCTGAAATTTGGCCACCATGCTTCTATTTCTAGACATGACTTATAGATTCTTTCTTGCTTTTATATTGCATCTTCTTATTTGTCTATTCAGCAAGATAATGTTTTCTGGGAAAGATAGGATCTGTTATTAGACAAGCTGATATAAGATGGAAACAGACACTTTTCTTGGCCCATGGTTCCTTCAGGAACTCAAGAAAGCTTGTGCTCTTGAAAATTTTCTCCATCATATCTGCTGGTCTAACAAAAGGCTACCTGCTCCTACAGACCCTTAGCTCATCCCCAAACTGCCATAAGCAATGTAAGAAAACAGACACTCTCTCTGAGGTATTCCATGATGTTTCAAAGCTAAGCCATCTCCACTCTATCCCACAAGACACATTTTCTGAGAGATAGCCAAATGTCAGCCACTGCAACTGCCAACACTGCAGCTTATTAAGTGAAGGAGTCACAACTGGTTGACAGAAAAGTTATGGCACAAACTCTAGTAACAGCATTCCCCCCTTCATATATTACATGTTTTTGTCATTTGTGATGCGCAGGATAATTTTTCACTCTCACATCCTTTGTTGCTCCCAGCAGTGCTCTGCTGAGATGACAGGGCTTGCTGAGTCACCGTTTACGTCCTCAGTGAGTGGCATGAAATACTGTGGGGTGCAGAGACTTCAAGTCAGCATCATTTCTCAGGATATGTACAAATTGACACCAGGAATGGGAACAGGAAATTTTAAATAGGCCTGTGTTTCAATGCCACTGAACAAACTGCATTTTTAAAAAATACTCTGGCAGTAAACAGCCTCAGCTAAAACAAGTCCACTCATTAAGAGTACACTTGGTTTGGAGAAATGCATGACATTCTTTTTCATTTGAGTCCAGGTCTAGATAAATTAGCTTATGGAAGAAAGCTGCACTTTAAATCATTAACAGTTCTCTCGAATATCAAAATTGATATTAGAAATTCACTAGAAAGTGAGCCTACAACAAGAGTAGGAAATAAAAAAGGCACAAGCACATTTCAGCAGCAATGATTTTATATCATCTAGATTAGATGACAGAGTTGATTTCTGTCTAAACAAAGTCAAAGGAACAGATATATCTTGCATAGATTAACCTAAATTTACATAACTTTAAGTGGGTCACTACAGATAATGCAATGTCTTGAGGAGGGACTTCTGAAAACCAGTGAGAGATTCTATCTGCTTAATAAACCACATAGTCTATGCTTCCAAAAATGTGTTGGTAGCCTTATGTGTCATAAGGCTGTATGTCATATCTCATAGGTATCATAATTCATCTGAGTGCAGAGCAGCCTCACTTCTTCCACACTCAATAGAACCTCATTCCCTGACACAGGGAATAATTATTTGTAAAAGAAAAGCATTTTAATACATGATGAATGATGTGAATGGTAGCTTTACATGTGAAAATATGGTAATCTCTTCAGCTTGAGGACAGGTGGTGATATAGTACCCTGAATCGTACAGCATCCTATGTGCTGACAGGATAATGGTAGTTCTAGAAAATTAATGTTTAGAGGCTTCGCCTTCTACAACTCATATCTAAAAGGGAAAAAGATATATGCAACAAAGAAGAGCTTATATGTGAAATAATGTTGTATTCATAGAACATCGTCCAATTCATGCAATAAATTCTGCATAAATCATTACAGACCCACATTGCATCCAATATGACTATTACAGTGGAATCATAGAATCATTAAGGTTGGAAAAGCCCTCCAAAAGTAGGTCTCCAAACTCAACCATCTTGTAGATTGGACCTTCTAGCAAAAATTAGAAGCAAGATGAAACTCCACTGGATAAAAATGCATTAATTTTTGTCTAACTAATTCTAGGAAACATTTCAAGACATGAACTAATTTACCATGAATGTCAAGGCTCATGTGCCCAGTTTTCTAATAAAACCCATTCAATTTACAGTGTTAAAAAAGCCACATCCAGCAACTGAATTGTACAAGTTGATTCAGAAGCAAGCCCCAAAAATAAAACCCCAAAAACACAACCCAAAACCACCCACAAATACCCCCTACACACAGAATTATGACTTTTATTTCTTATACTACAGGTAAGCCGTCAGGGTCCTCATCTAGAACAGTAACAACCACATTTAAAAATTACAAACAAAATAGGAGAATGTAATGATGAGGTCAACGAACACTGGAGATGGGAAGAGAGTATAACTTTACAGGGAAACAGACATTTTACAAACATCATTTGAAACACCCTGTATAAAAGTTTATTGCATCTTTCTGAAGACAGAAAAATCCCATCCTCACAGGTATTCCCCAAGTTAGTGATTATTTTGTACAGTACTGGTATAATCAGAACTTGTTTTAAATGAATACTGAGACTTTCCCCCATCTTAAAAACTCCCATAAAGTTGGCCTAGATTAATTCTATCATTTCTAGTTCATTTCATAAAAGAAAGAATAAAAAGGGTCAAAATGTTTTTCAATATTTTGACTAGCAAATGGAAAAATATATTAAAAATCTAATAGGTTAATAATTTAACTAAAAAAAAAAAAAGGAAAAAAACCCCAGCAAAATCAAAATAAGTATTCCCACACATATTTGGTAGAATTTTCTACAATTTCTTCTATTTGCACATAAATGTTAGCACCATTAAAAACCTCTATTCAGATGTACAGGAATGAAAATGAGCAGTTATACCAAAGTACACAAATTGTTTATTTATACACCTTCAGTAGACACAGCCTAAAAGAGATTAATTTCTTTCTGTTGCAGTCTGTGATTTCATTAAGTCGCTCTGCTCAGCTTTAAGCACTAAAGATCTTGAAATAATACCAAATTTAATACTGTTGCAAGAACCTTAACTCCAAGGTTGTCAGCATAGACATCATCAGGGAGCCATTAATAGAATGCTCTTTATTGAAGTCCATATCTTTTGGTTTTAAAAATATCAGAGTGGAATAAAACCAACATTAATGATCTTCAGTAATTACTCCCTGCAAAAACTAAAACACACTTGGACTTGCAAGTACACATTTAAAAATAATAGCTGAGCATTCTTTGAAAAGGAAGGCCCAGCACTGATACAAATTTCATGTGAGGCTTCAGCTCAAGATAATGTTTGGATTAACAAAGTGTGCATGGCAGGTCTGATTTAAAGACTGCAGCTTAAACTTCTCCTTCTGCACAGAGCTCATGGCACAGAAAGGCAGTGATTTATGTACCACACTCTACACCATCACTGCTCCACAAACCTCTGAGCAATCCACAACTGCAAATATGTTGAGAGGGACAGTCTCAGGGCATGCGAAGGTCCCCAAAATCCCAAGAATTCTCAAAGTTGTTCTGAGTTAATGATACTTCCTTTTTCCCTTGTATATGCAAGAAGAAACCAAGAGCCCTTGAATGAAACCCATGAAGAAAGTTTTACGAACACAGGAGGGACAGAATTGCAGACCTCTGCAGGAAGGTCAATTGTGTGAAATAGCAGGCTCAAAATCTAGACACTTAGGGAAGTTATTTTCCAATCTACATCCATCTCATAAAAGCCATCCAATGTCTATGTAAAACTAAATACCTTTGTCCTCCAGAATGGAGGACCTAAGCTGCTGTAGTCCATATTGTAATGCCCAGATACCAAATTTCTGCTCCCCATGTCCTTTCATTTCTTTCATGATAATTTTTGTTCTTCCCATCACAATTTAATTCAACTGCTAATTTATTTTCTTACCCAGGATCTTTGTTCTTAACACATAGCAATTCCTTCCCATGCTTCCACAGTAAATCACATCATTCCTGAAGCAGCACCTCACTTCATTCCTCACCATCACTCACAAGAAGACACAGAAAACAGGATTTTCAGCCTCTGTCAGAGAGAATTCGACTCCACAATACCCAGAAAGCATCCAGACCCTGCTTTTCTTCAAAAGTCATGTGCCAGCTGAGGTGTATTTGTTTCCTCAGATCTTTTTCTCCTGGAAGCGAGAATGATTTTCCCTCCCTCAACAATGAGCTGAACGCAGAGATCTGCAAGGCCCTGCTGAGGGAAGCTGGTATTTAACATCCCAGCTTTGACAGCCCTAGTATGGATCACATATCATAAGCATTTTTCCAGGATTTCTGGACTCCCAAGAACAGAAATTTTTTTTGGCTGGTGTGCCAAACTTCAATTCTTTTCCATTTTTCACTACCAAGAATTAAATAATGAAGTTTGCTGCAGAAGTTTCCTTTTCATATAAGTCATTATGAAGTATTACCACTGGTGTATGAAACAAAAGTTAAATGTATTACCCTTTTTTATATTATAGGCATAAAAAGGAAACATATGTAAAGAAATTCCTTCATTAAAAAAATTTACCATTTCCCCTTTTGTAGTTTTATTTGTGAACAGAGATGGTAGAAGCCTTTGGAAAAGGCATACTGCTGCTGAAGGACTACTTTTTGGTGCATGTCTCTTCCAAATTCTTCCAAGTGACAGAACCTATTTTATTTCTAACTTCAGTTTCTAGTTAAAAATACCAGTTATCCATAACATATATTCACAGAAACTTGTTTCTTCCAAAAACAATGTTAAGAAGCAGCAGCTGGAAGTGTCAGCATCATGATAAGTATCATTAGTTCTGTGGCCAAAAAATTCCTATTAATCCTTCTGGGTTGCTGTGTGGATTGAAGATCATTTTATAATCAAGCACTTCACTTGACAAGTGCCTACACACAAGAGAGCTCCTGCCAGTACTATAGCTACCATCCTTAAAAAAAATAAATAAACTTCAGGCAAAAAAACTGTTATAAAAGTGAAGTCTGCAAGATTATTTTTTTCCCTGCTAAAAAACGGTCTTTGGAATGGCAGAGAATTATTCATATTTTAACCTTTTGTTCATCTACTGTGTTGCAGATGCTAAAGATCTCTCAAGGGCAGAGCTACTATTCTTGTTCCATTTCACCAAAGACACAAGCACAGTGTCATCTCAGCAAACTACTCTTTCCAAGAAAGAAAATCTGAAGGCGGATTGCCATTTTGTCTTGAAAATATTTCTCTGTAAAGATAAACACCAGTGCCTAATGAATATCACTGAAGAAAACCAAACTTCCTGAGCAGAGGTTCAGTTAGCTTCCAGCAGTGCCTCCATATAGAAAAGCAACAGTAAAAGCCACTTCCAGTTACGCAGTTCAGTTGTATTAACAGCAATATTTTTTCCTCTCACTTTTTTCTCCCCTAAATTTCCCACATCCTATGCTGATAACAAACAGTTCCAATACATTCTTTAAAAATCCTGCTCTGTTGGCAACCCATGAATCATCTGGCAAAATAATTCCTCTTGCCTGCAGGACACAGATAAAGGTTGCCCTGTGGCACAGGGCCAGTACCACACATTCACTTGCTTGAGACACTAGGAGTCAGCACGGTTACACTGAACCCAGAAAAGGGCTTTAGTCCTTTCTTATATCTTTTTTCTGTTTTAGTAACCAGAAACCAAACTGGGCTCTGTGCTTGACTTAGAGCAACCAGTTCCTTGGTCAGCAAGTTCATGCCCCAAAGGAAAGTCCTCTAAACTCCCACATTCACAGCCTTTTTATATTGAGGCCTTTACAAACTCCATCTGCAAAGTTTCAAATTCAAAATTATCAAAGTTCACATATATGCCTTTTGACTTTCTTTCGTTACTCACCACAGCATTGGCAAACGTATTCCTGGGTGTTATATACCAGCATTTATAATAGGGTTCCACAAAAATTCTTTCTTGTACAAATATTTTCTGTACTTAATATATGTCATTTTCCATGAAGCCAGATAGACACACCAATGCACTTAGTGATTATTCTGTAATTTAGTCCTGACTTTCTGGCTTTTTACTTACAGAGAATAAGATCTGTTCTCTCCATGTATGAAAAAATATTACTCACAAATGGCTTTGTGCTCCTGCAAATTACAAGAATTCCTGTACAATAGATCAGGAGAGCCTGACACCCACATTTCAAATTCTAAAAAAATTATCAAAAAAAAAGCATCTCCACTTGTTTCCATATTAAAATAAGCAACACCACCACACTCAAAATAAGTGAAAACAAGCTGCAGTAAATAATCAAGGTGAAGCCCCCAGAGGCTGACTGGCAGCAAAGTAGGACAACACAAAATATTTCAGTGAAGGTTACACACAGTAACATTCAAATTAAAGGCAGCTCAGTTAGATAACTAAATGGAATGCCAGCTCGAATCATGTTCCTGTTCATCACACACAGTAATACTCCATGGAATTCCCACCCCAGTGTATCTGCTCTTGCAAGAAAGGGTTAATAAACCCAGAAGCTATGGCAAAGCTTTGGATCCCAGTTCATTTCACGTAGACAGATGAACTCTAGCTACAAAAGCATTAAAAGAAAAAATCTGTTTCTACTACCTTTATTGCTGTGTACTTATATACCTTTGAGCAAGAAAAAGAAAAAAATGAAATGCATTACAGTTTTGTTACTTGGTTTATCTGTTGAGAAACTGTTTTAAATTAAGGCACTCTTGCTCCATTGTGGTCAGAACTCTGCACCAGAGGTGGGGGGAAAATTAGTAACTTGCTTTCTCCCACAGCTCAAGACTTCCAGAGATACAATTAATTACTTATGAGAAATTTAGCTACAGAAAACTAAAACCATTCCTCTCCACGAGTGATACTTTCACAAGAGGCATGAACAGGGCCCTTCAGAACAGGGCTGCTTCAGAACTCCTCACTGGAGTCAGAAAGTGCCTTTGGCACTGGAATGCATGCTGGTTTTGGGAAGAGGTGAAAAAATTATGTCTGAACAAGTGCAAATAAGTTGTTGCACCAGGATGAAAAATAAATTCTAATGCCACTGGTAGCCCTCTGGCATCCTGAGGAAGAAGGAAGAAACTTAATTTTTCTACTTCGTTAGAAAGCAGATGTCTAATATCAGAGTAGCCATCAGTAGTGTCTAAAAGCTGGGGTAGCCTTTAACCAAGAATGAAGGACTGAAGCTGAAGCTTTTAGGACATCCATGCAACAGCACATGGGGATATCCAAACCAGACAGGGGGTGGTGTATTAAAGACTCCAAGCAGTTCTAAGCTTCTCAGCATTCCTTTATTTAAAACTAGTGACAGAAATGGCAGAGTTTTATTAGAAAAGACAGCTTCCTTGCATCCAAATATTGCTAGAAAATAAAAAAGGATACAGGGATGGAATGAGCCTGGCATTTTTTACATTATCTTCTGTTAAAAGAGAAAGGTAATTCTATAACATCCCCAGCATTTCTCTGTAAAATACTTAGGTATTTCCATCCTGTTTACCCAGCCACTATAGTGGTGCTTGCTTAGTTACTTGGTTCACTGCTCCTAGAAATGTATCCAAACATATTTAATCTCATGCACTGGGGGTAACTTTGCAAAAGAAAAAATCCACTGCAGAATAGAAATAAAATATTTGTGACTTGCCTATGATAACATAGTAAGCCTGGGGCAAAAATTAAGAGCATTGTTTCTTGTCTCCTATTCCACATACCACAGGATTACTCAGCTTCCTTCCTCTCTCCACAGCTGGGGTTGTCCCCCTAATGAACACATTTATCTATTCTAACCAGTGTACTGTGTTAATACCTCTTCAAAGTCCAAGACCTAATTGAGACCATCCAAAAGATCTGTGTGTGCCAGCCACAAAACCCAGCCAGGCAAAGCCAGGCAACTCAGGGACTTCTCATCCAGCACCCTACTCAAGTGATTTGTCTCCTCAGAGGCTTTAGAAACACTGTTAGCAAAACACAAGGGGCCTCTCAGAGCTATGAGCATCTTCTTGTTCTGGAGAACAGTTTGGGTGCTAAGGACAGAAGATAGACCAATACAAATTCATTGAAAGAGCTCTGGTTGCTTAACCAACTTTTATAACCTCAGATCATCTGAACAGAGTAAAACCAGCTACGTAACTAGTTTTACTACTTGACCAGTAGTTTAGGGGTGGGTTTTTAATGACAAATTTAAAATTATTTTGAAAAAGAAAACTGCTAATGTAGGTTGTGATAAAATAAACTCAGATTTTCTATGTCATTTTTAGAAATATTTTTCATTCTGGTTGGACAGTGGCAATGTTTTCAAGGAAGATAAGCATAATATTTGTCACTCCCAGTTCAGAACTTTGGGATCTGAAAGCAAGTTCCCGTGGCTATTGGTGTCAATCAAAATTTTGCACTGCACACTTCATTCTCTTTTCCAGTAAAAGACAAAGGACCATGTCAACACCTAAAAAGTGAAAAATGTCTTAATTCCTTGTATTAACGAGTCTCTTTTTGATGTTTCTTTTATAATAATGCTTTGGCATATCCATAACTAAATTGAGCATCTTAACTCTTAATTTCACTTCCCCCTCCCCTTTCCCTAAGTCAATACAAACATCACAGTAATATCACCATCATTGAAACTGCAACTACACTTTACTGCTAAGGTAAATGGTTTACGTTCCAGGAACATCAGTAATTTCTGCCCTAACAGTGTTTAAGGCTATTGGTTATCATCTTCAAAGTCAGCAAAAGAAAGGGATAAGCTTAAAAGGAGATGAGAAATTAATGTCGTAACTTCAGAATTTCTAGACCATAACAAAAAGGACGAAATGATGGTATCATTTTAATTAACTGTGATATAGTTAATCTGAATAGCCCCTTCACCAAGATCCCTCATGGGGAAATGGATCCAGCCAGATGCTAGATGGCAGCCATTTTGTAAGGAAAGCACAATTTGAACAAAAAATGTATTCTTAACAGGGAAAGAGTCAATAAGTGGAACGAAAAATGTGCAGTTAAACCGATATTTTACAAACATGAATATAAATACCTCATGCTTTTTGCAAACTAGATACAGCTTAAAACAATTAAGCGCTGCTGCTAGCTTTGTAAATGTGAATTAAAAGCAAACCCAGATCACTGAAGTAAAACCACTGCAAAACCAGGGGCTTTTGGTCTATAAAGGATAATCTGGGGTGGGGTGGGGGGGAAGTACTCCTTTGAAATTAAACCAAATGGTAAATTTTTACTTTAACAGAAAAAAAGTGGTATTTATATGGCTTAAAATGGCTTAACAAAACTGGGAGGGGGCAGAGGGGATGGAAATAGAATTCAATTATATTGCAATATCTAGTACATCTAGTTCAGATTAGGTGCACAATGTCAAATCATAATACAAGTTAACTCAATGAGTTGTTGGTCTAGGTTTTCAACCCCATTTCAAGAGTTTTGTTACTTCAATGCTGCTTCTTCCATGGAAAAGATTCTCTCACTAAAAAGGCAAAGGAGAGGACATATTCTCTTGACTTGTGTTGAAAATTCAGGAGTGTGTTTTCTAAACAGCTGAGTTTACCTCTGAATAAAATTGACCCATTCTTGCTTTTAAATACAAGAGCAGAATCTTTCTTTGAGAACTCCAAAACTGCAAATGAGAAATGCTACACAGCAGACATTTACCTAAAGCTTGTAAAACATATTTTCTCCATGGAAAAACAATTACTTGCTAAAGACAAGAAAATTATGCAATTAAGACCCCATAAAAATGTATTTTTCTGCAGATACTGAGGTACTTCCTGAGCTCATTAAAAAGTTTCTTGTCATCAAAGTTTAAAATGCTCATGCTAGAAGTATCTCAAATGTACATGAACAAAATTTAATCTTAATAATTCTATTATTTCAGGACAACAACTTAAAGTCAAGACTGTCTGAAGGAGATCTTCTATCACTTGACTTTCAACAATGAAGGCAATCCTGTGTTTCAAAGAAATCTGCATTATTTCTGACATGTTATTCTAGCTCAATGTTAACACTAGAGATGACTAAAGAATCTAAAACTGAGAAGGGGAAAAAGTTAAGACAGATCCACACTGATATGTAGCAGCATGTTTTGGTTTTGTTCAACTCACCTGCTGCCATCTAGAACACACCAACAGGCTGAGAGCCAAAAAGATGTAAAGCTGAAGTCAGAAACACTTTGCAAATAAACTATGGTAGGTACTAAAGGCTACATTGCCCAGTGTAAAATAAAAACCAAAACAGCGAGTGATGGAAAGTATTTAGGAATATAAATCAGTTAATATAAAATAAAAAACCCAGAATTAACCCTGCATATTAGATTATTAAGACTAAAAACATACCTTCACATGGCAGAAAGATCTCATAGATATCAAGCCTCTCAAATATGCTAAATAAATAAAAACAAAAAAACACCCACCACTCCAGAACTCCACCAGTTACAGTTCAGACTTTTGTTAATGCACTTCTGGCTCTTCCTTTTCCTCAAGTTCTATCATTTCAGAGTATTTCATGCCCTTCATAGTTTGACATCTCCAACATCAGTAGCATGACATGGATAGTGTATGATCTAGCTGCTATCTTACAATAAACTGCACGGTATTCTAGACATTGCCAGTAATTTAAGATTTAGTCATGATTTTGCATTCACTGACTGGGTGACTGTATTTCTGATGGTTGTCACTATATATATACATACATACACTATATATTCTTATTAGAAAAATACATGTGTTCGTTAAGAGGAGATCAAGCAGACTAATTTATTTTCCTTCAATGAGATAACTGCTTGTCTAGACAAAGGAAATGCAGTAGCTCTTATCTTCTGAACTTCAACAAAGCACTTGATATAGCGCCTTTTCAAAAATTCTTACTGAGTTGGAAAGGAATTAGCAAGATTAACAGAATGGCTAATCAGGAAATGGAGGGCTGAAACAGTAAGGAGATTTCCTTGAGATTTAGTGGCAGGGATAATTTTATTTCAGATTTTCACTGAATGCTACAGCAAAAGTTGCAGAAGCTTTATAATGAAATTTAAAAGGCAAAATCTGTAACAAGTAAAACCGCAGTGGGCTACAGAAGGAATTACGTATGGAAGATATGAGTAACAGAAATAGAAATGTATTAAGTACAAGGCAATGCATTCAATAGTAACAACCAGCACTTCCTCTATGCACTGGAAGCATGTTAGTTCAGAAAACACGGTGGCAGAAAGACTTAGGTGTATCAGGAATAAGCAGGCTTAGTAGCAGGAACAAGCAGCTTTTTAAAAAAATACAATTATGCTTTTCAGATACAACCGGAAAGCTATTTCCTGTTTATCAGCAATACTGTGTACACTTGCCATTCACACTCAAGGAACAGGATTAAGGATGCTGGTAAGAATGGAGAATGAATTTAGGTAAGAAAACTGAAATTGTTGAAATTTATTTAGCTTCAAAATACAACAGCTATGTTATATTTTAGTATAACATCCTAAAAGGAGGTATGACTTTTAAATAAATGTGATGGTGCATTAGCATCAAAGGAAAGAGAGATATTTAGAGCAATGTTCCTCAGACTTTAAAACTAGGGCTGTTGGAGTTTGGAGAAGGGCAATGGGCCTTCCAATTTAATGTTCTCACTTATATTTCATAGAATCATGGAACGTTTTGAGTTGAAAGGCACTCGAAAAATATCTCATTCCAACCCTCCCTGCCATGGGCAGGGACACTTTCCACAAGACCAGGTTGCTCAAACCCCCATCCAACCTGACCTTGAACACCTCCAGGGATGGGGAATCCACAGCTTCTCTAGGCAATCTATTTCAGTGTCTCACCACCTTCACAAGGAAGAATTTATTCCTAATATCTAATTTAACCTGCTGTCTTTCAGTGTGAAGCCATTCCTCCTTGTCCTATCATTCCATGCCCTTGTAAAAAGTCCCTTTCCGTCTCTCTTGTAGGCACCCCTGGAAGGTGCTATAAGGTTACCCCGGAGCCACATCAGCCCAACCCCCAACTCTCTCAGCCTGTCTCCATAGGATAGGTGCTCCAGCCCTCTCATCATCTCCATGACCTCCTCTAGACTCACTCCAACAGGTCCATGTCCTTCCTGTGCTGGACCCCCAGAGCTGGAGGCAGCCGTGCAGGTGGGGTCTCACCAGAGAGGAGCAGAGGGTCAGAATCCCCTCCCTCCCCTGCTGCCCACAGGGCTTTGGATGAGCCCAGGACACATTTGGCTCTCTGGGCTGAGTGCCCATGGCTGTGTCATGTCCAACCTCTCCTCCACCAGCACCCCCAAGTCCTTCTGGGCAGGACTGTTCTCAGTCCATTCTCCACCCAGCCCTGGATTTGCTTGGGATTGCCCTGACCCATGTGTACAAAAAAGACATTCTTAGCACCCATTGATAAAATCGATAAAAGTCACTGTCTGGAGCATGAATAATACCAAAATCATTTAAACAATAGATTCCCTTATGACTCAGCATAATTCTTTCTCTTTCAGAAAAAGATTAATTTTCAACTTAACTAAATGCTGCCCTCTAAAAGACCATATCTTTGAATGTAATTGAAAAATTGCAAATTCCCTTTGAGCTGTATTCCTCCTGAATTCTTTTGGGCACTCCATGACTGCTCCTATGCTTGCATTGCCCTGAGAACTATGACTACTATTCTGGACCAGAGCAGAGATACTCAGCTATGAAGCTGGCATCGTTTTTAACCAGCTGGCCTGTGTACACCCAGTATTCAGTGGGACAGGTTCACAGAACTCCAAATTCCGGTTTTGTCCTGAGGTGCATAAATGAGTATGACCATTGTCCTTCTTAACATAGTTATAGCATTGTTGTGCTAATTACATACATCCATATAAGCACAGGATCAGTATTTTAGCCCCCACACAACTTTCCTCATTCTTCCTTCTTAGCCTATTCTCCCAAATTACTCCAAATGAACAATAAAAACCCCAAATAACCCCCAAACCAATAACAAAAACCCCCACAAAAGTAACCTGCTCAAGAAACTCTTCCAAACAAAACCATCATGCTCAAGCACCTAAAAACAACTATTTTAAAAATTAATTTTAAAAATATTCATTATGACATATATTCACATTGTCAGAATAAGAGGTGTCTGTATCAAAATCTTCATCAACTTCAGCCTTAAATCATTACATATTTAGCCTGAAGCCAATTTCTTTGCCAAAAAAAACCCCAAGAGAAGAGGAATTTAAAAAGGACTTGCTGACAGAGCTGAAATTTCCTAAATGTATTCTCATTGCTGTATTAAACACTTAATTTCCTTTCCAGTGGTCCTCTATAAAAAAGATTTAGAAGCAAAGGATCACAGCATTCATAGACCTTCTTGTGACTTGAAGAACAGGAGTAATGAAGACATATTTGTATCTCAGTTTAAGAGTTTTACTGCCAAGTTTTTCACTAAAAAACAAGGATGGAGATTGAAGCAAAATTTATTATTTTTCTTTATTCCTTTTATTTATTAAAATTCCATTTTGTTGCATGTAAGACAAAATTACATTGTAGTAACCATCTGTGTGTTCAAGTACAAAGAAAGGTAAACAGAACTTTACAACAACTGAGACTTACTCAGTT
The DNA here is from genome assembly GCF_000738735.6 of Corvus cornix cornix. Taxonomy (NCBI): domain Eukaryota; kingdom Metazoa; phylum Chordata; class Aves; order Passeriformes; family Corvidae; genus Corvus; species Corvus cornix. The sequence continues at coordinate 11,620,924 of NC_046334.1, forward strand.
TACCAACAGAAAGGTGAGGGAAACTGCATTAGTAATCTTTTGGAATTCAGTCCAAACTGTTTCAGTGGAAACTCTTCTGCTGAATTACCACCTCATTACAGTTATGGTACCTTTTCTTCTGAAAAATGTTTATCTCAATGCCATGTTCCTGGTCGTCTATAAACCTGCCAGACATGGGTTTCCAGGTTCTACGTTCCAAAGACACTCCTGCTCCTACCTGATCTTCAGTCCCCAGAGCTTTTGTCTCATTGTACGGATACCTGCTACAACTGCATTAAAACCTGGGTTCCTTCTCCCCTTTTTTTTTAGAGCTTTTCAATCCTATAACTGAATTTCTTCAACTCAGTTGAGTAGAATAATCACCAAGATAAGGACTGGACACAGACGCATCTCTTCCCCAGTCTGCCCAAAGAATCCCTGAAAACATGTACCACTATGTAAGCCCAGTATTTCCCCCAGCCCCCATCTGATTGTAGGAGAGGGCTCCCCCTTTTCCCACTAAAGACAACTTATAGGCGCAGGTCTGAGGAGTGATCTGATGGCCAGGAATGTGTTTCATCCAGACCCCTGAAATTAACTCTTGGAAAGGTACTTGGTCTTCCTCTTTAGTTTACGGAGCATATTGCTTTGTGCAAATAGGCTGACCTCTGTATTCTAACAGAGATGCTCTGGTGGACACCACTCTGGAGAAATTAGGGTCACATCTTTCAAATGTACATGGAGTCTGAAAAAGGTGCTGACAGATTTCTTCAAGCAGCTTTAAGAGTGCCTGAGGAAGTACATGGGACTGGAAAAAAAAAGTACCTCAAATAGCTAAAAAATGGGAAATTGGATGCCTAACTTGATTCAAATCCATAGAGCAGCCCACTGACATCTTCACGTGTATAAGTATCTCCAGTCTGAATACCTTTATAAAATCAACCCATAAGCCTTAACATACTCTTCAGCTACAGCAGAAGTTCTAACATGAAGAAAAAAGGAAAAACATTGAAAATTCATGTTTCATTCTTAAAAAGCATCTTAGACAAACCACTACCATTCCGGACTACCACTAGACAAACCACTACTGTTTTTCTCCAGCCCAGTGTATAAGTTATGATTTCCCCAAAGACTACTACAGCATGTAAGTAGTAACATCTACAGTCTAAGTAGGTTACTTGCATTCTCTGTCTATTAAGGGAATAACTTTGTCATGTGGGATAAACTGCCTTTTTTTCTTTGCACTGATGTAGTAGATCTATGCTAAAAGGCAAAAAGTAAGGAATAGTGACATGCAACAGAGCCTGTCAGAAATTACATAAATCTAATTCTAAAGGTGAATGAATATTACATAAGAATCAACTATCTTTGCAGCAGCCAACTGAATGAAAAATATTCAGTGAAATTTATGCCAAAAATTTCTCTTTTTTGTTCAAGGGTGTTGTGCTTTAACAGACAAACAAACCAGGTAGGACCATGGAACAGAGGCTGTCACGAATCATAAAGCCATTGAAAAGAAACTGTTATTTTTTAAGGCACTTTTCAGAAATCTACAAGTTTGACAGCAGAGTAAATAAAGCTGACTAAAATCCTTTAGTGAAGTTTTTAGCTCCTTTGTCAAGCCTTTACAGCAGCTGCTTCTGCACCACCAACCTCCAGCCGTGCTGGTTGCCCCAGTGCAAGCTGCAAACAGGGACAAACAGGGCCCCTCCAGCACCAGAGGGTGCTGGGGAGGCCACGGCAAGACAAGTTTGATTCACTGTTGGACTGACTCTCCAAGTTTCTGGAACTGAAAGATGGGAACTCCAACAGCAAGCACCATGAGCAACACCAAAAGCTCATAGCAAAGTTAACAATTTCCATGAAGATCAGTGAGGCATCCATTCTTCCTTTTTCTCTTTGCTTTTTTCAACAAATTCCCTTTCAGTTCCAAATAAGGACAGACTGATGAAGAACCCCATTATTTCTGAAAATACTGAATTCAAATACAAGTTCTAGAGATGTAATTGGGTAAATTTTCATGTACATTTACTGTAAAGAAAATTTTCATTAGAAAGAAATTTTCAGAGTTAAATTACACCCAATGTTCAATTTGAACATTTCAAAAATACTAACATCTCCTGGGGAGGAAATGCAGCTTGTACAAACACACTGCAAACATCATTTTCAGTCATAAAAGCTTCTGCAATTAATATTATCTGTAAGACTGCCAGAAGAGTTCAGTCATACACAATGTCATCGTTCATTCTTGCAGCATTTTACTTCAACATATCCTTGTTCATGGTGAGGGTTTAGTCCTGAAATGGAGGTCTGGATCCTTGTGCTCCAGCCCTGCTCTTCATTCAAACCCACCTATCTAAAGCCTCCCCGTAGCTGCAGTAAGTTATGACTTCAGCTCTTACCTTCCAGAGGTGTGTAGTGTTGCTGCCACTTAGTCAAACCATTGTTAACTCCTCAGATGAGTACATTTAATTTAATTTGAAGTCTCTCTCTTTCCATATAGAAATGACATCCCACAGGACAGGAGGCTCTATTTCCCTGGCACAATACTGCTTTTATTTTAAAAATAGAGGGTTATGCATGCAGATTTCTTCAGATTAATAGGGCAATCACTATCCTTATCTGCACAAATATTTTTTCAGGAAATAAATTTCTCTGAGTTACTATTAAGTATGAAAATATTGTGAACAGTAACATTTTTACAGAACCCTCAGAAGAGAGAAGCAGGAGCACTCAGTACATGTTGCAAACAACTCTGTGTTTGAAGTGATACCACCAGAGAAATACTGCAGTCACTCATCACCTCCACTTTCAGACACAGACATTAGAGAAAAGGATTGGTTAACAGAACTCATACGTTTCCAGCTCTGAAGCTAACCAAATGTAACAATACAAGCCCTACTTCCTTTAAATTCCTTCCCTAAAAATTGAAGGGTTAAGGAGAGACAGTGAACTTGATTAGCAGTAAGAAGGACCACACAGATTCAGAAAGAGGAGAAAAAAAAATCAAAGCCCAAACAAAAAAGTAAATGAAGATACCTGATACTGTAGCCTACAATCCAGCTTTTTTCTTTAAACATCCTGAAGAAACTGTACCTCAAAAAGTAGCACCTTTTCTAAAACTGCATGACTCTAAATACAGGTTAAAAAGTTCCTCCTGCATAAATAGGAGCTGCTCCATTAATATGTAGCAGATCTTCAATGCTATTCACAATTTCAGTGCAGACTGTTTTCATCTTCTGTAGGACTTTGTTAATATTGACTCTAGAAACAGCACACAGAAAAAACGCAGAGCACTAAACAGCACACGCTGCTCTGGGGTACAAACTCCAATCTTTCCACCTAGCTTAGAAAATAAACCACATATATGTGATCTCCTTACTGATCTGAAAACCGGGAGAAGGAGTAAGAGATTAAAATGAAACGACTTAAACTGCCTTCCAAAAATGGATGTAGAAACCTTCATGTAAATACATGCACCTTTCACAATTTCAGCCCTGTCTCCTGCAAATGCTATCGTTGCTCAGACACTAACCTATATTCAAGGCTGCAAGCAGCACCCCGCCCGCAGACTCTTGCCACCTCAAGCTCCAGGAATTATGCCACGTGGAAATTTTGACTCATCCAGCCAGCTAGACCTAGCAAGTTTAAAGCACCATCAGGCCAAGGATCTTACTAGAAGCAATCTCTTTTCCCCCTAAAAGCATCCCCCAATCAAACAAAACAAAACCTAATTCAAGGGAAATCAAACACACCACGTGAACATTCTTGGAATTTTATTCCAAATATTTAAAGGCTGCTTTGTCTAATATCACCTTTTAAAACAGTTTAAATTTCATGGAAGATAAGAAAAAGAAAACAGTTTAGAAATTTGAGCCAAACCAAATGCCCCCCTTAATTCACTGTTCTTCAGGAAAGTGAGGTGTTATTAGAGGTGAATGGCCTTACGGTAACAGCTTAGACTAATTTAAGAGTAAGTGATTATCTGCTTAAAATAACTGCTAATAATAATGCAGTATTATTACATTAGTTTAATAGTAATGACAATGTTTCCTTCTTTGGAAAAGGCAACTTAAATATTTCATTGAAAAATTAAATTACTTTAATAAAATATTGAAGGCTTTTTCTCATATTTTTCAGGACTAATCCTGAACAAGACATGAATACATCATATAAATGAGAAACCACAAATAAAGTGAAATAAAGTACTTGAAATTACTATTTTGGTGTAGGCATGCAAACTAGACACAATTTGATATTCTCTGAACATGTTTTTAAGATATTAAGAAATACACTTGCAAAACTCATCATATTGTATTTGGTAGTAGTGTCAGCATACACTGGTTGCATTTTTCAAGGATAATGAGACATATGCTTTACTTGCAGCTGCTTTAGTTAGTAATGCTGTAAGTTCAATGTTTATAGAGTTTGAAACTGAATTTTTTTCCCTAACCTCAGCATCACAAAAAATTTATACCTGATGTTACAATATTGGCAACTGTAGAAGCCAATGACAATAACACCTTCACTTAATCTCCTATGCCTTAGGCCCAGAAAACAAGAGTGAGCAGATATACTGTACAGTCACGTGAACTGCAGGTATACGATGTAATTACATGAACTTTGGATTTGCAAAGCAATTGTAGGGGAACCTGTGGTCTCTTTCATTTAACCTGAGCTTTGTACTTACCTCACACAACGCTTGAGTCTTTGCAATTTTAATATTTTAACTAAATCTGTATTTTTCACTACCAACTCAAAAGCAAAGATGTGTCATCTTAAGGCTCTGCAGTATTGATGGTTATCTCTTCAGTAACTCCCTCCAATTCTTTATATATGTCATTACTCTTTCCGACAACAAATACCAAAGGAATTAGGACTGGAAGCCCATTTTGGAGATCCAGCTCTATTTGTAGGCAAACAAATCCAGCTTTAATTGAATGCAAACCTGAAACAGAATGGTGTGGGCTATTTAACTTAACGTAACAAAGCTTCAACATATCTTCTAATTTAACCCCTTTCTCTCTGAATATGAATCTCCCTAGTACTTTTTTCCTATCACATCCCTACCAATTATTTCACTTGGCCAGCTGCTCCCCATCCCCCACTCATCAGTTGCCCTAATCAAATTTCAGCAGCCATGGAACAGAACAGCAAAAAAAGTGTTTAGTGTGGTGTGACATCTAAGAGAGCTATGATGGGCCTACTTTGCTAGGCACTATTATATTGGTCCTCTAGATTACATCTAGACCCTTAAGATTTTTCCTAGCATCTGCCTTCCGCTCTGCACTTTGTGTTGGGATGTTGGCCAGACACTCACCACGTTTCTCCTCCCAGGTTTCAAGGTCTGGGTATCTGTAGAGGAGGACTACAGGATGTTACAGCAAAGCATATCTTCTCCCCAGTCCAGAAGTTGCCTTAGAAGCTAATTTTCAACATAAAGTTTGCTTAATTCCAGGTTAAACCCTTGTCCTCTCATCACTTGGTTGGGAAAGAGGTAAACATCTACGCACTCCTAAACTACATGCGCTTACTTTTACCGTTTCTTATTTAGAAATCATAACAACTGCTGAAACCATCTGAAAATACATATTTGCTTTTCTTTATAGAATAAAGAAAATACACTATAGACTATAAAATAGAGCTTTGCTTTTTATCTGTAATAAAGCTATGCATTTTGTTAAAAATGTAAAATTTTTTCCCAGTCTCTAGACACACATTAAACAAGTTGCTATCATTATATAAAAGTACTTATTGAATCTGGTTTCAGATAGTGCAATCTCAGTTATGGAAAGTGTCAAGCAATCAAGATACAAAATACCTAGTCTTAAACAGACAGGGCCTACAGTGCTGAATTCCCAAAGTCAGAACCAACCACTTTGATTTTAATTGACTGTGAAGTGTGATGCTGTACAGGTTAACTTACAGCATCTCAATAAACTGTTACAGATGACAGCCACTCACTAAAGAAGCAAAGAATTTATTGCCTGTTCCATTTTTAATAATTCAAAGACCTAATCAAAAGAAATGTCTGAGTTATGCAACCTCGTAAGATTCACTGTGATTGTATCACAGACGCAAATATAGTAAATACAAATTTCCTGACAATTTCTGTTAAAGAGGAGATTGACAATCCATAATATTTTATATTACTTGAGCTAGATGTTCAGATCGTAAGAGGGATGAATTACTTTGTCTAAATAACCTGAACTTGCAGGTTTCTCCTCTGTAAAGAACTTATATTCACTAGTAGTTCAACAGATACATGCATACAGATTGGATGCAATTTGTCTTAACTAAAATTTGCTGTAAAGTTTTTGAACCTTGATAGTGTGCCCCTGCCAAACCGTTTTTAGATATTTTTACCAGAGCCCTCAGAGTGGGACTAGGCTGGGATTACCCTCATCGGCTTCACCTGGCCTTTCCACCTTCAACTGCAGCACATCGGCCCCAAGAGGGTTTTTAAGCTCCAGACTGAAGGCTCGAGGGGAGAGGTGGGATAGGTTTATATTTGCTCCCTATCCTTTGCTGTCTTATTGTTTGTATTTCCTGGGCTAACTTGGCTGGTGATTACTGGATGGGTTTTGTTGCTGTCATCATCTCGACTCTGTTTGCCTGGATCAGGAGCCCCACCTGTTAGAGTCCTCAGGAATTCAAGGACTGAAAAGTAAACTGTGCTAAATTGGAAAAGAATTGGGAAAGAAGAAGCTGCAAAACTGAATACCAAGACAGCAAGGAATAGATAAAAAAGGACTGTGCTGCACTAGATTAAAACCAATCATGTTATCAGAAAAGTGTGTGTGGAGCTCATGGACAGAATAGAGAAACCAATCAAACAATGTGAGATCTCATGCACAGCAGCTGTAAAATGTATAAGTAGTGTATTACGTATAAGTAAGTAAAATGCATGAGTACTGTGTTATGTTGTAAAAAGTGTAAGTAAGAAAATGTATAAGTAGAGTGATATGTATAAGTAGTATAAGATAAGCAAGTGAAATGTATAAGTAGGTAGAATGTATAAGTAAGCAAAGTGTATAAGTAAGGTATTATATCAAAGTTGTGAGATATGTGAACACGGGTATTTTAAACAATAAGGTGTTTCTGCGTAATCGTATTGATTCGTTGATCAGAAGGCATGAGTTCCCACAAAAAGTGGAAAAAAAAATTCAGGTAACTCTAGGAGAAGCTTCATCTACGAGTTTCAGAAACATTAAATAAACAGCATGGTCCATCCCAAGCATGTAAAACAGGCTGCACACCTAGCAGGGAAACCAGGCTGCAAATCTGGAAAAAAATGAACTGGCAGGAAAGGGGGGAAAACAAACCAAAACCAAGGCAAATAATGCATTGCATTTTCAAACTACATAACATCCCTTCACTTCTGGTTACTGTCTCTTCAACTCCTTCAAGGATTTTGGAGAACGATATTTTAAATGCTAAGAATGCAAGTATCCTATTCCTGTGGAGTTTAACGCAACTGGAGCCAACAGGCTTTTTGTTTTCATACTGAATGTACTGCTGATTATGAGGTTTCATGTGTCTGAAAACAGACATGAAAACTTTAAACCCTGTGGTCCTTCCTACAGGAGCTTTTTCCAGGGGCCAGTGAGCTACTGCCTGAGGAACATTAAAAAAGGAGCAGAGAAAAGGAATCCACCCCTCCCCTCCTGTCAAATACTCTGTACAGGGCTAATTCTAAGTCCAGACAGATATATTCACCAGGAGAGGATTACTAACCGATAATGTCAAGGTTGTTTTAATGGGCAATGAAACTTCAGACATGAATCTCACAGAGTATTGTGTGTACACAGGAAAAGTCTCTCAGGAAGCCTCTCAATGAAATTGGGTATATGTGCCTATACTTTAATTTATACTGCAAGGACAGTCTTTCTTCTGTCATACCCAAGCCTGAAAGCCATTTGGACCCAGTTAATTATTCAGAAACTTCCTTGTCTCACAGGGGTGATGTTATTTCAGAACAGGGTAGCAATAATTGGGCAGTAACTGTGCAGAGCTTCCACATCCAGAGATAATTTCTTTAGCAAGAGCCTTGCAATTACTTCTCTTTGAAAAGCTGCCAAGTTATTCCCCAGGATCAGAGGCAGTGAGAATCTACAACTACAACAAATCAAGGACCTCCATGTTCGATTTCACTGAGGCAGTGGTGTGTCAAAATCCAAGCCTTCCAAGCATCTCAAAAACATACTAACTGCTGCCTTCTACAGGAAAAAAATCACATTTGTCCCTCATGATTCATATTTTCTGTTCAGAAGCAAACAACCCTGTCTGAAGGGTTCTCAGCAGGGAAATGGTTTCCTCCCAATGCAAACTCACTGATCTGCATTTTAAGACAAAACATATCTGCATACAACTGCTTATAGTAGAGATGCTGTTGAAATCAAAGGAATTAGCTTGTATCTCTCAATGCACTTCTAATACACCCAGTAAAACTGCTGAAGAGTAAAGTAGGGAAAACAAAACAGAAGAGCTGTGATTCAATGCTGCCTCAGCTGCTGCTCCCAAATTTTGGTGGAAGTAGTAGAGAAAAACTTCCAAGACTGTTATACCTGCACAATTTTGTGTAATAGACCCAGACTTCTACTCCACAGCGATCCTGTGATTTTCTTTCTTTCATTAAAAATACAGTGACAAATGCTCACAGTCTTACCTTAGAAACAAAAACCTGAGCAATGTAAACAACCATACGTAACAGTGAGACACATGAAGTAAGAAGACTTCAGCCTCCACCAGAAAGGGTTATCAAGTCAGACTAACGCAATACATACACACTCAAAACTTCCTTTTGTCTCACAAGAATACATATGCTAGAAATGGTGCTAATGTGCTCCTTTACTATTCCTGATGTGTATGGCAATGTCTGCTTATCAACTTGCAGACAAAATGCATTTCTCTATTTCCTCTCCAGTGAGAGCCCTCTGAATTTCACTTGAAGGTGGCTTAGGTGTTTTGTAGTCAAAGCTGACAGAACAGTCTTTGCTAATTTTCATCTTTGTTTTTTGCTCTGAGGTATCTTGATAGCTCTATGAGCCATTACATTGGTTATGCCTTAAATGCTGTGCCTCACTGAAATATGCTGAAGGCTGCAGGGAAAGCTGGGTAGAAAGATCCAGTAAAATAGAAAGTCATACTGTTCCCTACTCTGAACTGGAGGGGGGAAAAAAAAGAAGAAAAGAAAAATTAAATCTTATTAAAGTGGTTTGGATAGTTGTGACTTTCAGCTTTTTCATTTCACATTAGTGAGACTGCATATATGGCAGAGGATTTAAGGATGATAAGACTGCAAGAATAAACATCAACAGCTGCATGGTACCATAAAAGTCTTCAACTATTCTTGCTTTAAAAATACCGTGATTGTAATGAAAAGAACTTGGCAGGGGGGGAAATAAAATGCACTAAATTCACACCACTGCAAAACGGTGAAAAAAATCCCACCAAAAAGACTAAACAGAAACAAAACTAATGTCACTGTGCCAGTGAGTCCTTGGTTATAATCCACAATCTCATCAATAAGTAATAAATTCAAGGTCAGAGAAGTCAGTTTACTCCTCAGTGAAAGGACATGTCAGATACCACATAGTGCCATAACATTACAAAGCAGCTGATGCTCTGTTCAATGCAGTAACTGCTTTGTACACTGAAACCTTGGGCCTACAGTTGTTGCTGTTAATAATGTTCATTCACTTTTTATGCTATTGAGATTTTGAGAGAACCAAATGCACTAAATTTTGACCCCGCTACAGACTGCATTTGTCCTTTGTTCTCCTGGCTTTCTGACTATCACTATGCAAGCTGCAAACAGATCCTTAAAGAAAATGTATGCTAGAAGGCAGGGATTTTTGCCCTCCCCTTGTGATCACACAATCCGTGGTGAACAGGACAAAACAAAGAACAGATCAAAACAAAATCATCATTTCTGGCATGAAGAAAGCCAAGCATGGAGAATTTCAGCCACATGGGAATTTGTTTCTGTAAAATACTGCATAATGATTACATAAAGAGGCTTTGATTACTGTAAAATTCAATGATACATGCATTTCTAACAGCACTGGAAATCCTAAATGATTACACAAGCCTTTCATGTTTATTCATCAAATATTTAAAATACCATATAATACAAAACATTCAACTACCTTACTCTGAGAGCAATTTACTATGGTCTTCTAGCAAAAACTTGCTCAAGAAGATAAAGTCTCACGTTACATCCAATGCATGTGTTTCTAATGTAATTTTTAATAGAATTATTTGCTCAGCTTTAGTTTATAAGTACAAAGTTTCAAATGTAGGCATCTACTGGTGCAAACATGGACATAAGTGGAAAAGGCACTTTTTGAGACACATGGTAGAGAAAAAAAAAATCTGTTCTAACACACTGAATTTGCTGTTTCCAGTTTCACAGAACCCACACCCCAAAACTTCAAAAGAAAAATCTGTTTTCAACCTCTGAGTGCCTGCTTTCATAACACAAAAGCAAGAGCAGACTTTCCACTGCTCCAAACACCTTTCTTTTCATATTTTCAATCCTTATTGGATACTTTGTTCTGTTTTACATCAATCTCTACAAAGGGTGTAATCTACAAATGTCTACAAACCCTTCAGAAGGAATAAGCAAGGGAGAGGTGGTGGGGTAGCCCTGTGTGTTAGGGAGGGTTCTGATTGTCTAGAGCTTAATGATGGTGACAATAGGGTTAAGTGTTTACAGGAAAGGATCGGGGGAAGGGCAACAAGACAGATAGACCACCCAACCAGGATGAAGAGGTGGACAAAATGTTGGGAGAAGTCGCACTATCAGTAGTTCTTTTTCTTGTGGTGGGACTTCAGCTTAACAGATATCTGCAGGAAATTGAACCCAGCAGAGATGAAAGGGTCCAGGACATTCCTGGTGTGTGAGAAAGAGGCATTCCTGATGAGTGAGCAAACCAGGGAGGGCACCTCATGGGACCTGCTTTTTGTGAACAGAGGAGGACTGGTGGGTTATGCGATGGTTGGGGCTGCCTTGGGTACAGTGATCACAAAATGATAAGTTTTCAAGTCTCAGAAAAGGAAAGAGAGTCAGCAGAACAGTGAGCTTGAACTTTCAGAGGGCAAGATTTGGCCTGTTTAGGAATGTGGTTACCAGAGTCCCTTGGGTAGCAGTCCTCAAGGGCAAAGGAGTCCAGGAAGGCTGGACAGTCATGATAAAATCTTAAAGACACAGGAGCAGGCCATCCCAACGTGCCAAGAGACCTGCTGATGGGGACGAAGTCTGGCCGGGATAAACAGCAAGCTTTTGCTGGAGCTCAGGGAGAAGAAGAGAGTTCGTAGCCCTTCGATGAAAGGGAAGGCAACACAGGAGGACTACAAGGATTCCATATAGGTTATGCATGGAGAAAATTAGAAAGACCAAAGGCCACCTGGAACCTCATCTGGCATCTGCCATAAAAGACAATAAAAAATGTCTCTATAAATACATTAGCAATGAAAAGAGGGCTAAGGAGAACCTCATCTTTTATTGGATGCAGAGGCACTTAAGAGACAATGCATGAGGAAAAGACTGACATACTTAATGTCTTCTTTGCCCCAAACTTTAATAGCAAGACCAGCTGTTATCTGGGTACTCAGGCCCCTGAGTTGGAAGAACTGATCATTCACCTGACAATAAATACAAAATTACCAATAAGAACAAACAAATCTTATCCTTGGAGTGACTCAAACATTTCCACGTTGCTGCATTTAGCTGAAGGAAATCCTTCACCCCTGCAATGCCTGGGCTGCAGTACCATGAGGGCTGCAGTACCTGGCCTGCCTGCAGCACCAGCCATCCCTCCTGAGGAGCAGCTCCTCCAGTGCCTTGTCCAGGGGATGTCAGCATCAAAGGCACTGGGAGGGAAAGCAGATCAACCCTCCGAAACGACAGAAGCATATTCTACAACTTAAGGTCATGTTGTCACAGTCAGGTTGCTCCACACTGACTACAGAAACACTGTGCCATGCTGTTTCCTCTATCCACTGCAGCATGCAGATTTCAGAGGAAAATATCCCAGCCTTCCATACAGGCATGTGCCCCTTGAACACTAAAAGTCATCATTTGAAATGACAGGGCAGTGCAAAAGCCACCTTGGATTTGTTTGACTGTTCTGTTGTGCTCTGTGCTGGTCCAGTGAGGGGCAGAGCAATGAAGGATATATGAGAATGATATATTTGCAAGCCTTTAAGACAGTGCTACAGAGACTACAACAATCACGCCTATGTTACTGAAATCCCTAGCTGGTTAAAATAAAATCTACAGGAAAATGTTATCATTTACTAATTAGTTCCTCTCTTTCTAATCAATCTTCAAGGAAACCCTTTACACTTTTAGAGAACACAATTGGTCTCATTGCTAGGTAGTTTTACAAATCCTTTCCCAAATGTCATCTCTTAGAACAAACCTTTGCCTGATGTGAGGCAGCAGTAGCATTTGTTTGGCAGAGTAGGTAGAAAAAAAAAGAAAATGGAAAATTAACAAACAGTAGGTTACAATTTTCCCTGAAGATACAGCAATAAGGAGGAGTTTGCCTCAATAAGAAAAGGAAAAAAGTTACAAAAGGGTAGGAGAAAAAGTAGTAGATAGTTTCAAAGGTTTCAAAGGATAATTCAAAGATTTTTGCAAAGCCAAATCCTCCCACTGAATTTTCGAGAGCAAGGCACAAAGAGCAGTAAGGCTACAAATGGACTTTAAGTCTGTACCTGTAACTTTACCAGTCTTGACACTTATCCTCAATTTTCTTACAGATACACTAAGATATATGAAACCTTTTTGTACCCTCAGCCACTTCAAAGAAAGGTTTTATATCAATATAAACCCAAAGGAAGGTCAGCAGTTTGAATTTCCTTTTATGTATCCAAGACTTTTAAAAAATACAGAGAAAGACTGACAATAATACTTTAGGTGGATTCCACATGCAGGTGCCTGGAAGAATCAAAAAAACATTCCTCTTCCCCTCAATATCCTAATAATGATGTTTAGTAAGAACATCTAATCTGATGCAAAAGGAAAACTAAATCTATCATCAAGTATATATTAAAAGAAAAAAACAGATTATTTTGAAGAGAAACGTGAACATCTAAAGCTTTATTGCAAGTATTTCTGTGGATAGGACTGCAGTACTCTACAGTACTGCTCTATTAAGAAGAATGAGATAATAAGAGTTTCTAATTTAAGGCAATATTTCTCTGCAAATCCTGCAGAGATGGCAGTGGACAGAACTGAGAAAGGGAAGACTTAAGTGGGTTTTTCTTTAAACAAAGTATAGGACCTTCAACATTGCTTCAGTTTTTGAAGAGAAACTGCTTCAGTATTTTTAGCACTCACTGGAGTGCGGGACTGAATGCACTCTGGTGCAGGCAGAGAGCAGGAAGGCAAGGTATGAGATTCCACATTTATCTCTGCTAATGCATTTCACACACTGCTCTGCAGCACTCCTAATCTTCCAGCCCTGAGTCTCTTCAGCAGCCATGGAAAAGCACTGAAGACCAAACTTCGTGATGGTGGTGGTGTGATAGGGATCAATGCCCGTGAGGGAACACAGAATGCTGTTGCTTCAGATTGGGCTTCACAGCTCAACTCAAAATGCCTCTGTTGTGATGGACAGTCTTCATTTTCCACTCACCCCAGTGGGATTCAGTTTTAACAGGGACACTTGCAAAATCAAAAAACACACAAGGGAAAACCTCTTGCAAAATTTCATTCCTAGTGAACAAGTTTAATAGAAGATTCAAGCCTCAAGAGTTGAAAGACATGTAATTTAAAGCCTAAGTAATCTAAAATTGCCACTTTACAACATATCATGGTGTTATAAATAAAATATGTAATTCGTGCTATTATATATAAAACTGAAATATAATTAGACCCTACAGAGACCGAGTTTCTAAATCCCTGCACCAGCCTGGCTGAGAGAAAAATTTCACAACACTAAAAGTATTTCTTTCACAATAAGTGAGGATTCCACCTAGGTGGGGTTGGATCTTATCACCGGGACATTTGCACCATGATGACTTGATCACCACAGTCTGATATCTACATTGCATCTGATAAGGAATCGGACATTCCAGGAACTAAGAATAACTATTCCAGGAACCAGAGATGGCCCATCCATCAGCAGAAATGGCCCACTCATCACCCAGGATGGACAATTCATCAGACCCAGGAAAGGCTTTGTGCGGCCCACTCCGGGACAAGAAAACTTCATGAATACGAGAAGAATAGAATTAATTCGGACTCTACCCAAAAACTGTATAAGAAGGAACCAGCCAAAGCAGCAGTCGTGAACTTGGGAGGTCTGGTGTGATAGAGATCAGATCTATGCGTGTTCACCCAGCTCCGACCCCGGGCTCGGTGCTGTTTTTCTCGATCGTGGCATTTGAAACCGATATTTCAGTCGCATAATAAATGTCATTTCTTTATTAATTTTGATTCGGCAATTTTGTTTATATTAATGGGAACCATATCCAAAACTGAACTTCTAGCCCCACTACTTCTAAAGTTATCAAATTAATCTAATTTTATTCTCAGTGATTGAGATGAAATTTGGGAAGTGAAAAAAGGGAGACCAGACTGTCAAATGTGTTATATTTCAACAACCTTCTAGACATCCTGTTTCTCCTTGCTCTCAGGAGACAACATTAGAGTGGCTGTGTGTAACTTTCAGCATCACACACAAATTCCAGTAGTGATATCCATCCAAAGGAGATTATCTTTGAAGGGGTGATGCAAAGAAAAGTTCTGAGCAGGTATAGAAAGTTGCTCCTGTCCTCTGCTCCCACCACTTGTCCATGCGTGGATGAAAGAGGCAGCCCAACTTCACTGCATGTGAAGTTCAGAACTCTTGCTGCAGGACACACATATTCCAAACACAGAGCAAAGACTGCTGCCTTCCAGATTAGTCACTAGGACTCCTCACAATGTAACACAAAATCATCAGCTTTGTATTTTCTGTGGCTCTGTCATGTGGCAGTGGTACCTGACTTGTGCTATGCAGTATTTTCCCAGAGAATGCACCCGGCTTCAGCTCTAAAACTTGCTAGACCAAACTGGGCTAACCTGCATGCCTATAAGAACAGCATGCTCGTGTAAAAGTAAGACAGAGGTGATTTTTGAACAGTTTACGAGCATATCATTCTGATCTTATTGGACAATGACAAAGAACAGGTACAGCCCCAGCCAACAAAACCCAAACTTTCTAAAATCCTAAAGACAGTGTAGCTCAAGCCAAGGGAACGTAAATTTGCTCATGGCAATATGGGAAGAAAAATCTTTGTGATGTAGAAACAGATGTCACTCTACATTTTTCATAATGTGGCATTACGCACCGATCTGTATGCATGGTTTCACTGGATACATTTAAATGATATTTCATAAACGTTCCAAATACTCTATTCTAAGTTGTCCTGGGTTGCATTGTATTCCATTACCATCCTCATGAGCTGTTGAAATCAGGTGGGGCAGTGTTTCCTTGCCTCCTCCCCCCAGACTATCTTTCTGTTAATGGCCCATCATTGTCCTGCTGCATGACTCAGAGATAACTCCCTCCAGACTATCTTCTGTTAATGAGCCTTATCAACACTTGGCCTCATGACTCATTACCCCATTGTGAGATGCTCCACCCAGAGGGAGGAACCAAGCATCCCATCATGGATATAATCTGAGACTCTGAACACCAGAGACAACCCTTTCCACTGGATTTCCAGAGGACAGGAGCTACACAGCCACCACTGGACCTTCTGAGGAAGAGCAGACCCCTTTACTACAGGATCACCACTTCAGAGGACTGCAGCCACCATTCTACCAGACTGCTACCACCACCCTGCCTAATAGGGACTCAGGTTGTATCTTGACTCTGTCAGTTTGAACCAGTGTTTTCTTTTACTTTTTTTCCTTTTCTTTAATTTCCGTTAAATTGTTATTCTGACTTGGTGCCTCCCACTGGTTTGTTTTCAAACTAGTACATAATTGTATCAAAGTAAACTGAGTACACCACAGTCTTTCTTTAAAGTTTCTATTTACATGAAAACTTACAGTAACTAATCTCTTAGAAAGACTAGTCAAAACAAACAAAAACCTCAGTATTATTACATTAAAAAGCTCAATTACAGAAAGTCTGACACAGCCAAGATATAATTATGATCAACATCAGACAGAGATGCATAAAAAGTGAAAAGTGCAGTCAGAACATAGTACAGTGAATGTGATCCCAGCTGCACAGTATTTCAATATAATTAACCCACACTTCTTACATAATATAAGTTAAGTTACAGGCAAGAGTGAAGTAACTATCTGCTTTCTGGTATGGGAATACTAGCATTGAAAGGTTATTTTCAACACTTTTTTAAAAGAGCAGGCCAAAAATAAATTCTGGTTGTTTGTCAGTGAGGAGAATCCTCATTCACTTTAATATTATGACCTGTGTGCACAAACCAAGAAGTATTTAGTTATTTTTGTATTAGAGTAAAAAACCAGCAGGTTTGAAAATCAGAGTTAATTCTCTTGTATAGATAGAGTCAGGTTTAGGCAAAACCCAAGAAAACACTTTACCCTGTGATGTACTTGCTGCCCTTTCGCCACCTTCTCTACAGTCTTCTATTTGTGGCAGTAAAATCCTACTGAGTTTAATTAATGCACAGAATTCACTTCTTATAGCTGCACTTTAATTACAAGAGAAATAAGAAAAGGTAAAGTATATATTTGTGACAAGGGATATTAGCTACTTTGAGCTTATTAAACAAGGCAAGCAGTGTCACAGCCCTGATGCTGATGGGAATTATTACTGTAGCACAATTTCTGTGAAATATCTCACAGTCAAATCCAAGGTTTATTTCTGCCATAAATACCCAATTATTTGAGCTAGTGTCTGCCCTGAAAGCTCAGCCTAGAAGAGCAGAGCATACCTAGCAGGCCTGAATTCCCCTCCACCCCCAAGTGGATTACCTGTCTGTTTGGAGGAATGGTGGGACTCTGTTTGGCAGCCATAAGCTGTGGCAGCACTTTCTGAAGAACAAGAAAGTCAGCTTTACTGTAGACTGGAGAATCAGAACTGTGACACCACAGCACTTGGAGCACTTTTACTACCAAATGGACACATCCCATTTCTTGGGTTGTGAAGCAAGCATAGAAGTCAGTGCTGGTGCAGCTATGCTGGTAATGGTATCAAATTATAGCTCATTTAAACCTGACTTTTATGAATCTACATAAACATCCAGACTTGAAAAAAAAGTCACCCAAACTAATAGCAAGTGTGATGGCTTCTACTTAATTACAGGTAAGAAAGTCAAGTTTTAGCATCACTGATATTTTAGTATGTAAACAGAAGTGCAAATATTGCCACAAATGAAGTTGCAACCAGGGTAGACTGGGTCATTCATATATGCTGCAGCCCACCTTGATTTAAATCTCAACTCTTTAATTTTTTCTTACCTACATCCAGCTTTAAAAAGGCTGAGTAGTAAAAAATGCTAAATGTGTGTAAACCAGAGATGGGATTAGTATTTTCCCCTACAAAAAGATACTACAGCCTATAGATCTAGAATGTTTCACATAGGAACAATGTAAATTCTATGACAAAAGACAAAGGTATTCTCTCATGATTTACAAGCTACGTCAATGGGATTCCTTGGGAGAGACTCTAGTCCTGTACTACACTTGTAAGGAACAGTTACAAAAAGTTCTTACGGGTTTGTAAAAAGCTTATCAAATTGTATTAATTCTCTAGGGTAGATCTTCTCCTGCATAAATGGCAGTAGAGAAGCCTGCAGCTAGAAAAGCAGTAGCACAGGAAACAGTACTATGGATCCAGTCCACTTTTATCACTTACAGATAGGATATTATTTTCTAACATTTGTGAGTCAGAATGAAACTGGAAGGGAAGGACAAAGTCCAACTCCATTCACTCAATTCCTGTTACCATTCCACAGGTGACAACTCTATTGAATAAACAGTAGATCCCATTTTAAGCCCCTGCAGCCTAATCCATTACCAAATTTAAAATATATACATTTTGAAAATGCATGTACGTGCCCCTTCCCCAGTTATTCTTAAATAGAGAAGAAATCCAGACTCTACGCCTAAAATATTCCACACTTTTCTGTGAAAGAGCACAGTGAGGGGACAGAACCAACAAGCTGGCTCACAAAGGTTGAACATTTAAACAAATAGATCAATAATTTTCCACCTGAAAAAAATTATGAGTTCTCTAAAATAGAACTTTACTTTTGTAAGCTGTTCAAAGACAGTCTCAAGCTTTGAATTATGCCTTTTATTTCCTTCTTATGGATAATGAACACATATACAGTCAGGACATAAGCTTGCACTTGCTTTAATCATGGTGGGTGCCAACAACAGATATGTAAAGAGCAATTCAGCTAATGAAATACAGGTGTCATGGGCAATTCTTGATGCCCAAGAGAAAACTATCAGCTGGACTCCAACTGCCACAGAAGAAAAATACATATCTCCCATAGGTCCTATGATGACATCTACCTCTGTAAGTCTTAGATCACCTGGAGCACATAAAATAGCACTCAAGCTCTGTATTTGGCAGTTAAATCACTCAGATTGTCCCACTGACCTCACATATCAGTTAAAATGAGTAACTTTCCAAGGATAAAAAGCTGACTCTGTATCCAAGAATGTACAACACCAGAACCCCAAATGATTCACCTTTAGCAGTGGCACTGTAGAGCTTAGACTGCTACAAATCAATAATGGAAGCAGCGACAGAAAAGCTGCAGGTATCACCACACAAGAGATTAAAATAAAATATGAGTAGCTCACTCCCAGGTGACACGCTCTACTGTCATTCTGGTTTGTGCATATAAGTAAAATATTATCAGAAACATATTTCTGAAAAATTATTCACAGTGGTGCTATCTCAGTCTATTCCATGTGTTCTCTGCCCTTAAAAAGCATGCCAGAGCAATCTTTTATTTGCCAGGAATACCTGTGCTGATTCATGTAACCAGCAAAAAAGCCAATAGCAAAGTGCCCATTTTGAGTACATGGTTCTCTTTCTCTCTTCTCTAATATATCAACAGATAAAGTAGATTTTAGGCACAAGAGAACAAGAAAACCAATTTTACATCAACCCATTTCCCCAGTTTGCTAATGCGAGCTGAAGAACAACACAGCAAGAAACTTATTCCTCAGTAAGATCTGTGCAAGAAATGAAGCAAAGCACTTACCGTGTCTTGGGATTTATCCTTGACATCATAGACTGTTAGTTTTATTTTAGTTTCCTCATAGATGGGGTATTCCGGTGGGAAGGTCACACCAGTCAAAAACAGTGGATCTTTTGTACCCTGTGCAACATGAGTAAACATTCGGTAAGGTAACAGCTGTGCAATGTGTGGGATGTCGGTATGGAGGTACAGAAACCCAAAAGGTGTCAGCTGTCTACAGCAGAGAGATGGGAACAGCTCAGTATTATTACCCAATCAATGAGAAAAACAAACAACTTTAAAAACAAAAAACTTTATCAGGAAAACTAAAAACAAACAAGCAAAAACCAAACAAAACCACAACTTCCTGGAAACTTTTTTAACTGGAAAGGATATGAAGTGCTTCTGAGAGCCTAGCAACATGTTTTTAAACATCTCAGCCAGTGTCAGGTTCTGGAATACAACCTGTAGTAACCAAACCCTTTCTTACTCCCATGACGCTTTCTGAAAGTACCACAATTTCATCTTAATTTAAATGAATGTCGCAGTTTGACACTGGTTACGCACCAGCACCACGATTACATTCAACATACAATCTTCACTTAAAGTAGCAAAACTAAAGATTTAACTTCCACACACATACAAAAAAGAGCAATCTTCATTAAGTCACAATAATAAGCACATAGAAATGCTAGGAAGACTCTCGGTATTGCATTAAGGATATTGATTTGTGGAGGGGGGATTGAAATACTCCTCTTTAGGCAGTACTGAAATAAAATAACATTCCTGTGCTTTGAAACATTATGATTATACCTAAAAGCTGTACACAGAGGTAACTGTATCATAGCAAAAGATATACAATTAAATGAATCATACAAAATGTTGCTTATAATTTCTTAATGTTTAATTATACTTAATTTCCTAAGATTACCAGGCATGTATCCTTAAATTTTCTATTAAGTGAAAAAAAGGATTGTGCATGACAAAGGTAATTTATCTTAAAGAAATAACTTTCTGTGCACCTGCCTTCCCCTCACCAAAGCTTGACTACAAAGCTGAGAACCTTGACAAAACAAATTCAGGAATTTATTGAGGTCTAGGACATTGTGTTAGGAAATGCATCAACTTCTATTAAAAAAAAAATATATAGTTATCTATTCATCTTTTGCACGACATCATTCCAGACAGTCTGCAATGAAGCATCCTGATCAGATACAAGATATTTGAATTAAGCAGTTTCAGGATGGTTGAGGGCTGAAACCATAATAATTTAATTAGTAGTTGGTTGTAAGTAATCACACAAAGAGCTCGTGAAATATTCTCATTGTATTTAACAGTTAAAACAAGCCTCTGATGAAATTGTGTGTGTGTTTACAATGAGACTTCCCTGCTCTTAATGAGTCTCTCCAGTAAGTTAAGTAAGTTACACCTACATTGCTCACTCTTCATTTTCTCTGAACCATTTTTGCTGTTTCTGACACCGATGCTTACAGGGCAAAGTGAGGACTAGCAAAGCAGCCTCAGACAACTTTTGTTGTAATGTATGATGCAAGTTATTAATTATGTTACATAAAGTCACAGACATTACGTACACACATTCTTTTTCCAAATTATAGACACAGGGTAGTATTTTTCAAATTGCAAAAGCATCAACTCTCTAATGGAAAAAATAGAGCAAGAAGCAAATAGGATGACACACCACATAATACACGTATGTTTTTCTGCAATTTAAAAACACCTTCCAAACTTGCTGTACTCTTAATTCAGCTTTATTTTGTATTGCCTTGTCCCTTCATGAGAGCAACCATTCCCTGTTTCATTCTGAACTTATGTCTGGAGAACTGGAATATTCTTCATGCCTCTACTTGGAACAACAGAGCTTTCATGAAAAGCCAAGTTAATTTCTGTTTATCCTGGTTAAATGCCAAGAACTACAGCACACTTAGGTATGCTTTACTAACTGCCAGAGTGTGCTTGTCTTACCCAAGACTATGCACTAACTTGTTTTATTCCTCATTCACTTTCTAAGGAAGAAATGAGCGATACATTAATCAACATGTTAATTGAATAAGAAAGACTCTCACCTCCACGATTTCAGTGCTTGAATACCGCGTCAAAATGTGCTCTGCTGGATGCACCACTGAGACTTGGATAAACGTATTTAGCTTCCGATCACGGGTAGCAGCCACTAGATCCTTGCATGCTGGAGACAGTACAAAATAAAATACTCAAAAGCAAACTCTGGGAAAATGCTGTCACAGGCACAGGACAAAGCAGACCATGCTCCGGCTCCAGATTAAATCTCCGGAGACAAGTCGATTTAACAGAGGAAGTCCCTTGGAAGTAACCTACAGAAATAGGAAGTCACATGCTGCAGAACTGAGCTGAGATCTCGTTTCCACTAAAAATACTTGCAGCTTCTGCAAAGCTCCCTGTCAGAGGCTCATCAGCTCCAGTCCACAAGCGTGCGTGCGCATACACGCACACTTACACACGCTGCAATAGTAGTTAATTTTACATAAGCACTCATTTAATTTGCCCACAAAATCTCTCTTAGCAGCCTTATTGGATCCTTTCTTGTCTGACAATTTTCCCAGTTACATGACCGTTTCAAACACGTTCTAAACCAGCTAATTGCTATCAGTAGTTAGGTTGGCTTATAGAGCTTGTTACAACTTGTGAACTTAGCAGAACTAGTTTTCAGGTATATATCTACATAACTAAAAGCAGACAGCAACATAACCAATTCTTTCATCAGTGATTGGTATATAAATGGGAATTGCATTCTGCATATATAGCATCATTATTAAAACTCATTCTACCTAATAGAGAAATTCAGTTCTGGTTTAATAATTCATTTTTATCCTGGGCTTAGAGCCATGCAGGTGACTGAGATCATTCTTTAGACCAACACACCTTGTGCCTTCAAACTGAAAGGGTGAAAGCACTGAAAAAAAAGGAGGAGAAAATAAATAAATAAATGCACCGTTAGCTGCTCCACAGAAGGGATGCAGATTAATGGGACATGCATTGGCTCAAAAGCAAAAACCATCCACCTTTCATTCTTCCCTAAGGAATATAGCAGTGAACACTGCGGTGGGATCTACCCACAGCTTTCTGAAGGGTAACAAACTACCCTGGGATCTCAGAAGCTTGAGGCAAGCAAAGAAAAGCCTTCTGTTTCAGAGAGGGTAATTGTCAAGAAAGAGCTGAGGGTATTTTCTATGAGCCACTGCCTACCAGGGGCTTCCTCAAGTGCAGCTGAACTTTAACTTTTCAAAAGGTGAGTCAGATTATCCTCACAGCAAGCAAACTTGCTCTGATGAGAAGCCAAGGCTAGAAAAACTCTGATATGTACAAAAGACCAACTCAGCTTGTTTTGTACCTTTTTTTTTCCTTTGGGCTTGAACCTGCTGCTGGAGTAAATAAAAGGAAAACTGGCTGAAGCTTTTTTACCACTCTTTTATTACAGTTAAAAGAGACAGGGAGACAATTAAATCTAACCTTCAGGGATTAAAATTTTTGCTTTAGTCCAAATTGCTAATACATAGTCTCAAACTGACCCTATTATAATTTGGTAGAAAAAGTGGGATAAGCAAAAAAGTTTCTGCATGATGCAATCTTTACAAAACAGCTGATGTAACAGCATCAGGCTCAAATAGCAAGTTGCCAGCAAGTCTTTGCTGATAAGACTCACCATATTATTAAAATGACTGAATATTAGCACTACTTGACATCACCTGAAAAATTACATAAGTAGACTTACTGAAACACAGTTGCCAAAGCAGACACCTTTTGACATTATTTGACATTACTTGACTTTGTCCTCTCTAGAGCTGATCAAAGAAGTAGTAGAGGATCACTGAGATTTCCAAATACAGCCATTTCTCCCCACAAAACCTGATCTCATGCCACCATACAACCCTTAAATATTGCACTCTATAATAATTTTTTTAGAATGTAGCATAGTTTCAGAGGAATGGCAAGAGAGCTCATGTTCACTATCAGAAGCTGGAACAGAGAGACAGTCACATTTTTCGCACCCACCACAAAGGAAGGCTAGCCAGCTCACAATTCAATGAAACACAACAAAAGAGAGAAAAACAGAGAGACACACACACTTAGGAAATATAAAATTAGATCCCCAAAAAACACTACCAGTGACTCTGGTAAGAGCCCTACAGCTGAACTCTTGCAAAAAGTACTAGTGCATGATGAATGGAGCTAAAACCCACACAAATAATAGTTTGATCTACTTGTGGATTGTCTCAAATACGTTATCTAGATGTGACTGAATCTTTTAGCTGCCAAGAGCACAGGCTTTTATCTTATTGAGAAACCTTTAACAATAGGAATAAGATTTGCACTAAGTGGTCACCACCTTGGTGTTAGCTGTGCATAGGAGGCAATTTATTTCTGTGACAGTACTGCAATCCAGTCATTAGATCATTTTTCTTGTCTAAAGGTGGCTTAGCAGCATGATCTTGAATTTCATTGGATAGAGCTGACAGGAAAATAACTCATCTGCATATCTCCAGTAGGGAGGATCAGCATAAAGCATCAGAACTCTTTGGGAGACACTGGTGCAGAAGGATAAATGAAATTAAATGAAACCTGCATCTACTTTGATGACAGTGTTATTTATCTCTATTGTGACACTGGGCTACTGCTGTTCACAACTCGCCTTTCAGTCAGAGAGGATATTCAATAAAGTTGCCCTGGTAAAGAACACAGAAGCTGTCTGCTTAAGCCACAGTGCATCACTTCCCTTCAAAACAGCCCAAATGAAAAGTTTAACAAAACAAAAGGATTACTTTTAAGCTGACGCCAAAGAATAAAACTTGTTATATCCTGTTCACAGCCTGGCAAGCTTTACAGCCCCATGCTGCATTATTGCCCTTTGAACTATTTTACTATCTGTATCTCTGAAAATCTTAGGTCTTCAAAGAAACAGACCGGACAAAGTGAAACATTACACAGTTAGGAAAGCAGACCAGCTACATGTTATATATTTAAACGTGTGTTAGGTATTATTGGCATACTACTTAAACAGAAACTGATGAAAACGCAAGCATTCTGAGGCTGTTTCCTTAACTGCGAATGTAACACCATGAGAGCAGGTAACAACAGGTAACAACATCAATGCACTTTCCACCATAACCTATGCCCCAGCAGACCACAGGTCAGGTTACTTCTCAATACTTCACCATGTCTGAATTAATTCTGGAAAAATTCATCAACAAAACTCAGTGAAATGAAGTGCCAGCTTGTACTTACATGCCAAAAGTATGTGAATCTACTCATTGTGACTGTTGACTCAGTGTGTAAAAGCCTGAGTCATCCATTCCCCTGGTGATCCCACCACTGCTGAGCCTATCAGCATACAATGAATGTTTAAGGAAGAACTGCATTAGGAGTAAGTTATACTTTAATATCAACAAAGAAAAAAGTTAAGATAGCAGGAAGAAACAAATCCTTTACTGATATTTCACTGTTCTCTGTGCTGCACTGACATGATGGCTGTGCTCTTTGTCCTTTTGTGTGTGTGCCCATGTAAAGAAGTGAAAGACTGGTTACTGTTTCCTCATGGGATCTTGGGGGATTTTTTGAAAATGTTACTTCTAGAGGAAGAGAGTACAAAGAGAAAAACTAAAAAACTCAATTACTATATAACAATAAGAAGATAGGAAACAAACAAAAAAAACAGCCGATCGAACCCCAAAATAGAAATAGTCTGGAGATTCGTCATCTACCTTCCCTGAAACTGTAACACTTCTGCCCAGGCACTCAGTACTCTCTGCTCCAAGCACAAAGCCCACTAGAGCCAAAAGAAATTAATCTGGTAGAGAAATAGGGAGCTGCAGCATCTCCCAGAACTGAAAAAGATCCAGTAGCTAGAACAAACCACATGGGCAGTGGGAATGAAAGACATCCCCAGCTCAGAGTTCACAGAGTTGTTTGGGAAATGAGCCAAGGAGGAGACCAAAAATTGGGAAATAGCATTGAAATGGAATTGCTGTTTTTTCTAGTGAGAAAAAATACAGTATATTGTCTTCTCATACTCTGGATTCACACAATGCATGTATTAGCCTACATGACAGTTTCCAAGGTAGCTCTTTCTTTAACCAGTAACAGAAACATCATTTCCCACAGCTTCATTCCTTCCCATATTCCAAACCAAAACATATTCCAAGGGGCTGGCTAGGAACAGGAATTAACAACATAGCCCTGTTATCTCCAGGGCACGCTATTTCGTACGCTATCAAAACAACAGAAAATTAGTAGTGTCTGCAGACCAGGGGCATGGGAAAAGCCTGTGTCTCACATGCACATATATAGGTGAACATAATGTTCAAATTTTTATTCATTTCATTGACAGCAGCATTATTATCCCAAAGCAACTTAGTTTATAAATAA
This sequence comes from Corvus cornix cornix, assembly GCF_000738735.6. Lineage (NCBI taxonomy): Eukaryota > Metazoa > Chordata > Aves > Passeriformes > Corvidae > Corvus > Corvus cornix. Next base: position 11,646,508 of record NC_046334.1, read on the forward strand.
TAATGTACAGTCTGTCTTGATAAACGGATTAAGTAAGGTGTAGCTACTCCTCAGTGGGCAAAAGGACATGTTAAATGAGGGAACACCACACTCAGACCTGTGCTACCAGCAGAGCACTGAACAGGACACAGCTTGCTTTCCTCCACCCTGGGGGGAGGGGGGGGTTGGGAAGGGTAGGGAGGTGTAAGAGAAGAAAGTGCACACCACCACTGCTTCTGCCTTTGCTGAAAAGGAATACCTTGATTCAGCAACATGCAAAATCTTACGAATAATCCAATTTTGGAACATACAGGAAAGCTTTGGCCGTACTTTTGAATTAAGAGTGCAAATGCAACTGCGAGAGGGCTGAGAACTGAACAGCAGTGTGTTCTCTGCATGGCAAAACATGCCTGAAAGCAACCGAGATGAACATTTGAGGATGGGCATTAGCACAGAATGGTGTTAATAAGCACACCTGCTATTGCTCCATATTCACGGTGTCCTGCAGTGGTAGGGAGGAGAAGAGAAATCCAACAGGCAGGAATTGTGCAGCAAGATTCCTTTATTTAATTGTTTTACAAACTCTTTTATAGACTTTTTTCTTCATAGTCTAATTGGTCAAAGGATCAGCCACCCCATAGGGTGATTGGCTAAAATCCTAAAACCTCCATTGTCAAAATATCTTCCTACTGTACCATAAACAAAGCTTTGCAAGGTTGCAGATGTTCATAGTTTATAGAACTCTACTATTATCTTCCGTGAGAGAGAAAAATATCTCACGGGACTGGAAAGAAGCAAGAGAAATTTTTGCTAGCTGCATATTTGTATCCACACTCCATAATAAATCTCATTAATTGGTTTATTATAAATACTTCTGGGGTGTCCCATTCCCATGCCAGCAGGAATGCTTCAGTTTGCTGATGGGGACAGAAAGGGACAGAAAGAACAGAGAAGTTTCTCCCAAATTTGCAATGTGGACTCCCAGAACAATTCACCATGCAACACTAAATGTCAAAGGGTGAGGCCACAAAAATTGTAATGTCCATGTTATCACAAAATGAGGGCACAGCTACGTAGCCATGCAAGAGCTATGCATTAGAAGGGACACTCTTTAATATTGTAGTGGCCAAAATAGACGTTCAGATTCAGGTGAACTCTACAATGAAAAGAAATGCTATGGAACAGAAGAATACATTTGGAGCACATATACAAATAAGTAAAGATCCACTGATTTTTACCTAAGAAGTTATTCAAGATCGCTGTTCCTGTCTCTGGGGATGAGACGCTTCTATAAAAATAATGTATCTGTTCTCTGGAACATACAGCTGGTTGCTAAAGTAACCTAGTTATATTTTCAAGGAAATGCACGTACATAAAACAATTAGTACCCTTCAGGGACATCTGCAATAAATAGCAGGAAGAAAATTTCTACCAACAATCCAAGGAGAAAGATGACAGGGAAGTCTTACCAAATGAAGCATGAAAAAGGCTATCTTCTATGGCATTTCTGCAAGTACAGGTTTTGGGGGAATAAACCCCCACAAACACCAAACAATACTAGCAGTACTAACTGTAAATAATATATCAATATGCTGCCCAGAAAAACATCAGTCATTACCCACTTAATTTGCAGCTAAAAGAACATGATTATTTATGAGTCATTGAAATAAGATACACATAAATGATGCTGGGGGGAAATGCTGTATGCTGATGGAGGGTAGGGATAAGTGATCGTGGCCACGAGTTGAGATGCCAGCTGCACTCATCATCTTATTTGCAGATGAAGTGATAAATCTGGTTAGAATCACCACCATGACAATCAGAAGTGATCTCTTTCAGAGTAAGGCCTGTGTGAGTGTGGGGGGTGTAGCTGCAAAGGAGCTTTGATCCCAGCTCAGGTGATGGAGTGTGAATGCCAGAGTGGCTCCTGGATGGTCAGAAGGAAGGTCAGGGAAGTTTCCTTAGCAATGCCATTTCCTTAGCATTGCCATTGCCAGTATTTTCTGAGCAGGGGTTTCAATTCTTCTGACATGCTAGAACAGGCCTATTTCCTCTTACAGCTCTGCTATTTAGCCTGGACAGCCCCAGATACTTAGGGGTTTAAGTATGATAGATGCAAGAGGCTCAGGAAACAGGCTGACTGGATCAACACACAGCTCATAGGCATCAAATCTGCACTGCAGGAGCGAATGCACGGTTACACGTGTTAAGTACCCATCCAGAGCTATTTGCATTTGTTGTGCATTGATCTGCCACTACCATCAGACAATCTGTTCCAGCACATTCACACTCCTGCTCCAGCTTTATTTACAGTTGTGGAGAACTGAGTTCCATAATCTCTGTGCTGTACACTTCAGCTACACAGCAGCAACAAGAAGAGAACTTCCAGCTTGGCTTAGAAAAGCTGTTTCCTTAAGTAATGAAACAAACTGCTCTTGATCAAGATTTTAAAACTCTTTTAATTTTTGGAAATGTGCCTGAGAATATGTATCTGTTATCTCTTTCAAGTAATTACAAAAATAGAATTTTTCCCAAAAAGACTGCATTTCCTTACTGAGCACACTGTGACTCTAACAGAACAGAAAACTCTCTGGAGATGCTGCAGTATTCTTGTGATAGAAAAGCAGATCTCTTGCTGCTTGCTTTAGATTCTCAACTATCCTCTTTACCTTCTGTTCAAAACTATTCTACTCATGGCACCACCACTTAATGATATTTAGACTCTGACCTTCAGTTTTCCAGTGAGAGAGATGAGAAAGAAGGGAGGGGGGGCAGGGGGGAAAAGGGCTTGAAGCCTTACAAAAACTTGCTACACATTATTACATTCCAAAATATTATCATATCAAAATCAATTTTGATACTGCTATTCCAAGGCTGAAATTTATTTTGGTGTTGTTGCTATTTCAGAATACCACAAAAGGGCTTAAATCTCATGGAAACAGAGCTAAATGCCATTTCCTCTTTCACCTTTTCCTAGTACTGTCATATCAAGTATCTAATGAAGAAGTAATCTTGCTGTAATTTCTTCCACAAATTTATCACTACCCAAAAAAATAGAGCAGTTACTAGTTTAAGTACCAGATGAAGAATCAGAAGAGCTGCAAATAGTAAGCAGACTTCCATTTTTCTTTGAACTATGACCTTCTTTATACCATAAGCTCACAGAAAACAACTAGAACCTATAACAATTTCTTTCAGATTTTATAAATAAAATATATTCTGCTGATTCCTAATATTTTCCATCTCTTTGGAAATAAAATACATGTAAAAAATACACCAGCAATACCACAAGAAGATGAAAAAAACCAAAAGTGCCAAGTCTAAAAGTTTTCAGTCTGCCACATCTGTTTTTATTACAACAGCATGCATTGCTTCCTTTGACATGAGCATTTATTTACTGCTGTACAAGTTGTCAAGTGCAGCATTACATGGTTTGATCCTCAGTGTGCAGTATTACTTTACAACACTGTAGAGACAGGATTTTTCTCTTATGTAAAGAAAATTCAGCTGTTGCTTAGCCTGGCTCCAAATCCATGCCCCCATACACATCTTCACAAGATACTTTCAGGCTTGGCGAGGAAAAAAGCTCCCCTTTCAAAACAAAAGCAGACAGTCAAGCAACACAGGCCAGCAACTACAGCAGACAAGAAGGTTCAGCAAGAGCTCTAGACAACCTGAAAGCTTTTAGGATACTTCTTTGCTGCATGACAGCTGCTCTGGCTTCTGGGTGGAAGTCCAGCTACAGGAGCCCAGCCCTCATGAGGGAGTGATCCACCTGGAGCTGGGACAAGATGTCACCCAAACCAGCTGATGTTAACATTGACTTGAGTACACCTAAGAAATGCTGCAGCTTTAGAGGCTGCGTTAAGGATTTTTTGTAAAGTTCTCTGGAGCCAGCTTTGTAATTAATTGTAAGCTAATTGATGTGTGGGCACAGCTCTGATGCCCATGAGATTCTGCTGGTGAATAAAACTATTAATTCCTTCATTAAGTAAAAATGTTACGTAGTAAAGGTAATCAAATCAAGATGCCAGGACAAGAGATGCAGTAGGGACCTGTATTAACAACAGTAAGTCACAAAAGAAAAGATAGGCAATAATAAAAGCAAAGCTATAGGTCTACTGTGTTACTAAACAGCCTTAAGATTCATCTGTATGGGAAGAACTGTGTTCCTTCCTTTCATTGTGCCAAGAAAGGGGACAAGAAATGATGTAGTTTTAACTTCACAAATATTAAAAAAAAAAAAAAAAAACCAAAACAAAATAATTTTAAAACCCCACCAAAACCACCTCCTCAATATACTCTAAGGGAAGACAGCAGGAATGTTTGAGCCCTTTAGTACTCTACATGTGTAGTGCTGAAAAGAGGTAAAATATGGCCTTTAAAAAAAAAGTAGGCAGTGTATGATTTTTCTTTTTTTAACCCCCCACTCTGCTGGGATCCTAAATGACAGGCTGGTTCACAACTGGTTCTCACTGCATAGGGTCTGATGTTGAAAACGACTAGTGAGACAGGCTAAAAAGATGGTCCTTACAGAAAACACAATTCAAAGCACTGACTAATCCCTCCAATATGCCAGAGGTGACCTTTTAGCAAAACAAAACCTACACTCTGACATGTTTCAAAGGAAAGCAGACTAAAATGTACTTCAAAGACAAGGCAAAAAAGAGCAAGACACACTTTTAATCAAAGTAGAAAATAGATTTCTGCAATCCAGAACAATCACTTTTAGCCCAGTAATGATTAAATTTCCTGGTAGGAAAATGCTTGATAAATTTTAAATAATCTGCATTCAAGCTGCAATTGAAAGGAAAAGATGTTATAACATAAGAAAGCTTTGTTTGAAAAGGTGGCAGTTCTGGATTAATACCTAAATTAGAGGTCCAAGTAAGAGACAATGCTTAACTCCTGAGCAGTGGTAGGGAGGAGAACAGGCAGGAATTGTGCAGCAAGATTCCTTTATTTAATTATTTCACAACTCTTTTATAGACTTTTTTCTTCATAGTCTAATTGGTTAAAGGATCAGCCACCCCATGGGGTGATTGCCTAAAATCCTAAAACATCCATTGTCAAAATATTTTCCTACTGTACCATAAACAAAGCTTTGCAAGGTCGCAGGTGTTCATAGCTTATAGAACTCTACAAATATCTTCTGTGAGAGAGAAAAATATCTCACGGGACTGGAAAGAAGCAAGAGAAATTCTTGCTAGCAGTATATCGTATCCACACCTGAGAGGATTTCGAAGCAGTCATTCTGGCCAATAAATTATGATTGCTTTAATAGCATGGGACCTGCACGAGATAACAAAGTAAAGGAATTTTAAAAAAACATATATTTGTATTTTTTCACATAAATGACAGAGTCCAGAAATAATAAAAGCGCACAGGTCAAGGGTCATGTCAGAGGACGAGCTTCAAGGAATCCATCTCCCATGAGGATCCTGCATTTGTTTACTTGAGCATTCTGAAGGAATAACCGTTACTCCTAAAGTTCTCCAAAAAATGTATCTCAGCCATGAGAAACCTGGTGGTACAGACAAACAGCCTTCTAAAAAGTACAGGGTGAAATACACCATAGTGACTGTAGCTGTTGTGATCACCTAGATGTTATTTTAAAGTAACAATTTTAAAGCAGCACATACATTTCTGTTTGCAGTTTCTTCAAAATCAACACCAAGCTCATTTCCCCTCCAAGATACTGGCTCATAATTATTACTCTAAACTTCCAACTCTGCAGTTTGTATTTTGAGGAAGATTTTAAAGGGGAGACATTAATGATTTCTACAAAGGAGTAAGGCCCAAGCCAGAAAATTTGATCCTTATACTATAAATATATACTCTCATTTCCAGCAGAAGTTTCTTCAAGGGTGAAAAATGGCTATTTACACACAACAATAATATGTTTTAAACTGCCTTGATTTTGATGTGCTGACACATGTAAAGACATAGCTGACTTCTTCACAGAGATATAATTTTAAATTATTTCCACTCTTTGTATAAGGAAATATTAGTTAAGGATTAAAAGGAAACCAAAAAAAAAAAAAAAGGAAAAAAGAAAAAAAGTCTTTTCTATGTCTCTGTAGAGAGACTCCCTGGCAGATTTGAGATTTAAATCCAGAATTACCTAGGTATTGCAGCTCTTCATCTCAAAGTTGAAAACAGTGCTAGCCCACTTCAGTTTTTAAAGCAGTTCATTTACAATCCTACAGCCAACAATCCTCAGCTTCTCAGGTGTGAAGAATTCTCATCTTCAAGGAACACTAAGACCAAATTCTTCTTAACCCATCGTAATGAAATTCTACACTCTTTCAATCTCTCAGAAATCAATCTTAAAAGAAATAGGATTCCAGATTGAAGCTTTAGCTTGTTTTGAACATTGGCACAAGATTGAAGTAAATTTTAAAAATGCTTCTTTATTACTTATCAGTTTTATATTCCACATAACAGGCAAAAACCATTCTAAAAAAAACAGTAGACCATAATAATTAAAGTGTCCATAACTGGACTGGAAAATTTATTAGCCACAGAGTGTTGGGGTAAAACAATGAAGAAAAGCATTCTTAAGCTTTTTGTTTGTTTTCAGTAAAGCACCTCAGGTCAGTCTGCCAGTCATGCTGCATTTAGTGTTGTGTGGGATTTTGTGCTGCTACATTTAGGAGAATTCCAATTTTCTCAGGCCCTGCAGGAGAACCTCATTTTTGTGTCAAATCTCACCGCAGGACATGCACTTCAGAGTTTCCAAAAATAAGTACATCTGTAACTAATGTGTTCAAAAGTGGAGGATGACTTTAGTCTTCTATTAATTAGATGTTTTTCTATTTATGTAACTGCTGTTTCCACATATAAGGATTAAAAACAAGTCCATTGGGAAATGTTTTATGACATGAAAGTATTACTGCAATTATTTCTACAGGCATATTCAGAGATGTATTTAACAAGTGCCATTGAAACATGTTCAGCTAACGCAGCAAAGTACCATTAGAGTCAAAAAAGTCAAGAGCTATCAGGTTTTGAGTTATTAAAAATGTTTTCAGTTAATATATTATTGGCCTAACAACACACAGTTCCTTCATTTTTTGTTTAGTCATTAACATTCTGCATAAGAAGCACCAACTCTTTGACTACTGTAACCTGTAAATAATTTGCTTGCTTTTTGTCTTCCAAATAATCTCTACCCTTTTGGAATTATGAGGTGACTTTACCTTCACAGAGAAAGATACACAAGGAAAGAGATGGGCGGAATTCTCCAGGCAATTTTTCATGAAGTGTTCTAGAGTCTGGGCTAAAGCTTAGAAATGACCAAGTGCAAAAAGTGACAGTAAAAAAGTTGAACATAAACTCACAACAATCCAGAGATATTCACGAGTGGGTTTTAAACCAAATACTCTGTGCCTCCACACACCTGCTACCTGGCTTTGGGGGTATTTTAAGTCCCCAGGCATTTAAGCTTTGAACTGTAAGAGGTCCCTACACACCTGCAGGTTGGCTCCTGGGCACATCCCGACTGTCTCAGCCCTGATGACACGGAGCAGCTCCAAGCCCACCTCTGGCCCTGTCAGGATTTGAAAACCACACACCTCTCCTGACAGGCTTGGGCTGGCAGGCAGTGGCAGGGCACAGCTGCTCGTCCGCATTCTGCAGAAACATCACTGCTGATTTCCTTCACAACACACCCGGCGGGGTGGCTGAAGGAGAAATGGTGCCAGTGCCTCTCTTGATTCAATTGAGCACTGGACCAGAAAGAAGTCACACACGGGGCAGATCCACAGGTTTAGCATTCTGCCCACCTCTAATGTAGCAGCTGCAAACCACAAAAAGCTGCAAACAACTACACAAGAGAGAGGAAGACTTCAGAGTTCTGCTTGTATCCACTCAAAGCTGTCTCACCTTGACTGTAAAGTAAGGAATATTTTGCTGGCAGCAGGCATAGAGGGCACAAAAGATAAGTGTAATTTGGTATTTTACATATATTATTTTACATTCCAGTACCACTGAACTCAGGTCGCTGTCCATCATCACTCCAGAACTGAGGTCCACCCCCCTGGAAAAAGGGCACTAATCACTTAAAAGTCATCCTCAGCTTATTTTGTCTTTGACCCAAATTCTTTTATTCACGGAGAAAGGGCTAAGAGTCTCAACTCAGGGTAAAAGTCCATTTCAATTTTATTCCTGACCAACACCACTGCTGGAAATACATGTTTACTAAACATGTTTTACTTCAAGCTTTCATTTTGCAAGCATTCCCACTAATAAATCTTCCTTGAGAGAATATACAGAAAAAAACCCCAACATGTATACAGAAATTCATAAAAATGAGCATCAATAACATCCAAGCCAAAAGCATTCACAAAACTAATTTAACAGTAGCTCACCCTGCCCTGTCCTGACTCTTTGCCCAAAAAGCAAGGCAATTCAGGCTGATCTGAAATCCTTTATGGTGTCTTCAGTGTGCCCTACATAAGGGCTTAATAACAATGCAAGGGTGGAATTTCCCTAGAACTGCCTGAGTCCACACAGATGGCAATAATTCTAAATAGTCTGATTTCAACATAACTATAAGTGATTATTCAGAGATCCTGAAGAATTTTTAGATCACAAGTAAGGTATCAACCACAGTAAGGATCAACAGATACCTTACTGTCCATATACAGTACAGAACATTAGAGGAGTCCATGTCAAACCAATCTCTACCAGCTCTAAGCAGCCTCAAAACTCTTACTGTAAAGTTACTTGACAAATCCCTGGCACAGAGATCTTAGAATCAGCCCTAAGCTTAACAATTCCAACCCCCCTGCCCAAGCAGGGTCAGCCACAGCAGGCTGCATCCACTTGGGTGTTCACCATATCCAAGGACAGAGGCTTCACAACCTCCTGAGGTCATCTGTGCTAGTGCTTGACCACCCTCACGGTAAAAAAAGCATCCCAACTATCCCTGTCCAGTAATTCCAAAATAAAATTTATTTCTCGTTTCTGCCTAGAAAAAATCCCAGGACTGTAAGGGACATTAGGCAGCAGCAGACAAAAGTAAGATGTCAGCCACTGAAGCACACAACCAGGAATACTAAAAATGGTTCTTCAGCAAACTTGGTGGTACACACAATATATTTTTTAAGTAGATACGAAGTTTAAAATTTTAATGCTACCACACTTTGCAGTTTGATGAAAAAAAAAAGCACTGTTTCTAGAAACAGTGTAGTTTTAAAGGATTTATGAAGCTGTGGAGAAGACCAGCATCTATTGCTGAAAACATCGTGCAGACACTGTATGCCTTCTGATCTTCCGTGACAACAGCATAGTTAAGGAGCTTAAAAAAAAATCTATTGCATTCCAAATTGTTAAAATGTCAGCTTTCTGGGAGGTAGGGAAAGGTTGGAAGAAGGCAGCAGGGCCAGGACTGGCATCCAAATCTCTGTTGTAGGTAAGGAAGTCTTATAGAGCTTTCTATAGCAACAAAGGGATAGCTCACTCTTATTTGGCTTGTTGCTCTCTGCGTACAAATGTCTGCAATAGAAAACATTCTCGGTAAGGACCTAAGTAGTCCTCTTCATTCAGACAAGTTTGCTGGACCCACAGAGAAATCAGTCATAGATTTATTATGTACCAGGTAAGCACAAAGCCATCCAGCCACTTAGGGGCTGTCCCTGTGGATGCGTGGTGATCCAACAGGACAGTGCGCTCAGGGCCAGTCTCACTGGGGAGATGCTGCCCAGAAAATCTCCTTCCTTGGCAGAAAATTGCCAGGTAGGCCAAGGTTCTTCCCTTTCCAGCTCAGCCACTGAACTGACACACCCTCTCCCACTCTCTCTCTCTCCTGCCACTCTGACATCCTAAAGCCTGAAGGTGTAAAGTGCTACACATCTATGCACACATAAACAGCCCCAAAAGTCAAATCTCCTACTCTGAGATCTACCACACCTACGTGGGATCCATCCAAGGGAATCTGAAGAGCCTTATTTGAGAAAATCATGTTCAAATATTAAACTGGAAAGAGCACACAGATTGGCAAGAAAAATAGAAGAAAGTATGCACAGTATGAGGTATGTTTTGGGGGAAAAGCAGGAAGAGAAAAATAATGATGAAAAAAGAGCAGCAGCATGTGCCAAAAATAACTTCTCTCTCATGCAATGATCTCTAGTCCTACTTTCCTATGAACTAGTTTAAAAATACCCTGGAAACACAAGTTTCCCATTTCATCAGAATAATTGAAAAAATAATGTCACATTCACCAGAATGCCCAATACTTCAAAAGCCAAGCACTATGCTTGTGGAAATACTAAAGGACAAATTAAGGTATCCACTGAGTTATTTGTTGGTGGTTTTTTAATACCTAAGTGAGAAAAAGTTTATAAGATAGCTCAATTTTGAGAGAATTGCATTAAATCTTTACCTACATCTATAAATTCTCAAGTAATTCTGAAGCCCTTTCCCTACATAGCTTTCAATCAGCTTTACAAATTATCATTATATTACTGGTGGGTGTTTTACCTCAGAAACTAGAAATAGTTCAGGTAAAGCAACATGGAATGAGGTAGATGAATGCTAAGACTGAGCTCTTGTAATTATCTGTTTCTCACTGGGATACCAAGCTGGCACCCATCTTCACAGAAAATATCACAGTTTTCAGCATAGACACAACCTTACCCCTTTGAAATTTTGGATAAAAGGAATTTTGCAAACATGAGGCATCAATTGCAAAGTCTATGAGAAAAAAAATGTCATAGACACAAGAGCAGCATTTTCAGTATCAAGAAAAAAACTGATTTTACTAAGAAGCCGACCAATTTTATTTATTTAAGATTTGAAAAAGAAAGGTCCTTCTTAGTCTTATCCTCCTTTTTTTTTCCCCCCCTGGACTTATAAATGCAGCAGTTTTCTAACTGACAAGATTTCAGAATTTGTACATTTCTGACAGAATTTAATCCTATTATCTGCTGCATCATTTGAGAGCTAAGATGATAAACCCCCGTCTCTCAGAATGGTTAAATTCCAAAAAACCCTTTCAACTGTTAAATAGCTTTTCAAATTCAGGTATCTACAAACTTGTCTCTAAAGAGATTAGCCACAGCTGTTCAAAATTTATCTCTAGATAAGTGTTTACAGCAAAACATGTGAAAGTCGCTATGAGAATCTTTATGCTATTAGATTTAGAAGTTTCCCTTAGTCACTTCCCTGATTTATACATATTTATATTTATAAGGTTGTCATCCACTTTCTCCTCGTAGTTCAAATACAATTTTTTTCTTAAAAGCAGAAGCTTCTGGAAACAGGAAATACTTCAATTTCATGGAGCAGAATGGAAGAAAACTGCCTGAAACTCAGTTTGCACCTGGGTTTAATGCTGATACCCAAAACATCCTCACGCTCCTTACTGCTTGCATCAGCACATGATCAGATTCCTGTAAGTCCATCATACTGGAATATACTCAGTCAGTAATGATTTGTTCCCTCATGCTGGTTCATCCTCTGCTCTGACCCACTTCAGAGCAAATAAACACCCCTGCATTTAATGTGCCCACTGTGGGGACTAACTGCTACATAGCACCCTGGAATGTAGAATTTTAATCTGTAACACCTACACAGAAATTTAATTTACACAAGTCAAAGCTGGTTACTGAAAATCATTAGTATCAATGGATGCTGACAAGTTGGAAATATTTCTGTGACTACTTCCATCAGGAATTGCTTCTTACTGACACAGAACCAAAGTAGATAACACACAAAAATGAGTAATGCTACGCTAGATATAATGGGTTTTCAGCAACAAAACAGATTTTCACATATATGAACTACATAGAATAGATATCTATATAAGCCTCTATACAGATAATTCCACAAAGAACTCTATATAACTGTAAAGTACATAGTATTCTAAACAGAGTTTTCAGATTCTCTTAAAGTGCAAAAAGCAGGGAGAACACTAACAGACCATCTTCCCAAGTTTCATTATTGGGGTTTTTTGAGTCCTTGCATATTCAGTGCTACAATTAGTACAGATTAATATTTAAGGACCATGACAGCATCCTGCTTCTCTATCTGCAATGCAAATGAAGACAATCTCTGCCCTAAAGGGATTGAAGGATAGACTTCTAGAATTACAGTACCTACAGGTACAGATTTAAAAATCCAGCTTAATTCTCTAGGACTCAAACCTACCATAGCTGAAAAAAACCCCAAACAAGTATATGAGGTTTTGAAAAGGATTCTGGTTTTAAGCTCTTTGAGGGATGTGTCCATGCCACACACACCCCCCACCCCACACACCCCATTTTCTGGATTTGTTTTTTCCAACATTTTTTCATACATAATGCGTTCTTAAGAGAGGGTTTAATATAGTGAACACTATAGGTTAGCATATCAGGATGGTATGATACATTATGCATAAATTGTGGGGGAATACAATAAGTGAAATTGGAAATCCAGAGAATGCAGGCTGACACTGTCAAATGGAATGCGACAACCTTCCTCAAGGAAGCTGGCTATGCCCAAAACAGAAGAGTCATGCAAGACTGGAACAAGGCAAGATTTTAAAAGGAAAACACACCAATACATCCACTTCGTATTTTTAGTTACTTCAGTAGTGAGATTATGACTACTTTATCACAACAAAGCAGCCTGAAATTACAAAGTCTTAATGGTAGCATCTAGAGAGTTTTGGCCTTTTTTTCTGACAGAGTATGCAACACGCAAAATTTGGGAGTGATGCTTTAAAGAGGTGCACAATGATGAAGGAGCAACACTTCAGAAAGCCCCAAAAGGTTAAGTTCAGTGCGGCGAGGGCTATCACAGAATCCCAAAAGACTTCTCAAAAGTGAACAAAGTACTGTGGGAGGAGAGGTGGATAAAAACATGATGTGGGCTCTTGGCAAATCCATCCTCAAATCACTTTTCAGCAGTGTTCACACAATGTCTGCATATAATAAAGCAAGCCTGCTGTGAGTGCCACAGAATGCAGAAGCACAGCAAGAGCTGACTCTCCTCAGGGGTCACTAACTCAACATCACTCATCGATTTGCTGGATAGGCATTATCCATCATCGAACACTTCTAAGAGAGGTGACAGCATGATGTGAGAGGTGATAGGCGTTCACTACCTTAGAACATTTTTGGAACACTGTTTCACTTGTTGCTTTATCTGCACTGAAACCGCATGCAAGTTAGCTCAAGTTCTCCTGCAGAAGTGGGGAAAGAAGAAACTCCTCCAGGAGTTACTGCAAAAACGTTACAAGTCCTAAGTCAAAACATGCCAACACAGTCTCAGACTGGGCTTGAATTGCTATCTCTTTGGGAGGATTCCTTTCAGTCAAAAAAGGACTCATCCTAGCAACACTGAGTTACTAAGAATAAACTGCATTTAAAGCATCTTATGCAGCAGTGCAAAGGTCTCAAAGCAGACAGAAGCCAAATAAGTAGTTCCCGGAGGAAAACAAGAGCATTCTTTCCAATCACATGGTAGCTTTTCTGCTTCCTGAATCTTTTCTGTTCAATTTGTCTTTTATTTACTGTTTGTTGTTGGGATGTAACAGTCTCTAATATATATCACTAAAACTAAAAAAAAGCCTGAATAGCTGGTTTGGTGGAAGATGGAATTTGTGTGGGACCAGAAAAAACTCAAGTAAAATTCAGCATATTGTTACAACAGCAAAGAGCAAAATGAACAAATAAAATAAAATTTAAAATTCACGAACCCAGCCTTCCTTTTTATATTTTTGCTGCTATTGTTTCTAACATGGCCAACACTAAACTTTTTTTGAGGGATAAATACCCCTCAGCAATAAGTGACACTGTGAGTTTGATTCACAGAGAAACGATCACTTTTTAGATTTACTCAAAAGTGAGATGATGACCTTTTTACTATTTTATTGGCTAACACAACAAATATCACTTATTCACCAACTCATAACTTGAAGCAGAAGGATAACCAAGTTAGATGGGCAAATTCTGCTGGGATCAAGACTGGCTTCAAGTCTGTGGTATGGATAAAAGAAGTCTTTCTGCTTATCATTCTTCCAGGAACAGCTGCTGCTGAAAAAGCTTCAGATTACGTTTCAGAATTGGAAAAATCATTTAGTCATGCTCTTTGAGCAGCATCAATGTACCATTTATGTTCAGTATGCAAAGTTAAATCTGCTTCAAGACCTTTTGCAAAGGGATGGCATCACAATATCACTTGGTGAAAAATAAGACCATGGAGAATAAAAACTTCTGCATTTACAGGTAGACTGCCTTTGTATCAACCCACTGTTTGGTAAAATGAATAAACAAATAACCTAGAAATTTTCAATTTTAATTCTTTCTAGTACTTGCTGAAGTTTTCTGTGAATTGTGCACTATTTAACGAGATTTTGTAAAAACAGAACCACAAGATTTACATTATTCTACACTTTGAAAAGTACCTAGAGGTTACTCAACAATAGACAAGTCCATCGAAATTCACTGCCCTAATATATTTGCAAGAAAAAAGAGTGCTTTTGGAAATGCCAGACAGGTGCTGTCATTAAAATTACCACCTGAATATGCTACGATGCGTGCAGAGCCATTCCTTCCTATACAGCTATTTTGATTACTATTACCATACCACAACCACCATATCCCTTGCCCTCTCTTCACAACTCTAAGCAACAAATGAAAAAACACTAAAATTCTATTGGTTACTGAGAGAGTAACTAACAAACATTTCTTTTTTTTCTCCAATTTATTTCTCCATATTAACATCATGTTCATTACTGAGTGCATGTTTCAGCATTTTGACCTCGAACTGTGCATTCTACCCTGCTCCCTCATTTTTCTGATTGTTGCAGTTTTCTTGTGCTGCTTTGCCAGTTCCCTATCAAATACCTTTAGAGGTGCAAGCTCTTGAAAACTTCTCAATAGCATTCATCAATATGCACAATACAATTTATCTCCCATAACCATCACCTTCAGCTGGATTCACATACTTCAAAGTAGCCGTGCTACATCAACGTGAAGTCAGGAGCCTACAACATATTTAGTTAGATCTGGGACTCAAGGGCTGGGGTATTTTAGAGAAGCAACCAAGAACAGCAGCTTCAAAATAAACATCTATAAAAGATCTAACCCTGCATACTTCAAAGTCATGGAAAGATTTTTATCAGCTTCACTGGTTTGTTATTCAGGCCCAGTATCTGTTTTGATTCCTTTTGCTCTGCTCTTCCCCTCTACTCAACACCCTGCCCAGGCTGTTGTATCCTACTTCCTAATGCTTCATGGAATTGCACGCAGAACACAGGCACTTGTTCTGCCAAACAACAAGAGAAAGTTTGCAAAGTTAAACTTAGCAGCAGCTACAAGGTTCAGAAATCAGCCATTTTTCCAAAGAGTCTCCAGGAATATAAAACTCAAAAATCTTAGTCTAAAGGATGCTCTGACTCCAAAGTTATGCTACAAGACAGGCACACTCCTGAAAATGCTGAGTGTATTGCAGTAGAAAGCTGTAATTCAGGTGAGTTTTATTCTTTGCTTTAACCTCAGGGGAAAAGAAAAAATTACCACTTTATTGAACTTTAAAATAAAATAAGAGAAGGCAATATTTGGACATTTTATGAAGAGAATGCTTTCCAGTGTATTATGGATACAGGTAGCTACCACAAAAAAATACAAACCCCTAGGAAGAGTTTTAATACCATTATTTCAAAACATAGTTGTCTTTAAACACTGAAGAGCAGTATTTAGATATAATGTCCCTAAATAAAACTCATGTATTAGGCAGCACCCAAGTATTATTTAAAAGCTATATTTTGTTTTAGCTACTAAAGTTCCACTTCTGAATGTTATTTATTGACAAACTAGTGACAAGAGACTTAAAATATAATTATGAACTATTACAATTTTTTAAACACATTTAAACACACTTGTATATCAACTGATATAAGCAGATATCTATTTGCATACATATGTGTAAGTATGCTACTTAACTAATATAGAAATATTGATTATACAATGAGTATGAACAAAATTACATGTATAAGCCGTTCTTTCAGGGCTAGAGACCAGCTTTATACATCATTAACTGTTAGATTTGCCTTCCAAATTCTAAATGCCAAATACAAGCCTAATGAAGCTGAAATGTCTCTACAGAGCCCTAAGATTTGGTTACTAAAGCCAGGCACACATCACAGCAGTGTGCTTGCTTGAAGCAAATTCCTTTCTCATCCCTGCTTACCATGCCTTGGCTCATCTCAGAGAGAGACCTTGGAAGTCCTTGATTAGCTAAAGTGAATGCCAAGTCTTTAATTAGACAAAATCCCTCAAAGGATGGTATCAGTCAAGCAGTGTCCTCGGCCTGCCAGGTGAACAGCACAGGAGCATCTCCACTGGCAGCCCTTGCAAGGGGAATTTTAACTGGTTGGGCCAAGCAGCACATGCATCCTTCCCAGCTAAACTGTTCCTGTGTCACTCATCAGCAGGAGGTGTCTGCTGCCCATTTGTACAAACAAACAGCACAGAGCTGATGACGGGGGTTGCTGGAGTTAGGAAGTGTTGGCATGGGAATGTTGATGTTCCAGTAAGAAGGAAACTGTTAAGATAAGAATTTCATGGACTGTTCAGTCACTAAAGGTGGATTCCCCTAATACAAATGTGTTATGCTTAAATATTTAGTATTATTTTAGGATCAAGATCAGCTTTATACAGTTGCCTGTGTTGCCAAATATCCCTGACTTATGACTCTGGGCAGGAGTATCAGCCAAAACCAAGAGGTTTATGCTGCTACTCCTATTTGTTACCTGAGCAGCAGCAGGAGTCAGTGTATAAGATCCCTCACAGAGCTGCAATGAGTCAATCAATAATTCTGCAGAACAAATCACAGAACGTAAATGCCTGACAGAAACAGCCCAATGCAAAACACAAATACTGACACTGAGTGAACAGAGATCCATTCAGCACGAGCCCAAACAAGTCTGAAAATGGCTTTACTTTGTTTTTACTCTTCTGCCTGCTAGGACACATTTATCACTGAAAGCAACTTCTCCTGAAGCATTGCTCAACTAATTTGCAGTCAGCGCTTGTAGCATCTTCCTCCCTCTCCTGTACTACACCAGAGTCATTGTGGGAGTTTGTTATTGCTGGAACACTGCAATTACTGGCTCTGCCCAAATACTACAGTCACATCACCTATAAAATGTGTATAGAAATGGACAGAAAAGTTAAATCCACTCTTAATGATTAATATACCATGGTGATTCCCCCCAGCAGAGAATGAGGCCTTTGTTCCATGCCAACATTTAACAATTTCTGCAGTAATAGTCCATACAGAAAAAAACCCCAAGACCTGCTCAACAAATTTTTTTGTAATGCCATGACTATCTAAATTTTAAAAGACATAACAATAAAAATACCCAGATAAAATTTAAGGTATTCTGAAAATAGTTGTATCAAACAGAAGTGCATATGTCCCTAAGGGTACAGCTCTAAGGTGTCAGCTATAAGTGTAGTTGTAGCAGCACACAAGCAAAGTATAACCCAGTTCCAAGGACAAGGCCAAGAAAGAGGATCCCAAAATGCAAGGGGCAGAAATAGACCCTGCAGTCATATCACCGATGCCATCCTGTTTGTTGTGTTTGGGGGTTTCTGAAGGATGTTTGTCTGTAGGCAATTTAAATTCTCCAAGCGGTGGAGTCTAATTAATATTTATATAATATTCTGCTTACAGATATCTGTATTTCCCTCTCCCTCACATACACTTTTTTGCAACAGATGTTATGAGAGTTTTTATACCAGACTAAACCTAAAAGATATTGAATAACACTGAGTAAAAGTTTCTCAGCGTACAGCTATACAACATCAGACAAATATTAGCAGGTCATATGGATTAAAAATCATAACAAATTTGACAGGTTTTAGTTCAGAATGCAGACAGCATATAGTATCAAATATTTCAAAAGCTACACTATTTGCAACTGTGTTATTTTACCATACACATCAGCAGGGAATAATCACAGGATCATTTCAGTTGGAAAAGACCCTGAAGAGAGTCCAGCCACTAATCAACTAAACTTAGTTATCATTCTTATTTCGGATATGGAATTATTGTGTTTAGTGCTTGTACAGCACATAATTATTTCACTTACTATTTCAAAGTAAGGGGGTTTTTTTGCACTGAAAAGAACAATGCAAGGTAGCCAAGCTTGCTTTGCACAGTTTGGGCTGACATATTGTGCTCCCTGACCTATTAGGAATACACCCTTATTCAATTAGATTGCTTGACTTACTGAGCAATCTGAATCATTCAGTACCCTCTGAATGGAGGGGGAGGCTTGACCTGATACAACACCTCCCAAAAAATTCTGTTACATACTGTAATATATAGTTCTCATATACTAATTACTTATACTAAGTATAAAATGTCAAAGTCAGGTAAACATTTATGTTGCCTCTTCACTACCAAATAATATAGCATTTAGACTGAATTTTGTTTTAAAGTACCAGTGCTTTTATATTGTTTCAAAAACTTCAAATCAAATGTCTTTTTCCAAATAAGTAGTATTTCACAAACCACATTTACAAAGCAGTTGGGCAGATTTTCAGCCTGGTAGAGCAGCACAACATTAGAGAATTCAATAAACCTTTAGCCATTCAAAATCAAGAAACTAAAATCAGCATTTCAAAAGACATGCACAGGCACTTCTCCCATGTATAGCTTAATTTTTTTAAACAGGTCACATGTTACACTGTGTAACACTATACATATATAAAAACTCCTCACACACAGACAGGCCATTGCAATTCCAAAAATTCAAAATTAGATCTTACCAAGGCTGAACTCCAGCTTTGGCTCATTTGCAATTCTCTGAATACCTTAAAAGGTTAAGAAAAAAATATATTAGAAATAATTTGATTTCCATGTCTTGCTTTTTGATACACAGTAAAACTTTCACATGCCTATAACTACTGCCATTGCCACTGAAGTAATATTTTATGTTAGAAACTCATAGTCAAAGCAAACTTGGATGAAATAATTTGCCTGAAAAAAGGCTACTTTGAAAGAAGACTTCCTTCTTAATAGAAACTTTCTGTTGCTGGGAAAAGAAACTAGGAAAAAAAACCCCAGGCTTTCATGGATGTGTACTTGTAAGATTTTCAGTCACAACAACTGACTATGTATCTGTTGGAAAAATATTAAATCTAACAACTGATTTTAAAGTAGGTATGGCATCACATTAAAAACAAACCCCACGTTTTGTGAAAGTAGGGAAATCAGGTTAATGTAGTAGAATATAAACACGTTATTGATCTACAAAAGAAATGTAAAGCAACAAATCCAAATTCTTTTTGTTGTAAAAGAAGTACGTTAATTCCTCTTCTCACATAGCAGGAACAAGAACAGTTTAAACCATTGTGGAATTATGTTCTACTGTGTAATTTACTGCAAAGGGCAATATCTTCCTGTGCTAAAATAAAGGCATGAACCACAGAGATGCAACAGGAGAAACGTAGGAAGCAAGGAGGGATAGGTAAATAACACTGGGTGGTTCACCTGATGCAGAAAGTAATTGGATCACAACCACAGTTTCAAAGAACTTGTAGAAATTAAACTCTCTCTTGCTGACATTTTTGTATTGTCTCCAGTAAGCATTATTAATTATTGGTCAGTATTTAAGAAATTGGTCAGATAGGAAGGATTGAGTTAGTATATGAACTGGAACAAGATTTTTGTTTAAAAAAACAAATTAAAAATCCCATAAACAAAAAAATCACCCCAAACTTATAGCTGTGCCTGCTCCATAAAAACTTGATGCTGCTAAGTCTAGATTCACAGTATTCTCATTACTGTAGCTATTCATTCACATCTGTGTGAGAAAAATTACAGCTGCAGAGCTTAGAAAGGTCAAAAAGAAAAAAAAAATGAAAGTTTGTTGGCTTTTTTTTTTTTAAATGGAACTTTAACAAATTTCTGAGTTGAACTCTGCCACTAGCATATTGGCCTGAAACACCTTCATGAATATGCTGGATACAGAATTGAATAAGTGACCAGGCAACTGAAATACAGTCTCCTGACTCCAGTGCACCAAATACAATGCAACATATGGCTACTTGCATTCAAATCCCCAGAGTGCTTTTAGATCACAAAGAACAAATCTGTGATACTAGTTTAAGTATTACTAAAGCTTTACACATTTATCAGAGTTACCAGACTATATTTTAAACACTAGTCCATATGTTCATATAGGACATAAAAGAGGAAAAAAGTACTTTAAGTCTTACGAAGAAAACAGGTTAGCGAGAAAAGCTCAGAAACACAGTAATCACACGTTTGTTGCCCTGAAGGTTACGTGCATAAACCAAAATACATCAGGGAAAAACATTTAAAGACAATTTTTATCAGTTTATTTCCTCTAAACTGCACTCTGACAAGCTAGAAGTTGAACATCATTTTGTACCCTGCTTGTGACACGATCTGAACTGCCACGGAGACTGGGCCACCACTCCATAAAATGAGTACATGCACTTACTTGTGAACTGGGGCTCTCCTAGACTGTCTAACTGGGATGTGGGGAGAAACTGTTGTGCTTCATCTGATGATCTCTCCTCCTTGATTTCCATGACCAGCCTCTGGAGATGCTGAATTTTATTCTGCAAACCTTCTGAGTTTGCCTCTCCCAGTGCCACAGCCCAAGATTCACAGTCTGGCTTTGATGCGGCTTCTAGGTAAAGATCTGGTTCTCCACTCTGAAACTCTGCACTCAGAAAGCATAAAAACAGCTCTTAGGAACTGTGTTTCAAAAGGGGGATGATGGAAATATTGATGTCACACACAATGAAAACCACCACATGCACATTTTTGTTCATGGTCAAAGAACCATGCAGCCCCCTCCACCTCTGGAGTCAAACCCCAGCTCCTTCAGACTCGGTGCCGTACTAAGCATATCCACAGAGTAGTTCCAAAATCAGTTAACAGATGGATAAATTAGGTGGCAGAATCAAACCAAAATGGGAAATCCATTTCCAGCACAGATTCTGCAGCCTAGAAGGCAGCTCTCAGAGCTGCTAACTTGAAAAAGAATTTGGTTTAGCAGGAGCAGCAGACACGGTTCTGTCAGAGAGTGGGATTCTCCAGAATGAATGTGCCCATCATCTCTTCTATTAGAGACCTCCATTATGCTCAGCCTCTCATTCATCCTTGCCAGAATACAGATCAGGAACACATGCAGATAATTTAGCATGACATAACTCCTCTGTGAAGACTCAACAGGTTGTATGTGGGAGCTTCTGACCTCATTACTATCCACATATCATTTGCTGCTCTGCCTGGAGTCTAATTGTTTAATGATCAAATTTTCTAAGAACAAAAAAAGAAGACAGGGGGGAAAAAAGCTGAAGCTCCCAAGGAATCCACATAAGTAGTGAGGGTCAGTCATTTGACTGAGATTAGAACAGGGAGAAAAAACACCTCTTAGACATTTAAAATTCTGCAGTATAGATGGCTTCCCAGAGTCACAAATTCAATGTGACATTTAGTGCAACACACACCAAGAAGAGCAAACTGGGAAAGAAAGAAAAATCAATGCTTCTTTAAAACAAGTTACTAACTAATTTAGAAACATAAAACTCTATAAAACACCTGTGCTATTGTATTAATAAGGACTGAAGTATTTCACTGGGCATCAAAATCATTCTGACCTAAATCAGTCATCTATCATATTACTGGATGAAACAGAACACTTAAAGGTTTTCATACTTAGTTTGAAAATCCAAACAACACTGAAAAGTTCTTTTTCATACAATGTGAACTTAAATTCCTTTTACTACCTTGACTATCTAACCTTGGGCACTTGCACACATGTTATTCTAAACCTGTTTGCACTTCATAAACTGAGCATCTGCCAGTTACAATTACCTCTACTTTTATGGTTATGGAGGGGATAAAAGATAAAACCTCAAGTCTGGAAGCCTCTAAAAACTGTGTACAAATCCCTGCGGAGGTGGGACCAGTTTTTTTGTCTGGGCTGGATCTAAGGAAATCTAACTGTGTAGCTGCAGATGCTGCTAAAAATGCTGGGTAACATTTCATACACCAGCTGGACTATAGATTTCATGAGGAAAGACTGGAAAGAAACAAAGTGGAAACACATCTTTGGCTTCAGGGGCAGTTAAAAAAGCTAATAGGGGTTCAAATGCTTGCCTCTAACCCTGGCTCAGGTAGCAAAACCAGGTATTCAGTTCTTGAGAGAAGAATATTCAAAATCCTAGGGAACTGCTGTTCATTAGATCCTGTTTACACACAAGATCTGTTCTGGAGTCACCAAACCTGACCAAGCTGAGCTCTACTGTTTGTCAAAAACAACTGTTGAGACAGAGAAGATTTAGCTGTAAGCTCTCCTGTGATCTGGTACTGCATGTGAGCCATGAGGGTAGTAACCTTCACAAAGACCAGTAGTTAGAAGAGCTGATAACTTTTCTGTTGCTCTGCTAAGATCTGCAATAGCAGAGTGCTCTACTCTGTTCTGTCATTGACATCAAGGAGTCAGGAATCTGTTTTATTTCATAGTATTTTGGAGCTACTAGTGGGAAATTGAAAGGAAAGAAAAGGCATGTAATCAACTAGCATCAAGATCAAAATTAACTAGCAGTCACTCTAAAAAAAAAACCAACACATAAAAAAAGAACAAAAACAAACAAGCAAAAAACTAAACAAAACCAACCAACCAACCAAACCTGGAAAAAAAAAGATCAACCCCTCCCCCACCAAAAAGCCACCAAAAACACACACAAAAATAAAACAAACCCCAAAATTAACTTCTGCTTATACCATTCGGCCTTTAAAGCACAGGCAATTTTAATAAAAGCAGTTTGGATATCCAAAATACCTTAGTGAAGGAAAGGCTGTCAGAGAAACAAGTCAACACTTAACAGCCAAAATACAAATATACCAAGGTATTCTTTTCTTTTCTCTCTTTATCTTTAAATGGAAATAGGAACAGTGATCTTGCCTTGAAATATCCTATCAACTAGCTAGATAAAAAACATCTGCTTTGGGAGGAAATCAATGCTTTTCAATTGAAATAATGCTATTTATATTACCTCTTAGCTGTAAAAATCAGACTGCAAGCTCAAAAGGCATACTGAATCACCATTAATATGCATGGACCCAGAAATGGATAGTGAAATGCAGGAGTGGGCATAATTCACTATATTCTGATCTAACAGGTGCCAGTTTTGAGATGTGGAAATTCATTCTAAACTATCACTTCAAAACACTACAGTCTGCTATATTTAGATCCTTGGAGTACTCTGACATCTAAGTTAAATTCTGAAAAGCATATGAAAATGCCTGAAAACGACTCATCACTGCAACTGTAAAAAGTTTTATTCTGCAGGTCCAACAGCAGATAAATTACCTATTTCCCATTCTGTTTCAATGCATGTAATCACAGCATGTTTTGGGTTGGAAGGGACATTAAAGAACGTCTAGTTCAATCCCCCTGCCCCTGGACAGGAACACCTTCTGCTAGACCAGGTTGCCGAAAGTCCCATCCAGCCTGGCCTTGAACGCTGCCAGGGACCTCTACAACTTCTCTGGGCAACCTGTCCCTGGCCCTCACCATCCTCACAGTGAAGAATTGCTTCCTAACATCTAACCCAAACCTGCTCATTTTTAGTTTAGACCCATTCCCCCTTGTCCTATCACTCTGGGGCCTTGTAAAAAGTCCCTCTCCAGCTCTCTTGTAGATCCCCCTTTAGGTACTGAAGGGTTTATGTACCAAGTCATCTTACCAGAGGAAACACAACATGAAAAATGCACACTGGTAAAAAAGTCTGTTGCAATAAAGGAGCACACAGGCTTGTTTATGTAATAAAGATCATAATCTCTTTGCACTTCTCCCTCAAATTGTTGCTGACTATTATTTAAAATACAGTAATTCCTAACAAACTCAGACACTTAATTGCAAGTATCAGTAGGGGGAAAAAATTTGATATGAATCTTTCCCAAAATGAAACCAACAGACCCACAAATGTAATGAAGGCCTCAAATGAATAGCAGATATGTCAGAAGAGTCATATAAATAATTAAATAAACAATTTTTACTCCATGTTTTATTAAAATATTCATATTTTAATATATAATAGGTATATTAATTCATAAAAAGATAAATAATAAACCTAAATGCAGTAGTGTTTCATAGGTGGACAAAAGCACTTCATACTTTGCTCTTAAGGAGTTATTGTAGAAAATACAGGTACACTAGCACCCTTTGCTATCCTGTTACTGCTGACAGGAGTTACCATGAGTAATTTTGGAAAAAAAACCCTTACCTTTTGCAAACATTTACTACTGACCTCAACAACAACAGTTCCTTATCTAGTTTGCACTCCTAGCTTTACTGTTATAACATTTTTGAATAGGATGACATGCAAGATTTAAGAATATACAATATTAAGAAAATTTTCTATCTACTCGTGAATCTGCAATAGCAGAACAATAATCCTCTTCTTCCTGCTGGAAATCCCCAGTGGGGATCCAAATTCATAAACTCAGGGGGAGACCTTCAAAAAGTTAAAAACAGTGGTTTTCTTTGCAGGACAAACATTGAACTTGGGAGTACTAAATTGAAAGGAAAATTATATATCATTGTATCCTGATCTCTTGCTGCTCCTCCTCATTTTAGTAGCAGAGACTCAACTGAAGGCAAGACCTGAGGAAGGAGATAATGGAAAGCAAACGGGTCTGTGCACAGAGCCTCTTCTGGTCAGGGCTCTGTTCACCAACAACTCTTTTGCTGAAGCACGGTCTCAATGGGACTTTCTCCCACAGAAGTCAGCATAGAAAGCTATGGTCCCACTAGACTTATGCAGCTCAAATAAAGAACTCAATGCCCCTGCTCTAAAGGACTGCTGTCAAATAACGGAACAGCACAAAGAAAGCTGACGCATCCTCAGTGGCACTGGAAAGCCTTTGCTACTCTAACCCAATGGCCTAAAATCAGAAATGTATTTTGGTGTTAGCTCCTTCATCCTCAGATAACTTTTCCTTCTTTACATTATTTCATAATAAAACTTACGTTTCCCAAGATTTTCAATTTAACAATAGCAATTGCCTCTTTTGCCCCTAAATACTTTGATAGTTCAGTTGTTTTAAAAATGAAAACAAATTTCTTTGCTAAAAATGTCTGAATGACACTTCTCTAAATTTTTAAAGTGTATTTTATAGTAATTTTAATCACAATCTTTTACACAGAAACCTTGGTTTCTGTGAATTCACCAAAAAAATTTAGGCAGCTATTGGATCTGACTCTTGTTTTTCAAAAGACAGCAGTTTAATGGAAAGGCTTTCAAAGTAAAAACATAAATAAAATAAAACAAACACATTTCCACTTTGGTTTTACATCTTATTCACTTGTTATTAACTTTCTTTAGTTTTAAGAAGATTTTATTGGTTTATTTTACTAAGCAGGTAAAAGGTGACAGGAAGGCTGATATTCTTTGGCTTGCTTTGTTTTCCTTCATGAGAGCTATAACACAACATCATGTTGAACAGGACAAAGAAGAAATTACTGGGATGATTCAAATTAATAAAATGTACAAAGCCCATGGTCAACGTCCACAATGACAGCCTTGACTTTTTTAGAGAATCATTATTTTTCCTTCTGTTAATATGCAAAATAAGAGTTCAAAAAGGTCAAAGGTTGTCTGTCTCTTTTCACACACACCAGCAAAAAGTAATTCTAAGCTCAGCTGCTAGCTCAGCAGAGGAAAATGGTTAAGAATATCAGTGAGTCACTGACACTCTAAAATATAAAGCACCATCACAGCTAACCACCATATGCTGTAACAGAAGTAGAATGGAAGCTTTGATACGTAAATTATATCCGCAGGATATTTCTAATACAGACATCAGAGGCTTTTAATTCACAAAAGGCTGTCTGAATTCTATATGCTGATGCATTTCATGTTCAAATTAGTAGTGATGAAATCATCCCATGGTTACTCATGATGCTATGTTAATCTTTCTTTGGAAGTTATATTTTCAATCAAAGATAAAGAATTTAATTAAAATTTTTATCTTCTGTGATTTTTTTTTTTTTAATTTTGCAATCTTGGAATAGATTTATATAAGTTACTATTATAAGCTCCATTTAAGTCCCTACAGAACCTCGCCAAGAGTCTGAGTATTTGAAATTAATATAGCATGATGCCACAGGTTGAATACTGCAGTACAGTACTCTGTTTCTTTTAATATCTGTCAGCTTCCACACATGCCACACTGCTTCTACCCTTTCATTAAATACCACACCTATACTGGAAGCAATGCAAACCACACAAATATTTGAATATCACAATGGTATCTCAAGATCCCTGAACAAATACATTGCAGCACTCACTGAAAGTTCCAAAGATGGCCTTTGCAAAACAGTGGCCTGCTTTTGCTGAATGGAAGCAGTTCATATCTCTGGCTGGACCATCAGCCTGCCTTAAAAAAGGCAGGCTTCGGAGGTCTTCTTTCTCTGCCTAGATCTGCAAGAGTAACCTTTACGTTTGCATCAGTTACTCCATCTCTAAAATAGCAAGTGATCCTGACCTGCCTTTCCAAGCCACTACTCTTGAAACAAAAGTCTCCAAGTTACGTGGCTTGCATACTGCAAATGGCAGAAGGGAACGCTTGCTGTCTTAGGGGTATTCCTACATACAGGCCCCTTTTTTAATTGTTTTCCTGATTTGCTGCAATATGATTTAGATGACTGTGAGCTTGTATGAAAAGCTGTTTTCTTCCTTTGCTCCCTCCCACCCTCCTCACCAGCCCTACCTGGATGCTACAGCTTTTATCTCCCTAATTCTCACTAAGGGACCACACACAGTAATGCAATACAGTCTTTAAGCAATCTCTCTTCCTGAAAGACAGAAGAGATTTACAGATTAAGAGAAGGCAGTCCCTGCATGCTGTCTCTCACATCTGGTTTCACTTCACTGTGCCTGTGTCTCTTGGGGACATTCCCAATGCCATGTTGCACACCATCACAAGGAGGAAAGGAAGCAGTTGTACATTCATGAGGCTCTGTACAACACAGTGGTCAACTTCAGACTGCTCCTGGGGGCAGTTTGAACATTCAATCACAGAGCTCCTACTGCCCTGTTCCAGGGAAACACAACAATGACCCAAAGACCACCCTGTCCTCCTAATGGTGACCAGTTCCCTTTAGAAGGGCACGTAAGCCATCAGCCACACACAGAGTTGAAGTTCACCAAACAAATCATTCTCTTTCCTTCCCTGGTCCACTTGGAAACCTTCTGAGTTAGGCTGCTTAAGGAGCACTCCACTTGAAGCCCTGACAGGATTATTTGCTCTGTCTGACCTCTTCTGTACAGCCCTGTGGTTTCAGAGTCCACAGTGCCCTGAGCTAATCAGCAGCCCCACAGAATCACTAGATATTGCATGAACATGTTCTTATTTTTCCCTCCATGCTTATTCCACTGCCCTTCATTTTGTTCTCTTCCTAAATATCCCAGTCATTCTCCATTTCTCACTCTTACAACTCCTAGGATTCAATCCACTGGTCACAGACACATGGAGACAATCAGACAAAGGCTCTCCCCAACCCTCCTTTGTCATTCCAAATTGAAGCTTGCAAGATTAAGAAAATATCCTTTTACCACCATAAGTTAAATCTCACAGCCTCCTTTCCTGGAGCTTCTGCTGTGCTGTGGCACAGCTCTCCTCCATCAGTTCCACAAGGAATTTGACATTGTGAGCAGGTATGTCCTCCTCCTACCCTGCTTTTATCTGAATCCTTTAAAGTCCCAGATACACATTCTATAGCTTTTCTTGGCTCCCAATAGCCAATGGATCTAATCTTGTGACAACTCAACTAGCTTTTCATGGTCAAAGCCCCTATTGATAAAAGCCTCTCTTCCTAGTTCCTGAGTTTTGCTTTTCTCTCCCATATTTTCTTCTGAATTTTATACTATCCTACAGTACATGGAATATTATTTCACTTCTTTTAGTATTTTATCCTCATTCAGTACACTGTATGTCATCTTCATTTGTCTTCAGTGTTGTTCTAATACCTCATAGTAGTCTGGCTTTCTTTTTCCATCCAACAAATCATCAGCCAGGTTGCCATCCTTGCTCTCCAGCACAGGAAAATTGCCAACTCTGAAATACATTTCTCCTCTACCTGTCTGTATCTTCCTCTGTCTTCTGTTTGGTAATGCCCCAAGTATTCATCATCATTTGCTGGCTCTGTTTACCTGGAGTTTTCTACACTGTTTCCTCTTTTCCCCTTTAATATGTTTTTAGAGGATGTCCAGAATGCCACCCTTACCCCTGGTTCCTACTGACACACAACCAACCTTCAAAAGCTTGGTTTTAGAATGTCTGTCTCTCAGTTCCTGATTATACAAGCTTATTTCTTCCTCCACACATATTCACAGGCTCTTTTTTCTCCACAGGCAGCCTGAAGTGCTTACTCAGTATTCATTGTTGTCTATGTCCCCAGCTTTTGGGCTTAAAAACCTGCCAGTCTCGCTGCCACAGAAATTGTCCTGTTTGCAGGCTTCAAAGCTAATTGAGTCCTGTCAGCAATTACAGCTGTGTTCTGGGTTCAGTTCAGCAGTATTGTGTTCAAGCACTGTAAAAGAAGTGCCAGAAGGGAACTGACTTGACTGTATTTATACTCATAAAGTCGGTATGGACTCATTGAGGGCACAATTAGAAAAGTCTCAATTTGAGAGTCAATGGGAAACATTCAGCTCTTATAGTCAGGGAAAGCAATACTTCCAAAGCCAGAAAGAAATACTTTTTGGTGCCATGCCTCAACACCAGGCACAAAACATATGATTATGTTCCCTACAAAAGATGAAGGATTTGAGCTATTCCCCAGAGTACTATTCAGATAAGGATAAAATCCACAATGAATGTAATTTAAGTCACTGCCTTCTCAAACATGACCAACCACTACGAATCACTTCAGCAGGTGAGGACAAAAGTCAGCATAATTAATGCAACATTTTATTAGAAGTGGGCTGGAGATTTTGCTGCATAAAGAAAGACGATAGGAACTTCTACTGGATGTAAATGTATCCATCAAGCCCACAAATGCAGCCTAACTTCTTTATCTCTGCTCTTAGACCATCACAGCTAACAGAAAATGGCAAACTGTTCTAAGGACTTCAAAACTCTGCAATGGTATCATAAAGAACCCATGTCATAAAAAAATTTCTAACACAATGGCTAGTTAAGGGACCCCTGCAGAAAAAACTATCAGCACTTTCTCCAAATAAAATCTTTCCCCTAAACCAAGGATTCTGATTTATATGAGATAGCTATTTTTTCTGCTGTTTTTAACAATTTTATGAATGAAGAATTTCTAGGAGGTAAGAAAAACAGGAAACCTGTCATTTAATAGGAAGTTTAGCAATGATTAGTTATTGAAGAATAAGATGCATTGACTATGCATCAACAGAAACCACATATTGTACAAAACGCCTGACAATACAGAACCTCAAACTTCTATGTATTGTCAGAGGAAGACGATGACATGACTTACACTTGATTTCAGGATATTCTCTTTACACATGAATTCAGAGACCACCAGTATTTAAATGTATGCATTGCACAGACAGCAGGATATATTTTAGTTAAATTTCTAGCAAAGTTCCAATGAAGGGATGACTGGGTTTTTTATTTTCATTTTTGTTGGCAGAAATAAAAGATCCACACTGAACACACTGAGGTATGTCTTACTTACTGAGAACTATTGAAACACCTGTTTTACTCCTGAATTCCACAACCCAGCAGCGCTCCAGGATTACCACTTCAGAGGCATCAGAACTCTGTGAAACAAAGATGGCAAAACATTAGAGTTTGGAACCTGACTGGGAACTCCTTCTGTTTGGCTCTTCACAGCTGAAGCAACATGGAGATACAAAGAAGCATAGAGGGGTCACTGGGCAGATGGATACAGGCATTCTTTAATTACTGATCTGTGCCATCCTACTTCAGGTCAGTAAGTTACAAAAGGAATAAACTGTAAGAAAAGACCCCACAGGAAACTTTAAAAAGTAACTTTGGAGGGGTTTTCATACTTCAAGTATTTGAAAGTTTAGATGACACCTCATTCCTAAGCAAGTCAGGCAAGCCCAGCTCATTTAAACTTTCATATTTCCTCATATTTTCTAACAAGGCCAAATCATATGTCAGATTCTATTCAAAGAGTAGGATATTTTCAAGTGAACAAAATAACATGTAATTTTACAGAAGGTATTTCTCTTCAATTCTTATTTGAAAGGGATTTCTTTATCAGCACTTGAAACTTTGAATATGGTCTCTGGCTATGCAATTCAAATGGCATTAAGTGATATGGACCTATTGCTGAATGCAATAGGATGCAAATTACCACTGGCATTTTTTGTGAGTGCTTTGCAGACAAGCTGCGAACTCTTCTAGTTTAGTAAGCGTGACTCATATTTCAGAAGAGTGACGCTATCAATCACTCTCTCAGGATTAATCTTTTTTCCCTTAAAACTCTTATTATCCATTTTTTTATCCCTAACATCTGGTAACAAATAACCCTTAGACCAAGCACCCATACACTCCCTTCATTCCAGGTTCACAACATGAATTTCACAGAGCTCATTCTCCACTTAAGTGAGATTCTGCAGGGATTAATGCAAATTCTTGTTTTAACACTCCTTCCTCAGGTGGTACTTTATTCCAAGTGATCCTAAAAATGAAATATTTTTCATATTGTGCAGCAATTTTATCAAAAGCCTGAACTTTAATTTCACATATCTGCCACTTAATGAATGACTTCATAAAACTGTTCATATTTATAACACCTGCCTAATATGCACAAGTTTTCTTGTCTACCCCTTTCTCTGCATCTATGTGATGTTATTTGGCCTGCCAGAACCAGGCTCAAACTTTTTGCCAAGGGTTTCATGTTCATTTTCAAATGGATGTCTTGATCCTGCTTTTCTCACAAAAGGACCTTTTACATATCTAGTAATACACTGTCTTTCATGAGCAAAACTGTGAAAATTCAATACAATAAAACTGAAAGACTGAATAGTAACAGAACACATAACATTTCACAAAGTCTAAAAAGGATTTCCTTGAAAAGTCTATATTTATTCTCTCTAACCTTTTACCACTACTAAATTAATATTCCAAACCCAGTCGTTAAACACAAATCAACACCCAAAGGTAATGAAAGGTTAAAATAAAACAGAAGAGCATGAAAAAAAGCACATTGTGTTGTATTGAAATATGCCAGAATTCAAGAGACAACACTGTAGTATACTAAGAAAAAACAGACTTATCTAGAAACCACTTGTAAATTGATTTCTTTGAAAAATTATTCAGACTGGGCTGGTCTAAAAGGAATGTACTGTCATGTAGACAGAAAAACAGCCCATCTGATTGTTTAAAGAAAAAAAAAGAGAGAGAAAAGAAGAAAGTAGTGAAACAATGCAGTGAGTTTTGGTAGAAACACAAGTGCTATGTTGAGAACTTTTTTATTTATAGAACCCAGCAAGTCAGTGGCAATACATGACAACCCAGCAGCAGTTCTCAAGTGCTGTTGTGTGAGGCATTCTTTGACGATCTACCAGGTCTTTATGAGTATCAGCTAAAGTCAGTTTGGAAAAATAGGCAGTAATAGTCCAACAAAACAAACAGCAGACTAAGTAGGAAGAGCTGTCCACTGCAACGATCCTGGTAACTATTTTAATTCTTTAGATTTCAAAGCCCCAGTAGAGTCTCCCACATAACCCTCCCTTGGAAAGTAGATAATGCAGTCTCATTCCTTCAAGAGCTGGCAATCTTTCAGTGGAGATATGACCAAAAGGAGTTATTTTGGAAGTTAATGAAGGTCTGAGTCCATTTAACACTCAGGTGTGAGTACATAAAAGTTTCTCTGTCAAAAAGAAAAGTCAAATGACTCTTAACACTCTTCCTCCTTCCGTCCTTGCAGAAAATTGTTCATCTGGTGATATTCATGCTCCAAAGATTAAAGACAGACATATGAGAAGTCCCCAGACTTAACTTTCACTCCAAAACATGTAACTGTGGTAAGTGGATATATGTCAGTACGCAAAGAAAAGCACCTCCCTCTTACACAGCTTTCAGGAGAGTCAGATGTTTGGAAAGACCAGGGATGAGGAATCACGAGTAGTTTGCTATAGTTGCCGAGAGTGCAAGACTTGATGTTTTGATTTGTACATGAAAGACAAGTGTATAATACAAACAAATTGGCATAGCAGGCAGCAAAAATAGCTTTCAAATAATTAACAAGAATCTGTGTCAGTGAAATCTGTCTCACAATGCAGTTGACATACAACAGTAACTGCAAACACAAGAGAGAAGATGATTTCAAGCTCTCTGCATTTTAAGCCCGCAGATGCTGCAGCTCAAGAGCCTCTTTAGAGACAAGTTACTCCCCTTTCTGAACCACTGAAGCTGGAATGGAGAAATGCTGCAGTTTCAAATGAACATGAATGCTTTTTCAAGATACACAATCCAGAACACTGAGCAGAGAAGTTGTACTTACCTTTTCTGTATGTGAGAGGGAACAAGAAGGGAAACAAGAAAGGATGAAAGAGCATAAGACTGCCAGAAAATAAAGCACATGTTGCTGAAAAACATTTCTCACATCCTGACACAAACCTGAAGAAAAATACCTTCAGAATTACTATTACGGCAGACTTTTCATCATTTAGATGAGCTGTGCTATGGTCTGTCACACAAAAAGCTTACAAGAAATTTACTTACAAATTAAATGACAAAACTGTAATCAAGGAAACCATTATGCATATCTGATAAAGGATCAGGTTTGGTTTTCAGTACCTGAAGAGATCCAAAATTTCCCTCTTACTTTAGGTGCATAACATAAGCTCATCTGGACTAGCTATTCTTTTATTTTTTCTAGGTTTTACTTTATTAAAAGTAAATTCTAATACTTGGGTCTTTATGCATGGAAAATATGATCAAAATCAGATCTGTACCACTGTGCTAAGGTGTAATATATATGGGGTTTTTCCTCCTGCCATTGGTATTCTTCAATAATTCTTATAAAAACTCACTGAATCAATCCAAATGCCAAACAGCAGCTAGACAAACTCTTACATCTTTCTCTAAACACTGACAAAGTCAACAGGCACCCCACCACCACCCAGATCAGGAAATTGTTTTAAAACAGTGATTTGAGGAGACAATTCAATTATTTCTAAATCTGAATTAAGTATCTCAGTGAAACTGCTGGAGAGTCCCCAAACCTAGAAAATTAAAGCACTGAGAAACTTTTGAAGCTGTCAAAGAGTACATCATGTTTGTGCTATTTTCGCATTCCTACAGACTTGATTTGAGGTACCATTGTGGGGGGGAAGAAGTGTGTCACTGTGAATTGATTTTACAATAGGAGATTTGTTCCTGGAGGTGGGGCAAGGAATCTTCTGATAGGTATATCAAGTCAAGAACTAAGCTGACAGTTAAAATTAGAAGTGACATTCCAAGTAATTCCTTTGTGCTAAAACAGTAAGTAGAAAAGTAAAGCTATAGCACTGTAGTAAGAACAAAAGCTACAGAAAGTAAAAACTCTATTAATAAGATGTTATTAAAAGCCTCCACAGTCAGCTGGGGTTGAGGTGCGTGTGGTGTGTGTGTGAATTGCACAGTGGATTTCTTTTAAAAGCATATATTCACAAATTTGAAATAATTAAATCAGAACCCTATAGAGTAGGGATGCTACATACACTAAACTACTTGTGTTTTTTCACATCAGTTGTTTTCCCTGGTACTGGCAAATGAGCTAATCAGACTGATGGCAGCTCAATAGGGCAGGCATGTGCACAGGTCACACTTTTGACTATGCTATAAACATTACCACCTACATTTGCTATTTCAGCATTAGCACAGATGATGTTCATCACTCCACAGATAAAAGTACAGCTTTCTTATAGATTCAACAAGAAAAAAAGGAACAGGAATTATAGGGTAATACCATTCATGAACAGAAAAGCTAATAGTCTTTTCAATAATTTCAGTAATTTCAATATATTTCTACAGCAATATGCCCATTACCAAATAGAGTAAAAAAATTGTTCTGATTTTGAGGTATTAACAAATGACTCCATGGCAATCACAAGCATATAATTTGCAGAATTAAAAACACCCCTTTAAATGCTAGCAAGCAGAATTCAGCAATCTGAAATCTCCTTTAATATTATATATTCTTCTGCTGTAATAATATCTCCATCCTGTATCTTAAATAATGCAAAGCCTACAACCCAAGCTGTGTGATAAGGAAAACTGTGGTAGCTGGCGTCTGACAAGATGCTTCAATTACTCCAGGCAAGCTGTAACCTGGTAGTTCATTACAAACACCTTTATGAACTGTCAGCTCATGAAAGATGCTCAAATCCTCTTTTACAAAGCATGAGCTACCCACTGTGATTAAACCATCACGCACTGCTACCAGATCCCAACTTCAAGCTGACAATAAAATACCACTAATCTGCATTCACTTTGGAAAACGTTGACTTATGTCACCAAATAAGTTCTGCAGAACACAAAACTACCTTTAATAGATCATTATCTTTAACAAAAGTGAATACATAACCAAAAGTAGTTTCCTTTTCAGTTTCAAAATGCATCACTAATAATTATAGCGTACAAATAAACGTTCTCTTTATTCACACCCCATATTCACTCAGTTAATTATTTCAGCTTGAAAAAATCTCAAATTACCCTTCCCACCAGAATTTAGTTATATGTAATTCAGATACTAATTATTTTAAGTTTTTCAAAGTTATATTCTGGTGCAGGACTCCAGTGATATATCACAACACATACCTTGGATAACTCACGTTTTTAGAGAAAGTTCTCCCATTTTGTTCTACACTCCTGGCAGTTACATAAAATATGTGGTATTCATCTCTGCTCTGCTTCTAATATGTTGCCTTTTTACTTCAGAAATGTTAAGAAGCCCTGACCACAGCCTTGCCCCCAGAGAGATTGCAGTAATCCTGGGAAGTCTGGTATATTGGAGCATGTGCATACTTGACATAAAACTGACATGCAATACTTCCAAGCAAACAGCTGTATCAGACCAAAGGCCCCTTACTCTGCCTACAACAAGTGACTTAAGGAAGTATCCAAGGAAGAGGGAAAGCAGGGCAACCACATGCAGTCCTCTTTCAGTTCTGTATGCTTTTCGCATTGGGATTTTTTCCTCAGATGCACTTCCATTCAATAATGCTCCTTGAGAATGCCTCATACTTTTCCCAACATGTATCTACTTTTAGCATCTACAGGGCATTATGGCAAACAATTCCAGTATTTCCACTACCCATTCCGTGAAAAACCACTTTCTTTTGTTTGTTTGCAATCCAGTTCCCCCAGCTTCATTTAACATCACACTGGAAGAGACAATAAACCATAAATCCCTATCGCCTTCTTCAAGCCGTTAATGCTTTTTCAGATTACTATCAGAGAACTCCTGGGTCATCACCTCTTATCCAGGCTGAAAAGTTTTATCTTCTCACTCCTTGTCCTGATGACACTAACAGCCCTTTTTCTGAAACTTTCCCAGCACCTCGATGTCCTGTAAGATGACGGCAAATTGACCGCATGGTAGATCTTTACAGACAGAGCTCTCTGCTTTGTTTTCTCCTTTCCCAACGTCTTCTAATATTCAATTTACTTTTTGACCACAACTGATCACTGACCTTTTAAGAGAAATATAACTCTACAGATCTCATTCTGGGGCAGAAAGGAACGAATTGGTGCAAAGCCCATTATTTTGATGGGAAACTTTTATAATCTTTCTTCACATGTGTAACTTCACATTTATGGAGGTTGACTTTTATCTGCCACTTAATTGCTAATGGTAATGGCATTTTAAGATTACTCATACTTGGCACTCCATCTTGACTATTTAGCAAGTAACAGACTTTCTCACCTCATTGCCTACCTTCTTTTCACCATTTATGCAGACTTGACAGCACCAGGCTGTCACAGTTCCTAGACCTTATATTATATTCAACTAGTTATTCATGTAAGAGGAAGTCTAGAAATGTAGTGATCAGCATTATTTGCATCAGAAGGTGAGAAAAACTATATTGAAAGGCAAATGAAGAATGCAAGTATATAAGTGTGAATGAAAATAGTTGCTTTTTTTGTTTTCCATGTGCTCTTGGCAGTGAAAGATGTTTTCAGGAATCATATAGATCATTGATTTAAATGATGCACAAACTGCATGTGCGATTATTTGAATATATTTAAAGAACGAACATCATAAATGACAATACAAACTGCAGCAAAAAATGACATTTTAAGAATATTTCAAGAGCAGAGAATAACAAGACCAAACTGCATTCTATTCATTGGCCTCCAACAAGCAATATGTTGTGCAAATTACCACAACAGAGAACTGTGCTTTATTCAAGACTGAGTTTCATGAACCACAGAACTCCAAAGAGAGAGCCTCAGGATGGAACTCTTCACAACAAAATACACTTTCTAACCTTTCTTACGTTTTCCCCCACAAGTATTCCCGAAGTGAAAAACCAACCCAAAATTCCCTACATGCTATCCACTTTTCCCACAACCATAGGATAAAAAAATTGGAATAGAAACATTGCAAAAATTAAGTGGTTTGAATATTTTTAATTATAAACTGCCAATATATCTAGTGTATGTACTGTAGAGATAACTCCTTCTGCTTCCTTGGACTGCTCACAGTAATGTTCATTTGAAAGCAGGCTATGATTCTCCCCCACACAGCCCCTGAGCTTTAATCTCCTGCACAGTGCGTTTGGAAGAAGCAAACAGAATATTTTTCAGGATGCTAGAGACTCAGCATGCTAAGAGATGGATGTTGTGTGATTAGCTGTAGTCCCTAAGAGGATCAGAAGTCGTCCTAGCAGACCTGTAAATTGTCACCAGGCCCAACGTCACTAAGCACCAACTTCTAAACAGAGAACCAAATAAGAGAAGTATTTGAATTCTTTTTAAGCTTCTTCACGTTAACTTCACCATTCCTTCTCCAGCACTCACTTTTCCTTTCCTCTCTTTTTTACAGCTAAAGCAATGGTAGCCCTCCAGACCACTTCCAAATGCAATGGAGCATAAGAAGATATGTCAGAGCAAGGTACATGCTGCCTTTAATCTGTACATCTGTAGTGTTTGCAAGAGCAGCAGAATTAGGCCCTTGAAATATAGCAGAGATGTATAGAGGATATCATGTTTGAGGAAAAACAAAGCAAAAAACCTCAGACCACAGCCATAGAAAGAAAGATAATTGTTTTTTTTATCTCCCAGAGAAATTTCTTCTCATATTCCCTTGCTACCAGTAAGTCACTGGACATAAAAGGCAGAGTGATCAAATCATGTGTGGGCACCCAGAAAAAAACCATCTAGGTTATAAGCTCTCAATTTAGAAAGATTACATCATACTCTTTGAAATGAGAGAGATTAATTAAGCTTCATCAATTTTAGTTTTAAAAAGAAAAACATCTCCTCTACTAATTAACAACATTATTTCATTTCAGACATCTTACTGGCTTTCTGGTGTTCAGGATTACATCTCGGAAACTCTCTCACAAAACAAAGCATTCATGTGACAAATTGCAGAATTTTGGTGCTTTGGAATCAGGAGGAAAATGTTGTAAACAGCAAGACTAATGTTTAAGTTAAATACCAAAGGAAATGGCGAAATCTCACAAATATTAAGCTTGCCCCACTTCATCCTTAACAGGCAAATTTTTATAGAGATTTTAGAAAAACAAGTGCTTCAACCCCCCAAAAATACCTGGTTTGCTTTACTAGAACATCATATATTCCTATATTTGAATATTTGTAACAACTGTAATTAAGCATGAACAAATATTTAAGAAAAAAGCACATTCATGCAGACAATTGATACAGGACAAAACCAGCCAGATATCAGCAGGAGGACACTTCTCATAAAACAGTTGTTTCATCTCTGAGCTCTCAGACCATCCTCAAGGGAAACCTACATGGCATTTCTCAAATCTGAGCTTTGGAATGGAGGATGCAGATTTACAAGGAACTAAACTGACATAACAGCAAAATTTCATAACTCTGCTAGATACCAAATACATCCAATGGGTCTTAAAGTAAAAATTATGGGCCCCTCATGATCTCTTCCCTCCACAGTCAACTCCTCACATTCCACCAGCTATGAACCACCTGTCTCTGATCCTTAGGCAACTGCTTTCTCATCTCTTCCCTCCGCCAAGAACACACTGTCTACTCTTTTCCTGCCTCCCCTCCCAGGAGTTATCTTCTGTTTCTGAGATGGTAAAATTGATCTCTATTTAACACTAAGAAACAGTCTTCACCTTCTATTTAGCTTTGAATACTGATGTTTTGATTTCAAACCTTAACAAAGGCATTTGTGATCAAGAATGTGTGACTTCTCAGCTGTGTCACCTGGTCTAATAAACCCCACAGCCTCCAGCTACTGATCTTTATTGTGTTCTTGCATCAGATACACCACCACCACTATCATTGTTCAGAGTAACAAGCACAAAAAGAAAATAGGAGTAATGAGCCCACAGAAAGAAGTTTTAGGAGAGGTATTTTTAGCAGTTAGGAAAGAAAGATCGGTGAATATGTGTGAGCAAGGAAGGCACCTACTTGTTTGAGCGGGGACACCATCGCATGTTTAAATTCAAACTACATTTAGTGATTCAATGTGCAGTTCAAATAAAGTTTTCAAAGGTACCTAGCAAAGAGTAGCACTGGGATTTCTAACCTATTTAACAGAAATTCTTTTTAAAATAACGATGAGTAAATACATTAAAGCAAACTTTTATCTGTACTTAGACCTATTCCACCTTCTCTCTGTAAATCTTTTCTTTCTACATCGTACAAAAATCAAAGTATATTTAAAAAGGAAAACACAAAATTCAGTCCCAAACTGAAAACCCCAGGTATGCAATCTCTATTTGAAGCCATGAGCATGAAGAACAAAAGTATCCACCTGCAGAAACTACTACCAGTCTTCTGGATTCTCAAATATTTAAGTATAATGTTCTACATTCAAAGCAAAATGAATAGAGCCATTATAAAGTTGGATTATTGAAATGCAATTATCCAGAAACTGTTGATTATAGCATCAACAGGCCCTAAATATTTCTTTATTTACATCTTAATTCAATTTTGATACATTTTGCTTGCCTCAAATACAGTGTAGATACTGAAGTCTACAGTACCACATGTTGGCTATAAACAGCAAGCATCAAATTGATTGTTAAATTAGTGGTAAGTGAAAAGCTCTAAAATATGCTTGAAAATACATATCCTTCATAGAATAGTAAGGCTATTTCACAGGCCATTTTTGGCTGCTGTTTATGAAACGAATATCAGATTTTACCATCACCAAGATAATTGTCTCAATTTACTTCAAAATTTCTTCCAATATTCTATTATTCAAAAAATGCTGCACAATAAAGAAAACAGGCAAGAACAAAAAGATTTTGAAATCCTTGCTATCTTCCAGAGAAACAGTATTGCTTATCCCTCCAGTCATGACAGTGTCTTACAAAGATTCAAACTGTTATTTTCCTAACCAGACTACTTTGACAGAGAAAGAGCCACAATTACATCACAATAGAAGCCAGAAAATTAAAATTTAAAAATGCCTAAATAAATAAACTACACAATAATTGTTGCATCTGTGCAAACAGCCACATAACATTGTATGAATTTATGACAGCAAGCAAAGGCAAATAAATAGGGAAATCTTTAAGAACAGGGCAAGCTCATAATCATACTCCTCTAAAACACCTCCAAGCTTCTGCTAGGCTTGCTCAGGGACTTTTCTGAACAAATGGGCAATTGTGTTTAATGA
Source organism: Corvus cornix cornix (assembly GCF_000738735.6). NCBI lineage: Eukaryota > Metazoa > Chordata > Aves > Passeriformes > Corvidae > Corvus > Corvus cornix. The sequence goes on from NC_046334.1 coordinate 11,686,313, forward strand.
ATTTATATCAATTCCTTCAGCATAACATATCTGCCAATGCATTCAATTCTTCTAGATTTTTTTATAATTTCCTCACTTTTTTCCTGAAATTACCTTGGCTTTTATTTTAAATAACCTCCTACAAAAGACATTCTACTAGTTTGCTGTACTCCCACAACAGCCACAAAAGAAATCAAAATAAAATCCTCAGTAAACGTGTGTTTGAAAACACTTAGAAATATGGAGAAAACATACAACACAGATAAGTTTAGGGCAAGCACAAGGACAATATGAATCACGGCAGAGTTCTTACAAAATTATATAAAGTCCTTTCATTTTTACCTCTGAGAATTTGAGTTTGGCTGCAAAACACAAATTGAACTGTTGCAAGAATCCTATCCTAATTTTTAAGAAGGGTTTTAAGCCTGTGACACATTTGCTGACTAATGCTGTGCAACCATGTTTGGAGAGACCAGTTCCAGCAGACAACAGATCATCCTCAAGGAAAACATTCTGTACAATGTCCTGACACACAGCCTCAAGAGACCATGCATTAGAAGGGTCCAAGTAAGAGGTCACCATTTGCTGACAAAACTATATATAAGCAATATTGAGCTAAAATTTATTGCATGCTATGCAGAATTAGGTTAAACTTATCTCACCATAAATGTGGACTGTGATCAACCACAAACACATTGAGAAAAAGAAACAAAGCAACAATTTCAAAATTTTTTGATGTTTTAGCACTCAGGTTTTTGGGGTTTTTTAGGTTGTTGGTTCATATTGCACTTGGAGGTCTTTTGATAAAATACTCTAAAATCTCACTGGCAGCAAAGTGATTTTACTGCATGGTCATGAGCAAGTTAAGGTTAAATAGCCTTTATGTTGCCCTTCTGCATTTTCCTTCTTCTTCAGTCATAAAAAGGTAGCTTACAGCTTCTGAAGCAACTATGTCAAATGCTGAACTACAGAAAACAGAAACTAAGTTTTCCCAAGGATTTTTCAGCATAAAATTAAAACACATTCATGACTGTTATTGAAAGAAAAGTGCAGCTGAAAGTACTGGATTAAAGATGATAAAGCTGTACAGTGTTCTGGAAATGTCAATGTTTATTGCAACATAACAGCTTAGAAACCCTTTACCGAGCCAAGCATAACCTTCATATGGGCTTCATATTCCAACTTGAAGCTGTAATTATAGGTCTAAAAAAGAGCAGAAAAAACTAAGTCCTAAGGGGTCATAGTTTTAGCACTGTTCTCAAATAACAAATCAAAAACTTTCCAGACCACATTATAATTGACTAAGGGAAATTTCAGCCTTAGTACCCCCTCCCTAAAAACCAAACAAACACCAAGTCCCCAAAAAAGCCACATACAACCCCTTTTTTCTTTATAGACACCAAGACGCAGTAATCCTGTTTCAAAATCTGCATCCATGTATGTAATGCTTTCAATTGTGTGTGAAGACAAGGATATATGTCCACAAACACTACAACCACACATACAAAGTATCCCCCTGCAAATAGATACATGTACAATGCTAACACGGCGTAACACATTGGTTCCTTTGTGGTTTAAATGAGTTCTCCTGTGCCATGCTGCCAAATCCTTCCAGCCAGACTGACATTTACTGAGCAGTTTGCACACAGAGACACTTAGTGAGCAGCAAAGTGTAGGTTCTCAATCTAAAATAAATAGAACATTATTTCTCATGCTTCCACTTACTAGTTTTATTTTCCGTCTAGAGCAAAACAGAAAAATGCTTCCAAAAAAAAACCCTTTTACAAACAGTTCTCTCATTTAGCAGCCTCATCACTGCTCTGGCATTTAGCCATCCTCAAAAAGGCATTTATGGCTTCATACACCATCTCACTGTAACTGCTGTGCCCTAAACATCAAATGAAGTATTAGATATTTCCCAGGAAACTGATCAAAATGACACAGCATAAAGGGCAACCAGCAATCTAGGGTATAATAAAATAACAGCACATTAAAGAATTAGTACAATATTTGTACTCAGTTGCATAGAAACCCTGTGAAGCTACTTACGACATTGACTTCAGCACCCACTACATCCATCATACTACTACTAATTTAAATGTCAAAGCAGCTAACAGTGACTTTTCAGTGTTACAGAAGGTGCATGTTTATCATACTGAGATGCTGTGATCACATTTGATAAGGTGTGAGGAAAACCAACCAGCTGAACATTTCCAAGTAATACACATGAATGAAACCATTTTGTTTTGTCACATCTACTCCAGCTACACTTAAGGACATTGTGAGCTTGCAGACAACCTGGTAAAATTAAATGGTTGACACAGTAACATCGCTACACATGCATTTTCAGCTCTCTTGGTCAAGCATCACTAAATCCCCACCAGTCAGGACCCAGAGATGGATGATCTCATGTCTGTGCTATCAGAGGATTGAAGGAATACAATGTCCAACTGGATTTCTACTCAGAGTGGGAATAAAATCCATTTCCTTCTCTTCTGGAATTTTAAGGGAAAAAGCATATTTTCTCCCTTTACTGGAACCCCTACAGATTTCTTGCAAATTCCTGTTTTAGGGAAGCCTGCAGCTACCAGCTCTCTCTCTACTCACTGAGTACATTGGGCTTGGAGCCCTGTTTCCCTAAGTCTTCACAGGCCACGAGTCCTGGCTCTTCTACTGCCTTCATCTTTCCAGTTTGAGGCAAAAGGGGGAATAAAGCTGTGCAATGTTGATTTTGTCAATCAAGTCCTCAACTCAAAAATCTTCATAGCAAGCAACAGCTTCCACTAAGTTGATTCTTGTCCTTTTCACATTGCTGTGGCCTTCAATCCAAACTAAACCAAAATTAGATAACGATATTTGACATTTGGTAAAAACTTCTAAAAATAAAAAAGGAGCCACCTACAATTCCATTCAGATGCTCTCATCTCTAATCATCTTCCTCCTGCAGGAGACTTGTATTCATCGCCTGTACCACGCAAAAGGAAGTCTTGACAGCCACAAGTCTCACCTTCTTGCATTAAACCAGCTCAGCATCACTCTCAGCACGTGCACAGCAAGATTGTCTCAACACACAAGACCTGTGGACAGTGATCCTGAGCAGAGATGTTCATGAAGAGATCAGGAGGAGGGGACAGAATGGACACAAAAGCAGTAATGAGGAAGATCAGCAAGTATTTCAATGCATGGAAGATACTTAAAAGATCTGATTCCAAGTGTCATTTCCAGAGACAGTGAAGCACTTCTGGAGGGCTTCTTTGTTTCATTTTTCTAATATCAATAAACCAAATAAGTGAAACCAAAATTAGGACTTTAAGTTTTCTTAAGCTGGTAGCTGTAATTACTCTCCTCTAAAGACCCAATATAAATGTAGTAATTTCTGAGGAAAAGAGAATGAAATTAGGCTCGTTCCAACTAATCTTTCTCACAATTGCCAGGAATATGCACGATCAGTCTTTGTTAATTCTTTACCACAGAACTTCTCTTCAGATAAGTTTCTCACATAAGGAAGTCCTTAAGTAAAAGAGAATCGACTTTCCAGAACATCTTATCCACATCAATATATTAAAGATGAGAACTACATCTACATTTAACCTATTTTGCTGTGAATAAATTGAAACACACTGAGCCCTTTCTTAAATGCAGCTAGAATTTAATCCAGGCAACCGGCTAGGAATGTTAAGCAGCAGTCTCATAACCACAGGTTTACACACACACACACACACACACAAAATCTAAATTTTCAAGGCTGACTCTTTCATTAATAGGAATTGTGTTGGTATCCCAGCTCTGAAAAAAAAAACCACTGGAGCCATGTATGCTCATAAGAAACACCCATGCCATAATTCCCCCTTCCCCCCCTCTTTTTTTTAATGAGCGCTTAAACAGGAAATTTGCTTTTAGGAGAAAAAGCAACGCTTTTATGCCTAGGTCAATGCATTCTTTTCATCACAGCTGTTGAGCTCAGAACACAGACACTGTCTAGAAATAACACAGCAGAAAAATCTTCAACAGAAGGCCAGAATTTTTCCCATTAAGACATTTCTTATATTCATTTTTTAGCTGTGGAAAATGTAAATAAACTTTTCAATAGCCATATTAATGTAGCAGAATGTCTTGTTTTTACTTGGATACCCAGAATAATAATTTTCTTGCATACAAAACCTTTTAAAATATCTTTCTCTGGTACTTCCTGCCTATGCCATAACAGCTACCTTGTGCCGATTTCAAGCTTGTTGTTACAGCTTTTGAATATGTATTATCTGTAATTAAAATTTATACTATATTTTGATTCTACCTCATTATTTTTTAGGCCTTTTTTTTCTGCGTTTTATTCAAGGGAATATCTAAAACTATGGGGTTTTTATGTAGCACCCCAAAAAATAGTTTCATATAGTTTATCTTCAGGCACCACCATCCATCATGTCTTTAGACCTTATAACAGCTGAACTCTATCAGAGACAATGGCACAGGCCAACCTGAGTCCAGAATGCCAAAGACATTAATAGAGTTTTTGCACCATAAGATGCTCCAGCTGTATGTTCTTAAATAGATAATCAGTCAACCTCACACTTTAATTCAAAGTTGACAGAAAAGCCTAAAATTTTTACAGATCAGTAAGTTTTATAAACTTCTACAAATCTGAATTGCTGACATCAAGTAATGTTAATGCAATGCCATGCTAGGTGAAGAAATAGAGGCTACATTCAAGGTTGATCTGTCTTGCTCTATTTAACTTCTTGGTTTTATTTTCATTTTCAGAAACTCATACTATATTAATCAGGGAATATATTAAAATCATATTGCCACTATCACTAAAATAGTTTTTCCACTGTGATAAACGGAAATATGGAAGGGCTTCCACCTTCACATACGGGACTGGATGGGCACACAAAGGCACAAGGCTACAGGGACATATAAAGCACAGTAGAGGGACCAAGAGGTCTCCCAGACATTTGCAGCTCCTATCACAATTTCAGTTCCTATGAAGAGATGCATATAAAGACCACAAGGAAAGGAAGTACAGAGAAGAGAAGAGAATGAGCCTGTTTATATGACAGTTCTCCCCAATGCTTCTCACTAGTGGAGTGGTTGTGGCATCCTCCTCTCTCTGGGCTGCTATAAAACACAACTCGCTTGCAGCCCCAGAAAGCAGCAGCAACCCTGGTGGTTCACATATTCCCCAGCAACTGCTGCTACTTTAACAGCCTGTCTTAGTATCAATTCCACCTGCATTTGACCCTGACAAATGTCAAATGCAGCAAGCTGGAAAAATTTGTCCACAAATCCTGCACTTTCATTTATACAATATTTAATTTGGGCTCCCTTTAATAACCACAGGTAATTGTTACATAACTCGCCTCATTCAGCCTTGATGTAAAGTGTTTCATGCAGAGTGTAAATCTTACCATCTTGCCATTTGTGAAGGCATCAAAATTACTTGAAAAGGTAATCTTAACTCAAAGTTCAGTAGATGTTGTGAAATGTGATTTCTATGACAAGCTTATCATTAAAACATACATCTACTCGCATCTTACATTTAAAATGAAAACATATCTTCTGCAAATATAAGAGAGTGAAGGCTGGAGATGCACATTATGGACATGTCCTAATGTGTGCACTCCAGACCTTCAGCTGAAATCATTCTATGGGAGAAGGAACAACCTCCCTCCAGCACTTTGTGGCTAATCAGATCTACTGTAAGTATAAGGTAGCCCTACAACCAGCACCATCAGCACAACTGAAGCAGCAAGTGGCAGGATTTTGTGTCAGCAGCACCCATTTCAGAGGAAAAAGTACATTGAGCCCCACCCTTACTGGCAGATGAGGGCTGAAAACACAGCTGGAGACAAATGCCTTTAGCACTTTCCTGACTCAGGGTCTTCTTTCACATAAAGCTCCAGAGCAGCACAGTAGCTTTACAGAGAGCTGGAACTAACAGAAGGAGCTCCTGGTTGCTATTGCAATTACTATCCAGCATGCCAGCACAAAGAGTCCAGGATTTAAACAGCCTATTTTAAGTATCCCAGGTTTTCAGCACAGCGACAGGACTTTGCACAGTGCCTGAAGACAGGTTGTCATGCCCAAGCAACTGCAGGCAGCTGTGCTGGGCTCCTTCCAGCTGCTCTCAGCTCTGCACAAATGCCATTGCTGATAAACCTTTCTGAGAGCAGTGCTAAGCACTACTTAAACTTCAAGTGGTCATTCATTACTAATTCTTTGGGTGTACCAGAATTTTAGCCTTAAATGAAGCTATGCTGACTATACAAGCCCCAAGGCCCACACTTTGACATAATGGCTGTGAGTAAATACATGGATATAATTACAAGGCTTTCATTTTGCCAGGAAAAAGTGGTGTGTTTTACAGAGTAATTTCATTGTGAAATCACCTTTCTACAGTACATAAACTGAAACAAACTGTGCCTAAAACTCAAGACTTAAGTTACTAAAATTGTCATCGCTGTCATGGCTGTAATACACAAAACAGTTTTGCTAGTTTGCAAAAACCATAAAAAGACAGTGTTGTTCTGAAAGATTATTTATTCTAAGTTACACAATAGTACAAGTAGGCAGTAAGAAAACAGAGCAACAATTGTGTGTTAACATCTTCTGTAAGCTGCATTTCCCAATAAAAGGTTGATACGAATAAAAACATCTGAGTCATAGATGAAAGACAGAATTTTCTGCTGTTAAGCAGTTATCAAAGACCAATTAGGCAAAACGTGAAGAGATAAGTAAGAGGTCCCACTTGGTATTTCTACTCTAGGTTAAATAACCTGATATGACTTGGCAAGTAGAAGAAAGTTCTGTCATATTGAGATCACTCCACTTCTGCATCGCTGGATACAAACTCCTGTTAAGCCTTTAGGCTCCCTCCATTCTAGGTGTTAATTTCGACCCAGTTCTGGCCTCATTAAATACAAATCCCCAAGCATCCTCTTTTGCATAAAAAACCTTAAGTTATCACATATAAGGTCAACAAATAAGCTCGCTCTCATTTTCAGATTAGTGAGAAATCAGGCTACATTTCAATACTGTGTGGTGACAGACAATTCTAGGATACGTCTCTTATTCCCATTCCTGCTCCTTTATGTTGGGCAAATGGGCTGCAGCAGGAACAAAAGGCTGGAAAGGCCAACCTGTCAGAAATGTGTCCTTCATGCAGAAACAGTTTAACACACACCCAAGAGCAGCAGCCCTCAAGGACATGGAGGTTAAACTTGGGCACTTCCCAGATCAGCCCAGCCTAAAACTACTGCCAATTTGACAGCACCTCCACAAACACACAAACCAGGCAGACTGCTCACTCCGTCAGGCTGACATCAGCCTCTGCATCCAGAATGTAGTTGGAGGTCCTGACCCCTGGATTTTGCAGGTCAGAAATGAAGCCTGAGCATACAGAGAGCCTTCCATCCCTCGCTCTCAATCTTCCCACATGCAGAAGATGGCATGGTCAGGGTAAGAGCTTCTCTGGGACTTACAAAAACATTGCAAAGGCCACTGTTCGGGCTGCAGCTAAGAAGTTCAACTGCATTACTCCTCATGAAAACTATTGCACAGGGAATTTTATCACCTTCATCATCATCATTATTATTATTATTAGCCATGATTTCTATCAAGATGGATCATAAATGACGAAATGAGAACACTGTTTTGGTCTTCACAAGAACCCTCTGAACTACAACAAAGTGGATGCAGAGATCAAGAGAGGTAATGTCTAGCATGTTACACTTGGAGAAAAATTACTCTAGTAAAACAGGTAAGATGCAAAAAAGAGAAGTCAGACTACAGCACATCAAGTTCTCTAAGAACATTTACACACATACTTTGCAATAATATAATACTTATTACAGATTTTTCTCCCTGATTATTGGGCAACTTTTTGGAAGTTAGCGGCAACAATCTGTAAGGCCTTCATTATCAAAGCTGTTAAATTTTCTACCAAGTTACATTTGCTTTTCTGTTAGCACTTATTTTACTACAACACCAAAGCAACCACTACATAACTCTTTGAGAGCCAAAACTCCAGCTTATGCCTGTAAGAGTGCCAAACATCACAGCTTCAAACTCCAAAACTACACCCAACCCAAAAAAGCACTATATATGCAACACATACAAGTTCAAAAAAACATAAATTGTGTTTAAGACCACTAAAAGCTAGTATAGTTACTCTAGTATGCTAGTATTATCTGTTACTTGATCTATGTTCACATTTTCATTTTTCAAGGCCACGTTGGATGGAGCTTTGAGCAATCTCATGTAGTGGAAGGTGTCCCCACCCACGGCAGAGGGATTGAAGCAGGATGATCTTTAAGGTCCCTTCCAACCCAAACCATTCTGTCCTTTTATGATTTCACTTCTTCAAAGCTCTCACTATTAAACATCTAAAAGAAACCTTAGCATGACTTACAGGCTCTTGAACTTGCAATGACAGAGATTCATTTGGAACAAGGAATTTTGGAGCAGCCTGCCACAAAATCCCATAAATTCAGGGTGAAAGAATAAAGGTAGCTGTGTCAGTCTAATTGCCATCCATATGTAGATATATCACAATATCTAGGGGTTTTGTCCTGTACTGCCACCTTCACCGCCACACACTTTGTTCTGGTATTCGCTTTATGAGACTCTCCGTAGGCTGTATCAAGTATTAGCCTGAAGATGAGTAAACCAGTAATACAAGGATATTTATCCTAACTTAGTGAACAAATCAATTCAAAAACCATCAGGAGAAAGCACAGTGATGGGCACAGAACCACACCACTGGGACCAAGGGTGAATTCAAGGAGTGGGATGACTTACTTTCCTTTAACAGCAACATAGTGTCAATCACTGACTACACTGCACAGCTTTACCCACAGATTTAAACCACTAGTTAAAATGACCTAATGATAACCCAAATCAGTATTATTTCAAGATTAGTATAGGGTTAGAACAAATATTATTTATATTCCCTGTTCATATGTTATTGGTTTTCTCACATCTCTTAGAAATGTCTCTTTTTTAAAGTGAAAACATAAGTTCAAACCCATGTATTTTTCAGCAAAGAATAAACAAGAAATCGATTCCTTAACGAAAAGCACTGTACAGACACAAAGCATGCGGGATTTTCAATTTAGTCCATATTAGAACTTTAATTCTTCATTTCCTGGCTTCCTTCCCAATAAAATTTCAATTTGGCATTCCATTTAAATGTGTCCTTTCAACTTAGATATGACAGGCTTTAAATTTATGCATTTCAAGTTCAGTAAAGATCAAAATATTCTATTCAAAGATCATCATCAATTAACTGATGCCCTTGAAGTAGTTTGAGCAAACTTTTCTGGGCAAACAGAATTTAAAAAAAAAAATCAATTAGCACAAAGTAAACAAAACAGAAGCCCAGGAACAGACAAAATCTCTTGCCCAACGCCTTGTACTCCTGGCTGGAATAAGCACCACCTCTAATTTCACCACAGCTGCCAGCATATTCTGAACATACAATGCAGTCACAGCTGTTTCAGTGACATTGGACCTTGCAGAAAAAGTCCTTCTTAATCCTGGTGACTGTGAGAAGTTGTAAATCCAAGGAACATCTGCCTCACTGCTAGCTGAACACATATAGAGTTTCATTTTGGTGCAAGCTAATGCCAGCTTGCAATCTGCTTTTGGCTTCACCTGTTTTTCATCAGGAAATAATCACCATATTAACATCATGAACTCCCAAAACACTTGCATGAAACAATTAACTTCAAGAGAACACATGGCAGTGCTAAACCTGACAATTACAGGGTAAGACTGGTTGAGACATGGAAGAAAGACAGACATGTATGATTAAAGATAAAGATCACCCTTAGTAGCAGAACTAAAACCCAGATAGTACATTCAAATGCCACCTACAATGGTAAAGCACCTAGGTTTTATAATAACTTAATCATTTTCCATGCAATATTTGGAATGATAACTCTCCAGATCCTTCAAGACTGAGCTTTGCTCCTGTTTAGAAATTCCCTACAATATAGAAACACAAGTTCTGCAATTCTTAGAGAAAAAGCCGTAACACATTTTATTTCATTTAATCTTTAGGTGATAGAATAAAACAAGCATCTTCAAATGAAAAAAAAATCCACAACACTTTGAATGGTGCAATCAATAGACAGCACTCCAATCCAAGCTTAGCCCCAAAGGTAATTCTAACCTCATTTCAGTTTACAGATTGCCTCTGGGACTTGAGCCCATGCTACCAAGGATGTCCAGAAATGAAGAGGCGACTTAAAATAGTAGAATTGCAGCAAATGGAATGCAGAGTCCTTATTCAAACCGGTATAAAAATAATTCAGGTTATCCTATTATTTCATGAGGCCAGCTATTGAGTTTATTAACAACCTTTACCACTAAGAAGGAATCAAGTAAATGCTCTGAGCAGAATACTTCAGCAATGAGACAACCAGTTTGAGATGCTGGCAAATTTCACAATACCTAAGGGTTTTCTTCTTAAATACTTGACAACTTCAGCCCTTGAGAAAGCAATCACTACAGGCAATATAATCACCACAGTTCAGGTTAGGCAAGTGGCTAGTGACAACTGGTGAAAAGATGTATCAGACCTCATTCAAACAGCTTATCACTGGATGTGAAATCACAGGCACAAGTTCAACTGCAAGGACAGCAGAACCCAGCTCTGCCTGAAAAGAGAGAGAGGTCCCCAAATATTTTCAGCAAGGTTCCTTTTCATGTGCTATGTCCCACCTAGCAAATACACTGCTGTAATGCTGCAAATATATAACACCAGCCAGCTGCAAGCTCATTAAGTACCTTGTGTCTTGCAGGAGTCAGCTTCCATAAAGCCATCAAGTCAGAGACTGTCAGGTTTCAGTGATATCCACTTGCTGTACTACCAGTCTTCCTTACAATTAGCTAGGAGATGTCACAGATCTGCCTTCCTTTAGTATCCCTAAAATCTAATTAATTTTTCCATCTAGACTAACAGCTGTCTCCCCAATCTACCTGAGAAAAGTTTATCTACAACATAAAATACTTTCACTGTTATCTAAGGATGAAAGGAATGAAAAGAAGTCTTTTTGCTTGCTCAAAGCCTCAAAGCAGAACCACTGTCACTGCCATAGAGGGATCCAAGTGTAGCCTAAAGAGAAGCTCTCCTTCCAGAGAGACTTGGACCAATAAACTATTAAAATCTAGAGGAGGTTTTTGAAATACTTAAGAATTTGAAAATCATGGCGCAGGAGCTGTTGTTTGAGAAGTTGAGATGAGGCTTTCCATTATTTCATCTTTTTAATTATTATTATTTTGATAGGTTCAAAAGAGAGGAAAAATGTTCATGTACAACTCAAGTTCACAGCAGAAACCGGAATTTAGGAAAACAGTATCTCTTTTTAGAATTCAAAAAACAAAAATTATTTTAAAAATCCAGCTAGTGCTTTCAAAAGAAGAAACTTTATTTCAACTGATAGCCAATATAACTCCTTTTCAGCCCAAAGCAACAAGGCCTAATCTTCCCACAAACAGGGCTGTTTTCACATAATTGGAGGAAGTCTCTTCTATCTCTACAAGCCACTGTGAATTTTACACAACCTATTGACGTTTAGCACGAGAATTTGATTAAATTTTTGCAAACATTGCCAGCCTCAAAAATGAATGGAGCATTCCAAATTACAGAATATTCGACAATGGTACCCCACAACAAGCACACAGGAAGGCAAAACTGAATGAACTGCAGGTGTCTCATTAGTTCATAAATTTAGTTCAGCACCACTGTAAATACTCCCACCCTCCTCACAGAAGGAACCACACAAAACTGAGGATGCTTCTAGTTCTGAAGGAGAAGTGAGAAGTGGGTACATAAGAGTTCACCTAAACTCCTGATAAGCAAACAGGAAAAAAGAAGAAAAACCACTGCTGGTTTTCTTCCCTATACTTGATCTCAGTCTCTCAAATGGTTGAAACCAATAGCCATGTGAACAATAAAAAACAGCTTAAGAGTTTAATAAAAAGAGAAAATGTTTTCCCGTTTCCAGTGTGACCTCAGCCAAAATGAAGCATATGGTGGTAACGCTACGAACAAACCACCCCTGAAAATGGGCCTGAAAACACAAGGAGCTACAGCCTATTTTTGTAAGTATCTAATGTTTTGAGATGAGCAGCAAGACAGTTTCCCCATGTCCCATCTTAACAACTCAGTAAGGTACTTTTGCGCTCAGTACAGTATCAACTGAGAGGCTTCTCTAAGTCTATCCTATAATCTGGAGGAAAACATGTGAAGCCAGCCAAACGGCTTCTACCTTCCAGGAAGCATAACCTTTTTCAAATGAATGTGAAATTTGGAAAACTAACAAAAAAAAAGGACAAGTATGGTCAAGTCCTGAAATTCAAACTTAATAGAAGTTAATCCTAAAGCAAAGTGACTGTGAACATACACCTGTAGACATTCAATCCTAAAGTCTGCTCTGCTTAATAATCTTTTGAAAGGCTTAGCCAATTTGTTTCAGCATTTTATGTTACAACACTCCACTTTCCAAGGCAGGACTTCAGAGAAATTACTGACGAAAAGCAGGCAGGACTCAAGTAATGAAAGTTTTAATGGTAAAAAAAAAGCAATTAATAAGTATATCCACGTATCTAGAACACAAAGAAATTAGCCTTGTATCTTACCAATAATAAATTCAGTTATCTCATAATGCTACCTTAACTCTAATGGTTTGGGTTTTGGTTTTTTTCTTTTGCTGCCAGCTTTATCAGGTGCTGTTTACATGGCTTGGGCATCACAATTTGAAGTCCAATATAGATCTCCCATTTGCAAAAACTGGTGTGAAAAACTATGCACCCATTGTTGTAAACTATTTCCAGATCCTTCTTCAGCTGAAAATACTATGAAATTACTTAGTAGCACTTTTTAGGCTGGCGACAGCTGCAGAATAACTATTCAGCTAGTTTTCTGTAACTTGATACAAAGAGGTTTCTGTGATGCACAGCCGAATCTCTTCTTGCAGAAGAATGTGACAAAGAACAGAACAGACATTAAAATAATACCAGTAATTATAAAAAATGGATAATCTCTAGATAGACCTACAACTCAGAGAAGTTTCACTGATCTAGGACAATATTCAACTGCAGCCAGAGATTACCATATTAAATATTTAATCCAACAAATAGCTAGCAAATCCATCTAGAAGCATATCAAAATCATGCATTCCTTATGCAAGCAAGTATTAATATATCCTACCAATTAATTCACATTCAACTTGAACAGGAAAACAACTGAGACACACAGAGTAAAAGTACTGTTCTAGGGCTTTTTCCTGAATCAGAACAAGAGTGTACACATGAAGTAGGCGAACAGTGAAACTGTCTTGCTGCTCATCTCAAAAGCAAATAAAAAATGAAAAAAAGTAAGACTTGAACGGTTGTGATGGTGTTTTTTTATTAAAAATTGTCAATTTCCGCACAGTCTCGGACACCGTGTCTATGAAATCCCTAAATAGTCAAACACTGGAAACCTGACGTAATTTTGCCACTAACCTGCTGTGACACTGTGGCTACCAAGCTTCCTACATAATTTGACAAGATTATTCCATTGCACGGGGGGGCAGAAAATCAGGCAATCCAATTCTAACCAAGTGGCTGTGTTAGTGCTAGAGCTTTGTAAAGCATTTTCTACATTCTCTATTCTCACATGCAGTGCTGGATCACATGGATTTCCTAAGTGGACGACTGCTGTTTGTATATGAGGAGACCTGCTTAGAGGTCCTTAATACTCTGCTGGCCCCACTTGGTGAAAAGAGCTGGAAAAGATATATCAAATAATCTAAGAACTGTACACAGAGTGGTCAAACAAATTGCTTTTCCTGCCACCCTGGTCACCATACTACTACTACTTCTAATAAAGAAAAACATGTGTTCATAGTATCAACAGTGACATCACAATTCATCACTTTTACTTTGTCCCACCTCCTTCTCCCTTTCGTTTCCTCTGTTGTCAACATGTTACTTGCTTCTTTTTATATAATTTCAGATTAAATCTCACCTTTACAGAGCAGCTTACCTTGGGATACCAAGATAATAGTGGGACTTGCAAAGTTTTCATCTCTGAAGTGAAGAAAGTGACAGACCTTAGAGAAATATTTATTTCATCCACATCCATAAGTGAGCTAATGCAGAATTCAAGTGGGAACACTATTTCCAACACAAGAGCCTGAGAAATAAAGTTCAGCAGAAGTTAAAGAGATAAGGTGTGTGGACCAGAAATAAAATGAAATCCAGCTTGAATACAAGTATAAAAACACACCTCTGGGAATAGAGCCTAAAATATAAATGTACTTAGTGAGAACTATTGCTTAAAGATTATGAGTAGTGGCAAAAATTCAAATACAAGTATTAAATGAGCTGCACTATTATGGAAGCTGAATGATTTGTGTGATAGGTAAGCGGGACATTTATCACTCTTCAGGGCTGTAACAGTAGTGAAACTTTCCTTTCATGCCCCTTAAAGCAGCTCTCTGCCCTGGAGAAATAATTTTAAACCATTCATAAAGTGTTCAGTTTTATTCCTTTTACTGCTTTTCTACCATTAAAGAGGATCTTTTCACTTCATCCCCCTCTTCTCTTGGCCCAAAATATACTGTTCTTTCCTTTCTCTTAAAAGATCCTCAGTCCATCAGAGCTGAGATGGGAACGGCGTCAAAAATCATCAAGACACTCAATAAGACAAAAACAGTAAAGGAGAAGTAAATAGAACATCCATTAATGAACTGTAGATGATTATCCAGTGACTCACAGGACAATAATTAGTCAAAAAAGCCAAATTCAAACAATTTGAAAGAAAAGTGAGAATCTTTCTAAAGTGTTCGAACTTTATGACCAGATATATTTCTTGCGGAAAAGTCTTATAATTATAGTCAAGTACTTTACATTGAATTATTATAGAAATTACCTGAAAACTACATCAAGAATACCCTAAGGTATATTCAAACTTATTTTTCCATCCTTTCTCATATAGCCTTTTAAATTATATTAAGAATATATTCACCCCTTACATGATGGATTTTAGGCTACTCTTTAAAGATCTTTTCATACTTAAAAAAACTGTAAGTCTGAAAGGTACTCAAAATGTAGTGACATTGGGCTATATGAGTCTCTACTTTAATCACAATATCATTAAGCATTTATTGCCACACCAAGCAAATTTCCTTTCCCTTTCCAAGGGTATAATTGGAAAATCAGCCCTAAGAAGCAGCATCCCCCCCCTCCAAAACTGGAAAACAATCAGACCCTTTGGAATACACAGCATGGAACTTTAAAAAATCCAATGAAAGGTAAATTACTTGTGCTAAAACATGCTTGGCACACATATAAAAGAATCCAAATATTAAGAACGAGAAACTAAAAGGGAAAGAATGTACTCGATTAGAAGACTCACGTTTTGCAATTCTCATTTTAAAAAGATTTCTGCATTCAAAGTACTAATTGACAAGGAGGCTTGTTCCCGCAGCTGGTACAGTTCACTGTACAGTTCCAAAAAACTTCAAATTCCTGGTGCTGTGCCACTGCTGTCACATTGTAATACAAGAGCCAGTCTCACAGCAAGTATCACTTAATAGACCATAAAACCTTTGAAAACTACAAATGCTAAAGAGGTGTGACTGCAGATAAACAAATCATCTAGAAATCTTCACTTTTTTTTAGGATGGCATCCTCTTACCCAGCCCCAGGTTTGATTTTAGGTAACTGAAATTAAGCCCATTAAAAAGTTTCAGGGCTACTTTAAGAAACAAACTAAGAAAGAAAGTTCAGAATGGTAATTTCAAGTCTTCTTCCTAGATGCCTCTAACTCTGGGAAATCTGCCTGCCTGCTTCTCTGCTTAAATGCATTGACTGGACTCCCATACAGCTCTGGTGCAGTTAACAAAAATAGGAAACCAAACCTTCACTTTTCATG
Organism: Corvus cornix cornix; assembly: GCF_000738735.6. Lineage (NCBI taxonomy): Eukaryota > Metazoa > Chordata > Aves > Passeriformes > Corvidae > Corvus > Corvus cornix. Next base: position 11,702,217 of record NC_046334.1, read on the forward strand.
TCTTTCATGAAGGGGGCATTTAGAGAGACAAAAAGAAGGGAAATCAAAAGAAGAAAATCAGTTTCGACACTTCCATAATGATTTGCTCCAAAACATGGGTTTAGACCACGTTTACTTGAGAATATATTTCTCTTGTACATTAAAAACAGTGTTTATACATTTACACTGCTTAAAAACCCAACAATGACATTAGAAACCATGTCTACTAGGCTGAATTCTGCACTGACATTGAGCTTTGAAAATGCTTTAAAAATTAAAAACAAAAAACCCCAAAACAAAAACAAACAAAACAAAACAAACACCAAGAGGGTGCATTAAGTAGCAAAAAATCTTAAGGTGTACTGAGAAACATGATGGCTTATTCCATGCTTTTCAGCTGCCATCTCCACATCTGTGGGTCAAATGTGTCCCTTGCAATTCATCAGTGACTCAGGAATTACACTAAGGACAAATTCCATTTCACAGGTCGGGTTTTGGATGAAGCTACAATCTGCACATTCAATAGAATCACTGATACAACACAGATTGCTATTTTGCTGCAAAATTTCTTGTAGGATGGAGAAAGAAAGAAAAGATAATCTTATAATACCGCTAGCTACTCTGCTCTTTACAATACCTAAAACAATTTTCTTCCTTTTCAGTCATTGTAAAAGCATTACAGAGTCCCTTTTTACCAAAGGGTTCTACTATGTTGCATGAAAGTCACTAAGGATTGAAAAAAACCCAGTAGTTTTCCTTTTCCAAGGCTATGTAAACCCCCCAATCAAAATCAACTCCTCTCCCTCAGTAAGCTGCCTGTAACACATATCCCTAATTACAGGGTTATTCTCGGCATGTCCAGCAAGATGCCAGCAGCGTTTGCATCTTTCCAGCTGTGCATTGCTGAGGAAGCCAATTTGAATCTAAAAAACTTGGTAATGTCAGATTCAAATGAGGTCCATCTTGTTGCTTGGTATTTTCCACAAACACTTTCTGGTTTCTGTCCCTCTGTGGTTACGAGCAGCCTGTGTAAAGCAGGTCCACATAGCCCCTCACTGTCTTTTCCTGGAGAGGGTTGTCATGTCCAGCTTCACCCATGAAGAAAAAATTATTATCCAATTAGATTTATACACAGAGACATTAAATACAAAATACCTTCATTTACCTCATGTAGTCAAATAAAATAGTATTCATCTCTAAGATGAAAATGGGAAGAGTTTTCCTAAGCATCAAAAGAAGAGCATTTCTTAAGCATCAAAAATAGGTAAAAAGAAGACATAAAACAGTCAAAAAAGAAAACTGAATTGAAACTTGGCCTAACAGGATTTCTGTCTCTGCATGAGTTAGGTCTCTCTAAAATAATTTTTTTTTTTTTAATGGTTCTTATACAGGCTGTCTCTCTGTTCTTTAGGAACCCCTGGATTTTAAATTATATTTATGTACAGGAAGCAAGAAGTAATTCCTCTAGGGTTTGAACA